>NC_141689.1:1449543335-1450746192 GCF_964263255.1 Lissotriton vulgaris | reverse complement strand
ATTCGGAGCCCTTGTGTTTGACTGACTCGCTCTCAATTCTGAACGACCAACTACGATGCCTGGAAACCCTAAGCTCTGACAGAATCGGTTCCGAAAGACTTTCGCAGAGGTAGAGCCTTTCTGGAGCCGATTCGTACAGCTCTATGGATTCGGTTTCTGAACGAGCAAGTACGATGAACGATTCGTTCAGACTTTCCAATTCGGTTTGCCTGGATCGAAAAGGCTGCCGGAATCGGTCTTTGGGGGCCCGTAGTAGGCTCCCCTTTAACCGGGGCCCTCAGAATCGGGCCAGTGGGGGCACTTATGAGCCCCTCCTTTCAGGCCATGCACAATGTGGCAGGCACCAAGGGGTGCCTGCCACAGGGTGCACGTTTATCCCCAACCACCCCTTTTGTCAATGTGAGCTTGTGTTCGCGTTCGGAACAAAGGCTCCCATTGAAGCCAATGGGGGCCCGACCGAATCGTATCCGGATGCATTCAAATGCATCCTACTTGTTCGGTCGGACGTCCAGAAAGCATTCCGGATCCGAGTTCTTCGGTATGCTTTCCGAACGAGATTGGAATCGGGATCTAAATGTTATTTAGCAGAAAGTGCATGTGCTTCGGACCTTTAACCATAAGAATGTTTGGGCATCATTTAGTATTTTGTATCTAATGCACCAAGCATAAAATAGGTCACTGAATACATAGAACACAACCCACACAGGATTTTCAGATTTTATTATATGTATAGCATCTGTGAGTCTTCTTATGGACAGTCACAGACAAATTCTTCTTATGGTCAGTCACAGACAAATTTGAATTAGCCATACTTTACTAGTATTTGCATAAGTGAGGCAAAAAAGCATACAATGTTCCACAGATTTGATACTTTGCATGCATGCTGGACACGTGGGTGTGATGGTACTTGCCCGTCATCTATTCCTAATTGCATTAACCGATAGAATTCTGTCTCCGAATAAAAAAAAAAAAGATCTTGCCAGAGGGGGTTCTAATTGGTCCGAGAACTGTTCAAAGACTGGAGCACACTTAACATCAATAAAATGCCCTGTTAAAGTGCCTTGTGCTGATGAGGACTTCCACTTTCCCAGAATATGGTCCCAATATCTAATCTTCAGTTGGGCTACCATTCCCCCGTTCAGTCACTCCAGGTTGTCCCAGTCTCCATGCAGGCCTAGTTCATACATCCACGTCTGCTCAAGCTAGGGTACTACTAGTTGCTTATCCAGGCCTTTTATTTCAGCAAGGGCCGCACCAAGCCCCTTAGCACAATAGATTTTGAAGATAGGTGATTTTGATTGAAACATTTTATTTATTCAATTTCATTATGAGAGCAACCTCAACATGCTGGAGGGACATCTGGATTTTAATTCTTTGGGTGGCTATAATGGGTTATTTAACACCTATATAGTCAAAATCTTTGATCTGCTCCAGAATGTTAAATCCAAGCCTCATCTTTCTTCTAAATGCCTTATGTGACCGGCAAGTCATAAACTTGGTTTCATGACATTGACTTCCAGGTCAAATTTGACACATGCATCTGAGAATCGATCTAGAGTATTCTGTAGGCTCATGGGTGTCTTAGAGATTAATAGTGAATCATCTGGGAGGAGGAGGGCCACTAACTTTGGTCAACCAGCTCTTCAGTTGTATAAAGTATCTATTAGTCTGTTTATGTAGAGTGTGAACAAGGTTGGAGTTATGACACACCACTGTCCAAGCCTTTTTTTTTATATCTCTGTAGCCTGTCAATTTGCTCTTTTTGCCCCATCTCATTTGTGCATAATTCCCACTATACATACATACATATTAGTAGATGTAACAGTTCCAATGGCAACCCCACCTTCTTAAGCACAAGCCATAGCTTCTCCCAGGGAATTAAATCAAATGCAGATTTAAAATCTACGAACACTACATACAGATGCCCTTTATTGATGGAAACCATTTTCCAAAGAACAAATAGGAAGCAAATTACCTGTTCTGTTGGGCTCGTGTGTGCTCCAACCCCTGCTTGTAAATTTGACAAGATTTAATTGTCATTCATCCACCTTTGTGGTTTCATCAATAACTGTTAGTAAACAATTTGGGCATTATTTATCAGGCTGATAGGCCTATAGTTGGATGGATTGCTCTTGTCCCCCTTTTTGTAGATTGGGATTACTTCTGCCCCTTCCATGTCTCAGGTATCTTCTCTTAATTTTTCTTAGTCCGCGCATTTCATCCAACAGCACCACTTCAGGGATTGATATAGTATGTTCCTCTGTTGAGCGTGATGGTACAGAAGGTTGACCCAAATTGTTCCCGAGTTGGCAGTGCATAAAGTCAAGATCTCGAGGCGCTCTAAGTACATTCAAGCACCCCGGGCTGTAAGTGGGTAGTTGTCAAGCAAAAAAAGGCCCTTTTATGAACCTGAATTGTCTATTTTATATCTGCATCAATAAATCCTTCCCCACGGAGTTCTTCACCCATAGTGTCCTTAATGCATTTGATATGAATGCCTGGTCAGATGCAGCCTATAATAATTCTGTGAGTATAATAGCTCACAAATACAGAGCAGCCCATGAAGAAACAATATTAAAAAAGATGTTGCTATGCCCGATGGAGACATGATGCTTATCTGGGATGGGGACATCTGCATTCTTGATGGACAACAGGATAGCTACCCACCAAAAGACAAAACAAAGCGAGGAACAAAAAAGACACAGAAGAGGGTTATGAATAAAGTAGATATCTTGAAACAGAAACATCCAGATGGCGAATAAGTTGCTGTCACTCAAACATATAATACTTCCAGCAGGTCCGACTACGTATTGATCCAGCAGGAGAATCAGTGCAGAAACGCAAATGTGGCATACCCTTCTAGAGTCTTGACATATCACTCTCCTCTCCAAGTGATGTACACAGACATATTGGGCAAAAGCAAGATGTCACCCTGGCATTACAGAAGAAAAGATCTTCTGGACCAGGTTGTCCTGAGAGAGATACAGGATGTTATTTAGCAATACTTTAACCATAACTGGCAGCCTACCTCAAACAGGAAATAAAAGGGAGGTACTACTCGAGGCGAAGTGCATAAGGAAATGCTATGGCAGTATACTCCAACCCAAACAATGACTTGCTGCACAGAAGGTGGGTTTACAATGCTAGAGTTAGATTTGTTTTGGTCCTTGTAAAGTTGCTTGAGATGATGTAATTCAGGAGGTATCACTTCAGACCACTTTCTGCAGCATACATATATAGCGTGAACTAACAGAGAAGTGTGGAAAACATTTCCAGAACCCCCAGAGGCAAACAAGGGTAATGCTGCCAAACCTCACTAAAGGATAACATTCATGGCTAACCAGTGCCAGGCATTGCTGCAGGATAAGGGAGATGTGACAAAGTTGATAAAAGTCAAATGGTTATTTGACTCACCTGAACCGCTCATTGATGAAATATGGGACAAAGCCTGTATGCAAGTTAAAAGTTAAAAAAAATATATAGAGAGGAACACCAGATTTAAATGGGTGTAGTTAAACTACTTACACATGACTTATGTATTTAATGTCACTAAAACTCAGTAACATTTACCTTGAGAGATCCTCTGCTTTCTCAATATGAGGGATCTTCCCCGCATACACAGTTTTCGGTCAAGAGTCATACCATAGCTACAGGCGATCACTGGGCGCTAACCAATCCTGGCACAACAGCAGTGCTTATGATGGGTGCTCCCTGACTAAAGCGACAAACTAAAATTTACATTTGCTGCTTTGAGAATGATCCCACAAAACAGGTGCATAACTGTACATGATTAAGACTGCAAGCTCCCAGTTTAGATGGCTAGGTGGGTGATCTGATAGAGTGGGCCACAGTGGAAGAGGCTCAGATGAATAGCACAAGAAAAGATTAACTGAGGACCTAACTGATTAGATGACAGAACAACAGGTGCTATCTGACCCCCATGGACACAAGGTCAATATGAATCAGAAATGGCAACAGTTTGGGCATGGAAGGAGGGGACGACTTTGATCAATGCACAATTATGTGCAACACGGAATGGAAAGGCTGACTGCAATGTAAGGGAGGTATACTATGATACTAGATAAGCACTACACACTACGGCTTTAATATAATCGGTCCCAGATAGTGCCTGATCTCACTAGCCAGGAAGTTACATAACAAAAAGGTATAAGGACTATCACTGCAATGATCAGGGGCGGCGTGAACCAGACAGGAATTGTTTGTAGGCCTGATGTACTTCTGCAATATATTGTAAAAAAATTAAATCAATGCACATAATAACTCCCATTTACTTTTGCACTTTTGGAGTTATATTCATGTCATATTGATGTACTTAAAGGGAAAACAATCAGAAATTTTTCATATATATATATATATATATATATATATATATATATATACACACACGGGCTTCTTGAGCTTGTCAGAGGTGACGGTCTTTCCCCCGCCTAACTCGCTCTGACCAACGGGATCGTAAACTGGCGGTCGGACCGAAGGCATAGATCGGTGGGACCACCACCACCAATGGGTTATTGGTGGTGGTCCCACCAGGCGTGCAACACCCATTGGAATCAAAGGGCTTCAGCCCCCCCCCCCCATCGTGTGTGACAGCCCAGGCTCAGACGGCTCCGGGCACACACACAGCCGCACCCGAGCACTTCACAGGTCTTTCAAAGACCATGTGCATGTTAATGAGGCTTTGATGTTGTTTCACCCCTTCCAAGAGCCACTCTGCCTATTGCTTAAAGTTTCAGCCCCCCCCCCGAAATGTTTTCTTAGCCCCCCCTGAAAGGTGGCTCTAGTTGCGCCTCTGGGTCCCATCAACACCGTAATGAGCCCCCTAGTATTGATTGACAGAGTGCAATGAGTGATGTAGGCTCACATGCATCTTAACCAATAAAAGGTCTGATCACCCAGGTCTGAAACAAGCAATAATTGTTACTGTATGGCTGTATGTCTTTGAAATACAGTGGGCCTGATTCTTAAACTGCACTTTAGAGTAGAGCAAGTTTACACTCTTGAGTACATTTACAACTTCTTGGTATTCACCAAATGCACTTTTGTAGTAAATTGCACTTTTTAAATAATTTACATTTTTATTGCAAGTCTAGCACTACACATTGCAAACCACTGGTACTGCAATATCTTCCCATAGGAAGTAGGGATAGGGACTTAAAATAAAACCTCATAGGAAATAATGTTGAATTGTATGTAATAAAATTATTTAAATGAGTTAAAAATTTAAAAACAACAAATTAATGCAAAAACATATAAATATAGTATATATTTATTGTTTAATTATTAAATATTTAATAACCTAAATATTTATATTTGAATTAGATAATCCAGCACCCCACAAATGCGCCCTTTTAGATGCCAGTAGGCCTGATGAAAATGCTGAGTGGCTGAGCCTGGCCATCAAGAGCAAAATGAGCCAAAGATGGAGAAAATCACCCTAATTGGGCCAGAGATATGCAGCCTGGAGGAACGTAGGTGGCACAACATGGCAGCAGTACGCTCACAAAGACGAGGTGGGAGGATGAGCTCCTGCGCTGACTTTGGACCGGTGGGGAGCATCACAGGAGTGGTTTCACCATGCTGCCCATGACAATATATACACATTTAACTATGGGTGCCCCAGGCAGTACCAGGGAGTCCTAAAAGAAACAAGAAAAACAAAAGAGAAGTAGTGTGTGCCATAAAAGTACTTCTCGTTAAAAAGAAAAACACTGATTGGACAATACGTTTGAGAGTTGTTTTGCTAGCTAACAAATAGAGATTATTAGTCCACACCACATAACCTGAGTAGGCCTTGGCCCTCTCTGCTTCGCTACCCTGAGAGATTCAAGTGCTTGAAAGGGGTTCTTGATTCACATTAAAAAGGCAATTGTGTGTCTATTACTTGGAAAGGACTCACATCTTCTGCCACTAATAGATTTATTAACCAGAATTCTATGCAATTAATGCCACTAAACCTATTTATTTATTTTATTTAATGCAGTTTTATATAGCACAGACTTTACCCGAAGGTGTCAGAGTGCTTTGCAATAGACCCAAGTATGTTACATAAGGATAATTACACACTAACAAGTAACAAATACAATCAGACTAAAAGATGAAATAACTGGTGCAAGAAATAGGTTAATACAGTTATAGGAGACATATTTACAGCGTTGCGTTCAAATGAATGCCGAGCAGTATTGAGGGACATGAGAGAGAGTTTAAGTAAGCCTGGAAGTGTCTTATGAAGAGAAGAGATTTAAGATCCGTTTTGAAGGTCTAGATAGAGGCTATGGTTCGGAGGGTTGGTGGATGCATCTTTCCCTTTCGGAACCTCGAGCAGTAGTTTTTCAGCATTGCTTAAATGTCTACAGTTGCCTGAGATTTTGAGTTTATTTGCCAGATAGCGATGGGTGGATGTGTGCAAGGCTTTGTGGGTGATGCAGGCAGTCTTGTAAATTGACCTTGCTTTGATGGGAAGCCAACGAAGAGAAGACAGTATGGGAGTGATGTGATCATATGTTTTGGCCCCATATACGAAGTGTGCCACTGAATGGAGGATGGATTTAAGAAGGGAAAGGTGGGCTTTGGGGAGGCCAGCAAGGAGAGAGTTGCAGTAGTTCAATCTGGAGAGAACCAGTGATTGGACTAAGGTTTTTAGGTCTTGCACAGGAAAGAAACGCCTAGCCCTCCCGAGAAGGCGCAGTTGGTAATGTGCATTCTTGGCGATGATATTGATATGGGAGTGTAGATTGAGCCTTTTGCCAAGTATAACACCAAGGGATTTTGCGCTGTCGACAATGATAGGTGTGTTGTTAAGTAAGTTCAAATTGTCCATTCAAAGTTGAACAGGAGGAGGAGAAAGAAAGGTAGAGAGAAGAAGGAATTCAATTTTGGAAGGATTCTGAATATGTTGAGTTGATATCCAGTTTTAGATGGAGTTGAGAGTGGCGTTGAGGATTGAGGATTGAGATGTTGAGATGTTGTCCACCTTTAGGTAGATTTGGGTGCCATCTGCATAGAGGTGATAGTGGGTCCCAGCTTTTTTAAGGAGATTTCCTAATGGCTCCATGTAGAGATTGAGCAAAGTGGGTGCAAGGATAGAGCCTGAGAGACGCCTTGTCCAACAGACATTGAAGTAGAGAGAGCGTTTCCTGTTTTGATCATTTGAGATCTATCCGAAAGGGATGAATTTAATCATTTGAGCACTGTGACTTCAACACCCATTCTTTGTTTTAGAATGTTCAGAAGAGTTTTGTGGTTGATAGTGTCAAAGGCTGCAGATAGGACATGACTCACCAGAATCAAGTTTACACAGGGCATTATCGAATACTTGAAACAGGGCAGTTTCAGTGGTACAGACTTGCATGAAACCAGACTGGAATTAGTAGAGGAGTTTCTTATTCCTGATGTGAAGGGAAAGTTGCTTCGCAACACAGCTCTCTGTGATTATCTCAAGAAAAAGGAGATTGGTGATAGGGCGGAAGTTGTTGATCTCATTCACATCAGCATAGGGTTTTTTAAGAAGTGGGCTAGCCTGTCCTGTTTTAAGGGCAACAGGAAGGGAGCCTTTCTTGGGAAGGTCATCAAATTTGATGGTTGAGGGAGAGATGTTGGTGCTTTTGATGAGGTTGAATTACTTTTTAGGTCTGTTTTTGGCTGCATCAAGGAGGGTACTGAGGTGCAGCACTTTTTCATGGAAGATGTGTTTGTGGTAACTCTCCCTTGCTAAACGTAGATTAGAGAGGTTATTGGTAGTGCGAGATTGTCTCCATTGTTTCACCAGATACCACAAATTTTTCCTTTTTTCATAGAGGGATTTATTGAACCATGGTGCAGAAGGAGTACGTCTTTTCTTTTTACTTTGTAGTGGAGCAACTTTATCAATTTCGGATGACAGACTGGACAGGAATTGGGTATTGAGATTGTTGACATCAGAGTTGGGGTCTACGATTGGAAGTGAAAACATAGCTGAGTTGTACAGAGTGTCAATATTCAATGTTTTTGGTGTTACGGAACTAGGAAGTAGACCTTTTAGGTTGGCCAAGGGTTAAAGAGTGGGATAGGTGAAGAGAGAAGGGTATGAGGAAGTGATCAGACCAGTCTACTGGTATAGGGTGAGCAGTAGTAGAATATCTGCTTTGGATATGACAAGGTGGAGCCCTTAGAGTGTATCAGTTTCATGAGGTGTTGGATCAGATTATTTCCGCGAGAAAAGTGTCCATATTGTTGGCAGCTGAGTCTTCCGAAGAGTCCCAATGCTGATTAAAGTCTCGAAGAAAAATCTGGCTGTTGTTTTGAGAATATTAGTCACTGGCAAAGTCAGTGAATTCTCCTGTGAAGGCGGAACAGTCACCAGGTGGGTGATAAATGGCATGAAACCTGAACAGAGAGCAGTGTTGTACTTGGAGCTCCAGAAAGAGGCATTCAAATGTACGGATGGAGGTGTTGGGAGGAGTCTTGAGTTGAAGGGAGTTTCTGAAGATAACTGCCACCCCTCCACCAACTTCATCTGCTCCATCATTTCTGATAATGGAATAGTCAGAGGGGAGCAGAAGATCGAAAGAAGTATGAGAGGTCATTGAACCAGGTCTCAGTTAAGAGAAGTATATCAAGATAGTGAAGATTGTTGGAGTGTGAGTTCACCAACTTGTGTTTGTTTGCAGATCTGCAATTGTGAAGCAAACATCGCAATTCTGAAATTACTGATTTGGTGAAGGGTGCGTTAGGGCTTTTAGGGGCTATAGGGATAGAGTTCCTGACTGATGGTGCCTGGGTAGAACAAGCCTGATGTTTAGTTCGGGCAAGGGAGATGGTTGAAATAGTGCAAAGATTAGAATTAACTGGAGAGGAGTGTGTGAAAGGGCTGGCATTGGAGGTCTTATAGCTAGCCGATAAATTAGAGATGTCTGTTGGGGACAGATTGTGTGTGGCTTTTTTGGGGTGTGGGAGCAGAGTGCGCCTCTGGAGTTTGAGGTAGTGAGTGTTCGTCTGAGGGATTGGGTAGTTGGGTAAGGTGGAGATTTTAGCCTTTAGGAGTGAGATCATGGCTTCAAGCTAGGCGATAGAGTGAGTGTTCAGGAAGGGGATTAGGGAGTTCATATGTTGGAGATTTTAGCATTTAGGAGTGAGACGGTGGCTTTAACCTGGGAGATAGAGGAAATGAGGTAACCTAGTTTATTTTTTAAGTTTAGAAGGGCTGAGCACAGAGTGTTAAGTGGCTCAACAGGTTTAAGAGGGGGATCAGCTGGAGAGTGATAGCAAGGAGAGGGGGTGGGGGAGGAAGGAGTGTTTGGGTGTGATAGAGTAAAGTGGAGGGAGACTCCTGTGATGTTGCTTAGTAGTGATTATCGGTGCAGCTGTATTAGAGAGAAAAGCATCTGGGCAAACATTGAATGAAAAAGAAGTATTGATTTCAGGTTTAGGTAGAGGCAGGTGAGTGCAGAGGTGGGAGGACGGAATGAGGAGAGTGGATAGAAGGGAGTCACAGAAAGGTAGGAGGTCTGGGTAGGAGAATAGGGGAAGGGCTGAAGAGGGAACGTGGCCTGGGAGAAATGAGTATAAGGGGTCTGGAAACAAGCACAGAGTTGAAGGTTGACCCGCATGGTAGTCAAAGAAAGAGTATGGCTGCTCTAGGCAAGAGGAAGAGGGAGGGAAAAGGAAGAGATTGCCATGAGAGGATAGTGGATCAAGCAGCATTACTGGAGAGATGGGGGAGGGGAGATGAAGGGGGTTTGTCTAGGCTTCAGGTTAAAGGGAGAGGGCGAGAACGGGTGGGGTGGAAGAATAGGGAGAGCATGAGGTGGACAGGTTGAAAAGTGATCTGGGAGGTTGGGCTGCTGGAAAAGTAGATCGGATGAGGGAGTGATGAACCGGTAGGGGGGGTTACTTCGGGAATTAAGGATGGCATTGAAGGGTAGATGAGAATGCTGCCCATTGACATGGCTGGAGTGTTGAGGGGGGCATCCCAATTGGAGAAGTGGAGATTGGGAGATGGGGAAACAGGGGGGAAGGAGGGGAACAGGTCTACCAGGGGGAGGAGTTGTTGAAAATAGTAATCCAGGATGGGATGTTGTAGGTGAAGAAGATGAGGTCAGTGTTAAGCCTTCCATAACGACCGCTGCGGTATTGGTCAATGAAGATGGAGTCAGGAAATTGTTTATGGGTGTCGTGTTTGAGCCTTTTTGCCGAAGCTTTGGACATATTAGAGGGTAAATGATCTTGAAGCAGTTGACTCCAGACTTCACACGATTGGCTCATAGTTAAGAGATGACGAGGGAGCCGTGAGGTTAGTGGAGCGGAAGAGGAGAGCACCGCAACGGTAGCGAAGGCAAGTAGAAGCAAGGTGAAAAGAAGATACATAACTCGGGGAGCCTCTGTAAGACAAGTGAAAAGAGAGGAGAGCGAGTTGAAGGAAAAGCAACATTGACAGATAAAAATGATCACTTGGAGCAGCACGGCGCCGTCACCCCTGTGGATAGGCGGAAATCATGAACGATGGTGGGCAAGTAGGTCTGCGCCCGGCAGCAGGCAGGGCAGGCCTGATCACAAAAAGGGGAAAAAAACAATAATCTCCAGGTGATTGACGTGTTAATCGGGCTTTCATAATTGGTTCAATTTTTAAATTAATAACTTGCAACTGCTATACTTCTATAACATTTAAATTTCTGGGACTTACATGATTTATACAAAGCAAATACAGCGCTAGGATTGAAAAGACTACAACTCCCATGACAACACGGGAGTTTTGTAGTCCGTTGGGCACTTACATGATTTATACATTGCAAATACAGCGCTAGGATTCAAAAGACTACAACTCCCATGACAACACAGGAATTTTGTAGTCCGTTGGGCACGTACTGCCTTTCACGTGACACACGGGAGGCGTAAAGTCCTGGGCACGCGGAAACCTCTTTCTTGCTGTCTATATTGGCTCAATTATTAAATTAATATTTTGCAACTGCCATACTTCTATAACATTTACATTTCTGGGACTTACATGATTTGTATATTGAAAATACAACGCTAGGATTCAAAAGACTACAACTCCCATGATAATATGGGAGTTTTGTAGTCAGTTGGTCATGTGCTGCCTTTCACATGATTTTATGCGATCACTTGACCTAAACAAATATGGCGAGTATACGTACACCGAGCCCCCCCCCTCCCCCCCCCCCCAGATTGCTCAGAGGGACGCCTGGTGTACCGACGGAAAGGCTAGTGATTGTACTGCCCCGCTGTGGCTCTCTTAAGCTTGTAATTACCGAATGGTTAATCGCCAAAATCAGACACTGAATGTCACATTGGGGTGACGACAGGCTTCCTATTAACACCGTTGTTACCGGTAGTTGAGCAGCTGGGTTTGCTCATTTAATGACTGGCGGCCCGGTTGGCATGTCCTCATTTATCTTTCATCTTGGCTCTCAGAGTAATGAACGCTCTCTGTGAAAACGGTTAAGCTTCTCAGTCTGCCCTGACTATCGGCAGACGTGTGCTCTACTCATCAGGTTGATCAAGTCGTGCTGATAAATCATGCAATGACTTTGGATTGCGTAACGTAATAGGCACCAAAAGATACAATAGCTCTAAAGATCGTTTGTTAAAACTACGGCTTTAATACTATTTTACTTGGCAAATTTGTGAATGTGAGTGTGTTTGTTTTGTTTTGTCTTTTTCACCAGAGCGGTGCTCCATACACCTGAGCCGGAGCCAGGTGGGGTGACGCTTTTGTCTCCTACCACATAGGTAAGCGAGTTCAAATTGGGGTAATGGAACAAATTACCATACTCTTTTGATACATTGTGCTAATGGCACTATATGGTTGAACAATACAGTAACGTCTATACCCTTTCTTCTTTTTCTTGTGGTTCTCTGTGGTTCTTGGTTGGACGCAACTTTTTTTCCAAAGTACATTGGAGGAGACTGAGTAAGACCTGAAACTATACAGGTGATACCTTTTTATTATCATTGCAGTAGCTATTACACCATGGACCTGATGAAAGCAGTGGCGTAATTCTAGCCAATTATGCTGAAACATGTTGACCCTACCTGATAGAGCGTGCAGGTCACCCGACTCTTATTTTACCAAAATGTGCACTTCTGGGCCCATAACCTGTTTATCACTATAATTTATTGGTCAGGTAACTTACACACCACCGTCAGTAATTCTTGTTTCCTTACTTTTATTTCGGTGTACCTGACTTACCAAATCCTTGTCACAGGTACTTATGATCACGACAGATCAGGAGCTAGCAGGGGTAGGAAGATAACACCAAACAACTATACCATATACACTTTGCAAAATGTTTATACCATGTAATAACCACAAACACAAGAAGTTTTCAAAGCTTTATCTAGTCATCAATTTCTTCATATGCCATGAGAATGAAATTCACACAGATCAAAACATCAATAACTAAGATCAGAAATATAATATAGCTATGAATCAAAGTAAGAATCATCTATACCTCAAGAAATAAAGGAAGGGGAAAATAAGGAACACACTTAATTTGTCTAACAGCCTTTCATGACGTTGATAGAGGCGGGTAAAGAAAGGGAACATACTAAGCAATGCTGATTTCGGATTATGCTAATCGATTTTAGAAGAAAATGATTCTTTCCAAGATGTACTTATTTTCTATAGGGAGGGTAAGAGTGGAACATACTAGATATGCAAAACAAATTCAGTGTTGGACTAAAGGTAGGGAAAAATATGGAACATGCTAGAAGATAATTTACATGAGAGTCAAATGTCAGAGAAAATCACATAGGCAAGTTTGCTTTATTTAGAAAATAGGAGGAGAAAAGATTTAGATTGACAAACACCCACACAGGATATATTTACCTAGAACAGGACGGAGACTAACCCTGGCCACGGGTCAGTTGGGAAAGGCGGGAAGGGACCCTCAAGGACTTAGGATACCAGTAGGCGAGCAGGTACAGCTCATGGACAGTCAGGACAGGATCACCCCAGGATGTGGCTCAGGACTGGGCTCACCAAAGGGTACGACCAACACCTGCAGCTTCGGATGCAACTCCTGCGCTACTCCCTCTCTGCAAGGAATCTGCCAATAACCCCGATTGGGTTCTCGAATCTCCCAGCAAAGTGCTTCGCCAGCACTTAAGGTTTTTTCACCCCAGACTGAGTTTGTGGAAATTACGGACAGAGTGCTCCACAGCTCTCTGTATCAATCACCTATAGAGTTCGTAGGGTCAGTGACAGGTCAGCTATTCGGACAAGTCGGACGATTTCTCCAGCTAAACCTAGGCTAGTTATACTGTTTTCGGGTCAGTGTACCACCCACCAATGTTGCAAGTGAAAGGATCCCCAACTTCGGATTGGACAAGAGAGGCGGTTAGGTCATGACACCACCTATAATTTGAACTTTCCCATACTAAATATTCAGTTTTCGAACCCACCCCTTACATTCCAGTTCCCATGGCATAGAAATTCAGAATACAATAGAGCATACAAACATTATCGCAACATGTAGCGAATGCAGGTACGAGTTGAAGTCTTCTCCCGGGGCATGGGTCATCTTCCCAGGAGCATCTTAGCTTCGGCAGCCAACTGGCTGGGTTCCACTGCTGTATGACTCTCTTTTCCCTCATCACGTGATTAGTACCGCACGGGCTTCAAAGATGAAAGGGCGCACCTCTCCCAGGCCCACAAAGATCGATACATGAAAAGTAAGCTAAAACAATTTAGAAACACAGAAAAAATTAATACACTGTATACCATGATTGGCTATACTACATCCCTTACTTTATAATAACTATAGCATTAGGAGTTAAGCAGAACGAAACGGCTGAGCAAAAGCAGCAATGCAAGAGAAGAGCATGTTAGAAACAAAGCGGCCATCTTTAGCTGTACTGCGCATGAGCGAAAAATTCCCTCCAGAACTGCGAGTGCGTCACATCACATGGGTATGACCGACGCATGCGCAGACTAGAATCCCGCATAGTAGCGACCATTTTAAATGCCAGCGTAGTTAGGATTAGTAAACACATAGGCAAGCGTCACTGGGACACCCCCGTTTAATGTTAAAGTGCAATATTAATAAGACCAAACAGGTTGATTATGACGTTACATTATTCGAGGTTCATGAGTACAAGCAAGTCGCGTAACGTGCGAATCCTTGTTCCATTAATGCCCTTTTTGATGATATTTACTATCATCACTTATTAATGGAACCAGATGCCAACTTTCTCTTTCACATTTCACCCATTTCAATTTCTACAAACTTTTTATTGAGCCTTTTTTCTGCATCCTTATTAGGATGGTAATTCTTCATCTTTTTATAGACCTGATTATTCAGCTCTTCCAATTCAAGCTCATCAACATTCCGTTTCACTCCTCTCTTATTCACAGCAGACTTCTTTTTTGCGTTTTTGACATTTACAACAAATTATTATTACTAGCACAATTAAACTTATTCCTGCTATTGGCATCAATATCTTACTCACGAGACTTTTACCTATGTTAGAAAACCAACTACCTACTGAGGAGAGACCATCTGTTAGTCTCTTCCAGGCACTGTCAACCTCCAGTGGTTTGAGCTCTTTTTCCAAATTAGTTATGTTTCTCACATATTTCTTAATTTCAACACTTTTATCAGGAATGTAAGTGCAACAATGTTGCGCTTTCAACATTCTACAGACTCCGCCCTCTTTTGCCAATAAGGTATCAAGAGCAGGTCTATTTTGTAAAACCATTGATCTGATCGCAACCATTTCAGTATTGACCAGTAGGAAACCAGCAGCAGTGTCAGGAGATAACCGATCCACTACTGTAGACAATTTGCAAATTCGGTGTGTATTCAGAACCACTCCCACTCCAGGTATCAATGCACTAAATATATCACCTATAATTTCTCCGACACTTTCTCTTCTACTACGCACTAAACCATTAGTGTTTTCATCGCTTCCAGCGGCGTCATTCACATGGTATATTTTCGGGAAGACAATTCCAAAATAGCAGCTTCCATACCAGTGATCCGGCAATTTGAAATAAGCCTTGTTTCCACATATATAATAAATTCCGGGAAACACAGGTTCTGACCCATTTTTGAAACCCCAACCTCCAATTACCTTGTAATTGTGTTCTCATTCACTGGAACCAAGGAATATATTATTATAATAACTAGTCTTTTCTCTATGAAGACAAAGTTTCCCTTTCCTTTCGAAATCCAATAACAGTGCAGGGTTTGCTTCACAATTTGAGGTGCTTTCCATGTTTTCTGCCCATTCAGGAGTTTTCTGTCTTTTATCATTGGCCTTTCTTTGGAAACTTTCACTTCTTTTCTGTGCCATATTTAGAAACATTTTCTCTTGTTCATGTAATGAACAGGTCAAGTTATCTCTGTGTGCTTCACCTAAATCTATAGTACCTATTGTCAGAAAGTATTCTCCCATATAACGTGTCACATCACTCTTGGTATGTATAATATTCAGGTTTCCACGAATAGGAAGTTCAGAAAAAATTACGTCAGAGTTAGAATAATAATACTGTAAAGTTCCTCTATAAAATAAGCTTGCTAAAATACTACAGGAAATTCCATAGGTTAGGGGTAAATGGTGATATGTCACATCTTCAGCTACAGAAGTGGGTAGCTTCATACAGACATAGCAGTCTTCTATTTCCATAGCTTCTACATAGTGTACTAAAAGGTTTGCAAATACGTTTAAATGTGTTCTATTTTTGATTCTGTGATAATGTAGTCCTCCCTCATCTGATGCATCTACGTCCATTTTTGTTTGTCTAAAACTAAATGTTTTCTCACATCTTTCTACACTTCGTGGTGTCTCTTCTGTCGGCAGAACTTCTGAGTCTTTTGTTACTAGTTTAGTAGGATACAGGTTAGAGTCTTTACTTATCATGAACGGTATTGTAATTGTTAGTCCTATCCATAATATCAGTACTATTGCTACACTACACAAACATATTTTACAGTATGTTTTACAGCAATTCTGTCTAGGTCTTCCATTCACATTTGAATCAGACATTGTGGCTCAAAAGAAGCTTTCCAACCCCTCTTTGTAACTTTACGCAGGTGGCTTACGCAGGGTAACTTTCAAGTTAGCTCTTCTTCTTCGGAGCCCTGGTCAGCAATCAGTTCTTCATCACTCTCGTCACTTATCTCAAGGTCTTCAAATTCCTCTAGCACTAGGTAAGTCCATTCGGGACTCCGGTACTTTTCGTTTCGTCTTTTTATTCTGCTACTTCTTCTTTTAGGCTTGGCTCCAACTTTCTCTTTTTCACTGTAATTCTTGTATTGTCAATTTCTTAATCTCTGAGTCAGGCCTTATTAACATTAATTTGTAAAGTCCATCTTCATCTGGGGTCTGAATTTCGACGCCTTTTGGTGTGCAAAAGATAGTACAGTTCATTTTGCACAGCAAATCACGTCCCAATAAGTTCACAGGACTGGAATCACAGATGACAAATCTGTGCATCTCTCTAAAATTCCCTATTGAGATTTCCATTGGTTCAGTTACTGGGGTACTAATTATCTGATTTGACACACCCACTACTTGGATTGCTTCTCCCGAGAGGGGTAGGTTTGGAACGTCTGCTGTTCTCACAGTAGAACGGGTAGCACCAGTGTCCAACAGAAAGGTGACGTCATTTCCTTCAAACTTTCCTTCAATGTATGGCCCTGTCTGGTCTACCGGTAAGGAGGCGCCAAGCACGCACTCCTCGTCCTCCCCCCTCAGGCCCCGTCAGTAAGGTTCATTACAGAGAAATGTATCATTTAGTAGGAATTGCGAAGTTGCTGCATTTCTATCCTCCCTTCCTTTCTACACCTCGACCTCCTCATTCTGCTGAGCTTTGCTCCTGTAATTAGCCCTAGGTGCACGAGGCAACTGACTCTGTTTTACCTGTTGCTGGGTCTTTCGTGGCCCCTCTTTCTGCACCTGTGGATTTAAATCATTAATTTGCGCATTACCATTCTGTAGCATGGGACACTCGTCTCTCCAGTGCCCTATCTGACCGCACCCGTGGCAGGGGAATTTTTTCCTGGTTTCCTCTCGGCTCATTTTTACTCGGGGTTTCCCTCCTCCCCCAATGCCTGTATTCGGGGTATTATTATTCATTTTACCTAACTGCTTTTCTTGTTGTTCTGCCAATTTCACTTGTGCCCACATGACTTTTTCTTTTAGTGCTTTCCGTTTATTTTCCATCTCATCTTCACAATACTTAGCGTATTTCAGGACCTCATCTATAGGTTTTCCTTGCCAACAGATCTTATTATCTCTAATCCACTGTGAAATTTCAGGTTTCAATCCCAACACGAATCGATAAATGAAATGGGTCATATCCTTCATTTCAATGTTATCGATTCCACTGTAGGTCTTGAACACCTGTAACAGTCGTTCATAATATGATTGTACAGTTTCATCACGATTTTGGGTAGTTCTATCTATGCGGGTCCAATCAGTTTCTTTGGCTGGCACTTTTCCTTTTAAATACAGTATTACTTTGTCATACTGTCTCATCACCTCCGGGGGGGGGGGGAGTTCTGGTTCTTGAGTCTCATTCATACTCCTCACTGGGCCAATCAACTGCAATTTTACATTCTGTCCATAAATCTACAGGAACTACAATGTCGAAGAATCCATCTTGGTCCTTCAAAAGATATTTTTGAACCTTTACAAATCTTTCGTCCTGTCTATACCATTCTACAGGCTTCTCTCGTAATTTCGGAAAATCGTTCGTAAATGACACAATGTCTTGTCGGGACCATGGAACATGTACATATTTCCCACCTGGTACTTCTCTCATGGGATACAAAGTCTCTGCCTTATCGACTTCTTTTAGAACATATTCAGAAGTCCTTTGTCTGGCCTTACTGTCTTCCTTTTTCTTGGCCCATCTGGCTTTCCATTTTTCTAAATCTCCCCATTTCTGTAATAAGTTCAGCAATTCTCTTATCTGTACCTTTTTCCCCGACACATTCATGTTTTCTAAATCCTTGTCGGAAAATTCTGCTCTGTAGGGCTTTTTTAATACTTTGGATTTGCTAACATCTATTCCCATATTAGCTGCTGTGTCCATTCATTTCTCATGGAACACTCTGGTGTTTCTGGTAATGCTTTTACAGATGAAAAGCAACTCTTCCTCTCTAAGGGTATTCAATCTGTCTAGTCCCACGTTTCCAGCCATTAATTCCTCCAACTCTATTCTAGCTTGTAAATAACTAATGGTTTGGACTGAGGAGATTCCTATTCCATATCTCGAATCCATCAATCTAATTCTTCCGGAGTCACTACTGTGGCGCTTCGAGTACCTGAAGCTGTTTCTATCAGAATTTCCTTTGCACTAGTCTGAGTTCTCGTCCGGGGTACACTGCTTTCCGGTTACCTTATGGGCAGATCCATCAGGGAGATCACAGATTCGCATTCACTTGTCTGATCATCAACTATGAGAGGCTCTTTTCTGGGCTGCGCTACAACTGGTGTAGTAACTGGAGTTTTTGGACTAGCCTGTCTATCCCCATAAAGAGGAACAACTGGACCAATAGTTACTGGAATTGTCAGAGCTTCAGGACTGGGATTTATCTGAGCTATTGACTGAATGAGTTCATTTAGCTGTTTAACTAAGGCTTCCCTTTCTCGTTCGTGTAAAACTTTTTCAATTAATGTGTCATGTATTACTTGTGGAACTAAAGGAGGGTACAGACTCGGGGCAGTTGGGACTGTCATACCTGATCTCTCCTCACCGAATGGTCTATAATTTGGGACAGTTGTATCAGGCCTACAAAATCCATCTTTACTATTATGCCTATTACCTATACCTGTTGTATCTGTTTCACTGGCCCTTCTACTTCTAGGATGTCTGAAGAATGGGTTTTTCGAGCTCAGGGACCTGGAATCCTCATCATATGTTGGTGGATTTTTCATAAATAAATCCTCCAGGTATTCATCTTCCGAATCACCCATAGCCATTAAGTGTCAGGTTTTCTCTGTCCTTTTTCCTCCTACAGGTTCGTCTATAGGAAGCACTGGAAATAGTCCTTCGACCATCATATTCTGTCTCCACTGTTTCATCTTTTTCTCTTTGGTCTCTTTCTGCATTTTCGGGTACCATTTACTTATTCCCTTATCCATTCTGGGTCTGTCTCGCTCCAAGGCCTCAATTTCCCATTCTTCTAAAGCCTCATATTGCGTCAATCTTGGTCTGGGATGTAAGTCATTCATTCGAGTCCTCAAATTAAACAGAATTCTACTATTAAAGGTACCATCTAGGGGAAATGCTAAGATTCCATCGTCTTCGGTATATTTTACCCAATTTTCCAACCATACACAGGTATGATACCCTTTGTCAAACATCATAAATGATGCGGGAGTATTAGGTGGTGGAATAATTACACCTTCTCTAGTTTTGATGGGCTTATCCTTCTTGAAATAATTCTTGACTTTGTCTGCGAAAGTCATTTTCCTCTTGCTTCCGTACATATTGTAAGGTCTGCCTCTTAGCATCTGATCCTTACGGAAACCTAAATGTTGTGGATCAGGTAAAAATTCGCGATACCACATATACTTCGTAACTAGAATTTTCGCGTTTAACTACGTATTTTATTTACAAATCCTTTTCCAATGCTAGCGCGTCTTTCAGTTTTTCCACCACCAATCAACACTATGATTACAAATTGTTTCTGACCAATGGGTGCGCGGCCTTTTTCGCGAGACGCGGTCTCACGCTCCGGCACTCACCCCTCCCTTACAAATACCAGCTCCGTTACACACCCACTGTTTCGACCAATACCAGCCAATACCAATACCACAGAGTGACGTCAGCGCAGCTCCGTGACCGACTCCCTCCTTCACAAGGTAACGGAAACTTTGAATTTTTCTTAAAGTGCAAGTGCTCAGTTTAGTTTACAACGTATAACGTTCGCCACTGTACTCGAGTGTCTAAAAGGAAAGATTTGTTTTACTGCAAGTAAACCTCTTCTGTCTACTTTTCATACATTGCGGATAGACCCTTCTGCCTACCCTTCACACAAGCATTAGAGAACCTGTTACTTCTTTGACTCATCCACTCTTTCCGGGATATATACTAAGTCTAAAGTTTCACCAGTGAACTCCTTTGCTATCACTCAAGCTCCGATGAACCCACTACTCCTTCCTCGTGTGACCCTTACTAGGTAATATCACAACTGAAGTTTCATCAGCGAACCCGTTGCTGTCATTCATTCAACTACTCATGCGGAAAACCCTAATTAGCACTTCCAGTTCTGCCTAACCATGCACTAATCTTCCTCACAGCCAGTGACCTCTCTGCGGAGTGGATTCTACTCACCACCCTCTGTTCTATCCCCCGGGGAATTTCCAGACAACATATAACAATCACTAACCATTTGTTATTAAACACTTAATATAGCAGCATTTCATAAAATATAATTTCAAAACAATTTCTAAAACATTTTACAGTAATACTTTTTACAGCAGATCGATCTTACGGGGAAAAAAATTGTTAACAGTACATTTTGATTTTCACGTTTCACCAGCAAGTTAATTTTATCTACCTATCTTAACTAGTCCTAACCATCCTATTGCTACCAGAAAATTACTGATAGATCGCGCAGGTCACCCGACTCTTATTTTACCAAAATGTGCACTTCTGGGCCCATAACGTGTTTATCACTATAATTTAGTGGTCAGGTAACTTACATACCACCATCAGTAATTCTTGTTTCCTTACTTTTATTTCCGTGTACCTGACTTACCAAATCCTTGTCACAGGTACTTATGATCATGACAGATCAGGAGCTAGCAGGGGTAGGAAGATAACACCAAACAACTATACCATATACACTTTGCAAAATGTTTATACCATGTAATAACCACAAACACAAGAAGTATTCAAAGCTTTATCTAGTCATCAATTTCTTCATATGCCATGAGAATGAAATTCACACAGATCAAAACATCAATAACTAAGATCAGAAATATAATATAGCTATGAATCAAAGTAAGAATCATCTATACCTCAAGAAATAAAGGAAGGAGAAAATAAGGAACACACTTAATTTGTCTAACAGCCTTTCATGACGTTGCTTGAGGCGGGTAAAGAAAGGGAACATACTAAGCAACGCTGACTTCAAATTATGCTAATCGATTTTAGAAGAAAATGATTCTTTCCAAGATGTACTTATTTTCTATAGGGAGGGTAAGAGTGGAACATACTAGATATGCAAAACAAATTCAGTGTTGGACTAAAGGTAGGGAAAAATATGGAACATGTTAGAAGATAATTTACTTGAGAGTCAAATGTCAGAGAAAATCACATAGGCAAGTTTGCTTTATTTAGAAAATAGGAGGAGAAAAGATTTAGATAGACAAACACCCACACAGGATATATTTACCTAGAACAGGACGGAGACTAACCCTGACCACGGGTCAGTTGGGAAAAGCAGGAAGGGACCCTCAAGGACTTAGGATGCCAGTAGGCGAGCAGGTACAGCTCATGGACAGTCAGGACAGGAACACCCCAGGATTTGGCTCAGGACTGGGCTCACCAAAGGGTACGACCAACACCTGCAGCTTCGGATGCAACGCCTGTGCTACTCCCTCTATGCAAGGAATCTGCCAATAACCCCGATTGGGTTCTCGAATCTCCCAGCAAAGTGCTTCGCCAGCACTTAAGGTTTTTCCACCCCAGACTGAGTTTGTGGAAATTACGGACAGAGTGCTCCGCAGCTCTCTGTATCAATCACCTATAGAGTTCATAGGGTCAGTGACAGGTCAGCTATTCGGACAAGTCGGACGATTTCTCTAGCTAAACCTAGGCTAGTTATACTGTTTTCGGGTCAGTGTACCACCCACCAATGTTGCAAGTGAAAGGATCCCCAACTTTGGATTGGACAAGAGAGGAGGTTAGGTCATGACACCACCTATAATTTGAACTTTCCCATACTAAATATTCAGTTTTCGAACCCACCCCTTACATTCCAGTTCCCATGGCATAGAAATTCAGAATACAATAGAGCATACAAAAATTATGGCAACATGTAGAAAGACTGGCTGGGTTCCACTGCTGTATGACTCTCTTTTCCCTCATCACGTGATTAGTACCGCACGGGCTTCAAAGATGGAAGGGCGTACCTCTCCCAGGCCCACAAAGATCGATACATGAAAAGTAAGCGAAAACAATTTAGAAACACAGAAAAAATGAATACACTGTATACCATGATTGGTTATACTACATCCCTTACTTTATAATAACTATAGCATTAGGAGTTAAGCAGAACGAAACGGCTGAGCAAAAGCATCAATGCAAGCGAAGAGCATGTTAGAAACAAAGCGGCCATCTTTAGCTGTACTGCGCATGAGCGAAAAATTCCCTCCAGAACTGCGAGTGCGTCACATCACATGGGTATGACCGACGCATGCGCAGACTAGAATCCCGCATAGCAGCGACCATTTTAAATGCCAGCGTAGTTAGGATTAGTGAACACATAGGCAAGCGTCACTGGGACACCCCCGTGTAGTGTAAAAGTGCAATATTAATAAGACAAAACAGGTTGATTATGACGTAACATTATTCGAGGTTCATGAGTACAAGCAAGTCGCGTAACGTGCGAATCCTTGCTCCATCATACCTGCATACGGATATTTTGTTAAATCTGTTAGTTTATTATATTGTTTTTAATGTTGGGAGAATTGAGAGAAACTATTAAAATTGTCTTCTTCTTCCCAACTCTACCCAATTTTATAAAAATTATAACAATTATAACAATTATTTCACTATAGAACTAGCGACTTGAGGTGGTTGCCGAGAGTCAGGGAAAGCGAATTTTGCACATTTGTTTTAAACTTGTATAAGGCTATTTTAAAATTACATTTGCATCACGAATTTCATGTTTGAAACGAAGGAAGACTGAAACCTCGTTTTTTTACTTAGCACATATCCTGAACCTTGGCGCACTCCCCACGAGGTCTACACGATCCTAGGTAGCCGATTTGGGGCTCCAGGACCGACGAAGTAGACACTCGAGCTCCTGGTGCATAGGCGCCATTTTGGGTGAGGAACGCTCGGCGCTCTAGTGTTGAGGGCGATTTGGCCCGGGCACTCCATATAGGACAGACCGAGCACCCACTCGGTGATAGAACTAGCGACTTGAGGTGGTTGCCGAGAGTCAGGGAAAGCGAATTTTGCACATTTGTTTTAAACTTTCATAAGGCTATTTTAAAATTACATTTGCATCACAAATTTCATGTTTAAAACGAAGGAAGACTGAAACCTCGTTTTTTTACTTAGCACATATCCTGAACCTTGGCGCACTCCCCACGAGGTCTACACGATCCTAGGTAGCCGATTTGGGGCTCCAGGACCGATGAAGTAGACACTCGAGCTCCTGCTGCATAGGCGCCATTTTGGGTGAGGAACGCTCGGCGCTCTAGTGTTGCGGGCGATTTGGCCCGAGCACGCCCGTCTGCGCCCGTCCGTGCCAGGCAGTGCCTGGGGCCTGGTACTCTGATCCCTGACCCACATAATACTAATACATATTCCAGGGAGTCCTTACTTCAAATGAACCAACCCTTAACGCCCCAATGTACCCATTCTATTACATTAACAGGTCCGGAATACCATTGCTCACACTGCTCATATAACCTCACAGCCCCCAAGCCCGGTCCTCCTGACAAGAAGGTCCTTAACATGGCCCTATTAAACTGCTGCTCCCTGCCCGGACATGCCCACGAAGTGTACATACTCTTCGAAGATCGAAAAATGGAGATACTGTTTCTTACAGAAACCGGGCTGGCATCGGACTCTGTGTCGGATGTAGTCCAGGCATTGCCCCCGGGCTATCTGATAAAGAATTTGGACCGAGTCAAAGGAAGAGGAGGAGGAATTGCGATAATCCACAGGCATAATCTTAGCTGCCGGTTGCATGGCAGTCCCCTCCTCGACTGTGAAAACGTGCAATTCTCAATCCAAATCTCCCCTTGTAAATCCCTTTCGGGGATTCTCATTTATCGCCCCCCGGGAACAATGGGACAATTTTGTAGCTCTCTAGTGGAAACTTCCTTAACCTTGGCAGGCACACTCTCTAACTTCATGATATTAGGAGACTTAAATATACATTTTAAGAAGAGTGGAGACACCCTAGCTTCTGAACTTCTACTGGACTTAGAGGCGCACCAGCTATTCCTAGGGAGTGATGTCCCTACACACGAACTGGGACACTTGCTTGACCCACTATTTTCTAACATTGTGGACCTGATAGTGGCACCACCCGTCCCGATACCATGGTCTGACCATCGGCTTATTCCGTTCAGTTGGTTGATCCCTACGATCCCCGCTCCTAGACGGATAAGCGGGAAGCCAACACGCCCTTGGGCCAAACTTGAGTCAGAAAAATGGAAGCAGACTCTAGAGGACACAATGCCTACCATGAAAATGGATCCCATAGAGGCTGACACTTTGTTCTCCTCATGGATAGAATCCTCCCTGAATACAACCCTACCAAAAAAACCCGCCCTAAAAACCAGGGAAAAAAACACCCTACCCTGGTTTACTAAAGAAGTCCGTGAATACAAAACACTTTGTAAAAAGGCGGAAAGATCCTGGAGGAAGGATTACGACCCTATTAGTAAGACGACGTACAAACTGGCAATCTCAAACTACAAAAAAGCCCTGAAAGTGGCAAAAGTAGTCTTCTTTGAGGAAAAAATAAACACAGCCGCCAACTCCTCTAGAGAAACATACCAAATAGTGAGGTCACTCCTCAAAACCCCCGAGCCTCTCCACCTTTGGACCCCTCGGATCACCGCTGCAATGAGCTAGCAAAATTCTTCAATCAGAAGATCCAAAACATCGTGAAACAGCTTCCACCTTGCACCCCTAGCGATTCTTCTGACACTGCTCTACCGGATACGCAGGCCCTGGGGAAAGGACTAGAGATGTTTGTCCCTTTCACGGAGGATACGTTGGCACCCATCTTCCAGTCAATAAAGAGCGGCTCTGATGAAGGTAATTCATCCTTGGCACAGGGCATTGTTCCACCAAATTGGAAGAAGGCGGTGGTGAAAGCCTTATTGAAGAAACGGAACCTCGATCCTATGGACTTCAATAATTTTAGACCAATTTCTCTTCTCCCAAGTACCAGCAAGGTGACAGAAAAATTCATCAATGGTCAGTTGTCCAACTACCTCGAATCGAGGGGACTACTGAAACCTTCTGAAACAGGTTTCAGGCCGGGCCAGGTTATTGAGACGGCTATGGTTGCGGTTATTGAAGAGGCCAGGAAGATCATCGATGCAGGAGGATCAGTGGCAGTGGTCCTCCTTGACCTGAGCGCGGCCTTCGACACCGTGAACCATAGTACGCTGGTCCAACGGCTTAAGGATGTGGGAATCTCTGGATCGGCACTTGCATGGCTGAAATCCTTTCTGCACAGCCGATCATTTCAGGTGGCGGAAGGCAATTACATTTCTGAGGTTACCCCAATACGTTGTGGAGTGCCGCAGGGCTCATCATTGAGCCCTACACTATTCAACGTATTCATGTCCCCACTGGAGAAAATTGTAACCCTTAAGGGATTAAATTACTGACATACGCTGATGATACTCAGCTCGTTGTGTCTCTCAGCCAACAGAATAATGTGGTCACTGATCTGTACTCGTGTCTGGGTCAGATAACCAGCTGGATGAATCAATCCCATTTAAAACTTAATGGGGAAAAAACTGAAATAATGGTCATGGGTAATCAGTCCCTTTTCCACCCGGAGACTTTGTGGCCCCCATGCATGGGTCCCCCTCCGACTCCAAAGTCAGACATTAAAAGCCTAGGGATATGGCTGGATCAAGGGCTTACACTTGAAACCCAAGCAAGGAAAACGGCAGGAGTCTGCTTTGGACTTCTCCGTACCTCCCGAAAAATCCTTCCCCTGCTTCCGGTTCAGTCCAGGAAGCTCCTAGTTCAGGGATTAATATTGGCAAGACTTGACTATGGAAATTCCCTTTACTTGGGTGTGCCCAAGAAAGTGACGACTAGACTACAAGTGGTGCAGAACGCAGCTGCCCGGATTCTAACGGGCACCAACAACTGATGCTCTGCTAAACCGGCTCTTCGGGCTCTCCATTGGCTGCCAATATGTGAAAGAGTGCAGTTTAAGGCCCTCTGTTTGACCCACAAAATCCTGAACGTCAAAGTCCCACCCATCCACAAAGATCTCATCGTCCCATACAACACCAATAGGACACTTCGTTCCACGAATGCACACCTGACTCTGATACCCAAGATCAAGAGGGCGAGATCATGGGGACGATTGTTTTCATACAACGCCTCCAAATTATGGAACTCGCTCCCTCTACAGATGCGGGCACAATCCAACCTTACTGCATTTCGTAAAGAGCTTAAGACCTGGCTGTTCCCATAAGAATCTCACCACCAGTCGTTTATATCTATCTCTAGCGCTGGGTCGCTCACGAGCAGCCACGCACTCTATAAATCCTTAAATAAATAAATAACTATACACTTATGCACTGCAATTCAGTTACCCCGTTGTATTGATTTTCTTCGGTACCACCCACTTGAAATACATAAAAAATATTTTTTTCGTCCGTCACAACAACATCTAGTGACGGATTGCACTCTCTCCTGGGTTACGGAGAGCCCAAATGATGCCTAGGGCGGTACCGAGTGGGAACTGATGGGTACTTTTTCCTAACTTAAGGAATTTAGTGCTTTTGTTACACATTTGCACCAGTAGTTTCTCTTGGTTTCTTTTAGTTGAGTGACACAAAAGTATACACAGATGAACCTTTTGACCCACAGACATCTCTTTGTTGTGAATGACATAAACCATTCCCAAAATCATGCAGGGCTAGGCAACAAAGGCAGTGTATAAGGACCTTACTCAAGGTTGCCCGCCATCTAAAGATCAGACACATGGTACTGTAGAGTGTCCACAACCAATCCGGCTCCTGTGCCTCTCAGCAGTGATACTGTGCGGTGCTCTCTCACCCACGTGACCAGTTCCCCAAGCTTCATAGTGGCCCCTGCCGGTGATTGCCATGGCCGGTATCTTGTGTGCCTCCGCCCCCTCCTCGCACCAACATGCCTCCCAGGAAACCTAGCGCCACCCCACAAGTATGACGGCTCAGATAGGAGGCCGCAATGGCTCTACGCCTCCTATTAGACATTGACGAAAAGTTTTTATTTTATTTTAAATATATTTTAGAGAATTTATGGGTGTTTATAGAATTGAAAAGTGGTACAACATTAAGCAGCATGAAGTGACGAGTGAATGCAGCTCAGTGAAAAGTGGTGCAAAGTGAGTACGGTTAAACTGCAAATGTATGAGACATTAGGAATGCTTTCAGCAGTACGAATATGTTCTTGCAGTATTTACATTTATTTCATAATGATGTTGAGTCACAATCTGTGGGATGTTTTATTGTAGGAATATTTTGACCACATATGTCGAAATGGACCGGGTCATCATCAGGACAGTGAGCTGCGTAAGAATGCATCATTCACAAATACCCGTATATATGAAAAATAAATAGACTCATTCTGTCGAATTATAATGAACAAGTTTCCAAACAGAGAAGGGTTTTTTATTTTCAACAACCACCTGTAGATACGCAAATTAATATACTAGCCCCCAGATGCATCAAGCATCCATTTTACGATTCCTTATTAGCGAAAAATAAGGATTCCCTAATAAGGAATAGCAAAATGCTATGCATGAAGAACTCGCTTTAAAAATAGCGATTTCTTGAAATTCCTTAATTGTGACTCGCAAATTGCGACTCGCAATTAAGGAATACCTCCCCATCCATTCCTATGGGCCTAAAGGCCCATAGGAATGAATGGAAAGACAACCTCAATTTGCAATTCTCAATTAGAGAATGGCAAATTGAGATTGCAATTTCAAGGGTGTCAAAAGGACACCCTGTTGCACCCCTGAAATCTGCATATGGGTACATCTTGCACACACAGATGCCCTAAGGGCATGTTTGTGTGTAAAATGGAACTTTGAAAAATGCACTTTAGTGCATTTTGCAAAGTTTTTGCAAATTACCATGAAGTTCAACTTCATGGTAATTTTCTCCCCCTATTAGCGAAATCGCAAATTTTTTAACTTTAATGCATTGCATTTAAGGAATCTCAATTTGAGATTCCTTAAATGCAAGAGCAATTCAAGTAATCGCAATTTTGCGATTTCTTAAATTGCGATTTTTGCATTTGGGTTAATGCATCCCAAATGCAAAAATACCAGTCGCAAAGGGGCAGATTCTGAGAATCTGCCCCTTTGAAAGCGTTTTTAAGCTTGATGCATCTATGCCTAGAACTTTTCTTATCTAACGCATGCATTAGAGGCATTTATTGCATGAATTATTTTTTTGGTTACACAGTTATTTCAAATGTTTTTTGTATGTAGAGCACAGTAATTTTAATATATACACCCACTTCCCTCATGGAATTTTTGGTCCCGCGTACTCTACCTATAATGTTGGAGTAGATGAGACATAGTTCAGACTTACTGCATTTTTTGTCTGAAGGAGTCTCCTGTGAGATTTAAGAACCTATGGGACTGATGTACAAAAGTGTTTGCCCATTATGTGTCTGTGGGAAAATGTGCTGTTAGTTCATATGGGCCTCTATTCTTTTTGCATCAGTTTCTATCATGTTCCTTAGAAACATCATGCAGGCCCCTGTGTCAATCTTTGAGTTACTATTGAGGACCATCTGAGTTAAGAAAATGTTATGTTTTTCTTCTGCAAAGTGGCCAAATTGGTTCAAAACATTATTAAGATAAGACCTCAAGCAAGATGGCGGTTCTGATTTTGGTCTACCACGTAGATGTTAAGGGCTGTAGTGTAGGCTCATTCTGAGCCAGACACATGAACTGTTTCCATTGGTTAAGGTGTGGAATTTGTCAATCCGAACCTTCTTTTACCACTCACGTGAAAGAGGAACACAGCAATAAGTGCTCTTTTCCTAACAGGCAGTGCTTTAAATGGGCAGGTACTGTCAGGTACTGCGCACCAGCACTTCTTTCATTTGAAAGGGATAGATCCACCACTTCTCCGCCCTGGTGCAGTTCTTTTAATGGGCGAGTACTGGCACTTCTCAGTTGCAAACAGGTAGAGAATCTCTGCACTTTTCTATTTGAATTTACAGTACTGCATGGGGGAGGTTTTCTGACAGAATAGCCAGATGTTCCGAAAAGAGCAATTATTTTCCCTCCACCAGAGACTCAAAAATGAAGTTCCAGTGAAGTCACTTTTTCGTTGGCTATATGATGAGAAACAGGAAGGTGAGCACTGGTCTACTGAAGCGTTTCCTTAAAATTATATTTTTTTCCGAAATTACCAATACGAAGTACTGTAGCACTAACACAGAACAGACCTACACCTGTTTGCTTGTGGCATTGTAGATGCATGCACCTAACACCCCTTCCTCCTTAACATAAGTGCAGCGGACCGTTAAGTATATAAAAAAGGGCCTTACTATTCCCAGCGGAATAGGGAAGGGGGGCCCTTCACACCACAGATCAAGGTGCCACTACACCTGCAGCATAATTGAGAACTAAGGTCCACATGCAGTGCACAAGTCCTAAAAAAAGAAGTGAGGGGACTAACCTAGTTAGGCAGTATGCAAGTGAAATTATGGCACGCAACATCATGGAGCATGATGTGGAGAAGTGTGGCTCACTGGTTAGAGGAGGCAGACCTTAAAGCAGAGGTCAATCCGGGACCAGGGTTCAATTCCCGGGTCGGCGGGGTCTTGAGTCCTAAAATGCCCATGGACTCGACAATTCTCGCTCCGGTGCCTACTCGAATCACGGGTTCACACTCTGCGACTCTGGGCAATAGCTTGCTTAATCTCCACAACGGCCCCTCGTGGCGGGATGCCTGGCTTTCACCTTGCGGATACCCTGCCGGGGTTATCCCACAGGGGAATACCAGGACGGGTTCCCTAAGCAAGCGCTTAGAAACCGCTTGGTGATTTGCGCTATATAAATTCCTGTACATTTACATCATGGCGCATGACTTCACGGCACATGCCATCACAGTGCATGACATCACACATGGCAGGAAATGGCATCACAAGAAGTGACAATCAGATCGAAAGCCCTCACATATATGTTTAGCAGGTTTATCATGTGTACGATTGAGCGCATTGCAAAGATAATAGCGCATGGGCTATGGAAGGTGATATGTGACTTCTACACCTTGCAATCCTCCAGTGTTATGGAGCACATCCTGTACATTCATTTACAAACATATAATTTATTCTTCATGTAATATGCACGTGTTGATGTAAAGAGCTCTGCCACCAATGCCACCAATGCCACCCTGCATTGGAATGAGTAGGGCTATACAAGAAAAAGAAAGTGGTACTTAAATCATTTCAATGCCTCTTCAAGGGAAGTAAGCTCTATATAAATGTAAATCCTGGGAAAGACCAACACATCTGATATTCTTACAGTGCATGCATATCTCCTAAACAGGGACTGAAAAAAGTGAAAAGCTGACTCTCTTAAGTATGTGTGAAGTGCTAACAAGGTGTGAGCCTCTGCTTTCCCTCCGCTTCATTTGCATCAGGTGCAGGGCCAGACTGGCCGTTGCGGGCACCGGGCAATCCCCCGGTGCACCGCATGGGTGGGGGCCGGTTTGGGGCCCCTAGGGGCCGTTTTTGTTACAGGGCCGTAATTGCAGCATAGCTGCAAAATCGGCCCTGTAACAAAATCGGCCGAAAACCGGCCCCGCAAAGAGCTCGGTTGCACCCCCAACCTCCCCCCTGGGGGGCTGGCCGAGCACTTTGCCAGGGCCGGTTTTCCTTCTCAGTCCGGCCCTGATGAGGCGTGAGGCTCCTGACTACTCCCAGGCAAGAAACTCGAACAAAAGGAGGTCGGATGACCCCTCAAATTCGGCCTTTGTGATGGGCCCAGCAGGAGTCTTAAATAAGAAACCCCTTTCCCCGCCTACACGTTGTTGCTTGTTCCATATGGAAAGCAAATAAAGTGCAGGCTCTGCTGAAAGTGATCTGGTGTGTGAAAATTACACTGGGATGAGTTCAGCACATTATTCAGTGGGGCCCAAATTCTTGGCAGGGTGGAAGGCGTTCACCTTGTGAAAGAAGTGGGTGGACGCCATCCACCCGCGTGTACCTCTGACTCGTACCCTGGCCATATGCATCCAGCATTTTTGCCCTTGCAAACTGGCCAATTCACAGAATTGGCCTGTTTGCAAGTGCAAAATGGCCTTTTCTGATGCATCAAAGGCTTTCCATTTGCAAATAAGGTAATCGCAATTTTATGCGATTACTTAAATTGCAAATGCATTTAGGGGATCTCAATTTGCGATTCCAAAAATGCGATGCATCAAGCCTTACCTAAATTCAAACTGTGCATTTAGGAAACGCTAATTACCATTAACTCGAAGTTGGTAATCACAATTTGCGAATACATTCCCATTAATTTCTAAGGTCCTACAGGCCCCTAGGAATGAATGGAGTGTCATTACCCAACAGCGATTCACAATTTGCGAATCGCTATTAGGTAATGTTTAGGAATCGCAAAATTGAATGAGATTCCTACATGCATAGGGAATTGAGGGCTAGATGTATCAACATACCCTTTTGCGATTTCCAAATAGCGATTTTTAAGGAAACGCTATTTGGGAATTGCAAAATGGCATGTATGTAGAAATTCCCTATTTTTTAGCAATTTCGCGATTCGCGATTCGCGATTCGCAATTTGCTAATCGCAAATTGAGAATAATTTCAAGGGTGCAGGGGTGTCTCAAGGACACCCTGCTGCACCCCTGACTGCTTGCGATGGACTCCTACATCATTTGTATTCTTTTAAGAGGCATGACTGGCACAATTTGAATACCAGAAACTTGAAAATTGGCATTATATCCCGCTGGTGGATTTTGGATTAAAATGAGTGTAAAAAGTTGAAAAATAAGTCAAAAGTATGGTTAAAAGTTGGAATATGGTAAACAATGAATTGAAGAATGGAATTAATGTGCACGCTAAATAGCGGCATAATGTTGTGCGATTGGCTTTGGGGCTATGTAGTCCCACCTTACATATGATCTTTGACTCATGGCAGTTGGGCATGCCTAATAAACCATTCTGCACGCAATTGGAACAAAGGACAGTTAATAATGAAGAGTACTTAAATGGGGTTTAAGAAGGTGTGCTTCCCTCCACTTAAAAACATATTCATAACTATGACCCTACCCAGGGAATGCACCCGTGGAATAATTTTGCATATCGATAAAGGAAGAGAAAAACTTTTGAGAATCCAGAGTCGGCGTAAAGACCGGAGGTCACCGCAAGTTGCAGGAAAATTTGCACTGATGATTAGATGGATTGTTGTTATTGTGGACATTGTTTCTATAATGGACATTACTTAAGGAATGAAAAAAACGGTATCTTTGAATTGTTGATATGTATCCAGTGGCGGCTGGTGACATTTGAAAGTGGTGTGGCGTAAATTGATATTCATACTGCACCGTAGCGAGGGTTCGGGGGGAATTCCCCCCGAGAAAATTTCGAAAAAATAGTGGAAAAATGGTGCATTTCCAAGCAAATCTGAGAAAGCAGGAAGGTTAATAAAGCAATTGTGAAAGTGCAGTTATTACATTAATAAAGAGGTGTCATATAACATAGGTAGCTGCTTATTCAGCATAACCACAGAGCTTCATAATAGACTTTGAAACACAAAACACAATGTATTGCCGAGTACCTCACATATGTATTTTAATAACAAACAAATAAACAGGACGCAAACTAGCAGCATTCAAACAGAGAATTCTAAAACCTTCCAGGCTGGGAGCCCGGCTGGCATCTCTTTCTTTCTCTGTATCTCCCTCCCTTTCCTATCTCTCTCTTCAACTGCTGTCTTTCTACCTTTTCCCTCTCTTTCTCTCTCTTCCTATCTCTCCCTCTTTTTCTCTGTTTCTCTCTCTCTGTTCCTCTCTCTTGCTCTCTCACTCATGCAGAACACGGGGAGGGTGAGCACAGGTCAGAGAGCTCCCAGCTGCCCTGTTTGGCCTCAGCCCCTCTCCCTGCATGATAGCTATGGGGGCCTCTTCCTCCTCCGGTAGGGTGTATGTCCCAGGGAGTGTAACACACAACAACACCCCTCCCCAGAGGCTATACCAATGGTGGAACCGCTTCAGGGTGGTGCTGGAACTATAGATAGGCCTGTGTGTGCCCTTACTGCACCAGGTGTGATTTCCATGAAGGGGGCCCTGTGCCATGAAAGTGGGAGGGAACTAGAATGGAAAGAGCCCTGGAATCAAACCCTCCTTGGCACACATCCTTCAAAGACGTACTGTCTGGCCTCCACTTCTCTCTTTCGGACGATGACTTCCTGCTCTCAGCAGACCGCAGACCCCCCAGCCCTGCGGTGAAGCTCCACAAGGGGATGTGAAGTTTCTCCTTCACACATGACGGAAGCTGTACTTGAGTGCTCCGCCCCCGTCCCTGCGTGTGCCCTTCCTCTCCAAGAGCACCCTAGCGCTGCGGTCAGAGATGCCCACCTGTGCAGCATGTGATAGCATCTTTTCAAAAACATATTTTACGATAGCATCTTAGAACCAATTATTCATTGCATACCTTTGCAAAAAAAAAAAATGAAATTCAGCTTAAAAATATATGTATTTGTAATTTGGCAACACATTTTCAAAACGGAAAATATATTTACTTTCACTTTAAATAACGATTCAATCAACTCGAGTAACCCAGTTTGCACAAATCCTGATTTCAATCAGATCCAAATCACAGACACAACCACCTAAATGATGCCCATATGCACTTGTCATTTCTAAACAGATACGAATCTATAATAAAAACCAGCATTTTGACTTAACAAAATAATTAAGTTTGAATGTTCTGCCAGAAGACATGGTAGTTCATCTTTGTTATGTGATTTCCGTGCATCATCGGTTTTAAAAGACTGGCTGTTTTCTACGTCCCTCACATAGACAATGGGGAGACTTACACGGAAAGCTGTAAAATATGAAGGAAGTGGTGTAAACACAACACATTATGTAAATATTGGATATGTTCCTGCATTCTTCCCATTGACAGATGCAATCAATCTTTCATTAGGCTTATGCTGCGTAGCGTGAGGCAGTTACAGATGAAAGGTTGTGCCAGTTTTAGAAAATCCTTTTACTCGGGCACTACTCAGAAAATAACATTAATTGTATACTAGTAGGGGTATTTTAGCGCACACACCTAGCTGGAGAGCAAAGGGGTGTTTACCATGGGCCTGTGGCCAGAGAAGCAGTTTATGGTTGTTAGCGAAGAGGGAGTCAGCAAGGATTTTAGGCAAAGTACGTGAAATGCAATTTATTAATGTTAGCGAAATGGGTGTGGGTAACGTTTCAAGAAATGCATGCTCATGAACGAGTGTGTGTGCATACTCACAAGGGTGCTCGAAGTGCGCACACCTCACTATAAAGCAACAAACTGCTGGCCAGAAACCCTGAGATGCAGTTTTATAATTGCATTAAACATACATGATCGTGCACTATTTGTGTGGACATAAGTAAGTTAATTCATGGAGCACACTCCTAATTACGACGCAACAAGATGGCGATGCCAAATTTCGACGGGTGCTTCGAGGTGCAATGTAAGGCCGTTTGCACGGGGCATGAGTAATGATTTCACTCATGTAGTTTGATTTACCTCTCTCACTTTACATCTGTGCTTAGCTGGGGTGAGATTCTTGGAACACTTGGAATGGCCCGGTAAATTGAAAGCAGTTTATTTATTTGGACAAACACAGGATCCCCACATAGCATTTTCAAAGATGATAAAAGGTCAGCAGAGTTTTGAGCATGAACATACTCAAAACATATTAAAACCAGATTAATATGTACAATTTCTTTATTAATCAAAAACACACTACAAGACATGAAAAGATGCCACTGGGAGCTTGCTTGTCACGGTTTGTTTATGGTTGACAAGTGACCTGGGCTTTGTCATTACTGCAGCGAGTTGGTTGTGGAGTGTGCATAAGGTTGGAAAGGAGCCGGTGGGGTGGTAGACAATATGTACTTACTGCTCAAAAACACAGAAAGTATTAGCAGCTACTCAGTGGTGGTTCTACAAATGGATATGCTATCTGACCTCTTGCACACTATTCATCTCAATTATTATAACCTCTGAAAAGCTGCATGTGTAATGTATGAATGTTGTTAGCGCTTGCGCTTCATAGCTCAATCTGTATAGATTTATAGAAACAAGGCTAAGGACTTCGTGACTAGGCCACTGCAGCTTGAACCCGCCATTGTCACCAGCACCGTCCGTCAATTAGTGCACAAAACACAACGGCCCCACCAGAAAGTAACTCTCACACACTTAGCTCCCGCCCAGAACAGCTCGCACTGAAAACAAAGCCCACCACGAAGGATACACCACACTTAAACATCTATCTCAATGACTACAGTTCATCAAACCAAGCACATCTAGTCATCTAATATCTGATGAGTTCCTCTTCGGTTTTGGGACAGCCTGTCAATCATGTCATTAGGGAGCCTGTGCCCTGGAAGAGGCAGGCCTCCACAAAGCAATAACTGCATTCATCTAATCTGTATATGCACCCAGCCAGCCACGGCAGAGTCACCATGATAAAAAAAAACCAATAATCTGCACAGCAGCTCGACAAATTACTTTGCAAAGACAGGTGTTTCTTTCCTTTTTGGGTCTGCGTGTTCTCCGGAATGCGAGGTGACTGTTTATGGCTTGGGCATTACTACAAAGTGATATTCATTAGAATAACCTTCACTTACATTGAAGGTTATTCTAATGAATAGCAGTGCTCGGCAGCAGTACACAAGACAGGCGATGCTCACAGCTGCCACTTTGCCCAACGCTGCAGCTTTCACAAATTCCTTGCGAGTCAAAGTCAAATGTATAATGTTCAACAACTGGGAAAATTCAACCTAAGCATTTTGCAGCGACTGTAACAATCCTCGCTTGGTCTAGAGAATGATAAAATGTTCCAGAAACATTGTCAATCCATCATACGGCGGGCACGAACAAGCCTGACCTATAAATAAGCATTGTATTCTATTCAGCTGAATTTTTTGTAAAATAAGACGTCTGAATACTGTGCGTTATATACGAACTGGTTTAAAGTAATTGCTCGGATACTACAGTATGGCCCCGTACTACTAGCATAATTTTCAAATGTAAATGAGACTAGTACCGTACTAGTCTCATTTACATTTGAAAATTATGAAGAGCAAAGGACTGAGACCACGTGTTGCATTGACCCAACAATGAATGGCAGATAGAGCGCAATTCATTTCCTTCCCTTGTACAGCACAACTGGCACATATCATCTACCCCACACTTTTTTTTTAACTAATCAATGCTTAGATTGTAAACAAAAAAAGTGGTGGGCCTAAACCTATTGCTGGGGTTCTGATAGGCTCAGCGAACGTATGTCAACGGGGGGATAGATTGAACATTATTAGCACTATTTAGAGAACACCGGTCCCACAGACACAAGCTGCCTGTGGCTTTCGCTCCTTTCCCCTGATATCCCGCCTAAAAATCGTTCATAATGAAGACAATAAAGGAAACCCACCTCACGGTTGTCACTAGTGTCCGCTCAATTTTCCCACAGCAAGCTCTCACAAACGTTTTGGTCCCTACCGCATACTTGAAGATAGCAGTGCTACCACAATCCCATTCTCCCACTACATACACAGCAAGCAACCAGAAATTAGATAAAGTGAGTTGGCCAGAATTGCAGGATGCTGACCTGACGCCTGTTTCCCAGCTCCATCACTGGCAGCTCTAGACATCTTCTTTTACTTTTGGGTAGGACGCTGGTGTTCTAGTTTGTAATTGGATGTCTCATTAACAACGATGCACGTGGTGTGTTGCATTCATATTTGATCCCAAATACAACGTATTGCATCTGCTACAAGAGAGCTCTCAACTGCCACCTGTTCATAATTTCGAAGGCAGGTGTGAGTGGCTATTACACATTCACAACCTAAGCATTCCCCTATGGCGCCAATGAATAGCCAGCGGTGGCTTGCACGAGAGTGACTCTTGAGTTACACTCTTCAGTTCTAATGTCATTAAAGCAAGGAACACCACCCAGGGTTCAGCTGCGTAAACAATGAAATATTTACATGAACTACACAGAAAAATGTCACACGATATTCTGCTTTCTCCTTGCTTGCACCAGGGTGGATTTGGGAAAATAATGTCACCCGCAGGTCATGCTTATCTCTACACAAACACACTGCTATTAACTAGATGCATTTTAAGTGTTTCGTGCACAGAGCAGAGTGCTGCGAGAACGGCATTTTTTGTGAACAGGACAGAGTGGAGTATGCAGGGCTTTGTTTTATGCGCTACCAACTTTCCCGCAGGACAGTTTTTCATGCACATGTCAAAGTGTGGGTGCAGGACAGTGTTGTGTGTATACTGCATAGAGCAGCTTCAGGGGAGAATGTGGAATGCAGGGCTCCGTCGTACACAGGTCTGAGTGTAGTGTCCACTCCAGAACACTGTTCACACATAGGTCATACTGTAATGCACTTGGTAGTGTTTCATGCACAGGTCAGAGGGTGAGAGAGAGTAGGACGTTGTTTTGTGCGCAGCCCAGGTCAGAGAGTGTGCATTGCAGAAACGTGCGTGTCTCATGCTCAGGTCAGAGTCAGTGTGGAAAGTAGGAAGTATTTTGTGCACAACTAAGAAGAATGTGAACATGAACAATAGGACACTGTTTCGTGTAGTGGTCAGGGTGTTGAGAGGAGTGTTTCGTGCACAGGTTAGAGTGTGGAGACCAGGTCAGTGTTTTGGGTACAGCCAGGTCATAGCAGTCGTGGCTCGCTTGGTGTCGTGCGGGAGGTGTGGGGTGGGGGGCGGATTATTAAAACAGAGGGCACATGCAAGCACTCGCACTGCTCCGCACTTGTACAGACACAATTTAAACATGGATATGTTCTTGGATCCCCCTGTGCAAGCGTCTGCTGCTTAGATTTCACTATAGACTCAGCCCTTACCATCATATCTCTGTTACCAGCCCATCATGTCCTGATTATCTACATTGATTGCATCCCTTCTTTGGCTAAAACTGGTATGGTGGGGGCAAGAAGACTGCTCTTTACGGGACACCATTTGTGTCCAAAGTGTTCCATTGCATCAGTTCTTAGGAAGCCCATTACTATATCTGATTTCCCCTCGAGTGCTGTGATCGATTTTTTTAACTAATGAGTGCTAGTACCCAAAGCTCTGGTCAGAATCCTGTGGCAGGCGCTATAAATGTGCGTGTGCCGAATACCAAAGCTATGCACGTTATGATATGTATATACAGATTCTTTGTGAAACATAAGCAGTCATATATGCATCCATGCATCAGAAAGTATTTCCAGAGCACGCATCCGAAAGTGTTTCCACTGTTCAAGCAAAAGTCTGCATTCCGTTCTCAGAACCCGGATTACTTGTGCTTTTTAAAACGTCACCAAAGTTCTCCAGGAAATAACTAAAAACAAGCGCACTTTACATAAAGACCATTGCACTTTAACTAATAGGGTGTTGCGCTTCAACTAAACACCTATTGCGCTCTCAGTGCGTCCAGAACACATGTACCAAATATAAATGTCAGTTTTCAATCAAGCGTGCACCATATATCAAAGTCAGGAAAGCGTGCATCAAATATTAAAAGCAGTTTTCAGGAAAGTGTGCACCATATATCAAAGTCAGGAAAGCGTGCATCACGGACAGTTCATTCCACAGATCGGCGAGTCTCGCCTACGCACAGACAAGACGAGCATTGCATTCACAATTGCACAACAATAGCCACATGGCTTACTACTGGGCCAGACCCCGCCACATAAAATATATATTTAAACAATCCTACCTGAGGTCCGACTCCTGAGCAGGCCCCGGGTCCGTTGGCGCCACTACAGACCCTCGGCTCTCAGCTATATGACTTTCAGTTTTACACTTGACTTACTCTCTAGTCTCTTCCGAGCAGCCAACTGCCACACGCACTGCACCATCCTGCTGCAGCAGCCAATCCTGGCGCCGCGTGAACAGCGCCACTGCGCCAGGATTGGACTACGAGCAGGACACTATCTGCCCTACATGAGACCTGGGCCCCGGGTCCCCCTATGTATCTGAGTGCTAAGGAGGGAGGGTGGGGGGAAGGAAGGTCTACTGTACACATGCGCGGGTAAGTCAAAACATTGACTACTCCGGGATTTAACATGCGCGGGCAGCACCTCGCTGCCTGTCTGTGTGACCTGCCTGCCTGTCACTCTGCTGCAGCTCCGCCCCCCACGGCCCACTTCCTTCTGGATGCCCGATTCGGTCGGGCTTTTCCCGGAACAGGTAGCGCGCCGTGCGCTCGGCTCAAATTTCATTTTAAAAAGTATGATTTATTTTTTAAAAGTAACTATTCATTGACAGTGCAGTCGTCCATGGCTAGTGGGGCAACGCCCCAACGCCCCCAATGGACGCACCGCCACTGTAATGTATCTTGGGAAATGTAGTATGTAGATGGTTCACTGGGGCGGGAAACCTAGGGTTCATCAGCCTATCGGAAGGGAGAATACAGGAGTGTAGAGTATTTAAAAGAAAGCGCAGCAATTGGGATGTTTTTACTGTTCGAGAAATATGGCGTGAATGACTGACTGTTCACAAACCATTAAAGCAGGTATGCGCAGGACTGGGAGGATGGGGTTGTATAGAGAATAGCTGTCGCGGGGGAAGTAGAGCGGTACTTTGATCGAAAGGTGTTATCACGGCAATGTTAAAGTCATGAAATATCGTATGGGTACCGAAGCCCCGAAACCCGCTTTAAAGTATCTATCAACTTTGAATTGAATGGAAGTAATTTTGAGAATGTCAGCGTGAATATGTAGAAGAGTTAGGTGAAACAACGGGATGCATGAGGCTGGTTCAGAACGGATACAGGGAGGAGGGAAAGAAAGTGGTTTACATTCTAGCTAGAAGAGTTGGTGTATAGAGGATTAAAAACAACTTGGGGAGAAATCATGATGACACCATATACTATGAGATTATGTTTTCAATATCAAAATGATTAAGTAACGAAATGACTGCTGTATTAGACATTTATTCACGACGTCAAGTGCTGATAATTAATTATGTGTGTTGTGATTATTTGTAGTGACCCCCGAAGAAGGGCACGAAGCTGCCCGAAATGCATTGGGTTTTTAACATGCAATAACGACTGCTTGCGATGGACTCCTGCATCATTTGTATTCTTTCAAGAGGCCAGGTCTGGCACAGTTTGAATACCAGAAACTTGAAAATTGGCATTATATCCCGCTGGTGGATTTTGGATTAAAATGAGTGTAAAAAGTTGAAAAATAAGTCAAAAGTATGGTTAAAAGTTGGAATATGGTAAACAATGGATTGAAGAATGGAATTAATGTGCACGCTAAATAGCGGCATAATGTTGTGCGATTGGCTTTGGGGCTATGTAGTCCCACCTTACATATGATTTTTGACTTATGGCAGTTATGCATGTCTAATAAACCGTTCTGCACGCAATTGGAACAAAGGACAGTTAATAATGAAGAGTACTTAAATGGGGTTTAAGAAGGTGTGCTTCCCTCCACTTAAAAAAAAGGTTCATAACTATGGCCCTACCCAGGGAATGCACCCATGGAATAATTTTGCAAATAGATAAAGGAAGAGAAAAACTTTTGAGAATCCAGAGTCGGCGTAAAGACCGGAGTTCACCGCAAGTTGCAAGAAAATTCGCACTGCTGATTAGATGGATTGTTGTTATTGTGGACATTTTTTCTATTATGCACATTACTTAAGGAATGAAAAAAACGGTTTCTTTGAATTGTTGACATGTATCTTGGGAAATGTAGTATGTAGATGGTTCACTGGGGCGGGAAACCTAGGCTTCATCAGCCTATCGGAAGGGAGAATACAGGAGTGTAGAGTATTTAAAAGAAAGCGCAGCAATTGGGATGTTTTTACCGTTCGAGAAATATGGCGTGAATGACTGACTGTTCACAAACCATTAAAGCAGGTATGCGCAGGACTGGGAGGATGGGGTTGTATAGAGAATAGCTGTCGCGGGGGAAGTAGAGCGGTACTTTGATCGAAAGGTGTTATCACGGCAATGTTAAAGTCATGTAATATCGTATGGGTACCGAAGCCCCGAAACCCGCTTTAAAGTATCTATCAACTTTGAATTGAATGGAAGTAATTTTGAGAATGTTAGCGTGAATATGTAGAAGAGTTAGGTGAAACAACGGGATGCATGAGGCTGGTTCAGAACGGATACAGGGAGGAGGGAAAGAAAGTGGTTTACATTCTAGCTAGAAGGGTTGGTGTATAGAGGATTAAAAACAACTTGGGGAGAAATCATGATGACACCATATACTACGAGATTATGTTTTCAATATCAAAATGATTAAGTAATGAAATGACTGCTGTATTAGACATTTATTCACGAAGTCAAGTGCTGATAATTAATTATGTGTGTTGTGAATATTTGTAGTGACCCCCGAAGAAGGGCACTAAGCTGCCCGAAATGCATTGGGTTTTTAACATGCAATAACGACTGCTTGCGATGGACTCCTGCATCATTCGTATTCTTTTAAGAGGCATGACTGGCACAATTTGAATACCAGAAACTTGAAAATTGGCATTATATCCCGCTGGTGGATTTTGGATTAAAATGAGTGTAAAAAGTTGAAAAATAAGTCAAAAGTATGGTTAAAAGTTGGAATATGGTAAACAATGGATTGAAGAATGGAATTAATGTGCACGCTAAATAGCGGCATAATGTTGTGCGATTGGCTTTGGGGCTATGTAGTCCCACCTTACATATGATTTTTGACTGATGGCAGTTGGGCATTCCTAATAAACCGTTCTGCACTCAATTGGAACAAAGGACAGTTAATAATGAAGAGTACTTAAATGGGGTTTAAGAAGGTGTGCTTCCCTCCACTTAAAAACACGCACCCCTGAAAATGACATGTGTGCGCATATGGCGCACATGCATGCCCAAAGGGCATGTATGAGCCTCACATGGCACCGTTACAAATTGCATAAAGTGCATTTGTAAAAGAATTCGCAAATTACCACCTACTACAAGTTGGTGGTAATTTGCGATTTCTTAGCCAAAATTCGCTAAAGTGAAATGTTTCATACATAGCTTTCTTAAATGCTTGCGCAATGTTAAGGAATCGCAAAATTTGCGATTCCCTAATATTGCTAACTTTTTGCATGATACATCTCATTTCCCGTTTTTCTTGTCGCAAACGCTGCTATTTTGCGAATCGCAGCATTTGCGACAAGAAAAAAGCTTGATACATCTACCCTTGAGATCCCTAAATAGCGATTCCTTAAAAACCACTTTTTAGGAATCGCAATTCCTAATGTTGATGTATTTACCCCCAAGTCTCTCGAAATCATTTGTGTGACGCCATCCTCAGCCGTCATTCTCTCACAACATGCAGTGACGATTATGGCAGACAACGCAAGCGCATCATTGTCGCTACCTTAGAGCGCCACCTGGTGGACAGAAGCTGGCTAGAACAGGAAGTTAATTGTACTGAGTCGCATTTTTAAAAGTTATATCCCGAGAATAAAATGCCACAGTTGCTTTTAGAGGTGAGGGCTTTCTGCAGAGGTTTCAATTTTGCTTGTTTAAATTATAATCTAGTTGTGTTTGAGTTTAACAGCGTGTCAAAAGAGTTGCTTTTCAGTCTGTTGAACATGAGATTAGAGTGAAAGATCGTCAAAGATTAAACAGCGCACCATGCCCCCGAAGATCTGTAGGAATCACACAACAATAAAGAGCACGTTTTCGATGGTAGAATATTTGAACACATTATAAAATATAAATAAAACTGTAATATTGGCCGATAGCATTAGATGTGTCCGGTAAGAGACTATTTGTACTGCGGTCTAGGTACGTGGCCGACTTCTACCCCAGGGCTTAATTTAAACTAGGGGCAACAACTCGGCTCGACAGTGCTCATTGTTAACACCTCTGCACAATACACCGTTGACGAATGACAATTCAGAGCACCTGTCAATCAGTTATAGAAATCACTAAGAACTGTGCAGAGCATATATGTTTAAAGATGTTCTCAATTATTTTAGGAGCAATAATGCAATAATTAACATTTCGAACATTCTGAAGGTATGTTTAGAGTTTTGTGGCATAAAACAAATAGTAGAGGAGGGCCCTAGGGAAATATTTAACGACCGTTCCGTGTGGTGACTGAGGAGCATCCGGACCAAACACCATGAGTTGTCACTTGGTAGGTTGACCCATAGTTCTAGTACACTTGGGAGTTCTGAGAGGTTCTTCTGTCTTTAGTTTTTGGCTGATTCTGTCAATTGGCATCACTATACTTTTTGACCCCCTGACATTTTGTTGTGTTACTAGAGTTTTGTGCACCATGTAAAAAAAATATAAAATTGAACTGTTTTGAACATTGGCATTGTTTTCTCATGCACAACTACATACAAACATATTATTAGTCAATTCAATTCATGAAGCTTTATTCGGCACATCCACAATCACCATAAAAGCACAAAAACATATAAAATACAAATATTACGAAATTCAGAACAAAGAAAAAGTATCATAAAAATACAGACACTGTTCCTAAAATAGCATACTTTTATGTGCTTTTAAAGACCGATTTAAAAAGGTAGCAGTATAAAAACAAATATCAGCAGACTCCATATTAAATAACAAACTCATTGCCTGATTAACTGTACATACACCATGTAGCATTGTGCTACAAAGAAATACAGACTCTGCTTAATACTTTATGGGAGCTTTATTATGCACCTCTATTATCTTCCCTGTCCCTACTCTAACTGCCCTCATCCTGTCCTGCCTCCTCCTCTTCCCCTCAGCCCACCTAGCTCCGTCCACCCCAGCTACTAGACTGTCAACTATATTACATCTCCCCCTTTCTTAACAAAATGAGCTTAATGTCTTCAGTGTTCGCAATTCTTCAATCCACCACACGGGTCGGCGGACAGCCTGTTCTTCAAGCCTCAGTAGTGTCGAATCAGTGGTGGGCTTGGCTTTGGTCAATCTTTCCGTTGTCTTAATCAGGGCATTCTTGACCACGTTGCGTGTGAACTGTTTACTCTCACACTCCACAGTCATCATGTTTCCTTCCTGTGGTGTAACTGTTGGTTCAGATGCTCTGTCTCTTTCATGAGTGGATAATGTTCTGGTCCTCTTCTGAGCACCCGCATCTACTTTTACTTCCTTTTGTCTTGTCCGGTCGAGGGCAACACTGTCCTCCAATTCAGGGTCATGTATACCAGATAGTACGGTACTATCTGGCGAGACTGTCTTGGTTTGGTTCGATAACTCATTCGCGGCCGCGGGTTGTCTGGCGAACTCGTGGGCTATCTTTGCATAGGCATGTCTCTCTCTCATCCGATGATGATCTCTCTCTACTGACACGTCCAGCTTTCCTTGCGGAGTGACTGGCTGGTCCCTTCCCATCCGGTGACTAAGGTCCACTGTCTCTGTTTTCTTTTTGTAGGTCCTTTGAGTCAGCCTCGCAGACCTCTTCAGGGGTGACGGTGTCTGATCTATGTCCAGATATACTTGTGACTGACATGACAGGTTGTCTTGTGGAGTGACTGAGCATTCAGAGACCTTAGTTTGTGACATGTTGCTCTTGACGGGAAGGATGTCCTCTGGTTCCAAGGTGCGTTCGGGTGGTTGACGCCATGGCTGTTGTCGGGACCATGACTCGGTCGACTCACGGGGTTGAACAGACGTGCTCTCTGGGTCAGAGAAGTCTTTTGTTGACTTCCAGGATCGGACAGACGCGCTCTCTGAATCAGAGGAGGTCCTGGCCATACCCCTTTTAAAGGACCGGACAGACGCGCTCTCTGAACCAGAGGAGTTCCTGGCCATAGACGTGCTTTCTGGGTTAGAGAAGTCTTTTGTCGACTTCCAGGATCGGACGGACGCGCTCTCTGAATCAGAGGAGTTCCTGGCCATACTCCTTTTAAAGCGTTCCTTTGAGAGTGTATCGAGTAATGGATTTCTGAAAGGAGTAGGCCAAGACACGTTGTTCTTTGACTCAGGGTTGTCTTTAAGACGCTTCTCAGGGCGCCTTCGTCGACTTGTCTTTGACGTTGTTTCATTTGAGAAGTTGTTCAACAACCACGTGCTTGTTCGTTGTGTTTGATCTTGAGGTTTTCCATCTTTGCCTTTCTCACATATCAACGACTTCTTCTCAGTTTCTTCGTTGTCCCAGGTGCCATTGATGCGTTAGTCTTTTCCTGTTCGTTGTTGGGGAGGGTCAGTTCGTCTTATGCAACCTATTTCTTCTTCCCACTTATTTGGTGCTCGGACACCCATGATACGGGTGTGATGTGTTCTCCTGCTGGATGTTCCTTCAGACTCATCGTCACAACTTGGCGAAGAATGTTCCTGCGCCAACTTCCAGTTTTGACCATTTTGATCTCTTCTTCTATAGTTTGTCTTCCTTACTCTCTTGTTGTGCAGGTTGCCATCTTGTCCAGGAGTGCGATCTGTCCCACTTGATGCTCCCTCCTCGTCAGACTTTGAATGACACCTTGAGGGTGAAGAACTCCTTGAGGTTGTCCTTTGACTGATTGACTCGGAGTGCTCCTTGTCACTTTGTCTCTCCCGTTGTCTTTTCACTGGTCTGCCTTCCCTCTCTCTCCTTTTTGTTTTGTACATTTTCCGAGTTTCATCCGTCCAGGCATCTTGATATTTTGCCTTCAGAGGCAGGTCCTTTGATCTGTCTCTTGCCTTGACGTGTATTCCAATTTCGCCTTCCTAATGATTTCTTCTAATGACCAATTTCCTCGCAGGATCTTGAGCTTTGTGTCGGGGTTTGCGCAGCCTTCAATTATCCGGAGTCAAACTGCGTCCTCATTCGTAAAGGTGTTAAAATGGCAGCCTTGTACCAGGTTTTGCAACCGAATGATGAAAGTTGGCAATGGTTCGCCTGGTTCCTGCCAAGCTGTGTTGAAAGCGATGCGATCATGATCCACTTCCGCTTGTGCGGAGAGACAGGCACATAGCTTCTCTTGGAGTCTTTCATAGATTTCTGTGTCTTCTTTGGAAAATGTTCTGATTGGGCATCGGCCCTCAGGACCCACCAAATGAAGGAGCAGCATTAGACATTTCCTCTCTCTTTGTTCACCATTGGCATCCAGGAAGTCACCCAATGTTGTCAGCCATTGGTTTCGTTTGAGACACAGACTCCAGGTATCCGTCTGCTCCCCTGGGGGTGGTACTTCAATGCAGGGATTGAACCATTGTGCTACTTCTTCCCCCACCATGAGAGGAGTATTCTGATAGATTATATTTGCAGGACACGGGCTGTTCACTCGTCTTCTCGTCTTCTTGGCTGATCCTCTTTAGTCGAAACCTTCGGTCTGGTCATGTGCTGGGACGTTGATAATCTTTGCAATCATCACAGTATGTGCCAGTGAACCACTTAGATTTAGTGCGTTCCGAGGTGTCCATCACCCAGCTGCACTGTGCTAGACACAAGGTTCCTTTTCTTTCGAGTCGCATGTTAATGGCAGGTGGTTACCAACTCTTCCGCGGTGATGCTGGGCATGTTTGACATCTTTGTTTGTTCGGGCGTTCCCTGTTCACTGGCGCAAGTCCTCCAGTCACTTCAGTGTGTGTTGTGCTTGTTTCCGGGACTGTCTTTCGCAGTCTTGCCCTCTTCTGAACCTCGTGCGGTTCTGTCCAGCAACTCCTCCCTTTTACGCTCTTCGGTATGTGTTCACCATCACCTTTACCCGTTGCTTGCGTTTGCTTGTGCTTGTTCTCTTATTATACTCCTTGCATTTGCTCGTGATTATTGATGTCCACTTGTCGTTTTTTACCTGGCTCTTGCATGCGTCTGTGCTCGTTTCTTTTCCTCACTTGCGTTGGCCAATGTTTGTTGCATCACCTTTGTAGGTGCTCGTGCTGGTTTGCTGTTTCTCGCCAATGTTTGTTTATTTGCTTTTCCAATGCTTGTTTGTTTCTTTTCTCCACTGCTTGTTGGTTTCTACTCGCCACTGTTTGTTGGTTTCTTCTCGCCAATGCTTGTTTGTTGGCTCTTGACAGTGCTTGTTTCTTTCTATTAGCCAATGCTTGTTTATTTTCTCTTATCAATGCTTGTTTGTTCTACGCTAATGCTTGTTAGGTCTTCGCCAATGCTTGTTTGGCCTTCGCCAATGCTTGTTTGGCCTTCGCCAATGCTTGTTTCTATTATGTTCGCCAATGCTGTTCATTTGCTTTTGACAATGCTTGTTTTTTTTCTATTAGCCAATGCTTGTTTATTTGTCCTCATCAATGCTTGTTTCTATTGGGTGCCTGACTTCAAAATGGCCGCTCTGCAACAATCAAGGGTTCTGTCCTGGGAAACGCCTGACTTCAAGATGGCCGCCGTCCCTGCAGGCATACACGAGGCTTTCTCTCCCGGTTCATTCACCTCCACTGCCCTCAGGACTCACCGGCGATCATCTTCAGGGGCAGTCCTCACCAGAATGCACTCTTCTCCAGTCACTGCGACCACCAGGTGAGGTTGGGGTGGGCTCCCAGCTCACTTTCCCAGTTCCCGCTCTTCTGCACCGACAGCGTGCCAAACCTCACGCATCGGGCGTGAGGTTTTCCGACCTCCGACGGCATCCGGGCTCAAATTGTAGCGCGCTCAGCGGCGCTTGCTGGCAGCACGTCACGGACGATGTCCGTTGCTCTGGGGGCACTTCTCCTTCATTCCTGGGCGCAACACAGGGTCGGAGTGGGCTCCCGATCTCTGTACACGGGCCACTCACCCAGGGCACACGCTTCTAGCGTGAGACGCGTTTTAACGCGATTAACTGCTTGGCTGTCGAGTGATTCAGCGCTCGTTTCTGCGGCCCCTCTCGGCTCCCTCGCAGACTCTGGAGGGGCAGTTTCAACAGCTGCTGGCCTCGTCCTTCAGGCGGCAGCGTGGCTCCACTCTGCGGCGTTTTCCTCGAAGCTGCTTGGGACAGGGTGTTCTTGTGGGGCTCTGCATACAGTGGGCTTGGTCATCCCACCCTCGTCGCCAGTTGTAGCATCGTGCTACAAAGAAATACAGACTCTGCTTAATACTTTATGGGAGCTTTATTATGCACCTCTATTATCTTCCCTGTCCCTACTCTAACTGCCCTCATCCTGTCCTGCCTCCTCCTCTTCCCCTCAGCCCACCTAGCTCCGCCCACCCCAGCTACTAGACTGTCAACTATATTACACACCATATTTAACAAACATGGGTTTCAAATAGACTAATCGAAAATTCATGTACAGTTTACAAATCAATAAAAAGTGCAAAGTGCTTTGTTTGGTAACGCCATCACATAGACACGGCCCGATCTGATGTTTCTTAAGGTTTGGCAGGGCCACTAAGTGATGTGCTACGCCAAACCTCAACCTGGTTACCACAAACTTATGGGATGGCCTAGTCACCATGGCTAAATAACGTGGGAAACCATCATTCGTGTTGTATTTACTGTAAAACATGACTGTGGACAAAGATCCATACAGCTGAAACCTGTTTCCCTGCTTTTTGGGCCAGAAATGTAGTTTTCAGCTCTACTTTGGATATCTTAGATGCAGCACTAGGGTCAATCAATACATTTATATTAAATATTTGTAAGTAACAGTCAGCAACATATTTTAACCAAGGGATATTGCGAAATGTATCCAGTGATAAACAATTCTCTATTATAGATCTATTAAAAGCCTTTTCGTCCTGAAGCCATATCGATCGCCATAGCATAAGTGGCCTCATGGATAATAGGTCATCTAAAAAATGGATATCCAATTCCCGATGGATCAACTCAGTCGGAGCGGAGGTAGGTAAACATAAAAGTTTTTTTTTTAAAAAGAGTTCTCCAATTGCAGGTTATGGGAGCATATGTGACCCCAAACCCCTGCTCCGTACATTGCGATGGTGACACATCTGGCTTGATAAATATGGAGCATATCCCTTGTGCGTCTGTCACCAACTTTTGCCGCAAATCTAAAAACACCATGTGCCTTTTTCGCCATTTTGTTACTAATATTGTTGAATTCATTAGTCCACTTTCTGTCTTTTGAGAAGGTTATGCCAAGATAGCTGAATTTATCTACTTCTTGCACCTTTTCACCCTCGATTAAAAAAGGCATTAGAGGTTTTGCTTCTAGACCCACAAGTCATTGTATGTGTTTTCCCCTTGTTGATAGACAGTTTTCTATCCTTAATAAAGGTAGAAAATCTGTCGATCAGACGCTGTAGTCCGCGGGGTGTTCTTGAAAGCAGGACAGCGTCGTCAGCGTATAATAACACTGGTACAGAAACGCTTTTAATTTTAGGGGCATCAGCATTTACGTCTTTTAAAATGGAGTCAATTTCATTAATAAACAGTATAAAAAGTAGGGGGCTAATACGCAGCCCTGCCTAATCCCTCGTTTAACCCTGAATTTCGGGGGTGCATTCACCTTTAGTGCCATAGCGCACACAGGTTTCTAACTTTTCGTATAATCTAGCAAGAAAGAAGATCATACCCTCTGGTGCTCCTAGCTGAAACAAGGTTGGCAACAATATAGTATGGTCGACCATATCGAAGGCACTACTTAAATCTGCAAAGCAGAGGTATAATGAGCCCTGTTTAGCTTCAGTGTATTTACCAAGTAAATCAAGATTAATACACTGGTCGAGTGTTCCCCGACCCTTCTTCTAGTCTAATCAACATAACTCTACTCATGATCTTAACTGAGGAGTCTAGAAGAGAGATGTGGCAATAATTTCTTACATCAAATCTACTGCCCTTTTTGTGAATCAGGATTATGATGGATTCCCCCCAGGTTTTTGGTGCCACTGTACATACTGCTGCATTAAAAACAATGGCCAAAAGAGGGCTCCACATCTCTGGGGCTGCTTTATAAACATCTATAGGGACCCCGTCAGGTCCCTGAGCTTTGCCCCCCTTGCTAGCACCAATGCCAAGCTCGACCTCTTTAGCAGTTATGCCTAATGGAATGGTGGGCCATCTACTAGGGTTGTTATCAACAAAGTTAGATGAACCAAAAATTTGGGAGAAATGTGAGACCCAGTCATCGCTAGAAATGTTGGATGTTAGCTCAGGTATGTTTTCCTCCTTAAGAAAAGCGGAGTTAACTGTTGCCCAAAACAGGGTCTTTCGGCCAAGGACAGATGTGTTTCCAGAAGACCTCCTAGTCTTTTAACTTCTGAGGAAATAATATCCAGTTTAAGCACTAGGGGTTTAATGATCTCTTCCATCTTGGCTTCTATAACGCTAACTAGAAGATCAAGTTGCTCAAAGTTAATTTTGACTGCGCCTTTTCTTTCCAATAGTTCAGAATCACCCAGGGAACTTTTTGGGGGTGTTTCTACTCTTTTTTTACTACGAATTCCCCCACGTTTGATTTGTAGTTTCCTACATGCCCTCACTGCTCAAGGGGCCGGCGGGCACTGCTCCGTTGCCTCATTAGATACATTTGGGGTGTCCTGATTAAGATCAGAGTGTTCCTGAGCTTCGGTCGTAACAACTACCCGATTGCCCAGTTCAAAACTGTCATCAATTATTAATGCGGCCGGTGGGGTGGGATTGGCTGTGGGTGTAGCAGGAGGACTCCCCCGTCCTAGCGAAGCTCTCCTGTCATTGTTGATTTTATTAACGACTTTCACTAGGTAGTTATATAGAGTAGCTAACACTGGTGTGGTTTTATCAGGTTTCTGTTTAGACATGGTCAAATCTGGCGACAAGCCCTTAAATGTTTGAATAAGTTTAAAAGAAAATAGACTATCATGAATATCAAAATTAGGTATGGGCGGAAAATCCGTTTCGCTCGCGGATTTTGCGGATTTTCGGGAAATTCGCAATCCGCGAGATTCGCGAATCTCCCGCAAAATCCGCAAATCCGCGAGCAGCGGATTTTGCTCGCACTGCTCGCACTGTTCGCGTGAGTTCGCGGCTTCCCAGTACAACTTTGCGCCCCGCGAATAAGTGCTAAATTGCAGAAATACGATCTTAGCAAAACTGAAACTACTTACCAGGTTCAAAAGTTCAGGCTCATCATTAGTAGCCATTTCCTGTAGTGCTTCCTGAGGGGCCCCTCCAGAGTTCAGTTGCCAGTTGCAACTATTATGTGACCCTGCTCTGAACCTCAGAATAGTTACACATATGCCACAAAGGTCCTGAATTACAGCTAAGGGAGACAAGCAGGAGCCAGGCTGGAAGTTCAAATCCATTAATCAGCCCCTAATTCATTATTGTCAGTTGGGGCAGGGCAGGTGTTGTAACTAATTTTGCAACAATGAAAGCACTTAGCAAGTGCAAAAGATCACTAATCAGGGCGCACTAAGGAAGCAGGTGCCAGCTAAAAAAATATTCTGTGACACATTAATCAGCCCCAAATTAATTCAGGTCACTTGAGGCAGGGAAGGTGTGCTTTGCTTTGCCGAAAATAATGTACACTGGACAACCAGAGGGTGTGGTGATGAAACAGAGGGTGGCATGGGTGGGCCAGAGGGTGGCATGAGTAGTCAGAGAGTGGCAGTGGTGACAGAGAGTGGCAGTGATGAAGAAGAGTGTCCCAAACAGGCTGGACACGTAGAAACAACAAGTTCGCAAAACTTGCGACCCGACAGGTAAGTTCGCAAATTGCGAAATTGTAAAAACCCTCGCGAACTGGCAGAAACACGGGCGAACACAAAAAAAAAAAATTCGCGGGAATTCGCCGATTTTGCGGATTGCGAGTTCGCAAATCCGCAAAATTCGCGAACGCGAGATTCGCAAAATTCGCTACTAATACCAAAATTGGCTCACAAACCTAAGGCATAATATTGTAATTAAAACTGGACACAGTCCATAGTTAATAAAAATAAAAGTCTCACTTGGGGGGAATGAATAGCCTCAGCTTAAGACCAAAATCTGCGGCCCAGCCCAGCCTCGTCCTGCCCTGGACTGCCACAGACTATCCTGCCCTTGTCCCGGGCTTCTCCCTGGACGCTCCCACGCGCTCCCGCGATGCGGCGAAAGAGGTTGGTTTTAAAGCGCCTCCTGGATTGCGTTGGCGGCTTCTGGCCGCGTTGCAGGCTGGAGCCTGTAGTCCTCACTGCCTGACCTCTCCCCCTCACAGTGGCCGCAGAGAAAGATGGAGGCGTGTTGCGGCGGCGGGAGGAGAGCAGAGCAGGTAAGCGCCGTCCAGGACAGCGGGCCCAGAGCAGAAAGAGGGTACGAGCTCCGGTCTGGGTGGCCCCCCCGCAAAGCAAGGCAGGCAAAAATTAACAAGGCAACCAGCGTTGCCGACAGGGTCCCCCATATCATTAGTCGTTGTGTTATGTGTAAATATTGTTGGGACTTTCCTATTGCAAGAAATTAGTGTTAAAACAAATTGTATACAAATTGATTCACAAACAAGGAATGGTGGCACACACATTTGTACCCAATTGCACATTTTAAGAAATCCACATGTCTGTGATTTAGAAAATAGCCTGTACATCCTCAAAGGTCCAGTATTTCTGAACTTTGTTGTTTAGGTGTCCAGCTAACAAATAAGCAGGGCATGGATGATGGTCCATTTTCTACGTTCTGATTGGCCTGTCCATCCCATTTGTTGCACACAGAGAGAGAGGGCTGCTCTCGTCAGCAGGCCATAACCATGACGTTAATTCACTAGAATGCCAGGGGTAGCGGAAGTGACATCACACACTCTTTGACCTTAATGACATCATAGGAAGTGAAATCATATGACCTTTGACCCTAACTGTCCCCAGGAAGTTGTATCACATGGCCTTAATCCTAAAACATTGCAATAATGTATGTAATTCTGTAATAACTACTTGATTAGTATAACACATCACAGGCAAATGGCATTTTAGTAACCACCTATATTAGGGTGGTGACATGATCTTTGAAAGTGGTGGAATGTAATACTTACCCTGAATCATAGGCGTTCCGAGGTTCAGAAGGTGAATGAGCAATACAGTTGCCTTTACATTTTGTGTCAATACTGTTCCATTTGCTGCACGTTCAAAGACAAAGGAAAAATACCAGGCTATTTCTTCTGAAAAATTGCTGCTTATTCGAAAACTGGAATGTACTTTTATTTCTCTGACTGCAAAGTGAGAGGTGTTGTGAAAGTGTTCTAGGTAACTAACGTGCTGAGGTACAGGAAACAAAATGCACCACCGACTACATGCCCCACCCTACCACTCTCTTACTGAATGGGTGCGGCACATTTTCTACACTTTTGTTTCACATTTTTTTTTGTATGACGCTTGGATCTTTCGCAATCCCTATGGCTTCAGTGATATAACATTAATGGCAGCACCCCCACTCTAAAAATTGTTCCGGCACTGCTGCCCTGAATTGCAGTGAACAGCAAAACACAAAAGATGATGGACGGAATGTTGCACAATGGCAAAACATTCACCCCAGTCATAGATCTGGGTTTAATCCATAGTTATTTTGCTCACCAAGCCACCCCAGTTCAGACATGGCCATATGCAAATCAGTCTTGACCCTGTGCCTCATTGGAACAGTCCTTCCCGAACTGCCAAGCCATGTCTTCCCTGGTCCGGAATCAAGCATCCTAGGACCGGTTTCTGGCTATCAGCCGTCTTCAGCCAGGATAGCTTGACTCCAGTAGCGTAGTGAGCACGGGACCCACATCTGGGCATACCCTTCCCACATAGGGTGAACAGCAAAGCACACAAGATGATGGACGGAATGTTGCACAATGGCAAAACATTCACCCCAGTCATAGATCCATCATTATTTTGCTCACCAAGCCACCCCAGTTCAGACATGGCCATATGCAAATCAGTCTTGACCCTGTGCGTCATGGGAACAGTCAGCCCGAACTGCCAAGCCATCTCTTCCCTCGACTGTAAACAAGCATCCTAGGATTAAACCTAAATCGGTGAATGTTTTGCCATTGTGCAACATTCTGTCCATCATCTTGTGTGTTTTGCTGAATTGCAGTGAGCCACGCCTCTCTCCGTGGTCTTCAGGGGGGTGGTACTTCCACCAAGAATACATTTTTTTAATGGGAGTAAATAGTGTATTAAAAAGTGCTCTTTGCATATACAGTTGCTAAAACCCCAAAAGGTTTGGGAAGGGCACTCATTCAAATCTTTTTAAGGTGTTTCAAGCCAATGAAACCTGACGCGCTCGTTGTTTTCAGAATGTGCTTTGGTTGCCCCCTTATGTCACAAATGAATGTCTGGCATAATATCGACAGACAGAATATCGAAATACAAAAATATCGGAGCAAAAATATCGACATCAAAAATATCGGAATCCTATCTTCATAAAGGAAAGTACAAAAATATCGAAAAAATAATATCGTAGTACAAAAATATCGGAATCAAAAATATCGTTTTTTTAAATGTATTAATAATAATGTAAAAATAATTTTAAAATACATATAATTTTACAAATATTAAATAAAAATATTAAAACAAAATTAAAACTAATACATATACATTTAAAATAAATAAAACACTTAATAATTTAATGTAATATTTTTTTTTAATGTTATTTATTTGATTTAATGTAATATTTTTTTGTTTTTACCCTGTACGCCTGTACCCCAAAAACCCAAAACTGACCCTGAACCCTAAAAATATCCCTGTACCCCAAAAACCCAAAACTGACCCTGAACCCTAAAAATACCCCTTTACCCAAAAACTGAAAACTGACCCTGAACCCTAAAAATACCCCTTTACCCAAAAACTAAAAACTGACCCTGAACCCTAAAAATACCCCTTTACCCATGAACTGAAAACTGACCCTTATCCCTAAAAATACCCCTTTACCCAAAAACTGAAAACTGACCCTGAACCCTAAAAATACCCCTTTACCCAAAAACTGAAAACTGACCCTGAACCCTAAAAATACCCCTTTACCCAAAAACTGAAAACTGACCCTGAACCCTAAAAATACCTCTTTACCCATGAACTGAAAACTGACCCTGAACCCTAAAAATACCCCTTTACCCAAAAACTGAAAACTGACCCAGAACCCTACAAATACCCCTTTACCCAAAAACTGAAAACTGACCCTGAACACTAAAAATACCCCTTTACCCAAAAACTGAAAACTGACCCTGAACCCTAAAAATACTCCTTTACCCAAAATTAATTAATATTATTTAATTACTAATTAATTATTAATTAACAATAACAATAAAGTAAATATATTAGCACATTAGCTGTAATTAATTTAATTTAATAATTAATATTATTTTTCCCAATTAATTAATTAAGAATAACATAAAATTATATATAAAACAAATTACTATAATTAATGTATTAAATAATTAATATTAATTAATTACCAACTAATTAATAATTATAAATATGTACACAATTATATCAATTAATTAACTAATTAATATAAATTATTACCAATTAATTATTAATTAAAATATGTACAAACATATATTAATTCGTTATTATTAAATTACTTCCCACCCTATTCCCCTATAAACCCATAACCCGCTACAGAACATATTTATCAATTAATTAATTAAAAAATATTTCTTAATTAATTAATAATTCCTACTAATTAATAATGAATTTAACATAATTAAATTACTTCCCACCCTATTCCCCTATAAACCCACAACCCGCTACAGTAGTAAAAGACAATATTTAATTAAATTACATTAAAAATAAATATTAAAACATAATAAATACAATATAATATACACTAAATTTATTTAAAAATTGATATTAGTAACATCGAAGTTATTTATTTCAATAATATTGACATCAATATTTAAAACTTCGATATTACTGATATCATACTAATATCGATATTAAGACTGTCGATATTACTTACCTTCGATATTTTGTCCCATCGATATTTAAACTTCGATATTTTTGTATATCGATATTTAAAAATCGATATTTTGTCTGTGTACCGTCACAAATCACCTGTATTGCATCAGGGCCAGCATTTTGTCAGGGGTGCATTTCATATTGAATGCAGGCCCCTTATGCCAAAAATTGCCTACAATATCCCAGTGTCAGAATTTTGCAATAAATGCCATCATATACCTTATTTTACCCTTAAGTCAAGTTACCGCCAGTACATCAGAGCCAGACTTCTTTCATGGCTGTCCCCTCCCATATGCTGTTTTCTGCCCTTATTCCAAGAAGTATCTCTAATGAATTAGAACCAGCATTTTACCATGGGTGCACTCAATGCCAACAATTTCCTCAAATGCGCCAGTATTTTTTCCAAGGGTGCCCAATATGCCAAAGAAGTACCACCAGCATGCCAGTACCAGTATTTTTCACAGCTGCCTGTCATGCTAACAATTGCTTTCCCTGTACAAACAGCAGAATGTTTTCTTGAGTGCCTGTGTAAGTCAAGAATTACCATCAGTATGTCATTGCCAGTGGCAGACTAATAAACATAACATAACATTCTCACTCACACTAACATTCCCTCACTCACACTCATTCTCACTCACACTCTATTCACAGGCACATTTATTATCACTTGCACTCGTTTATTCTTACTCACTAACTCGCACTCACTCTGACTCATTCTTACTTCGACTCAATCATACTTACTCATACTCACATGCACTAATTCTCACACACTCTCACTCATTATATCTCCTTCACTCACTGACATTCACTATAACTCTATCTCACTTATGTGTACTCCCTCTTACTGTCACTAGTTCTGACTCACTCATACTAACGGACACTCAAACTCACTCATTCTGACTCCCTCACTACCTATCAATGACTCTCACTGACTACCTGTCACTGACTCTCATTCACTTTTACTCACACACAATCATGCTCGCGCATACAGATACACTCTTACAAACACAAGCTCTATTGTACACAAACACACTCTCACCCACAAGCATGCACACTACATAAATTGGAAACTTTGTTTTTTTACTAACAACATCTGCCAGTGAAGGTCTCGTTCTAGCTCCTGGTGCTCCATTTTTTTTTACTGGACTTCAACTTATGGTGAATAATAAGCTATTATTCAATATTTGTGTAATGAAAAATTAGCAGAAAACGAAGTTCGAGCACGACACCTGTAAGGGCGAGCTGTCGCTGTCTTCTTAGCACGGAATTTTCTACCTCTGAAGCCAGTGTTCGTAAAAGTAGTGCCGTAGGTCTCAAGGTGTAGGAAAGTGGGTTTCTGTTGCAGTAACCCCCCCACTTTTTGCCAGACTAGTGATGCATGTTGACTTGATGTGCCCTGGGTCCCTGCCAATCAGGTTCCCAGGGTCTATGTTCTTTCCCGAAAACTAACCCAATTGGCATCTCTAGCCACAGGTCAAGGCCCTGGTAAATGGTACCACAGGTACACAGGGCATTTGATCAGGGAAGAACTCTAAGGGCTGCAGTACGTATTGTGCCACCCTAAGAGGCCCTGTACCTTTACACACACACACTGCCTGTGCAGGCTGCATGTTTTGGTGCATGAACAAAGTGAAGAGTCGACATGGCACACATCTCTGTGTGCCATGCCTACAACGAACTGCCCTGGCATAGGTCAGTAACCCCTCTAGCTGGGTGCACTATACTAGTGGTGAGGGTACAGGTGCATGAGAGCTGTGCCCCTACAGTGTCTAAGTCCATTCTTAGACATTGTAAGTGCAGTGCTGCCATTAAGAGTATATGGTGCTATGAGTTTGTCATTACGAACTCCACAGCACCATAATGGCAACACTGAAAACTGAGAAGTTTGGTATCAAACTTCTCAGCACATTAAACCCACACTAATGACAGTGTGGGATGTAATGAAAAAGGCACACAGTGGCCATCTTAGAGATGCCCCCTGAAAAATAACCTACCACTAATGTCCAGGCTGAGTGGCTGCATTCAGCTGCCACCACCAGACATGTTTCTGGACCCCTGGGTCGAGAGCCTGCTGCTCTCTGGGGCCTGAAACAATGCACATCCTGGGGTGAGGTGCCAAGCCTCCTCCCCCAGGATGGGCAGGGTTCACGAAGTGGAAGCTTCAAAGGCCTACTGCCTATGTGAGCTTCCCAAGGCCACTTGCTGCTCTCAGCAGCTGGCCCCTGCTGGTTCTGACCCCACTTTGGGTGGGTGAACTGGTGGGAAAAACAAGTGAGGAAGAGAGGTGTGCCCACCTCTGCCAACTCCACCACTCAGGTGGGGGAGGCGAGGTGAAGCACAACTCTCAGTCCACGCCATCTTGAAGATGGGGAACTCAGCTAACCAGGGACAGGCTCATGCCCCCCTCCCACTGGAGGGTGGCATAATAGGGGGTGTACCCACCCCAGGGAATGGACCCATTGGTCCCTCCCTTTTATCCAACTGTAACACCCCTAAATTTAGTATTTAGGGGCACCCCTGAACCTTGCTTCCTCAGACAAGAACCTGCAAGAAGAAGAAGAAGAAGGAACGAACAGCTGTGCAGCAGCTAACAAGAGAAAGACGCCCACTGACTTGGCGCCAGCCCTACTAACTTGTCTCCACCTTGAACCTGCTCCTGCAAAGTCCCAGCGTGTCCTGCAGCCAGCAACCTCGAAACCCCTGGAGGACCTGCCTTCCTTCAACTCCAAAGATTTTGTCTCCCATGAACACCAGATTTGTTCATCTGCATCCTCCTGCCTTGGCCGTAATCTGCAAATCTGCATCACTCTGCACCCGCCGTCAACGGCCGAGCTCCAGTGGGCAAACACCACGAGGAGGTCACCCCGGCGATCCTGACCCGAGATCCAGCGAACCCTGACCTGCCTCAAGCCTTCAGCCGACGCCTGCGGTATAAATCCAGAAGGCCCCCCTAACCGCGACCAGGCGCTGGTAAGAAGATCTGACCCCAAAAGGCACCCCTGCACCCCACTGCCTTGTGTGCCCAAAACAATGGTGCTTGACCAGCCCCTAACTTCCCAACTTACCTCTCAAAGTGGTGGTCACACCCAGAAGACCTTCATCTCCCTGCCTGCAGTGCTTTTGCAAACCAGAGGCTCTCCATTGAAACCAACAGGGCGTCCGATGTCGAAACAGCACCCTGCACTCGGCTGCCCTTGTGCCGCTGAGGGTGCACCTTTGGTGCTAATCTGTTTTCCCATATGCCCTAAGCTAAAGTCCAGGAGCTTTGCTCCCAAAGACGAGTGGCCTGCTAGCCAGCAGCCACCAACCAGAGGCCCCCTATCCTCCTTTGGATAACATTGGGCCTCAGCACTCTGCACCCGGCCACCCTAGTGCCGCTGAGGGTGTAACGAGAGTGCATCCTTGACCCTGGGGGAACCCTTGTTCTAACCCCAGAACCTCAACTCCAAAGACTGATTACTTACCTGGTAACCGTTAACTTCATTTCTCTCCATAGGAATCCATGGACTATTTTTCTCAGAAAAATGTTCTAAGTGTGGAGTTGATTTGTATAGAAACCTAAAAAGGAACAATTGTGCAAAACTGATTTTACTTACCTTTTCTCTAGGAAATGTCCCAGTCCTAGGCATATCACATTGAGTAGAAAAGTAATCTAAAAAGTAATCTCAGAAGTAACGTAAAAGTAACTTACCTGTAATTTTCATTGCAAAGTCGATACTAAGTATATGTAAAGCATTTCACAGTATTGCATTACCAGTAATTTAAACTGTAACCATTTTAAAGTACATTTTCAATTGCATTTCAAACCGTATATTTAGTGCAAAGTAGTTATCAACTCACCTGTGCCAGACTTGCTTGGTTCTAGAAAATAAAATAACTAAAAGAATATTTGTATACAAAAACAATTGTTTTGAAAAAAGGCCAAGGTGCACCACGTCAACACTTAGGGGAATAAATATTTTCAGTGAGGTAAACAGTAATAATCATATCAGAGAGATTTTTCTTCATATAGTTTTGAGAGTTCTTTATTTAGTTCAGATGGTTAAAAAATATACAGGATCTACAGCCGACGCGTTTCGTCCACAAGGGACTTCTTCAGGGCAGGATAGTCAGATGGTGATGATGTCCCTGGTTTCTGGACCGTAGGTGAGGGATAAATGAGTCTACCCGGATAACTATATTAATCATCTGATGGTATCATGTATAATTAGAACTTAAATCCAATTGGATAACTGGCGTAAGAGGGTTCAACTGCCATCAAGCTCGCACCAATGATATCAGGTGTTGCAATGTCTTGTGTTCAAGGCACATAGAAAGTGAGGACAATACTCCAATGGTAGTGGAACCAGGGTAGATAGGTAATGGGTACTTGACGGAGGGGGACGCCTGGACAGACGCTATCGTCGCTAGCCACGCAGGAACCAGGGGAGGCAGTAGCACGCTTCATTTAGAGCTCTCTGGCAATAGAATTTTTCCCTATACTTCCCCGCATATAAAGAAAAGATTTAAGTAGATATTATACGGAGGTCCCCATTAATAAAAATTTAACACAGGTGCAGATAATCAGAAACCTTTCAAATATGCCTCTGGAGACCCTGCATGTCTACCAAAATGGCTGCCCCCTACGTGCTTGCTAGGAGGAGGAGAATCAACGCTCTTGCGCAGCGCAGGAGGATGATCCAGGACAGTCTTCAGGGTGCGCATCACATTGCTGGGCCAGACAGAGAAACTGATCTACGACAAGTACAGGCTGAACCAGGCTATGATAATGCGCCTCATTGCCGACCTGGAACCACTACTGCAGCACCAGACCCGTAGGACCAACGCCATCCCAGCCCATGTCCAGGTCCTATGCAGCCTGCACATGCTGGCGTCAGGAAGCTTCCAGGGGGTCATAGCAGAAGCTGGAGGCGTGTCGCAAAGCGCACTTTCCTCTTCTTTCACAAATTCCTAGATGCCATGCTGACATTGATACATCACCACATCACCTTCCCCACAACCCCACAGCAGTTGAACCGCACCAAACAGAAGTTCTACCAGGTGGCACTATTTCCACATGTGATAGGATGCGTTGACTGCACCCATGTCCCATCTGTCCCCCCTCAGCCAACGAATACATCTTCCGCAACCGGAAGTCATACCATTCCATCAACGTGCAGGTCGTGGGCAATGCCAAGCACACCATAACGGACATTGTAGCCCAATTTCCAGGAAGCACACACGACGCATACATATTCAGACACAGTGGCATCCACAGGCGTCTGATCAACGGTGAATTTGGAGAGGGACACTTACTAGGTACATATAAATGCCTCAAAATTAACTCCATCCTCACATATGTAAATGTATTCATGCAGCTAACCCTTTGCTCCCCACCCCGCAGGTGACAGCGCCTACACCTTGCGTGAATATCTCATCACTCCCTACATCAACCCTGCAACACCTCAGGAGCAGCGCTACAACACAGCACACATCAGCACCAGGAATGTGGTAGAGTGAACCTTTGGCATCCTCAAGAGTCGCTTCCGGATACTACACAAGACAGGAGGTGCCTTGCAGTATGACCCAGTTACCTGCTGCCGGATAATAGCAGTCTGCACCATGCTGCACAACATTGCCACAAGAAGGGGGATACCAATAGAGGTGGAAGGAGAAGACGACTTACGTGCACAGCAACCCCCCCCCCCCCCAACACCAACAGGCACACGTGCCTAACACAGCTGAGGGACAAAGGAGGCGGACATACATCACACTACATCACTTCTGAGACAGGTATGAATGAGCCATCACAACATGTTCTGGTTTGCAAATGTTTAATGCACATGAGCACCTGTCAGGTGCATATAAATGAGACGCCAAAATGACGCAGAATCAAAATAATAATAGGATACATGGCCGTTGTCATCACGGGTGTATCATGTTGCAGTATAGTTGACCCATGGTTATGTCACCATGGCCAGGGAGCCAATGGAACATGGTTATTTATGCTTGCCCCATACCCCTAGCCTCCTGTCCCGTGACTCCTCCACATCGCCACAATGTGTTTCTGTGGCTGTGGTGCTGCGCGCACTGCGCCTCCTCTCGCTGGCCTCCGGAACAGAGATGCTGCTCAGGCTTGAAGCAGCCTCACTCCCCTCCTCCCCTCCCAAACTGCTGGCACTGAAAGTCCCAGACTGCAGATGCTCCACTGCAGTGGTCACCCTCTATAATGACTTTGCCACATCTCCGCAATAATGGCCCAAGTCGACCTGCAGGGACCCACATCTGCGTGAAAGCAGAGCTGTGCTGTTGCACAGCTTAGTGATGGCCCTAATGGAGGCATTGGAACGGAGCATGTTCTGCCGATGCCTCCGGCGCTCGCTCTGTTGGCCTGCAATTACAGCACGTGTGAGTTCCTGCAGGCACAGTTTGATGTCTCTGTTGCCCTCAGCAACGGCTGTGGTCTTCTCACGCATAGCGTCAGTCATGGTGCCAATTTTGTTTCTCAATTTTGAAATTTTGATGTTAATAGCACCCATGTGTCTCCCCTGCAGGCGCTGGGGGAAACATCACTTACAACGCAACTTTTACAACGACATACCATTACAACGCAACTTTTACATCGCAAAAACTTTTACAACGCATGTATTTACAACGAATGTTTTTACAACGCAGGTACCTTTACAACGCATACCATTACAACGTAAGTATTGGTAAGTATAAAATTATATTTTAAATGTTATATGTTTGGGGTAAAGGGGTATTTTTAGGGTTCAGGGTCAGTTTTGGGTTTTTGGGTAAAGGGGTATTTTTGGGGTTCAGGGTCAGTTTTTAGTTTTTGGGTAAAGGGGTATTTTTGGGGTTCAGGGTCAGTTTTTAGTTTTTGGGTAAAGGGGTATTTTTAGGGTTCAGGGTCAGTTTTTAGTTTTTGGGTAAAGGGGTATTTTTGGGGTTCAGGGTCAGTTTTTAGTTTTTGGGTAAAGGGGTATTTTTGGGGTTCAGGGTCAGTTTTTAGTTTTTGGGTAAAGGGGTATTTTTGGGGTTCAGGGTCAGTTTTTAGTTTTTGGGTAAAGGGGTATTTTTGGGGTTCAGGGTCAGTTTTGGGTTTTGGGGGTACAGGGTAAAAATAAATTAAAATTAAATTTAAATTAAATTACATTAAATTATATTTTTTTAAATTAATTTACGATTATAAAATTAATATATATTTACCAATACTTACGTTGTAATGGTATGCGTTGTAAAGGTACCTGCGTTGTAAAAACATTCGTTGTAAATACATGCGTTGTAAACGTTTTTGCGTTGTAAAAAATGCGTTGTAAAAGCATGCGATGTAATAACATGCGTTGTATCAACATAGATCCGGCGCTCGACACGCAGCATCCGTGTCTCAACCACTCCGTATTCGTGTGTTGTACTGACATTTGGCCCTGTGCTGCTGGTTTCATTCCATTTACATTAGGGGTCAGACATGCACTCTTTCATGATATGACTACAGCTCCCATGATGCAACACTCTGGGGAGGGGATATGCGTTAGGCACGGCTACATATGCACTGTGTTTGGCCTGGGGGAATGGGCAGGGGTGGACAACACACTGCATATCTGCGCTGGCATGCATCTTACCTTCTCCTCCTGCTGCAGTGCCGGAAGTGTCCATTTGGGTGACCCCCACAACAGCTTCTGGGTCAATTGTAGCCTTAATGAGGTCCTCTAGGGCTGTGTTTGGTGTGACGCTGGATGTTCCCCCTCCTGTGCCAGCTGCATCCTTCACCCTTTCTGCTATCCTCTCCTTTGCCCTCTTCCTGAGGTCATACCACCTCTTCAAATCGTCAATGCTGCGGTGGGTGACTCCTACAGCATTAACTCTTTCTTTGATGCGCAGCCACATTTTGCGCTTCTCTGCCTCTGGCACCTTTAGGGACAGCTTGCCAAAAAGCATGTTGTGTTTGCTGTTCTTTGTCCGAAAACTTTCGCTTTCCCTTCCTGGGCATCTCTTTGTCCTGGGGTGCATCCTTCTCCATCCTGGTTGTCTGGTCAATAGCTGGTTTGCGCTGTCACTGTCTCACTCCTCAGCTCTTGTGCTCTGTCTCCTCCTCTGAGCTCCTCAGGGCACTGAATGAAGCATGGGCTGTGTTACTTCCTGGTTTTGATGTCATCAACCTGCTTCCGATGCGACTTTTCTATTTTAGCGAATTCGCTAATACCGAAATCGCAAATACCGATTCGGTATTTGCTACTTCGGTATTTGCTAATCTTTGATTTGGAGTCTCGCAAACGTGTTTTCTGAATTATTTAACGATTTTTAGCAATTCAGTATTTAATACCGAATCTGTTGATGCATCGCGGTATGCGACTCCTTATTAGCGATTCCTTATTTTTCGCTAATAAGGATTCGTTTTACCGAATTTTGATGCATATACCTATATATTTTTAGGACTAGCATTTGAGGGGCAGTCCTCAGGAATTCATATGACGTGTGAGAAGTTAAAGTTATGTTTTGCATGAGCACATTTCCATAGTAGAGTACTATGGTGCGGTACTAACGGCAGAAGACACTATGGGCCAGATGCATCAAGCGAAATGCGCTCGCAAAAGGGCCAGATTCTCAGAATCTGGCCCATTGCGAGTGCAATTTTTGCATTTGGGATGCATCATCCCAAATGCAAAAATCGCAAATAGAGAATTCGCTAAATTGCGATTGTTTGCATTTAAGGAATCTCAAATTGAGATTCCTTAAATGCAATGCATGAAAGTATCAAAAATAGCGAATTCGCTAATAGGGCACGCAAATTACCACGAAGTACAACTTCATGGTAATTTGCAAAAACTTTGAAAAATGCACTTTTGTGCATTTTTCAAAGTTTCATGTTGCGCACACACATGCCCTAAGGGCAAGTGCGTGCGCAACATATGTGCACAGATCACATTCAGGGGTGTAACAGGGTGTCCTTTGGACACCCCTGCACCCTTGAACTCGCAATCTCAATTTGCGATTCGCTAATTGCGATTCGCAAATTGAGATTGTCTTCCCATTCATTCCTATGGGCCTCTAGGCCCATAGGAATTAATGGGGAGGTATTCATTAATTGCGACTCGCAATTTGCGAGTCGCAATTAAGGAATTCTAAGGAATCGCTATTTTTATAGTGATTGCTTGATGCATTCCATTTTGCTATTCCTTATTAGCGATTCCTTATTTTTCGCTAATAAGGAATCGCAAAATGGATGCTTGATGCATCTGGCCCTATGTGTTAACTTTACTTCGCAGGCTTTACATTGTGAGTCTACATCGCAGGAGTTACATAAGGACTCACATGTGTTAAGCCTTTTACTCTGCAGGTTTACAGTTCGCAGGTACTTTTTTTCTAGTTAAAACTCGCTTAATTTAGCATTCTTAATGTATACATGTATATCGTTTTTCAGAGATTTTCTAAGGTTTTTTAACGTAAGATAAAATGTACTAACTAACATATAACTCCACTTTAACCTTTTTTTTCAGTAAATCTATATTTTTTTAATGTAAAGTGAGATCTTAAAACAATACATCTGCGGCCAACCTCCACTGTGCACGGCCAGTGACAAGGCCTTGTGCCCAAGCCCTGTAGGCACTGAAGCATACAAAAAGGAATGGATGGAATACTTGAATTAATCTCAGCCACTCGTATTTTTGCACACCATGCCACCTCAGTTTGGACCCAGTCATATGCAAATCAGTCTTGACCCAGTTCCAATGGGGAAAGTCCAGCTTGCACTGCCAAGCCAGGTCCTCCCTGAACTGGAACACAGCAACCCAGGACCAGTTCAGCCCTTCTTAGGGCTCATCAGCCAGGTATAGCTTATTTCTAGTGAGACAGTGTGCACAAGACCAAGTCTGGGCACACCCATCTCACTTAGGGTGTCACACTGAAGCATAACAAAATGTGATAGATGGAATGCTTGAATTCATTTCAGCCACTGGTACTCAGGGCTGCATCCCAGTTCATCATTAATTTGCACACCTTGCCACTTCAGTTTGGAGCCTTCCATTCCAAATCAGTCTTGGCCCTAGAGGCGGTTTCTCTCCACTAGGGCTCACTGCTTCAAAACTATTAAATGGATCGATTTATTTAGAGATATGATCGTATCTCTAAACAAATCAATGTATTTAAACCTGGGCTGTCTGTCCCAGGCTGTCTGACCTGCCTCACTCTGAAGTAGGAGAAGGAAACCAGAACTTCCTGAACTGTGATGCATGACATAGGGCTTACTGTTCTAAAGCCGTTCATTGCCATTGTAGCACAATTTCTTTCTATTCTCAACATAATAACTGACACTTCCATAGTCAGTGAAACAATAAATGAAACAACTGTACCAAAAGAAGTTGCCAATATTCCATAAGTAATCAATATTCATTTGATATAACATGTATTGTACAATTCAATTAGACATCAAATTCCATGATGGAATTTGATGTCTAATTGATGGAATTTGATGTCTAATTGAATTGTACAATAAACGCTATATCAAATGAATACTGATTACTTATGGAATTTTGGCAACTTCTTTTTGTACAGGTATTTCATGTATTGTTTCACTGACTTTTGAAGTGTCAGTAATTATGTTGAAAATAGAAAGAAGTTTTACAATTAACAAGTTTGTGAAAAATTTGACAAAAGTGAGAAGGTTTCATCCAATTTAAAAGCACCTTTAGGGCTTCAGAAAAGTGCACCTTGTCTATATGTGACAGAATCTGTACACATCTAACTTTGTTTATATTACCTGACAGGAACTGGTCAGGATTACAAGGTAGCACGCACTGGCAACATTAGTTAAAATTGTTTACTGTAGCAGATTTTCATACACAAGAAAAAGGTGTGCAGGTTATAGCTATCTCTTGCAAGTATCCACTATAGGCCAGTGATGCATTCAGCGTTATTTTTCCAGGCATCGTAGCCACCGTCCCTACTTGAGGGTAGCCGTCCGTCATTCACAGACATAGATGCCACCCTTTCCCATTTGTCACACTTAGGAGTGGATGAAAGCATATGTGATTTGGTTCCTTGTTCTTGGTAATTGTAAGTGTTATAATGCTAATCTTGTGTTATGTATATTGTGCTGACTGACACCCTAGGTCATGTTAACCTCCACCACTTTAACATCCCGGACCCTGGCTGCAAGTTGCTCACCCCTTTAGAAGTTGAACTGCTATATTTGTCTCCCTGCAAAATTGATCCAAAAGAAGCAGGGTTTTTGTTCCCTTGCAAAGTCATCTCAATATCTGAGTCAAGCACACAGGGAGAAATATGTGCTCAGAGTAAAGACAGTTATCTGCTTTATGGCGATAAAACTGACCCTGTCTTCCTGCCCTCAACATTATTCCCCAAAACATGGCTTGATCACGAACAATGAATGTTAAAAACGTTAAGGCAATGCATGTCAGCAATTTAGTTCCTCTTTTATTTCATGTTTTACTTAATCTTGCATTTGCCATGAGCGTTAGCTATTTTATCATGTTGCATTTATGTATTTTTTTCCATCCAGTGTATTACTCTTGCATAGTGCATACTTTGAGCTGTGTCAGGTGTTTATTAGGGGTTTTGACTGAGAGCTCTGGTGCTGAGACTGAAGCCAAAGCAAAGTGACTGAACACTGCAATGTCATCCAGGTAGGCGGCACTGAAATCCTCCAGCCCAGCTAACACCTGGTTGACCAACCTCTGAAAGGTGGCAGGGACATTCTTCAGCACAAAGGGCATCACCCAGAATTGGTAATGTCCTTCTGGGGTTGAAAAAGCTGACCTCTCCTTGGCCCCATCGGTTAAGGCAATCTGCCAGTACCCAGATGTTAAGTGAAACTTGCTGAGGAACTTGGCAGCTCCCAACTGATCAATTAGCTCATCAGCTCTGGGGATGGGGTGTGCTTCAGTCCTGGTGATGGCATTGAGCCCACGGTAGTCCACACAAAAGCACAGTTCTGGAGTGGCCCCGGGTGCAGCCGCCTTTTGGGATAAAGATCACTGGGCTGGCCCAAGGACTGCTGGACGGCTCAACCACCCCTAACACTAACATCTTAGAAACCTCCTCCTTGATGCTGGCCTTGACCTGGTCAGCCAACCTGTACATTTTGTGCTTCACAGGGGGGCTGTCACCGGTGTCCACGTCTTGGGTACACCAGTGAGTAACACCTGAGGTCAGGGAGAACAGCGTGGCAAACTGTCCCAGCAACCGGTGACAGTCGCTTTGCTGCTCGGATGTCAGTGTCGGTGAGAGGATCACACCTTTCACTGACCCATCAACTTCCTTGGCCGACAGGAGGTCAGGGAGAGGCTCACTCTCCTCTTCTGCCCCGTCATCTGTTGCCAAGAGCATGCTCTTTCGGACCTCTCGAAGTGGGGTTTGAAGCGGCTCACGTTGAGGACCGCAAATGGTTCCTGGGAGCCTGCAAATCCACCAGGTAGGTGGCCTCACTTTTGCACTCCACCACCTATTTTATCATGTTGCATTTATGTATTTTTTCCATCCAGCGTATTACTCTTGCATAGTGCATACTTTGAGCTGTGCCAGGTGTTTATTAGGGGTTTTGACTGAGAGCTCTGATGCTGAGACTGAACCCAAAGCAAAGTGACTGAACACTGCAATGTCATCCAGGTAGGTGGCACTGAAATCCTCCAGCCCAGTTAACACCTGGTTGACCAAACTCTGAAAGGTGGCAGGGACATTCTTCAGCACAAAGGGCATCACCCAGAACTGGTAATGTCCTTCTGGGGTTGAAAATGCTGACCTCTCCTTGGCCCCATCGGTTAAGGCAATCTGCCAGTACCCAGATGTTAAGTGAAACTTGCTGAGGAACTTGGCAGCTCCCAACTGATCAATTAGCTCATCAGCTCTGGGGATGGGGTGTGCTTCAGTCCTGGTGATGGCATTGAGCCCACGGTAGTCCACACAAAAGCACAGTTCTGGAGTGGCCCCGGGTGCAGCCGCCTTTTGGGATAAAGATCACTGGGCTGGCCCAAGGACTGCTGGACGGCTCAACCACCCCTAACACTAACATCTTAGAAACCTCCTCCTTGATGCTGGCCTTGACCTGGTCAGCCAACCTGTACATTTTGTGCTTCACAGGGGGGCTGTCACCGGTGTCCACGTCTTGGGTACACCAGTGAGTAACACCTGAGGTCAGGGAGAACAGCGTGGCAAACTGTCCCAGCAACCGGTGACAGTCGCTTTGCTGCTCGGATGTCAGTGTCGGTGAGAGGATCACACCTTTCACTGACCCATCAACTTCCTTGGCCGACAGGAGGTCAGGGAGAGGCTCACTCTCCTCTTCTGCCCCATCATCTGTTGCCAAGAGCATGCTCTTTCGGACCTCTCGAAGTGGGGTTTGAAGCGGCTCACGTTGAGGACCGCAAATGGTTCCTGGGAGCCTGCAAATCCACCAGGTAGGTGGCCTCACTTTTGCACTCCACCACCTATTTTATCATGTTGCATTTATGTATTTTTTCCATCCAGCGTATTACTCTTGCATAGTGCATACTTTGAGCTGTGCCAGGTGTTTATTAGGGGTTTTGACTGAGAGCTCTGATGCTGAGACTGAACCCAAAGCAAAGTGACTGAACACTGCAATGTCATCCAGGTAGGTGGCACTGAAATCCTCCAGCCCAGTTAACACCTGGTTGACCAAACTCTGAAAGGTGGCAGGGACATTCTTCAGCACAAAGGGCATCACCCATAATGGTAATGTCCTTCTGGGGTTGAAAATGCTGACCTCTCCTTGGCCCCATCGGTTAAGGCAATCTGCCAGTACCCAGATGTTAAATGAAACTTGCTGAGGAACTTGGCAGCTCCCAACCGATCAATTAGCTCATCATCTCTGGGGATGGGGTGTGCTTCAGTCCTGGTGACTGCAAAAACAACAAGTGATGGACCGAATGTGGATCAATGTCACACATTCCCCCAGTCAAAAGATCTGGGCCCAAATCCATCGTTTTTTTGCACTCCACACCACCCTGGGTTAGACAATGGTGATATGCAAATCAGCTCTGACCCTGTTGCCCCATGGGAACAGTCCAGTCCAAACTACAAAAGCCATGTCCTTCCCAGAACGGAATCAAGCATCCGAGGACCGGACCGGTTTCGAGGTAACACCTCTCATCAGCCCGGCTAGCTTGACTCCAAGTGGTGTGGAGTGCCTGGGACCCACGTCTGGGCATCCCCAGCGCACTTAGGGCGGCAATTGCAAAAACAACAAGTGATGGACCGAATGTGGATCAATGTCACACATTCCCCTAGTCAAAAGATCTGGGCCCAAATCCATCGTTTTTTTGCACTCCACACCACCCTGGGTTAGTCCTGGTGACAGCATTGAGCCCACGGTAGTCCACACAAAAGCACAGTTCTGGAGTGGCCCTGGGTGCAGCCGCCTTTGGGACCAAGATCACTGGGCTGGCCCAAGGACTGCTGGACGGCTCAACCACCCCTAACGCCAACATCTTAGAAACCTTCTCCTTGATGCTGGCCTTGACCTGGTCAGCCAACCTGTACATTTTGTGCTTCACAGGGGGGCTGTCACCGGTGTCCACGTCTTGGGTACACCAGTGAGTAACACCTGAGGTCAGGGAGAACAGCGTGGCAAACTGTCCCAGCAACCGGTGACAGTCGCTTTGCTGCTCGGATGTCAGTGTCGGGGAGAGGATCACACCTTTCACTGACCCATCAACTTCCTTTGCCGACAGGAAGTCAGGGAGAGGCTCACTCTCCTCTTCTGCCCCGTCATCTGTTGCCAAGAGCATGCTCTTTCGGACCTCTCAAAGTGGGGTTTGAAGCGGCTCACGTTGAGGACCGCAAATGGTTCCTGGGAGCCTGCAAATCCACCAGGTAGGTGGCCTCACTTTTGCACTCCACCACCTCAAACGGCCCAGTCCACTTGTCCTGAAAGGCACAAGGTTTCACTGGGGCCATGACCCACACTTTTTCTCCAGGTTGAACCTCAACCAGAGTGACATTCTGGTCATGCCACTTCTTCATTTCTTCCTGGCTGGCCTCGAGTTTCACCTGAGTGAGTTTCCTGAAGCGGGCAGTTTGGTTACAGTAGGCCAGCACGTAACTAAACACATGCTGGGGAGTTTTCCTGGGAGCTGCCTCCCAGCCTTCCTTCACCAAACTCAGAGGTCCTCCCACAGGGTGACCATACAGAAGCTCAAAGGGACTGAACCAGAGAGACTTCTGGGGTACCTTCCTGTAGACAAAGAGAAGGCACAGCAAAAGGATGTCCCACTTACGCCTCTTGGGTTCTGTTAGACCCTTAATCATGCCCTTCAAGGTCTGGTTGAACCTTTCTACTAGACCGTTACCTTGTAGGTGGTAAGGGGTGGGGAACTTGTAAGTGACACCACACTCCTTCCACAGGGATGTCATATACTTCGAAATGCAATAGGTCCCCCTGTCACAAACCTCCTCACGGGGAACCCCATACAGGAAAAGATCCCCATTAACACCCAGCCCACCACAGGCACTGCGCTTGTCCTGAGAGGGATTGTCGGGTACCCAGTGGCATGGTCTACCAAGACCAGAATGTACCTGTTGCCCATGGCTGTCTTGGGATCAAGTGGCCCCACAATATCCATCCCTACCCTTTCAAAGGGTGTCCCAACAACGGGGAACAGTTGGAGAGGAGCTTTGACCTTCCTCCCACTCTTAACACTTGCCTGACAAATTTGGCAAGACCAGCAATGTACATCTGTCTGCCTTTGCATTTAGGGCCAGAAGAAGTGGGTGACAAGCCGGTCAAAGGTCTTGTCCTGCCCCAAATGTCCTGCCAAAGGCACGTCATGAGCCAGACCCAGTAGGAAGGTCCTGAAGCGCTCGGGTACCACCAGCACACAGGCTGACTCAGGCTCAGCGACCTTAGGCTCACTTTACAGGATATAAGTCTCCCAGTAGATCCAATGTGATCCGGACTGATCACCAATCGCCTGGGCTGTGGCTTGCCGTGGCAGACCCTCCAGAGAAGGGCACTCTTACTGCTCCCGTCAGAACCTCTCCCTTGTGGGACCCTCTTCTTGCTTCCAATGGGTCAGCTCAGAGATGTCCCCCAGTTTAGCTACCAGTTCCCCTGTAGGCACTGGGGTGTCCTCCTCAAGGTCCACCTCCTCCCGGGCCTTGGGAACTTCGGGCCGGTTTCCCGCGCCCCTTGCCCTTTCTCCTGGCAGGGACCTGGGATATTGGTTCACATTCGGGATCCCTCAGATCACCATCTCTGGCCGCCATGGACCAAGTGGACATGCATGCCCACTCTGGCCTTCAATTCACCGAAGATTGTTCCAGTATGGTCAAGTTTACCCCATCACGATCTAGTTCAGATATTCCTCACTGATTGTGCAGTTAACGAATTAAATTGATGTATGCTTAGAAGTGACACGCTGCATGTCCCGTTTTTGGAGTGTTTTGTTGCACTTTACACATAGGAGCAACCTGGCCCTCTATCTTCATTTGAGTCCTCACTGAAGACTTCTGGTGCCCTTCCCCCACCTTTGTCCTGAGGAAGACCCTGTTGTAAGGTGCCAACCAACCTACATCGAAATTCTGGGGTCGAAACGTCGACATTTCCTTTTTTTTGCTTGATGCTAGCCCTTGAAACAACAGAGACTAATTATTGTGTTTCATTAATTGGGTTTAACTATGTACGAATTGTATGAAAATTCATATATCATTGGCTTGATTTTGAAAGTCTGATCTGGTTCCTAAAATTGATTTACGATTTTACCCTTATTTCCATGTTTCTCCTATGATCACCTATCCTCACTCCAATTCACTTACCCATCCCCCTTACTTCTCTGTCCTGCTGGGCACTGTTTGTATATATTATAGTATTATTTTATCTCTATATGCCAAGTAAATCTTGTGTGGCAATGTGATTAAATAACATTTGCTTTTGAGAAAGTCCTTGTTGCGGAATATTATTATGTGTTTATGATTCTAACTTGTCTTAAGTTTAGTCAGTCCTTAAATAATTTCTATTGTACGAATACTTACCCAGGTCCCAGTACCATTGGGTTTACCCTTCATATGTAAAACTCTGGCAACCCAAGCATCGCCAAGTGGGACCTGAGCTCAACATCCTTCAACAAGGACTGCTCCAGGTCATTACCGAGCAGACAATCTACAGGCATGAAGGGCTCACAACCACCCTCAAGGGACATGCGACCCCCCCACGCTCAAAGGGAACCTGCTCCCCCAGACACTGGCACACGGGATTGTTGATTGCAATTACTTGGTGGAATGCCCCGGGGACTACCTGCTCCTCAGAGACCAGGTGACACTGGACTGAGGTCACACTGGCTCCAGTATCCTTGAGACCCTCTCTCCTTCTCCCATTGATGGTCACCCAGGTTCTGTATTTCTTTGTGTTGGGGGCACCTGGGTCCCGGGGACCATCTCACTGTCCCCTAGTGAGATGAGGGTCATTTCTGCGGGGTCCCCACCCTCCTGTGGGTACTCCTCCTCCCTAAGCGCTATACTAGCCAACACCTTGGACTGCCTTGGACTGCCCACCGGTGGGTGGCTGTGCCCCCTTGGAGCACCTGGGGTCCCCCTTAATGTGCCCCACCTGGTCACACGCAAAACATTTGCGGAGGCCAGTCTCAGCTGGCTTTCCTGATGAGACCCCTTGTTTCTTATCTCCGGGGCATGGGAACCTTTACCCTGGGTGTTAGTTAGGGGCCCTTTAGAGAACTCCAATGCTTTACCCTTGTCCCCCCACTTTTCTGCTGGGGACCCTGCCCACCTTTGGCTGAGTCCCCCCAAACACTTTCTTGTGGACCCTGGTATTCACCCAGCGGTGCGCCTCTATAGCAAGCTTCCTAGGGTCACTCATCTTACTATCAGCTAGGTGCTTGCGCGGATCTGCAAAACATAGAATGGACAAGTGCCCCCATGCAATCAAATTGTAGAGCCCCTGATAATCTGTAACATTACTGCCCTTCATCAGGTCATCCAGTGACCGGCAAAACACATCCACACATTCCAACCAAGTGTTGGCATCAGACTTCTTACTGGACCTGAACTGATCCTTGTACTTTTTAGGAGTAAGACCATACTTAGTGAGGAGGGCATCCTTCATGTCTGGATAGGTGGAGTGATACCCCTTACCCAAAGCTATTAAAGTGTCCCTCGCTTCTTCAGGGAAGAGAGGCCACAATCCTGCTCCCGAATTCTCCTCAGGCATCCCATTCATGTGGATTGCTGCCTCGTACCCCTGAAACCACCTTTGTATGTCATCCCCCTTCTTGAATTCCTTGCCCACATTCTTAGTTATGTACACGATTCTGTCTGCCTGTCTTGACGAGTTGCTGCCACCATCTGAGCCAGGCCTACTCCTTAGCTCCAGTTCCTTAAGACCTCACTCATGGTGTAACATCATCTTACTTTCCTCCATGGCTATTCTTTTGTTTTCCCGCTCACTTTCCAGCCTGAGTTTTTCCAACTCCAACTTCCTTGCTTCCCGCCTGTCCTCCAGCTCCTCTGGGGACAGGCTACTGATGCCTGGCGTGAAGGGTTACCCCCTCCTAAAAGCACAGCCACCTTAGGAATAGGCCCCTCCGCCTCTCCACTAAAATCGCCAGATTGCCCACTTGCATCTCTGAATCCTACCTGGGCCCTCAGCGCCTTTTGTAGCTCGTCCTTCCCAGATTAGGCCTCTGACTCCGGCATGAAGAAGTAAGTTCAAACTGGAAAGATAAAAAAATAGACCCAAAAGAAAAAGGACTAGTATGTGGCATGTAATGGTCTGCGATATGGTAGTAGGGCACAACAATCACTGTAAGGCAAGTGCAAACGCAAGTCCAATCCTCACCGCTGACAACCAATTTTAGGAATGGGGGTCTCTAGTTCGCAAGATCTTGCACCTTTGTCCAAGTAGGGACCCTTCTTTCTAGTCAGGATAAGGGAGTTACACTACTAAAATAACCCCTGCTCACCACCTTGGTAGCTTGGCACAAGCAGTCAGGCTTATCGCACATAACCGACAGTAATACAGTGTGAGCACTACAAAAGGACATCACACCAGTTTAGAAAAATAGCCAATATTTTTATATACAAGACCAAAAACGATAAGAATCCACAATACAGTACTTAAAAATCTACAGTGATCAAAATACACTTTAAAAACAATTCCTTGATGTCGATAGCTCCGACCGGGCCTATCAGAGCATCATGAGCAAACAAATCCAGACACTTCAGGCTGTTCGTGGCTTTGTGGACCAGCTACGGTGTCTGGAAGACCTGCAAACAGAACCTGTTAGAGATGCAGGGCACTGAGGCAATGAAAGACACTTGCGTTGCAAGTCGAGCTCCTTTCTGTTGGGATCAGGAGCGCTGGCGTCAGCAGGCGTTGGGTGCTGGGGTGCGAAGTGCCGCGGTGCGGTGTGTGGTGCCCTTAGGTCACGGTGCGAGCAGCGGCTTGGTGGCAGCGTCAGATGACGTCGTCCGTGAGACCAGGGTCGCAGTGCGAGGTGAAGGCAGTGCTCTTCACGGTGCTGGCAGGTCACGGTGCGAGCAGCGCCGTCGTCGTTGCTGAAGCGCTGTTATCGGATGATGAATGGGAGTCGATGGTGCTGGCATCAGTAGGCCAAGGCTGCGGTGCGGTATGAGGGTAGTGCATCGTGTAACTTTATGAGCCGTGCCCTCAAGCCACTGTGCAAGCAGCAGCGTCAATTTCAGTGTGGAGTGATGGCGTCGGGGAGGCCAAGGCATCGTCATGAAGTGAGGCTGTGCAGAGTGCGGTGCCCACAGGTCGCGGTGCCAGCAATGGCTCGGTGGCAGCATCAGCAAGCATCGCCGGCAAGACCCGGGTTGCATTGCAGTGGTGCTCTTTGCGGTTCCCAGGCTTCGGCGTGAAGAGAGTACGGTGTCCACAGGTCGCTGTGTGAGCAGCGGCTCAGTGGCTGCGTCAGCAGGCGGCGTCAGACCAGGGTCATGGTGCGGCATTGCGGCGGTGCCCTTTGCGGTGCCTTCAGGACACGGTGTCGGCAGCAGCATCGTAGATGTTGTCGAGTTGCTTTTCTTCTGTCGCAGCACAAAACACACAGTCCCCAGTGCTGAGAGCAGAAGAGCTTGAAGTATTTGCTGTTCCTGGGACTTCTTGAACAGGGGGCAAGCTCTACCTCAAGGCCTTGGAGAAACTCACAAAAGTAGATTGCAGAAAGTTCAGTCCAGCCCTTTCACTGCCCTAGACAGAAGCATCCACTGTAGGCCAACACAGCAAAGCACACAGCGAAGTGGTAGGCCCTCCTCACGGCTTCTCCAGCTCTTCTTCTTGGCAGTCTTCTTGATCCAAAAGAGTTCTAAAGTTCAGGGATCTGGGCCCTAGTATTTGTATCTAAAAATCCTTTGATCCTCTACTCAGAGGGTGTCTGTGCCCAGCCAGAACCAGTTCTGCCTTCTCTTTTGTGATTTTCCGGCAGGGGGTGGAGATGGCATTGTCAGAGGCAGACCAGGCCCTTTGAGGTCAAGGAAATCTCCCCCCTCTTCCCCTTTGCAGCCCAGGTCTATTCAGCCTTTTCCTGATCTACCTAGACTATCGGGAACCACCCTTGCTTCCTAGCCATCTGTCGTCCAAAACTCAGGCAGGCAATCCACATTCCAGCAGAGACACACAAGATGACTGAGCAAGAAAATATCTATTTCCTAAAAGTGGTGTTTTCAAACACAGAATGTAAAAATCACCTTTACTAAAAGATGCATCGTTAGATTTCAGGCATACTACATTTTATTTTCCCACCTAGTTCCCAGGGCCAGTTATGTTTATAAGATGTTACAAACAAACTTCCCATTCTGTCCAATGGGGAACAGGTTGCCTTGCAATAGTGAAAAACGAAATGGGCTATAATTTGCTATCAGGACATGCCACACACACAAGGACATGTCCTACCTTTAACATACACAGCACCCTTCCCACATGGGTACTTTGGACCTACCTTAGGGGTGCCAGATATGTAGTAAAAGGGAAGGTTAGGGACTGGCCAGTGTGTGTACGGCCAAGTCGACATGACAGTTACAAACTGCCGACAGACTCTGCAATGGCAGGTCTGAGGTACCTTTTCCGGGCTACTCACGCGGGTGGCACAATCCGTGCTGCAGGCCCACTCGTAGCATTTGATTTCCAGGCCCTGGTACACTCAGTGCACTTTACTAGGGGCGGACAAGAAAGCCAAACAGCCAATCATGGAAACACCAATCGATAACATACTTTACCACAGGAGCATTTGCACTAACCAGCAGTGCGAAAAGTGTGCTGAAACACTACGCCAGCAAAAACAGAGTCAAAACCGGGAGGGCAGAAAGCAAAAACTCAGGGGAAACACGCCAAAAGATGCCAAGTCTAACAAGGTGTATGTCAGTTGTTGTGTTATATATCTGAATGCAATAAAATGGAGAGAATTCAAAATACCAGTTGGGTGGCAGACTTTGGGATTCACCGAAATATATTTTACGTGGTCCCTTTTATCGAGCTTCCACTTTTTTCATCCCACTTAAAGACCTATCTGCACATATTTCTACATGACTGACTGCAGCCAGTAGCTGTGCGTTCTACCCAGACCATGGTTAAAGCATTTTCTTCCAAAGCTGATGCTGCATGCAGTGCAAGATCCTGGGCAAGTACACACTTTAAAAGGCTAAAGTTGTTGTGCTGTACAAGTTACACATTACAGTAACTGTTGAACATATCAATGGATTCATATATGGGACACTTTTTACTGTGTTTAATATTTCAAGACTAGATGTTCCCACTGCTTTGTAAGCCTTGCATTATCACAAAATGCATTTGCTTTAAAATGGCAATCTTTTTTCAATCTTTTCTCAGGAGGAAGACCCACCCTGGACCCAACGTTTGTCCACTAAGCTTGCTCGAGTCACTCCCTACATAGAAGTTATACCCAACTTTTATGTCCACCACTTTCAAATGTCCCCACCCGCCACTGGTTGACCCTGCACCAATGGGAATAGTCCAGCCCAAACTGTCAGGCAAAACTACCATGGTTGCAAAATAAACTGAAGTGGTTGCACCAGCTTCTTCTTGTAAGACAATCTCTTTGCTGAAGAGGCTCGAAATGGAAAGAGCAGTTTCCTCTCTTCAGTTGACTTTTTGCACCATCTCATTCAGGTGCACATCAAACTACGTATTCCTCAAAAACAGAAGGTGGTGAATCAAAGATCTTTGCAACTGCTCCTCTTTCCAGAGCTTGATCCACAATAGACTCCTACCAGCTATTGATGCCCCCATCAGTGTTGCCACTTCCCAAAAGAAGTGCAAAACTGTATCTGACAGATAGGACTAGAAGTTCCATCTTCCTTAGAACTTCTGTAGGGGCATTAATCTCTTGCAAAAAGTCAAATAACATCTGGAAGTCTTCAGCACCACGTGCAAAATGTATGCTGCAAAGGTGTTACCTCTTATTGTAATATATGATGCCAAATGTCCCCTTTTAAAGGTACACTCGACCTTTCAACCCACAGCATCCGGAAGAGAAGACTCCCCTGATGCTAAGAAAAAATAGGGACCATATTTGCTAAAATTGTATTTACTTTTGGAACCTGAGGAAAGTTGACATCAAATTGTTGCAAAGGATATCTTATTGCAAGAAATCTATGAAAATACAGTTTTTCCAAAACCGTGCACTCCATTACTACTTCATGACATGGTAAAGCATCAAACTGTGGGCTGAGAATTGTGCGGAAAAACCTCCACATCATGCTGGGGGTTTTCTTGGAACTTTAATATATTCCTCCTGAGTGCGGTCATTTCCGACAATTGTCGCCCTTGGATGTATTTACCTTTTAAGGTCTTCCTGAGAATCCAGCCTTTGTCTTTTCTCATTCGGGTCCTCCAAAGCTGTTTTTTGTGCACCCTTTATAAATACCCCTTACCTTTACCTGCCTCTGATCTCTAAAACCACCTTACCTTCCTTGATCTATACCCTCCCCGAACCATAAAAAACCTTAGCCTCCCTTAACCTCTACCCTCCACTGAACCCTAGTGTGCCCTCATGTAATGCAATTGGTGATATGTAAAGGGCTCTGATACCCGGTACCTTTGGGTCAAGTATGCGCTATATAAAACTCTGTAAAAAAATAAACTAGAAATCCTTTACCCCCTTTAACTCTACCTGCCCTTAAACCCTATGAAAACCTTACTTTCTTTACCTTTATCCTCCATTGCCCTAACCCATTCCTTAACCTTTAAATTCTTTTTTCGAATACATAATATTTAAGTCATTAAAAATAAATACTTACCTGCATGGTGTTTACCTGCTTGGAAATGTACTGCGGGGTAAAGGCTGCGGTGTAAAGCCTTCATACCCTGTGGACCAGCTAGAATCCAACTGCCCATTAAGCTCTAGCTAGTTGGCTTATTTAAAGGGAAAAGAGGCCAATAATTAACCAGTTGGTAATACTAATGTTTTAATGAGCTTTACTTATGTTAGTAATAATTTGTTTACCCCCTCCCCCGGGCAATTTCTTTATTCAAATGTGCATACTGACAGAGCAATGCGCCAAGACCATGAGCTGACACAGACACAGCCTTCACAAAGCACAGAGCTCGTCGGTGTCTCATTGCGTCCCTCCCCATTCCATCACCTGTGGGGTGCACAATGGACTTTGCTTTTCCAGGGACGCTGCCAGCCCTGATAGCTGCATCATAACAATGAGCAAAAAAACACTTTGTTTTGCTTACCGATGTCTTGTGTGGCCATGGATGCCATCACCAATACATGGGAGCTGACCGGAAGCTCCTAGAGAGGGAAGGTGCCTTATGAAGTAGTCCAGTCCAAAACAGAAGTAGGACTTCACTCAAAATTATTAATGAACCTGGAAAGGGACTGTCTAGGGCAGAGGTCTTCAAACTTTTATAGGTTGAGCCCCCCAGCTGAATTTTTTTAGATGTTGGGGCCCCCCCACCTACTGAAAGAAATTTCTGGACTCAACCGCCACGCGCACATTCCGGGCATATTCAGCGAATAACATTCAATACAATAAGAGTGTTTAGTAAACTGCAGGTTTGTGAGGGGGTGTGGTGAAATGACAGAGGCTTATAACACAGCCCAAAACACCACTTTCCAAGATAAAATGTGTGCAAATTGTTTTTACTAGGATGCTTTGTTTTACACATGACCTGGATTGATAATAACACCACCAACATTAACGTGACGGGTGTGTCTGTTTTTCAGAGACGGTCAAACTGTGGATGGATTTTTGCCACTGCCAACCTCAGGTTGTGCTCCACATCCAGTCTTGGACGGTACTTAGTCTTTAGTACCGCAAGTGCTGAGAACCCAATCTCACATAAATAGGACGAGCTGAAAGGCAAGAGAGTTTTGATAGAAGTCTCTCCAAAAGCTGAATATTCTGCAGACATTTTCAGCCAAGACAGGGACTGTAAGGGAGACAGTGTTGTCAGATGTTTCGAGCACTCCCTAGCTCAGAGCCTATACACGAGAAACAAATCTTCTCTAGAAATCATTAACAAACATTTTAGGCAGCATTATAATGGGATAATTGTCCACCAACCAGTTATGGATCCGAAGACAGTTGAAAGTCCACATAAAAGGCGCTGAACAAACCCCTCCTTGAGAATTCCTTATTGGTACGATAAGTTGCTTGCCTGAAGTAGTGGGGGATTGGGACACGTCAGGCTTATGTTTAAAAAAAATAGAACTAATAATAAATGAATGATGTTGTCAAGCGTACTTCTGAGTAATGTTGTCTGACAGACTTTGTGATGGCAGGGACATGTTAGGGATTTTGGGTGCCCTGGGCGAAAACTATTTTGGGGGCCCTGTGCAGAACAGGTTTTAGTTTAAATGATTTATTTTCAGCTCTGCCATAAGCGTTTACATCTAATATTCAGAGATAGTGATGTGTTTTCACTGTTGTAACAAAGCAGCCGCCCACTAATTTTACAGTGAATAAGATCTGTGATATCCTCCAATTTCTCATATGTGAGGACCCACTTGGATCTAACTTTTTTATGCTTAACTTTTTTATGGTTGTTGCATGAAACAAACACATTTCTCTACAAATAGTAATAGACTCCCTCACATCAATTACATTAAAAAGAAATTAAACAAAACGGTACTTGCAAGAATCTGTTTAGGAATTATTCCAGTCCATCAGGGCAAAAACAGAACTGTCTCTATCAAAGGGGCCCCTGGAAGGCTGGATTGGAGTGCATTTAGATGTCTCCTTTTGTAATTTAGGATGAAAACCTTAACGGGGCACGACATGCCCATACTTGTATACAGGGGTGAGTGAGGCGACCATATGAATTTGGGTGCCCATGTTAGTGCAGAGTGGGACAAATAAATGTATGGTTATTTATGGGCTTATTGGAGTGAGATTGCAGATTGAGCAGTGAGGGGGACAGGTGTGTGAAGTGTCATGAGTGCTGGCTGAGTAGTGTGCTTGTGTGACTGCAGGGTAAGGTATATGGTGAACAGGGCAAGTGCATTATGAGTGCAGAGTGATCACTGTGAGTGGAGGGTAAGGGGTGAATGGTGTGAGTGCATGGTGATCAGTGTGAGTGCAGGGTGAGTGGGTGAATGGTGTGAGTGCAGAGGGATCACTGTGAATGCAAGGTGAGCGGGTGAATGCTGTGAGTGCAGGGTGATCAGTGTGAGTGCAGGGTGAGTGGGTGAATGGTGTGAGTGCAGGTTGTATTTTCAGCACTTGTCTGAACATACTTTGAACAGCAAATATAAATAGAAAGAACTTTAAATTGTTTTCTACAGCTGCATGAATGATCCATGACTGATAATAAAAGGGGATACAGATAGAAAAGTTACATTACAAATGAATACATACTTCTTATTTATAACCATATTTAGCAATTTGCAAGCTGTTTAAACAACACTTGGCTGGCTGGCATTTTGCGCGCCTGCCTGTGTAATATTAAAAGAAACTTTCAGGGATTTTAAGGATTTAGGGGCCTGTGGGTCAAATGTATTTGTGGGGCCCTGTTCAGACCAGCTTTGATTTTATGATCCAGTCTCAGCTCTTTCATTCCTTCTTTGGTCAAATACTAAATTTGTGTACATCGGATATTCAGGGATAGTGATGCGTGTTTTCACTATGTAACACAACAGCAGTTCACTAATATTACTGCAAATAATCTGTCACATTCTTTTATTTCTCATATGTGAGGGCATGTATTGATCTAAAATAAAAAATTTAAATGGATGCCGTATGACGCATAAACACATTTTGTTTGCAAAATGTCTGTAATAGACTTTTACACATTAAAAATGAATGATAGAAAAACGCTATTTACAACATAGTGTTTAAAAATGATTTAAGGTAATGAGGCAAGACTGTACAACAGAGCTGGCTATTTCAACCCCCCTCCTCCTCCTCCCCCCCCGCACACACACCCACTCCCACCCCCTTTGAATGGCTGGGGCCCTGGGCCAGAGCCCACTTTGCCCATGCCTTAAACTTCTCTGGACACTCTGTCTCCATCCTGGGAAGAGCTAACACTCCCAGGAGGGGTTTAATTCATAGAGGTGAAATGCTTCAGTTGCAGTGGTAGGCAAGGAGTTTCCTCTGCTGAAAGCATGTCTGTTTGTTTGCTTTTGGTTTTAGCAGAGGAGACTCCTTGCCTCACACTGCAGCTGAAGCTGTCAGCTCCGTGAAATAACCCCCTCCTGGGAGAGTTAACCAGACAAAAGAACGGGCAAGTTGTGCCCCATCTAGTACGTAGGGAACAAAGGTCAGATTGAGTGGAGTGCGTGCCCCCCTGGGATGGTGTCACGCCCCCCTAGGGGGGCGCGCCCCACAGATTGAAGAACTCTGGTCTAGGGGGAAGAGCCTTATTGGTTAGGAATGGGGAGAGTTGCGACAACGAGGAGGTAATGCCTCATTTGCTTGAGGCCTTGTCCCCATACAAAATTTGGAATGCGCACTTCACATTGTGCAGGTGTTAACTTTACACTGCGCAAAGTAAAATCCACCAAATGTTTGAAGCCATTTCTCTAATACCAAATATACCAAAATATGATATTGCACATTTGGCTCCTTGGGCAATTTCTGACCCAGCAATTATTCTGACATTGGTTTTTAGGTGTTCCTGCAAGTACCCTTTCTTGCCAGAGATATTGTATACAATGAGGGGCTTGCAGCACGTCTTTTTGCTTAACATTCATTGGTTTCATTGTCACTCTTATTTGCTGCCTTCTCGTTGCCCAACGAGTTCTGGCTTCACTTCCTTTTCTTTCGGCTGGAGCATAGACCAAGGCATGATTGCTTCAGCTTGATTGCTCTCCTATCGCACTGTGATTGAGGCACCAGTTTTATTTTTTCTTCTTCCCCGTCATCCTTGTTGAACCTCTTGCTATTTGTAGCTATGTTTTACTATGCTACAAGCACTCCTTTGAACTGGATGTTTATTATGACAACAGATATTATCTGCTTTTATTTTGACAACAGATGTTATCTGGTTCCAAGTGTATTTTCACTAAGGCATGTACATGAGCACAAATGCTTTTTTTATGTGATAGGATTTTTTGCCAAATTATATATATTTACTTTTTCACGCCTAAGGTGTTATGCCGAGACCTAATAAGCAATGGCAAAGCCAATAGGTCTTACCTTTGAGACTGTTGTCTCTGCCATTGTCTTTGGTTCAGGCTATGCAGCATCGGCAATGATTTGCAGCCATGCTGTATAGCAGCTAAGCATGAGCGAATTTTGCGGATCTCGCGTTCGCGAATTTTGCGGATTTGCGGATTCGCAATCCGCAAAATCCGCGAATTCCCGCGAATTTGCGGATTTTTTTTTTTTTTGTGTTCGCCCGTGTTTCTGCCAGTTCGCGAGGGTTTTGTACACTTTCGCAAATTGCGAACTTACCTGTCGGGTCGCAAGTTTCGCGAACTTGTTGTTTCTACGTGTCCAGCCTGTTTGGGACACTCTTCTTCATCACTGCCACTCTCTGTCACCACTGCCACTCTCTGACTACTCATGCCACCCTCTGGCCCACCCATGCCACCCTCTGTTTCATCACCACACCCTCTGGTTGTCCAGTGTACATTATTTTCGGCAAAGCAAAGCACACCTTCCCTGCCTCAAGTGACCTGAATTAATTTGGGGCTGATTCATGTGTCACAGAATATTTTTTTAGCTGGCACCTGCTTCCTTAGTGCGCCCTGATTAGTGATCTTTTGCACTTGCTAAGTGCTTTCATTGTTGCAAAATTAGTTACAACACCTGCCCTGCCCCAACTGACAATAATGAATTAGGGGCTGATTAATGGATTTTAACTTCCAGCCTGGCTCCTGCTTGTCTCCCTTAGCTGTAATTCAGGACCTTTGTGGCATATGTGTAACTATTCTGAGGTTCAGAGCAGGGTCACATACTAGTTTCAACTGGCAACTGAACTCTGGAGGGGCCCCTCAGGAAGCACTCCAGGAAATGGCTACTAATGATGAGCCTGAACTTTTGAACCTGGTAAGTAGTTACTTTCAGTTTTGCTAAAATCGTATTTCTGCAATTTTGCACTTATTCGCGGGGCGCGAACTCACGCGAACAGTGCGAGCAGTGCGAGCAAAATCCGCTGCTCGCGGATTTGCGGATTTTGCGGGAAATTCGCAAATCTCGCGGATTGCGGATTTCCCGAAAATCCGCAAAATCCGCGAGCGGAACGGATTTTCCGCCCACGCCTAATAGCAGCATGGTTGACAATAATAAACACGCATTTGCAATGCAATAGGTCTCGCATTAGGAAAGTTTGAGCTATTGGTCTTGTAAATGACAATTTTTTTATTTAGGTGTTGGTTTTGAAAATAGCGAAAATAATAGCTTTGTCATTTACAATGCCAATAGTTATAACTTTCGCAAATGTGACACCTATAGCATTTGTAATGCAACATGTTTTGTATTTACATGACCTAGATGTATTGATATTACAAATAACAATGGCTTTTAATTTTTTAAATAATTAATACTTAAATAAAAGTGATTGTAATTTATAATGGCAATAGCTTAAACTTTTGTAAATAACTTTTGTGAAGATTATGTTCAGTGTATTTTATTGTGACGAAAATCCAAGAACAGAAGTGAAATATTAACATCTTTTTGTGACATTTGTAATAAAGCTTGAAACATTGAGAGAACATATTTGAACCAGTTGTTGAATGGTTGCACAGATTGATGCTGTGATGGCGAGGAGTGATGTTGTGGTGCGGAGTGGTGCTGGGGTAGCGCTGAGTGATGATGTGGTGATGCTGAGTGGTGATGCTGAGTGGTGCTGTGATGGTGCTGTGATTGTGCTGTGATGGTGCTGAGTGATGCTGGGGTGGCGCTGAGTGATGCTGGGGTGACGCTGAGTGATGCTGGGGTGGCGCTGAGTGATGCTGTGGTGGTGCTGAGTGGTGCTGTGGTGGTGCTGAGTGATGCTGTGGTGGTGCTGAGTAGTGCTGTGGTGGTGCTGAGTGATAATGTGGTGGTGCTGTACTGGTGCTGAATGATGCTGGGGTGGCGCTGAGATGCTGAGGTGGTGCTGAGTGATGTTGTGGTGGTGCTGAGTGGTGCTGTGGTGGTGATGAGTAGTGCTGTGGCAGTGCTGAGTGATAATGTGGTGGTGCTGAGTGGTGCTGTGGTGGTGCTGAGTGATGCTGGGGTGGCGCTGAGTAATGCTGGGGTGGTGCTGAGTGGTGTTGAGTGATGCTGTGGTGGGGCTGAGTGGTGCTGAGTGGTGCTGCTGAGTGGTGCTGTGGTGGTGCTGACTGGTACTGAGTGATGCTGTGGTGCTGCTAAGTGATAATGTGGTGGTGCTGAGTGATAATAGTGATAATGTGGCGGTGCTGAGTGATGCTGTGGTGGTGCTGAGTGATGCTGTGGTGGTGCTGAGTGATGCTGTGGTGGTGCTGAGTGATAATGTAGTGGTGCTGAGTGATAATATGGTGGTGCTGAGTGGTGCTGTGGTGGTGCTGAGTGAAAATGTGGTGGTGCTGAGTGGTGCTGAGTGGTGCTGTTCTGCTTCCGGAGGAGGAGGAGGTGGATCACTGGAGAACCCGTGGGTCAGCAAAATAACTCAGGAATGCACAAGAGGCCGCTTCCTGCGGTGCTGAGCCTTTTTAAACCTGATAGACTGAAGAGCAAGGACTCAATCTCGGCGTCGACTCAACAGCCTGTGATTCTGGGCAAATCCCTTAATCACCCCGTGCCTACAAAAAACCAGACCGAGCCGCTGTACGCTCCCAAAAGCTATGGACCTCAGCAAGAGGAGAGGAGGATAGAGTATCGTTGGGAAGAGAGAAATGATGATAAGTGGGGAGGAGGAGGAAGTGGTGGTGCAAACAAGGAAGTGGAAAGCAAATGGAAAGGAGGAGGGAGGAGAGGTTGGACAGAAGAAGTGGTGGTTGCTGATTGGTACACCTGGCCATGAGATAACTGTTCAAAATCTAAATATTTGTTGACAGCCATCCCGGGGAAAGATGTTCCAATCTGCATTAAGACTTCCATCGTAAATCACGTTTTCTCAAAAACATGTAAGAAACAGGGCTGCTGCATTAGAAAAAACATCAAAAAGAAGGCTGCTTTTTGCATGTATTGCATAAATCATTTTATGCATGATGACTGGCTGTAAAATAGTCTCTCATGCATTTCTCATGAATTGCAATGCAAGCCTTCAATAGGCAGACTGATAACCAAACAGCCAATGCCATGGGGAGAAACAGCAATACTCCTGTGGGTGGGCCCACAATACCCCTGTAAGCATGTGTTTAAGAATTACCAACAAATCATTTGCTAGATAGATAAAACTGTCATTTGTCAGATTCAAAAATATGGGGCATAGCACTTTTGAACACTGTTTTGTATGCAAGTTAAAAACGGTATATTCTGCTACAGGTGAGACTGGTCGGGAATACTGCCTGTGTTGACACCTGGGTGTGCACCACTAGGCCTGTCCACACATATTGGGTAATTGGAAGCATGTGGTTACTAGTGTGCTAGATTATTTTTTACTTACAACTATGCCAAAGACACACCATTTTCCTATTTGTTGCTAAGAGGGGAGCGGAAGAAACGGGACGGAGAATAACCATAATAACTTTAGGACTATAGACAGGGTATCCAGGGGAATCAGTGGAAAGAAGGCTATGGCACAACGGATTTAAATATTATATTTACTGCAACACCTCTTTTACAGCTCTATTACAAGGAACGGAAACCACAAATGTACCACTACTTTTGAGTCCTGAAACGGAAAACCCTTGTGAACAAAGAAACTACTGTATGCCCTTAAATGCTTGTGTTTAGAATAATAAGTGCTGAGCAGAAATGCTATGCTGACTGTTACCTCCTTCTGTGTATGTCATCACATGCCCACACTGTTGCCACATACTTCCCCAAATACACAACTCACAGTCACAAGCCACATACTCCATCACAGAACTCAGCAGGCCTCAGAGGGAGTTAGCCTGCACATGCGGCATAAACGGCCATGACTAAACTATCCAAACTTTAAAACACGCCCACCCAGCCTCACACATTACCTTTCACTGAGGAATACAAAGATTGCAACAATTCCACCAACGTTGATGTTTGCATCGACTCCTGAATACTGACAGGCTCTTAGCAAAAGAACGTTCTCGAAGGAGGAGGTATTAAAGAAGCAATACAATCCGAGCAATATCTAGTATGTGTTAGAACTTAATTCAATATTTGCCAGTTTCACCTATTCTCCATTAAATGTTCAACAATAGGTGCTAATGTGTGAAACAAATACAACGCTAGTAGCCAGAAGGAGGCGTGCTCGCGACAGGCTGGGGAGCGCGCGCACAGGTTCCAGGCAGCGACGGAGGCCTGGCGCGCACCGCCTCCCTGTGCCGTGGGTCGTCCCCTTTTCCTCTTCCCAGTGAGCGCACCGCGGGGGCCTGTTTCCTACACTGGGGGCCTGCAACCGCCGCTTCCTGCGAAGTTGGCGGAGGCTGGCGGGGATGCGCCCCCGGTCTGGGGGAAGCTGCCAGTTTTGCAGCCACTCTCGGTACTTCCCCTGAAGCCCGGCCCGCCTTCCCACCACTGCCTCCTCCACCCGGAGCCTCCGGAGCTGCAGAGGAGCCTGACTCTAGGCGGGCCGGAGTACGAGGAGGAAGAGGTGGTGATTCCGCTGACCGCTCCGGCGCCTAACTAGTAAGTACAGAGATTCGGGGGGATGGCAGATCTCCTGATGCATGGGGCGGAGGTGTGTGTCTGTGTGTGTGTGGTGGGGGGGCGGCAGCGTGTGTGCCTGTGTGGTGTGCTTGCAGGGGTGTGGGGGCTGGCTGTGTGCGCACAGGAATATGAGGCACGAGATGGCACGGTGCTGTGCGCGCCCACAAGGTCAAATCTGCGCTTGTGCCCCTCTCGTGTCTACATTCCCAGAAACGGGCAACAATAGGTCTCGAGCAGACACTGCTCGACCTAAAAAGAGCTATGATGCATCCAACGCTAATGCACTTTACAAAAAAAATGCATTAGCCCAGGCTGAGTCATAGCATGTTTTAAAATTCGTTTTTAGCAGACTGCAAAGCATCTGCACTGCTGTAAAGCATGGCTCCATAATTTTGCCATATCCAAGAGATTTCATAGGTGAAAGCTATTGGGTTGACAATGCTTGTTTACTGTGGTTCCGGGAACACTTTGTTTGTGGTTGTGCAAAAAATATTTAAGTGATATTCACATTGTGACCCAGAAACTTCAATCCCCAATATAGCCGGAGTAGGATTTTTGCAAAATCTCTTTCAACTTTTGTGGCCTTTTACTGATGTTACAGTCGGTATCATTTTACAGCAATGTCTTCCGAAAGCACCTGTTAAAAAAAACGGGGGCCTTGTTTCATTGGAAAGCATTTTAACGTGACACACCCCGCCATCTACTGCATGCCAAAGGTTTCTCAAGGGAAGGCCAATTTACAGGAATAAACATTCCTCGAAATGACAAATGGGTTAATTAAATGGCCTGCTTAACGAACTGAAATTAGGTTAGGCAAAGCGAGCGTTAAGATTTAATCCTATTATAAATAATGACAGCTGTGATCAGACCCTCAGTCTAGAGAGCAGAGGAATGATGAGGGAGTCTGCGGTGCTGCTCACAGCGGTGTGGCAGAATCGTGGCAAATTGCATTCCCTCCTCCTCTTGCCTTCCTCGTGCTTGTCCTTACCGAGTAAGAGTGAGCCTCGCTCTCGAGAAAGGCGAACACTTTGATCTATTAATGAATGAAGTGATCTATTCTATTAATGAATTCCTTTGAATGTGTTTATGCTGTTTCTTTAATAAAAGTTGTTTCTTTGCTTTTATGACGTAGACGCCCATCTCCGCTACCCATAAAACCGGCATTATAACTAGGCATGTTTCTTTACTCTCTTCCTCTGGAGACAGGTTGAGGAAATAAAGGGTCTTATTTAAGAGCCTTTGAGAAAATTTTGCGCCGCCGGTGCGTCACTTTTTGCACTTTAGCGGCGTAAAAAATGTGCCTTGTTGCACCATATTTACAAAGTGACGCATCTAGGTAGAATCGTCATTTTGTAAATCCCTGCTCCACATTATACCTGCGCCAGGTATAATGTATGCAGGGGGGGCTTTCCGACGCAAGTAAGGGTCATAGAAGTGACGACGTGAAATCTATAAGATTTCACAAATCTATAAGATTTCACTGCACCACTTCTAGGACACTAATGCGTCAATATCTTACGCCTGCCTCATGGCAGGCATAAGACTGACGCAGGCACATTTCACATGGGACTTGCCCATATGTAAGGACCCATTGCTGGAGTTATGTCACTTTTGTGACGCACTCCAGCAATGAGTCATTTTTGCACCTACAGATACGTCAGAAATACTGACGTATCTGTAACTCCTTGCAACATGATGTGTCATACTGTAAATATGATGCATCATTGGTGTCGCAAGGAGGGCATAATGAAAAGTGAGCATTGTTGTTTTTTTGCAGCGATGCGTCACTTTTAGTAAATGAGGCCCAAAGTGCGTGTGGACCAGCCTATCCTGCCCCTTATGCAACATTGCCAGGGTCTTGCTCAAGCAGGTCCTATTTTCAGTATTGCGTCCTTCCAGCTGCCCCAATGTGCATATATCAGTGCGCTGGGCTGTGCCAGTTGTAAGGGGTGATGTAGGCATAAAGAGGCAAGTCTAATCCAAAAATCTTGCTTGTGTACCTTGGCCATTGATACACTCTGCGCACAAATGAGTCTGCAGACAGGAAAGAGGGTGCTTGAACCATCCATCGTCCCTTTTTAGGCGGTGGTTTCGTGGGACCCACACTGCTGCAATGGGTGTGGCATTTAAACACCTGATACAGCATGTTATGATCCTTAGAGCTGCAATGTGCTCCCATAGGGGGCAACATAGGGTAACCCCATCTTTTTCTCCTCATCCTGCTGCGCTTAGCCCTTTCCCCAATGGCCTCCTGGAGATTGTTCACAGGGCAGTGGCAGCTTTCTTCAATATAAAGTCAAGCACCTAATGCTGGAGCTGAGTGAGGAGGTGGAGGAGACTGAAGAACTAGAGCAAAAAAATCACAGTGGGAAGTCGGTGCAATGTCGAAGTTGGTGCACAGTGATGGCGGCTCCTCCTGCTAAGGCGGAGGAGCACCGCTCAACTGCTTTTTTGCAGTGACACAAAGGGAAAATAAAATGATAATAACTCACATTATTATCATTTTATTTTCTCCTACTTCCGCCTGCTTTGCGTTAGGGGACGGGGAAGGGGAGGAGTGGTAACACCCTCCTAAAGTGCTCAGTGACTGCTTGGCCGGGCCTCTCGGACCACCCAAAACAGTCTTGCGCTATTTGCATGCCCTCCATGCAGGCTGCATTACAGCCTACATGGAGAACATGCCCAGGCCCCCAGCCAGCGTCTTAGTGCCAACACATGGCGCTCAGACCAATCACAACACTGCTAAGGCAGCGTTGTGATTGGCTGACTGAAAGCCTGGGCGTGCTTCTGGTAGGGCTGAGCAAGGGACGACTATGGAGGTGCGGAAGCGTCACAAAGGTAAGTTTAAAAATAAATGTTTTATTCCTGCTTCCCCTTCCTCCTTCTCACTCCCGCCACCTACCTCCTGCATCCTCCACCCCTCCCCCCACCTCCAATCAGTGCCGGCCGCTGCTGGTGGAGCGCCATGTTAGAGTATGCTTGGGCTTCTCATGCCCCTGACACATTTGTGATCTTGAGGAGTATTTTGGACCCTGTGGGCCACCACCAGATGATGCTGTGCTGTTCATAAATGTATTATGGAAAAGCAGGACTTGATTTATAATTTCCTCAGTCTATAAAGGTCTGTTCCTTGTTTGCTAGAATGTCACTGTCATGGACAAGTGAAGATTATTTACTCTTGAAGCCTGCTAACAGGACAGTGGGGCGCTCTCTAGTGGACATATGCTACCTCCAGTTTTTCATTTCATTCCACCAAGTACACTGCATATGCCTCACAGGCCAGTTTGAAGAATTTGCAGATCCTTTATCACAATGACCAGAATGGCAACGATTTGCACTGAACTTTTGAGTGCTTGTGATGTACTTTCCGTCTAACACGACATTTGGTGGTTTGTGCGTTGATAGAACACAGTTGTAACTCTGAGGTGAACATTGATAAATAAACTGTGGCTCTATTTTTTTAATGGGTGTAACATTCAACCAAAAATTAGCACCGCTGTGAGCAACATCTTCCCAATGCTGTTCTTCTTGCTTCACTATATTACCATTGATGGAGCGGAAATTTAAATTATTTGTAGGGACGCATTATAATCATGTGTAGAACGCAGCTGCTAAAAATCATGCAAACTATGTTAACATGCGGTATTAAAATTGTGAAATGTATTAACACAATTATGTCACTTGCTTTAGTTTATGGATAAGTGTCATGGGGAATTAATGTAGGAAATAAATGTAACTAGCAGAAAACGTTAACATGTAAGCTTGTGTAGGGAAGCTGACACTACTCACATATTAAAATGTGTTTGACAAATGATATCTTCTGTTAGTAGATAAATGTATTAGTTGAAATGCTATAATGATTATTTGGATTGTATTGCTAAAATTGACATGTTCTTATGTTAGTCGAAGTTATACGCCTGTAATGCAAGTCCCTGAAACTCTTGTTTTAGGATAATAAAGTTGAATTTCATGTGCATTGCAGAATCAGCTCTTTCTCATGTTTCCATTGCAGGTGGAGAAGCATTCTTTTAGAGAAAACAGATGTCTTTGTTTTAGTAGCTAGGCAAGAAGAGAAGAAGTTACAATCACATGGGTTGGAAGTGATAAAGACAGAGATGGGTTTCACACAGAAGAATGCATGGGAGGCTAGGGCAAATTGTTGCAAGGAAGGAACATGGACAAAACCATGGGAAAGTACATCCAGAACGACACCCAGAGTGGATGGTGTGATGCATCATGGGAATGCTACCTGTGAAGGACTGATTGTTGGAACTAGGGAAAGTGCCAACTTCTTTCTTGACTTCAGAGAGAGAACATCTCAGAATGAGCTCTTTCTATTGATGGTGGCTTTACCCACTTGACCCATTGATGGTGGAGAGACTTCTTAGGAAGACTCCACACACTGACACCTTGTAGGCTACAGAGCTCACGAGTAATAGGCCAGAAAAGATGGTTACAGTTCTATTTTACTGTGAAAGTGATTTTTAAATACAGGTGAGAAGATCAGGTTTTTGGCTTGAGGAAAGATAACAGTGGGACAAGTTGTTTATCAGTCCTTCATATTTCCTCTGGGGATAGCCTTCTCTTTTATTCCCTTCCCAGCTCCTTTTTATGTTTTTCCCCTGAGGTTGTTTAGATCTCCCAATCGCAGGAAGTATTCTTGGATAAGCCTCAGAAAAAGAGAACAGAAAAACTGAAATATACACAATGAATAGGCTTCCCAGGGAAACATCCTTTATAACACAACTTTTACAATGCACTACCATTACAACGAAACTTTTACAATGCAAGATCCATTACATTGCATGCCATTACAACGCAACCATTACAACGGATGACAGAACGCATACCACTACAACGCATGTCATTACAACGCAGTCATTACAACGCATACCATTACAACGCATACCTTCACAACGCATAGTACCCTTACACTATCCAACATTTACCCTACTGTTGCACCCCCTGGAGTTAGAATAGTAATTTTTACCCCTACACTATCCAACACTTACCCTACTGTTGCACCCCCCTGGACTTAGAATAGTAAATTGTCCCCTACACTATCCAATACTTACCATACATGCAATGTAATGGTATGCGATGTAATGGTATGCGTTTTAAAGGTAGGATGGGTTGTAATGGAATGCATTGTAAAGGTAGTTTTAAAAAAATTTGTTGTAATTGCATGTTTTGTAATGGAATGTGTTGTAATGGATGTTGCGTTGTAAAAAATGTGTTGTAAAGGTATGCGTTGTAAAAGTATGCGTTGTAACGTCACACATCCGGCTGCCCGTCTGGCTATTACCAACTTTGTGCCACTGTCACCACACTTGTGTGTCTGGTGTCGTCTTTAATATGAGCCTTTGTTAATGGTGGTGTGCACTCCCCATCCACCACCTGTGTACTGCCAAGAAATTAAAAAGAGAGACTTGACTTGGGCCACAACCCTCCTGGGACGTGGCACGGGGTGTACCATCAGGCTCCTGTTCATGAATACCAGCAGTAACAGTAGCGTCTTTCTGTAGTCCGTCAGGTGAGAGCGATGTCGAAATATCGGCTCCAGTACCTTCATACACGCTGCTCCCATTTTGCCTTCTCTCTGCTTTCTGAGCAGGTTCGTCCTCTGCGTCATACTCGCCCCGCATCCAAGGAACGCTGCCTGCCATCTCAGACCCTCCTCCTGTCTCTTCCTTCGTAGCGTCGTCCTCCTCTTCCCCAGAGCATACCATGGAAACTGGTACGCTAACCCCCGGGTTTTTCAGTCCATCACTGGCCGCCATTTTGGTGGCCAGTGCTGTAGTACACACCTTTCCCACTTTCCATGGAAAATGCTTATGTAGGAATCCCACCTTAGAGCTAGAGTAGGGATAGATTTAATATTTTTTACTCATCAACTGTCAATATAAGGGAACTTGGGCTCACGTTTCCTGATTTTCTGTATCCTACTTCTTGAATTAATAGTTGTGTTCATGCTGCCCCATCTAAATTGGATGCATTGATTTGGCTTCATGCTAATTCCTTTGTATTTCTATACCCTCAAGTTGAGGTGTCTTTATGTCCAGTTATTTTTGGCTTTGTACTAAACTAACTAACTTTATCTGGTGGGCCACAAATTATTATGTATCTTGCCAAGTTATTGGCTAATTGATTGTGTACTAATGATTTTCTCCCCTTTAGACATGATGCGAAAAAAGACATTGGTTGTGTCTCTAAAATAGGTCCAGAACTAATGAGCCCTGTCCTTTCGCCATCTATATATGTGTCCGAACTATCCCTACAGCACACAGCATTTAGTATTAGTATTGTGTATCATTGATTTGCCTTAAACCCCAAAATATGTTTTTTAATCATAATTCAATGCAATATTTTTTTCTTTCTTTTTATAACAGAATTAGTCTGTGTTTTCTGATTACTCACTGTAGAGTAATGGAAGCCACTCATCTGAGGCTGGTATTATATACACCACATAGGTACTTGAGTGTACTTTGGAATAAAGTAAATAAACAAAAGAAAAAATGTAAATTAACAGAACATTTACTAGTTCATATAAAAACTGTTTCTGGCAGCTGCTTCATACAGTTCCCAGAAAATAATAGGTAGTAATTATGGCACTTTTGAAAATAAGAAAAGATTTGCTTGCAAATGCAACACACAGAAAAGCATAGAAAACTTAAATTCTACAGTGGTACTTTTTTAGCCACCACAATCCTAATGGAAGTTTTTAATCCCATGGGGAATACACTGCGCTAATCATCAATCAATCCACGGTCACTGACGAATGTCCGCTCTCATACTCTCGTTTTACTCTATTGTTTATGGGTGAGACACTGACCATCAGATGTAATGTTACCAAACATCCCAAGCAGTCCACGTAATTAATGGTGAACAACATCGACTCATGAAATCAGTGGTGCCGGAGCAATTTTCAGAATAGGGGCCCTGCCATCAATGTTACTGTAAAATCGCTAAAGTCATAGGGATTGTGAAAAATACAGGCATCACACCAAGAACAAGCATAGCAAACAACACACCTCAATTCAGCAGGAGAGCGGTAAGGGTCTGGCATACAGGCAGCAGTGCATTTAAAAGTGCATTGTCACAAATAAACAAATTACTAAAGAAGGTTGTAGTAATGCATGGACATTTACAATCAGTACATTTGCCATTGAAACATCCACAAAATTGCCTCAGACAGGCAGTTTTACTGATAGAACTATATAGCCACAAACAATATGTGGACATCTGGTTTCGTGAAATATGTGCCCTTTGCACACCAAGTAAATTGCCTTGATTTCTTTTAATCCTATCAAAATCTTTGTTTCCATCACACTTCAAAATTACAAAAAAATGTGCTCCATCTGTGTTTTCCTAACTGCTGATATATTTTGAAATATTTGTACAGTTCATTTACAGATATTTAAATGTTGTGTGTTAAAAAAAACTAAGGGCCATATGTATCATCATCCCCATTTGCGATTTCTAAATAGCGATTTTTAAGGAATCGCTATTTAGAAATCTCAAAATGGTATGTATGTAGAAAATCAGTATTTTTTTAGCAATTTCCAATTATTCCTTTTTTGCGAATTCGCAATTTGCGAATTCTCAAATAAGGAATAATTTCCCATTCATTTCTATGGGCCAGGAGGCCCATAGAAATGACTGTGAAATAATTCTCAATTTGCCAATTCGCAATTTGCTAATCGCAATTATTGCACGGGTGCAGGGGTGTCTCATGGTGTCACCCTGCTGTACCCCTGAAAATTATGTGTGTGCAAATGGCGAATTTCGGCCTTAACGAATCGCAAAAGGCTTGATACATATGGCCCCAACATCCTACAGCATTTTCTCTCAGTCCCTGTACCCCATCACGATTGTCTGATAGTTCACTTTACAAAATCCTCTAACTTTGCACTCAGAGAAAGAAAAGCAAACACCAATTTCCATGTTAAAATAATAAGCAGTGATTTGTCAGACGACATAGCCTCGCCTCTGTCTTTAAAGGCATTGCAAATGTGTCAAGATAATTAAATTTACAGGCATCTTTACTACTTATTGTCCTTCTGAACTCCAGCACCTGCTACCCCTAATTCTTGGGCGTACACTGAACTGCGGAGGGTAGATATATCACACTGTTCAAACTAGCTTCCATTTTAGTGGCCAATCTCACTCACCCATCACTCACCTCTTTCCCAAGATGCATTGCTATTGTGATATCTTAAGCATCTAGTCATTGTCTCATCCAGACCCACAATTTCTGTAATAAACTTGTCCATCCTAGAATCCCGCATTACAAAATGAATAAAGAACGTTTTCATTTGTTCCATTATAAAGTACACAACAGAGCCATATATTAAAATTAAGCCCAACCAGCAATAAGACATTAAGGGCCAGATGTAGGTAGGCGTTTACCGGGTGGTAACGGCCGAATTCGGCCGTTACCGATCCGGTAAGAGCAATTTGACATGTAGGTCCCTGTATTTTACAGACTCGGTAAATTTACCGATAAGTAAATTTACCGAGTATGTAAAATACCGAGTCGGTATCATTACGGATTCCGGTAAATTGGTATGTAGGTGGGACTCTTCTGAGTCCCACAAGCAGTACAAAATCGGTATTTTACCATCAAATACTACTTGATGGTAAAATACCGTTTCTGGTGTGCATGCACATGTGTGCATGCACACCTATGCCATATGACAGGCAGACCTGCCCTTAGGGCAGGTATGCCTGCCACATGGCACCCGAGCCTCTTTTGGGGGTGCCAGAGGGTGTCAAAGTGACACCCCCTGCACCCTTGTGACAGTCGGTATTTTCCGATGTGGTAAATACCGACCGGTAAATGCCCAATCAATCCTATGGGCTTCAAAGCCCATAGGAATGAATGGGCATTAACTGGTCGGTATTTCCCGCATCGGAAAATACCGACTGTTTCCGAATCGGTAATTGCACATCTGCATTTACCTACATCTCGGTACTTTTATTTTCCGACCTCTGAAATACCGAGTCGGTATGACTCGGTATTTAAGAGGTCGGAAAATAAAATTTACCTACATCTGGCCCTTACTGTTCTAAGCCTTCAAAACTGGCATTGTCTCAAATACCAGCTTGTCCTCTTCAACAGACAATGCGGCTATATGCTGCCTAGCTTCTTCGGCTAATGCAATGAATGTTCTAACCATTTTACATTTTTTTCAACATAGCAATTTGGAAAGATAACAGTTTCTCATTTGTGTCATCATATGTCTGCACACCAACCCTCCCACACATTTCTTTCTTCCTTTATTTTGTAAAACACATGTATATTGTGCATTAGGACCAATAGTTATTTGGCTGTTTTACATTTAACTCCACACTGATTACTATGGAATCAGAAGGTGAATCAAAATAACAGGTTAACTAAAGGAGAAGAAGTTGGAGAGATGTTTTGCTTTTGAGGCCTGTCAGCCCACCGTAACTAGTGAGCAGTTGTGTCAGATACAGCAGCCCATTGTGGTGTATGGCTTCGACGGCCGAGCAGCAGAGTATGGGGCATTTTCTCAAGGAACTATCACCACGTTATCAGCACTTTATCGCAGCCAAAGTTGCGATTAAATGAATGCCCTATTCACAAGCTGGTGCAAACAGCCGATATCACCAGTTTACCTGCGATAGCAGCCGCCAAAAACATCTCCACAGATGACCCCGGCAACCTTCGCTAATGAGATGCAGAGTAGGCGTTCCCGTGCCAAAAACTGCGACAACACCATTCCACAACATTCTCAATGACCAGCCAGATCGGTGATAAGATCACAAAACAGGTGATAAGGCGCGTTAGCAACAGGAAATTAACACCTGCTTTGACCTGGCGCAAAGTCGGACCACAGCCTGCACCACAAGGGAGCCCAGCCCAGAGCTACACCTGAAGGGCAACAGATGTGATGGAGCCACTGATCATGCTGACCGGACACCCAAGAGGGCTACAACACCGACCACCACCACCCCAGGACCACACCCCACCCCCCAGACCCCACCGCCCCCCCCCCCCCGGACCAACACCGAGGCAGCGCAGGCCAAGACACCAACCCCCTGAAAGCTCACCAACCTCACACACCCAACACCAGAGAATGCCATCGCCCACTACAGGCCCAAAGGGACAACCAACATCCCACTGCAGACAAAGCTGCTGGCCATGCTGCACCTGTTGGCCTCTGGTACCTACCAACCAACAACTGCCAGAGTTGGAGGAGCCACATCAAAGCTCCTCAAACCTGTCCTGGATGTCATCAGCAGCTTGGTACCCAAGTACCGATCCTACCCCCACACTGCCCAGGAACAGCTGGAGACCAAGCCAGACATCTACGCCATAGCAGGCTTCCCGCACGTTGTGGGTGCAAGTTATGTTATGTTATGTTATGTTATGTTATGTTATGTTATGTTATGTTATGGGGACTTATATCGCGCACAGCTGCTCCAGCGAAGGAGCGTCCTGGCACTTGACAAGGTAGACAACACAACACAACTAAGAAGGCAGCAGACTAAAAAAAAGAGCCAACAGGCTAAAGAAATAAAAAGATCTTAATGGCCCTACAAAAGGAGAGAAGATCATCCAGCGCACGGATCTTTAGAGGAAGGGAGTTCCACAGGACCGCAGCCCGCACTCAAAATGAGCGGCCTCCAGCTCGGCTAAGCTTAAACCGAGGAACCACTGCAAGTTCCTGGCCCAAAGATCTTAAAGAACGGGCGGGAACGTACAGAGACAAAAGGTTAGTGAGAATCTGGGCAGAGGAGCCTTTGAGGATTTTGTACGACAGGCAAAGCACTTTAAATTGAATCCTCTGCTTGACCGGCAGCCAATGAAGGGAACGCAAGGTGTTAGCAACGGAACAGAACCTGGGCAGACCCACCACTGCTCTGGCTGCCGCGTTCTGAACACATTGCAGACGTGTGATTTCAGCCTGGTTAACCCCTACCAGGAGGGAGCTAGCGTAGTCAAGCCGAGAAACCACCGTCGCCTGCACCACAAGCTGCCTGGTCGAGGCGTCAAAAAATTTCAAGACTGGTCTTAGACCTCGCAAAATGCCAAAACAGCATGCAGTAGTTCTCTTGGTGTGACATACGAAGTTAAGGGCAGGATCTAACCACACCCCGAGATTTTTTATCTCCGCTACCGGAGTCGGGTGGTCCCAAGTTCAGGAGGCCACCACATGTCGCCCCAGAGTTCCGCCTGCTTGCCGATGATCATGTGACTGCACACATGTCCTACTAGTGCCCCCTGGCAACACTGCACATGATAACTGCAACAGAAAGCACACTCATCCCATCAATATGCAGGCAATAGCGGTCCCCTGGGAAATCTCCACCAACTTCGCTGACAACCACCCAGGCAGTGTGCATGATTCCTAAATCTTCTGACAGTCCATCATCAACCGGCGCTTCCAGGATGCCACCTAAGGAAATGCACTGCTTGTTGGCAAGTACCAAATGAACACAACACACACCTCAAATCCACAGACATGCAACACATCACACTGGAAATGCACCCGTCACAAACTCACATACAACATGCCAAACAATATGTACACCCACCAGACACGACAGTACAACCTACTGTGGGAACCTGGGCCAGCCATGTACATGAGCCATCAACGTCATGGCACCTCAGCCACACAATAGCTGAATGTGGTGAGAGGCAGGAACCAGGCATTTGCGGAGGAGGCAAGTGACCCATTAATGAGAAGGTACCCATTGCCAAGTGTGGCTGGATGTGATGGCCAGACTGCAGTATGCAGACCACACACATATCCATGTCGACATACACCGCAGGTGTATGGATTGTAGTGGACAATGGACGCAACCATGTCAACCCAGCCACTGAGGAAGATCGCAGAAATGTAGCTTGTTACGTCCCCCCGTAAGCGTGAGCGGAGTGGGCTGGCCCGGCGTACGCCAGGCCAGAGTAGGGGTGTGTATAAAAGGCACTTAACTCTGGGAGTTGTCCTCTTCCAGAATGCCCGAAGTCTCTGCCAGGGTGTTGCCCCTCAGCTCACCACGAGGCCGACATCGCCGCCATGATCGGTGTAGCATGGGATCCTGTGCGCCTGCTGCACCCCGGACCGCTGGTTCCTGAACTCAACTTGCCCCTCCCCTGCACACCCAAGCTTCACTCCTCACCTGCCAACACCGGCATGTGTCGAAGAGGGCTCACCACATGCCGGTGCAGGCTCCAAGGCAGAGGCCTGTGACCTTGTCAGCCTCCTCCGACCATCACGGCCTCCACGTCACAGACCCGCAGTACTCCTTTCTCATTGACATACTCCATCAGCATACACAGCGGACTAGTAGGTCACACATTTGGAACTGAGTCTTGATTACACTATGGCAGAGAACAATATTTATGGCTGATTTGATGTCACTAAACTCCCTTCGATGTGGTGCCACCAGGTCTATGTAGTGCATCACAACCCCAAGTTTCTGTGGGCCCACACGGACTACTGCCCTCGGCCTATGCTGCGCCCGAGTAGGTAACACAAATGGAACTGAGCATCGATTTTTCAATGGCAGAGTACATATCATTGCTCGCAAGGAGAGGTGTTGGAGGATGAAGTATTGCAGTCAAGAGGAAAAAGGATCATCATTACGGAGGTGATCAAACACTACTGACAACTGCCCTAGTGTTTAACTCAGTGTATGGCAAGCCAACAACAAATGGCTGTGGGCCACTGCTGACCGCTGCCTCCGGCCTACACAGCAGTCAAGTCGGTCACACATTTGGGACTGAGTTGTGATTTAGCAATGGCCGAGTTGATATCATTGTACCGGCATCATCGCAGACTGTATCCCCTCTCAGCTTGGTGCCACTAAGTCTGTTCCTCGACATTCATGGACACTCTCTGGTCGAACATTGGTGGCGTCAGAGTCTATGGACTAGGGGGTAGTTTTCATCCTCATATAGCAATACCGAATAGGTGGTGGCAACGAGGCTGTAACACTCCACTCCTCCATTTGCTACTTCTGGATAGTTTTTGCCCTCTGCATCATGCCCTGGAGGACACCTTCCACTGTCCCCTGCAACCCTGCACCACATTCACCTTTGACATCTTCGAGGACCCACTCAGTCTGCGTGGCCCTACCTCAGTGGACTGCAAGTCACCGTCCCGTGGCAGTGTGCCTGTGCCGACCACTGTGCATTCGGGGCCACTAACTCTGTGCAGCTCAAGTCAGGGACCCTGTTTGATTCAATATTTGATGGCTTCTGGGTAGAGGTCCTTGAGGTGGTCAACGCCATGTGTCTATGGCCATGCGGTGTCCACTGCCTCCGGCCTCAACTGCGGTCCACCAGGGCTCACACATCCAATCGAGTCCTGACTGGCCTGAACATGTCATCACCGCAGGAGGCACACCCCACCATCGCCAGGTGCACCTCCAACCGCCATCTGCCAGAGTCGAAACAGTGGTACTGGCAGCCTAACGCAGTTGCTCACACCTGTTGTGGATGCCATCATCTGCCTGATACCCTGCTCAGCACTTCAGGTGCCACTGGCTCAGTGCGCCGCAATCCATGAACCGTTACTGATTGAGTTTTGTGCGGTGGAGAGGTTGCACAGCAATGTCACCTCAGGCAGTGTGGAAGACCTGTGACGTTGATGAGGAAGATGATGCAGGTCTGACACAGCCCACTGCATCTGCATCAGGAATATCCAGAATGGACACAATCCTAGTAATTTTCATCACATGGGCGTGCTCAGCTCTAGTGCCCCAACCTCAGTGCACTGCAACTCACGGACACTTCTGTTTGAATGTTGGGTGACCTCTGAACTTGCTCCGCCTCCCTCCATGTTTCTCAGCCATTGACTCTGTTATGCAGGTGTTTTCTGTTTCTGTTGCACTGGTGTCCACTGTTCAGGTTGTTGCCAGCACCAAGCACTCTGTGCAGGCTGGCTTACACTCACCCCACACACATCCAGCACAGGTGTCATTGTACATGTGGCCCTGCCAATAAAGGGGCCGGGTGCACGTGCCCATAGCCAGTTCAACATAATATATGATGTGTCCCTGTGGTCTTGTTGTCTGCATGATGACCCTGGGCTCTACGACATTACATTGTGCTGTGTGCAGTGGACGCAGACATGTCACCGTAGACAGCCGGTTTAGAGCTTGGACATGTTGCTTTGTCGTCACCCACTCAATACATAAGGGGCGAGGACTGGGCTGTCATGCGCAGAGCCAACATGGGTGTGTAACTGATATTTGTATGCCCCTGCATGTGTCTCTATGGCAGTGTGGGTCTCCTTTGTGATATGTAGGTGGTCCCTGAAGGTTATTAGACACTAACATATGTGATCTAGTTCTCCTTCCCATGTGCCATGTGTGAGTCGGTGAAGTGTTGTGAGCCTGTTGTGCTTGCAGGTGCTTCCTGCTGTGTGGTCTGTTGCAGGGTCTGTATTCTCTTCTAAGTAACTTGGCTGCCTTAGTCCTGGTGGTGGGTTGTGTGGGACGTCCATTGGCTGTTGTAGGGTGTCGGTGTCGAAGGTGTGGTGGTCCTCTCCGGGATCATTGATGTGGGGTCTTCTAAGCACTGCTGGAGGTGTTGTGTGTCCCTCTGCAATGTTAAGGGGAGATGCATGTTGACATTGTGTTGACATGTATGTTGGCACATTTTGGACTGTTTTGGAGGTGCAGGATTTAGATTCAGGACCGTGTACATTTGGACTACATGACGAATGTGCGGTTGTACGCGTACATTTCCATTTCACAGTTTTCAGCTCTGTCAGATGTAGTAGGCCTGTTTCTGCGCATGTGCGGAGCCAGTTGTGTCCTCTGTTCTGCAGTGTTGGGGTTGCTCATTGTACCACATTGTCGTCAATGTGGGTGTGCTGTTCTTGCTATGTGTGTGTGCTGGAGTGTGCCACGAGGATCAGGGACATGATCCAGGGTCATTGTGGGTGTGCAGTGTGCTACACATCGTTATGCATGTGTGCCATTGTGCCCATCTCCACCGTCTCCCCAGTCCCTCGTCGTTATTCACCCTGTTGATGTGGTGTCACATCCTCCCGCGCTGTGTTCGCACTCCCAACTCCTTGCACCGTCTCCACATTGTTGACTGTGGCCTCCATTTCCTCCAGTTCCTCCTGTGGCGCAGGACTCCCACCTCCTGTCGCCATTGCTTTGTGCTTGATTTAGATTTTCACTTCATGCCAGCGCCTCTTGGCCTCCTCCATTTGCCTCCTCATCCCTCCGACTACATTCCCGGTGGTCTAATTGTGGGTCAGTTCATGGTAGTGTTCTGTCACCTCCGTGATGCTGATCTGGTTTTCCTGCGGACTGCACCCTGTCTTCCTCTCTCTCTTCTCCTTGGACTTCCCCGACCCTGTTGTTCCTTGCTGGTGGTCTGTGGGCGTTTTGGGGTTCACGTTGGCCTCTGCGCTAGGTCAGGGTGCCTCCATGTTTCTACGCACTTTGGATTGTTTCTGGTGTGTCGTTTTTGTAGCTGGTGTGTTGTTTTGTAGCTTTTATAGTGCCTTTTCCTGCCACCACCACCCCCCTTTTCTGAATCGTTTTCCTGCCAGAAGCGTGGGATTTGCAGGCCTGGTGCTGGTTTTTGCTGGTTTTTGTACCGCGATTGGCCTCAAAGCAAGATTTTTTGCGTTCGTGTTTCGCATTTTTGCAGTGTGGCGTTGATTTTAAGGCGGTCATTTGACGCGTTATCTGGAGACTATCGCATGGTACTGCCATGTTGCGAATACTTAGTTAACACGCCGTAATTTTCCCGCGATAGACTGCAATGTTGAGTATTGCGTTAAGTTACTTTTGTGATGGTTATCACACGATCTTGAGAATATGCCCCTATGTATTTTATCCTAGTGTTGATAAGAAGTCAGTACAAATCACATAAGATGGGAGTGATGTTGTTGAATTGTATGAGGGGTGGACAAAAGTCTGGCTGTGGAATGGTGAAATGGAAGAAGCAGTGGCAAAATCCTGTCCCAAAGTAACAATAACATGCACTGTGGTTTTTAAATGGGCTGGAGCAATACAGTGTCTGTTTTTTTTGTAGAACATACAGCTACCTGGTCAATGCGTGGGATAAAGATGAGTGCAGAATCAGGAGTGAAACCAAGAGACACTATCTGGTGGGACAAAGCGGGCGGGAAGCCGCCACGTTTAAACGAGTCCACGAGGGAGAAATAAGCTTACATACTGCATGGCGGGGGGGGGGCGGGGAGAAGAGGAGGAACTCAGTCTCCTATGGATTTAACATAAGGAAAGTATCAGCTATGTAACATAAATATTTCTATAAGAAAACATTGCTCTAGGGATGAGTATTGGGAAAACTGACCGAAATGGCAACACAACTGATGGTGTGGGTATCTTTACTGGGTTTTGTGGCTCTCACCAAACACACTAAACACTTCGAGAAATTACTAAAACTGGGATTAGCGATTGTTAAGAAATATGTAACGTTGAATTGGATGACACAAAGATTGCCTACCAGAAAACAATGGATGGGGAGTCTGTACGCCGGGTGTGGGACGAATGTAGAGCTAGACACAGATTGGTACATGTAGGGACAGGCCAGGGAGGTTGCATGGAATGGAACATGCTAGAGGTCCGCTTACACCATGTGATGAAGAATCTCAAAGCAGGACTGATGCAGAGCCCGCGGAAGGATAGACTAAGGTAATGCCTGCCACTAATGGGCGCTCGCGGCTTACTTTCTAGCAGCGCACCACAACAGAAGGGCACTGACACTACCCTCTCCGTGTTCTTTTATTGACAGCCTACACAGACCACTGCCCGTGCCTGATTAATAGGAGACGAACGGACACTACCAACTTCGGAGCGTCTGGTAACTTTTTAGAAACAGGTATTTATCTGGGGGGTTTGCTGTTTTTAATTCTTCAGCACTATGACTTCAACAGCAGTACAAATATTTGGTCAATCTCTTTGGCAGATTGATGATATCCTCACCCTAAAGCCCATGAATTGATCCCCGCATCGCGGGTAAGTCACTTTCAACCCTTTTCAAGCTATAATTTTCTTCACATATGGTGTGTCCTAATTGTCCTTTGTATGTTTAATTGTAGCGCTGGGCCTTGTCCCTTATCTTCCTGACACAAGCACAGAATTATTGAACTAACGATTTATATACAAATTGGTTCTGGTTACTCACCTGACAGACTCCATGGTGAGCAGCTTTTTAGGCACCTTCTTTTTGGGACAAGTTATATTACTCCCATTAACTCAGCCATGCTAATAGTTATATGGTTATTTTCAGATACCCCCCACCCCTGTCCTGAAGAAGACCCGCCGCTGAGGACACAACTTACACCTAAGCACCTGAGTCGAAACGCCGACACCCCCGTTAAGGCCTACATCCTCTCCCTTGAAAATAGAAGACATTACACTGTGAAAGTAACTGCGTACAATGCTTCATTTTAGATCGTTCCTGTAGGGGTAGGCCACAACTGAAATGAGAGACCGGATTCTAAATTACATTGGATCTCATATGTAAAATTGTTTTTCAATCAATCACTGTTTCCAACCTTCCGTATTCTTCTATCCTCTTTTCACATGAGCACTGATTCTTCACACACCATTTTCTGTCTTATGATGACAACCATGTGATGTAACATTGTATGTTTTGCTTTTTGAAAAATACTTTGGTTGATTGATTAAACTACGTCATCAATCCATATGTTAATGTTAATGTTAATGTTAAGCTACATTTGTAAAGCGCACTGACACCGGAGGTTTCCTGGCGCTGAGATTGAAAATGGGGCAGGAGAAAGGGCTAGTGAGAATTTGAAAAGAGCCAGGTCTTTAAGCCTTTTCTGAAGCTCAGCAAGGTGTCAGAGGTTTTAATGTGTAGGGGGATGGAGTTCCACAGCTTGGGTGCCAGGGAGCTGAATCTCCGGCCACCCAATTTTTTTAGCTTGAACACTGGGGAGGTGAGAAGATGAAGGTGAGCAGAGCGGAGATTGCGGGTCGGGCGGTGGGGATTGATGAGGGATTTCAGAAAGGTCGGGCATTTGGTATGCTGTGCTTTGTAGGTTATGCATCCGATCTTGAAGGCGGCCCTTTGCTCAATGGGAAGCCAGTGCAGCTTGGCTAGGAGAGGTCTAGCAGATTGCCATTTAGGGACTTTACAAATAAGCCTTGCAGCCTGGTTCTGCACCATCTGGAGGCGATGGAGCAGGGACCTGGAGAGGCCCCAGTAAAGGGCGTTGGAAAAGTCGAGGCGGGAAAGAACGAGGGAGATGACAATTTGCACCAAGGCCTCGTGAGAGAGCAGATGAGAAATTTTCCGGATTTTGCGAAGCTGGAACATACTAGCAGAGATAATGGCTCCGACATGAGTTTTCAGGGAGAGATCTTTATCAATGGTGACACCCAGACTTTTTACTGAACTCGATGGAGTAGGGGCAGTACCCAGTTCAGCTGGCCAGAATTGGGGTCCCCAGTGGGCAGAGCTAGAACAAGGCAGGAGGAGTTCTGTTTTTTCCGGATTTAGTTTTAGTTGATTAGACATCATCCATTGTTGGATGTGCAGCATTACAGCCTGGAAATTGGATGTCGCGTCCGGGGTGTCTAAGGGAAAGATGATCTGCATATCATCTGCATAGTTGAGGGCGGTGCAGTTCCAGTTGCTAAGTGACTGAATTAGCGGACGAAGATACAGATTGAAAAGTAGAGGTGAAAGGGAGGATCCCTGAGGGACTCCACAGGTGGTGGGTACCTGGGTTGCAGTGAAGGGGCCTAGGTGGACTGTTTGCACTCTGCCAGAAAGGAAGGACTTAATCCAATCCTGTGCAGGGCCCTGGATGCCAGCTTGTCCGACACGGTGGAGTAAGATGTCATGATCCACCGTGTCGAACGCGGCCGAGAGGTCCAGAAGGATTAGTGCCTGGGGGGACCCTCTATCGGCATTCTCCCGAAGAGTATCAAAGACTTTTACGATGACTGCCTCGGTAGAATGGGCTGGCCTGAAACCTGCCTGGTTAGGTTCCAGGAAGACAGATATCTTAGTGGCTTTGTGATTGAAACTAATTTCCTTATGTATATACTATTGGTGCCGTATCATTTTGTGATTTGTATATACATATATCCTTCGAGCCTTGTTTTGCTTGTCAACAAATAAAACGCTAGTCTAGGACCATTTGTTCTCTATAAAGACATATGCCCAGGTCCTTTTGACTATTTTGGGTTACCCCATTTTTCTATAATAGCCTGAGAAACGAGGCATTGGAGGTGCCAGGGTGTGCTTTCCTTAAATATTGATATAGGTGAAACCATATTCTGATATTGATCTAATTGTAAACTGTAAATGCTCCTCCACAGTTGAGGCGGATGGGAGACAGGTAGGTGGGGGAGAAGTTGTAGTGTTGTAACACTGTTGAAAACAACATATAAATATATAAAAAAAGAAAACAATGATTTCACTCTATTTATGATTACATTTTTATTTGAACATTTCACAAGAAAAGGTTAGCATTGAAACATTTGGAACCAACCTGTAAACAGATTAACAGGTTTAAACAACACTATTACCATACTTATCATTTTGCATTAATTAGAATATGCATATGGAAAATGAAAGAGGGCAAAATGGAAGTGAGCGGTTACTGCCCAACACTCATGACACATTATCTTCCTGCTGAGTTTAACGAAGAGGTCTACTAAGGAATGTGAAGTTTAGAGAATTCAAATTAGATTGTATAAATTTGATGAGTGTTCAAACCCTGGCTCATAGGAGTTGGTGTGAAGGTTAAAATTAGCTACAATAACATAATCTATTACAATTGCAGTAAATATGGATTTCCCACAGTTGTTACTTTGTTAAATGAGCAACATGTTAATTGCAACATTAATGTACATACATAATACTAATCAAAAGTAGAAAGTGTGTCACATAATAGCACACAAAGTATGAACAATGAATGCACAGTATCAACATGTGGTGTCCAAGTTGCACAAAATATTCTGGTGTGAATATAAGGATCGCAGTCAAAGTGTCCTCCTAAGGAACACTTTACTGATTTTATCCTGGGGGGTGGTACCTAAATACCCTGGTGGCCAATCTTTACAAATTGAAATATTCCAACTAGAAGGTGCTGGAAACACAAGATTAACAGTTCCGCTCCCAGGGCACAGAGCTTCTCAGTCAAAGATGACAGCCAGAGTCCTGATATAATTGGAACGAGCCTACAAGGACAAAGGGAAAACTCGAGGATCAGTTAACTATGTAGATAACACCGCAGTAAGATGCTTGATGTCTGCATAAAGATTCATGGGATCACAAGTGGGGCTCAGGGACATCTCTTTCTACTCAGAGCGCAATAACTATAATGATGGGTCTGCTCTGGCTGAGTGACAGCATTTATATAGAGCTAGTACTCCACGCATGCACTGCAGTACTGGTGGCTTTGTGCTAACACATAAAATAACAGCTCCAGGGAGGCAGCAATGGCAGGAAACTTAAGGGCATATTTACGAGCCCCTTTGCATTGCTCTTGCACCACGCAATGTGGCGCAAGACAGACACAAATTAAGAACGAGATTTAGAAAGCCATGCAAGACCACCTTACTTGGCCCAGAGTGCCTTAATAAATTTCGAGTAATGCAACGTAGTGCAAATTGCTGCGTTGCATTTGTTTGCACCAGGGAGGCAGTTCCATCTGTTTTGAGTGGGTGTTTCCACGAACCATCCATGAATTTTGATGCATTTTCAGATTTACCATTAGTGTTAGACCTGGGAATGTGCCAAAATCATACGCCTCCCCAGGTGAGGTGTAACAAGGAGAAATATGTTTATTTCTCCTCATTTATTTCCACTTTCTATGTGTTCTGCATTCTGCAGCATACTTAGAAAGAGGAAAAGGCCACAGGGAATTGTTTTTGTGCAGGAAGGTGCCCCTTCTTGCACCAAAACAATCCACCTTACAACGCAGGCACCCTTGCCCCATGATGCAAGGGAGCCTGCGTTGGTGCTAGACAACCAATAGTGCGTCAGAGCAGGGTAAAAGGCTGTAAGGCGGCATATTGCCTTAAATACAGTGCATTCCCGACCTTTCCCTGTCATGCAGCGCAGCAAGATGACTTGCTGCGCTGCACTGCGTGACTTGGCCGTAAATATGTCCCAAAGTGTATTGCTCCTACAGAAGAAAAAGCAGGTGGAAGAGATGGGTGACGCTTAAGGTTTCTGTGGGCAGCATTCATCCTCCCCTTAGGGACAGCACAAGGTTCTGCATGTCCATCTCCAGGCATCGCAAATACATTTTTGTAGTATTTTGTTGAAGTACTTAAACCCAGTAGACATGTGAAGCATTAAAAGTAGATGGTTGGTTTTGGGTCTGACATTCATCTTTACGCAACAGACATGTTCTCACAACGTATGAAGCTGAAGGGTACCTCTATTGCGGGGAAGCCAAAACGGCAGAGATATAGCATTCATACCTTGGTTCTCCAGTACACTGCATCCTGGTAAATCCAGATCCTTGATGCTAATTAGAACTATTTCGCTAGTTTTATAGGGAGATTTCCAAGCTAAAACTTCTGCTTTTTGTGCTTGCCTTTGCATCATTCTCTCAGGGTCTTGGAGTTGCTGAGTCTCATCTCTAGACTGCATCTAAGGTTGTTTGTTGGGGTTGTAGTGCTGCTCTCACTCCTATTGTAATACTAGGTCATGACAAAAGATGGAGACTCTCTGTTTATCGAGACTATAGGAGCTTGTCTAAGAGCTCCTGTGTAAGAAAGTATGGAGCCTGTCATCTTCTTGGGTCTAGAAGCTGCTAACAGTGGAACACGTGTGAGGCTAAAAGTGCCTCAACATTGTTTTTGCACTGATATACTGGTCCTCTGCTACTATGGGGATGAGTTTGACTGTATCCTAGAAGGAACCAAGGAGCCAGGTCACATCATAGTTCCCAGAATTGATTGTGCTGGGTTCACAGCTAGAACCCTGTATTGTAATGTCAATGCCTTTCCTAGTTCTATAGTTATTCTAGACTGAGTAAAATACAACGTGGACTGACTCCACTATTAATCCATTCAATATTGTAGTAGATTTTTCAATTCAGATTTAACATTGGCTCACTGACTTTGAGTGTGAAAACTATACAAGCTGCAATGAGAGTGAATTGATCCTGAAAGATGTGCCATTCACACAATTAATAACATGTTGCCCACATTACACAACTGCAATCCAGTCCAATCGAATGCGCCTTCATAGAGCCTAAACCAAAGTGAGATTCAGGTGCTGTATGCAGACATTGGAAAGTTAGAATCTGGTAAATAGTTGAATTTTCAGATTCCTTTTAAAGACACAGTGAGTCCCTGATGTTAATTGTGAGTTGGTTCCACTGGCGGGCACCAATCGCTGAAGACATCTTCGGGTAGGAGGAATCTCCTAAAGTGAGTATCTTAAATCACAGGATAGCCAAAGATCTTCAAATCCCTAGGTCTAAGATCTCTCCCAAGGACCTACTGCTGCACTGTGACTTCCAGTGCTTGGATCTTTCTTGCTCCAGGGCTTTAAATACTAATGTCAAGGACACTTGAACACTGTTGCTTTGTTGGGAATACATCTCCCAGAAGTCCCCGTGGCAAGGGAGTAGGAGCAGGTAGCTAAGATGAACTGAACAAGCATCTTAGCCACCTCTTCCTCCTGTGCCCTTTCATCCCACTGAGAGGGACGCTAACTAATGTTTCGCTGGGGACTACACCTCCCAGAGGTCCCTGAGGCCCAGGAGGAGGAGGTGGCCAAGGTGCTTGGTGCTAAATAAGGCCCCCCTTCAATCTGCTGTACAAGATGAGCCCGGGTAAAGCTGGGGCTAAGGGCATACCCATACAATGCCCATCAGAGGCCAGAAGGTGCTGGGCACTCTTTTTAAGGTCTCGCCTGAGACAATGCCCTTGCGCATTGGCTGGCGGGATTATTGTAAGGGGAAAAGAAAAGTCTACAAAAGAGCTTTAAAAATTAGGTTTATGGCCAGTGCATGTGAGGCATTCAAGCGTGAAGCTGGCATCTGGACTGCTTTCGCCAGCCCACGCTCAGCCTCCCTTTGTGCTCCTCCTCTTACTTTTGTTATCGCTCACATCCCATATGCACGTTCCCTCCCACCCTTCCTTTGATGCCAGAGGGCTTTGGAATGCAGATTATGGCCAGTGCATGTGCCTCACCATATGCTCCCCCGCCCCCATCAGACTTCAAAGGCTGCCGCTCCCCCGACCCCCCCCCCCTCATCAGACTTGAAAGGAATGAACTCCCCGCTATCTTGTTCTTTTAGCCCTACACTCGCCATGCATTAGCTAAAGCTCACCAGTGGGCATTTTCCCCCTCACTAAAAGCTAGTCTCCTCACGTCTCTCGCTCTCGCACCCACGATCTTTCTGTTACTCCTTGCTCTCTTTATCTCCATTCCTCCCCTGTAGTTCTCTCTCATTCTTGCGCTCTCCCTCACTCTCCCCGTAACATCCCTCTCGCTAACCTACTTTCCCTTTCAATGCTGAATATTGAAAAATATAAGCAGTCACCAGGTGTTTTTATCTCAATTTTCTTCACTTTCTACGTGCGCACCACTTGTGTGTTATTTTTTTTTCTTCTCCTACCCCTCTCTCTACGTCTCTTTCTCGCTCTCGCACTCACGCTCTTTCTGCTACTCCTTGCTCTCCCTCCAACTCCACCCTCCAACTCCAACTCCACCCTCCAACTCCACCCTTCAACTCCACCCTCCAAATCCAACTCCACCCTCCAACTCCAACTCCACCCTCCAACTCCACCCTCCAAATCCAACTCCACCCTCCAACTCCAACTCCACCCTCCAACTCCAAATACACCCTCCAACTCCACCCTCCAAATCCACCCTCCAACTTCACCCTCCAGCTCCACCCTCCAACTCCACCCTTCAACCCCACCCTCCAACTCCACCCTCCAACTCCAACTCCAGCCTCCAACTCCACCCTCCAACTCCACCCTCCACCCTCCAACTCCAACTACACCCTCAAACTACACCCTCCAACTCCACCCTCCACCCTCCAACTCCACCCTCCAACTCCACCCACCAACTCCACCCTCCAACTCCACCCTCCAACTCCACCTTCCAACTCCACCCTCCAACTCCAACTCCACCCTTCGACTCCACCCTCCAACTCCACCCTCCAACTTCACCCTCCAACTCCAACTCCACCCTCCAACTCCAACTCCACCCTCCAACTCCAACTCCACCCTCCACCCTCCAACTCCACCCTCCAACTCCACCCTCCACCCTCACCCTCCAACTCCACCCTCCAAATCCACCCTCCAACTCCACCCTCCAACTCCAACTCCACTCTCCAACTCCAAACTCCAACTCCACCCTCAAACTCCAACTCTACCCTCCAACTCAACCCTCCAACTCCACCTCCAACTCCAACTCCACCCTCCAACTCCACCCTCCACCCTCTAACTCCACCCTCCAACTCCACCCTCCAACTCCAACTCCACCCTCCAACTTGTAAGCTATTGGCTTTGTGAATAACAATGCTATTAATTTATATATTTTCAAAGCCAACACATATTAAAAAAAAAATTCATTTACAATACCAATAGCTCACACTTTCCTAATGCGTGACCTATTGCATTGCAAATGCTTGTTTCATCTGAGTTGTTTCCTTACTTCTCGTTTGTTTCTACCTATGTGCAAGAGAAAAGCTACCAGATCCCCTGCTCTCAGTGAGAATGCGAAGAAACAAAGATCAACTTAAAATCTTAATAGACCACTTGCTCATAATATGGGCATAATTGATGAAAACCTACCTAATATAGCATAATATTACCGTTTCACATAACACCCCTAAGAGGGCTTCATGTGGGAACTCTCCCGATTGCGCAAGTAGGCCTTTTCTGGTGACAGCGGATTTTCATTCTACAGCAATGCGTGAGAGAGGGCCAGGAAGGCCTGTGTGCCAGGAGGTTGCCCAGATGGGCAGCATTTAGCTCCACTAATGGCTAATGTGGCGATAACTCTTGGGCTTGATGACTAGAACCATTCTTATAATACCAGTTTGGACAAGCGGAACATTAAGGATGAAGTATGCAATTCTCCTTAACATACTGTTTTCACAACCAATATTGCAATAATTTGCCCCAAAGTCAGTTGAAATGTTTCAAGAGGCCCCATCGTTACCCAATCATCTTCACAGGTTTCCCCCCAACACAGTGTACATACATATGTTTTAATCCTAGATTAGGTATGAAAAAAAATGTTTATGTATAACATTGTCCCAGCGTTAGCCAGTGGAGAGTGGAACAGAGGAGAAGCAGATGAAAATTCTGAGTTGATAAAGAGGAATGTCTTACGTCTCTTCCTAAACATTATGGGATGCTGAATGTTGTGTAATTCCAGTGGAAGTTGGTTCCAGGCCACAGACGCTCTATAGGAAAGAAACCTGCCGACCACTCTTATCAGGCGGAACCTTGGAACGTGGACCAAAAGCAGTGAGGATGAGCGAAGCTGCCTGGAAAGGATATAGAACCTGAAACGCTTTCTCAGGTAGATGGGGCCATGCTCACAAAGAACTGCATGTTCCAAGATCAAAGACTTCAAAGTCACCCTCTCTTTTACTGGCAGCCAGTGTAACTTACGCAGATGTTGCCTAACACTGGTCGGTTTTCGAATGTTAAGGAACGTTCTGGCCACAGCATTCTTCACTACTTGAAGCTTGTTCAGTAGGTAGCCGGGCAGACCAGTGTATAAGGCATTAGTGTAGTCCAGGCATGAAGTTATCAGTGCCAAATGACAGTTTCCCTTGCCGGGATAGGGAGAAGAGGGAGGAACGTTTTTAGAGACTTCTAGGTGTCGAAGCATAACCCTGTTAGCTTCTTAATCTGAGGACTAAAGCTCAACTTCTCATCGAACCAGATCCCTAGGTTATTCATGGTTTGGCCCTCGGGGGAGGCAAAGGGGACTCTATTGGCCAGAATGAGTTAATAAACAGCAGAGAAAGGTTCCCGAAGAACAGTACCTCAGATTTTTCCTCGTTACATTATAACTGGGCGTAGGAGAGCCAGCAAAAGACATCTGACATGCAGGATTTAATAAATGAGATGAAAAAGTAACTTTTCTTCCAAGTGAAGAGGAGCTGTGTGTCATCCACATAAGCAATGACCATGGCGCCAAGGTCCTCAGCCATGTGTATAAGTGGTGACATATAAATATTGAAGAGCAGAGGGCTCAATACAGACCCTTGCGGTAATCCTGTGGTCAGAGGCCGGTAGGAGCCCTATGGATTGTTTCATGGAACATAGCTTGGATTGTGTCGAAAGTGAAAACCTTAGAGTGGGAATAATATATAACTTCATTTAATATTGTGCTTCTTCAGGAAAACTTCATCAGAGGTGGGACTGTCTCCAGTCCCCAGAAATGCACAGCAAAACGCCACTTTGGGCTGTACCTATATACGAACATTATTTTGTGCTTATTCCAAAAAGAAAAAATAATGTTCGTATATAGGTACAGCCCAAAGTGGCGTTTTGCTGTGCATTTCTGGGGACTGGAGACAGTCCCACCTCTGATGAAGTTAGTACCCCTGTGCTTAGGGCATAGCACTACAGTAAATTGCACGCACCTAAGGATTAAAAAAGGATAAAATGCATCATAATTAAAGTTCAATAACATTGGAAGAAGAGGTGTGCGTCCTGCCTTCATGAATAAGCATCATATCTTCAGGAAAACTGGCATCATCAGGCAGAGCAAAGGGTGGGCTGCTCATTTTGTTTTCTTTCTCTTCTATGTACAATTCAGGAATATGACACTGACTGGGGTAATATTCAATTTCTCCTCTTGACCTTAATGGGTTTTGGTATAGTTTTGCTAGTTAATTTCCAGGACGATATTTTTACTAGTACAGATGGCACAAATCTAGCCAACCCAGAACACATATTTACTGATTTAGCTCCAATTATTGACCTAATGGCAGACAAAGAGGTATTTGTTATTGTTGTGGGAGATTTTAATTGAAATATTGGTACATATGACCTGCTGCCTAAACAGGTGATTCACAACACGTGCTCTGGCACAATATGCAGGTTTGAATCTCAACAAACTTCCTTGTTGTTGGAAGTGTTAGTGTGGTTAATTTATGTAATGTGTCCTCATTGTTCTCCATTTCTGCTCCGGTTCTGACCTATGAAGCCCAGGGAAGCCAAAGCACAATAGATGTCATTTGTGTGTCTTACATCCTTACAAAATGTGTAACCAGCTGTCAGGCAGATGTGCAACAACTAAGAGACCATAGCCCCATAATACTTCTGTTACATATTCATTCTAGCTCAAAGGACGCTGTGGTCTATACCTTTTCTGTCAGTGCAGTGGACCAACGGAGAAGTATAAATGTTCTCTGGCTGGTCCAGAGCATTTTGCATTTTCAATCGTATTATGTATTGTCTTGAGGAATCAGCTAATGATAATTATATTATGGATGCATCCAATGCTATCACCACTAATTTTAAAGAGCTCTTGACATTCAGGCAAATCTCCTCAGTCATCATTAATCTCAGAAAATGGTCTGGTAGCTCATGCATAAGGCCAGCCTCTGACCTACATCAAGAACTCAAAAAAACACATAAAATATTGTGCAAGTCAGGAGAATGAATGAATGAATGAGATTTATAAAGTGCATAACTCCTCCGAAAAAGAGTGTCCCAGCACTAAGAGGTCAAGAACTACTAGAAATAGCAGACACAAAGGGAGACAGATTATCTGAAAAGCCAGGTCTTTAGACTTAGATATATTAATAAAAAAGCTATTTACTGTAAAAAAAAGAGGGAATTTGATCCAAGCGTAGCAAAGACTAATGATCAAGGCCTCTATTGGCAAACTGTTAAAAGACCTTTAGGACAGCCCTGCTCTCCCGCTAGATGTACACATCCCCTCTTGTTCTTGAGCAACACATTTTAGTAGTATTTACTGTTCTGTTTCTTTGCCCTGAGCTATACAGTCCTGGCCGGCAAAAAAAGCTTTGTGTTTATGATAGACGATGTGGTCCAAGAGATTGCAGCATGTCCAATAGGTAAAACCCTAAGTCCAAATGGGGTTCCTCTTGACTTAATCAAACACAATGTGGAATTGTGGACTTCAGTTGTCAATAATGTATGAAATGCAGCAGGTTAAATTAGTCTGCCTTAATCTTGGTCTCAATCTATTATCCTCCCAGTATTCAAAAGGGAGATCGAAGTGACCTGCACTGCTACAGAGCAGTCTCATTAATAGACTTCTTAGTGAAAGTGACTGGCAGAGTTATACGGAATACAATCTTACTTCATGTTAATTTTAACACTATATTGTCGTTAACACAGTATGGTTTCAAAATGGCTTAATCACAGTAGGACAGTGTCTTAATCTCAAATTATTGATAAATAAATAAATAAATAAACTGTGCACATGAAGGGATAAATAAATACACTCTGGCCTTCATGGATCTCTGTCCACATTTGATTCTGTCAACAGGGATACACTGTGGAGTGCTCTGGCAGACCTGGGTATTGGACCAGAGGTAATTAATTTCCTATGTAATTTACATGCTGATTTATATGCTAGGCGGTACAAAAAGGGGTGGTGATGGACGGAGCATCTGAACCAATCAAACACTCACACCCAGTCAACAGATCTGGGTTTAATCCATCACCGTTCTTTAGCCCACTCTGACACCCCAGTTCAGACATGGCCATATGCAAATCAGTCTGACCCTGTGCCTCATGGGAACAGTCCAGCCCGAACTGCCAAGCCATGCCTTCCCTGGACCGGAAACAAGCTTCCTAGGACCGGTTTCTGGCATTTCAGCCGTCTACAGCCAGGCTTGCTTGAATCCAGTGGCAAAGTGAGCAAGGGATTCACGTCTGAGCATACCCTGCCAACTTATGGCGAACAAAGCGGTACAAAAGGGGGTGGTGAGGGACGGAGCATCTGAAACAATCAAACACTCATTAGAGCCAGATTTGGCTCAAATGGGGAATGCTCTGGTCCGTTTGCGTTTTAAGGAGGATTGGACAGGGCTGAGTAATGGCCCCACTTTTGTTCATTTTATTTATTTGTGTTAAACATCAATGGTATGGCAATTTTTAAAAAATTGCTTAAACAAGACATCCCTAGAGTGGGCACAAGAGATGTGCCCTTTTTTCCATACTCAGATGATGCTGTAAATAAAGGCACTTTCAAAAAGAACAATTGAGTTCTAAATATCATGACACAGAAATATCGACTGCAAAAACAACAGTCTGGGCCTAAATCCGTCGTTTTTTTTGCTCACCATGCCATTCCAGTTTGGACCCAGCCATATGCAAATCAGTCTTGACCTTGCACCCAATGGGGAACAGTCCAGCCCGAAATGCCAGGCCATGTAGTCCCTAGACTGGAAACAAGCATCCTAGGGCCGATTTCAGGCTTTCAGCCCTCATCAGCCAGTATAGCTTGACTCCAGCGGCATGGAGAGCACAGGACCCACGTCTGGGCATGGGCATACCCGTCCCACTCGGGGTGACAAATGCAAAAAGAATAATTGATGGACAGAATGCAGAACAATGTCATACATTCACCCCAGTACAAAGATCCGGACCTAAATCCATTGTTTGCGCCCTTATGTGTTCCATGGACATGGTTAGGGGAACTGAGAGCATAATGGTTTTAATGGGGTGATAACATTTATATGTAAAGGGCATACCAATGATGTACTTGAATGACAATGTGTAAGTGGCAATATAAATGTTGATAATGGTGTGCCTCTCGAAGTAGCGACATAGCTTCAATGTGACTAAATACACACCATGGATACACTGGGAGGGTTTGAGCTATTCCAGACTAGGACAGGCGCACTCCCTAGTGGCCGCACGGTATCGTGTCGCTGATTGTCAGACTCCAGGCAAAAGGGCGGGCGGTAATCCCTCGTAACCGCTCAATGGTGGATCACAAATCCACACTAATTTGTACAAAAACAACAAATGCCCCTGCTCTAGGAAGATATCACAATGTTCGGTGAGTCCTGGTTGTGGTTTAGTAGTGAGTTATCAACATCAATAATATTTTCAGAATCAACAGAAAGAAAGTTCAATGAGATAGAGTCCTTGTTGTAGAGAACAGATTTATTGTTCCTCTTGTTCTGGCCAACACGTGTTTCATCGCAGGGAAACAGACTGCGAATCTTCAGGGCTTGGAAAGTTCATGGGAAAACATCCCCGGGAGGAGAAAAGATTAGAGCTGTTGCGCTAGAATCCGGTTTTTAGGCGGGTGCACCTGAAAATATTCAATCTCCCTCCTGTAGGTCCCGGTGCCGTTGTCCGAAAGCGGTCTAAATACACACCATGCACTAGTCACTTTACATGCTGAGCAAAAGAGAACTCAGTTAAGGGCCACCGTCATGCCTCAGTATCACACACAGACTAGCTTTTAATTGTGCATTCTGTGACCTGTAATCATGTTTCCCCTTTATAAAACTAGAACTACATAGTACATGCAAAGCAAAACCCTGAAGTGGATAGGCTACGCGCTGAAGGACCTGGGACTCTTGAGAGATCTGGTGTAAACAAGCACACATACAAATGCATGCACAAACACATTCAGGCACACATAGGGAAAATGCCACATATGAGGAATTATTTTTCTGAGATACGGTAAGGCCTATTGCAATTATGCATTTATTTAGTACCAGGTGGCCACTGGCATATCGTTTTTGCTAGAAACATTTTACATAAGGTCAATAGTACATAGTTTAGTAGATAATGAATGCGTAAATCTGAGTGATCAAAGGGGTTTTGAGAAAAAGAACCTGTTTTGTTACCAAGAGTCAGCAAAACACCAACAGAGAAAAATCAACTGGGGCCGTATTATGGTGTAGGCTTATTTTCATTGTTTGCATTGAGCGCACCTTTAAAATGGTGTGCCCCGTGCAAACAATTGGAAATTCACCCTATTACAATGAATGCGCAGCCTCCAGAGCAGCCACAAACTCACGCTGCCCTCATGGGAAAAGACGGAGCAACCCGCTTTCACTTTTGAAGGGGATTAGAGATCCCCTTGCAAGGCGGGTGCAATCAATGACTGCACCCACATGCAAGGGGATGTCTGGGAGGTCCCTAGGGCCCTCTTTCCCCCCTCCAGTGGGCTGCTCTCCAGGTGCGCATTCACAGTGCGCTACATAGAAGGTCAGACACTGTGAATGCGCTCCCTGAGAGCTTATTTGCCTCTGTGCCCACGTCTGTAATATGACACAGGTGCAGAGGTAAAGGGCGTCCCTCATTTGCATAGGGCACGCCCCTATACAAATGAGGGAACGCCCCTGAAAGTAGTGCTGGTGCTTTAAGTGCCTGCGTCCCCTTCTGTAATACCAAAGTGTTCGGGGGTGCACAAAGCGAGCGCAAACACCTGATGCGCCATCCGGGCAATTACTGTAATATGGCCCCTGAACAATTAAACAGAATATTGTACACATTCCCATAAAGAGGTAACTCTGTGCCTAACAAGGCCTAAATAGAATCAAAGTTCAAGTATTGAGCCATGCACTATCTTTCTCCACGTCATAAATGCAAAAGCAATTTACATTTGTATCGAGGACTGGCATATATCACCACATGTGTTTTGGCATTCTTGTTGCATAAGCCTCGGGGAGGAACAGGATACCGTTCTTCATCTGCGCACAGGCACTGAAGTGTACAGTGTTTCCTTTTGAAACAAAATGGCGTTGACTATAGGTATGTAATAACATGCTAAATCTGCATACATTGCAGACTGCGCAGGTCGGAAACATAGAGCAGTAAATGTAAATTGATACTGGTATAGCGCACTACAAACCCGCAAGGGTCTCAAGGTGCTTGTACGAATACCGCTGTGGAACCCATCCTGGCTTTCCCTTTGAGGCGTCCACTCCTGAGCACCCCCAAGGTGGAGGCCAGGCATCCTAGCTTTGTGGGGGCCGTTGTGGAGATTAAGAAACTATGGACCAGAGTTGCAGAGTGGGACTCCATGATTGGAATAGGAACCGAGGCGAGAATTATCAGGTCCGTGGAATTTTGAGCCGTAGACCTGGCGAGGCAGGGAATTGAACCTTGGTTCCAGGCTAGACCTCTGCATCAGGGTCTGCCGCTCTAACCATTGAGCCACACTTCTCCACAGTAGGTTTGTTATGTCGCCACTTGGTGAGTCAATGCTGCACTAGCCGAACCTTAGTGTGGTCGAGATAGTGAGTTGTATGCACTGTAGTCAGGGCAATGTCTTCTAAAAAAAAAAAAATGCAGGCTTGTGCGTCCATCAAAGAGTGCTTGCAGAACACTCTGGCAACACATCAGCATGCATGTACCATCAGTGAACCAATCACCAACGCTGTCGCTCATGAACCTGTTATGTGCCTCTAGTTTTTTTTCCAAAATAAGAAGAAAGTACAGACAGATATCTATTGCAAGCTTGTGTAAACTTTAGATGGACTATGGATCCGTGCGTGGTTTACCCCTTCAACTGTGTGCATTAGATGTCAAATTCAAAACAGAGCACGTAGTTATCTATTGCGTAAGTATCTGTTTGACCTGGTGCATGCTCTCTTTCCGTGCCCATTTGAAAACAAAATTTCCAGTCCCCAAGCATGTGCCCTTTGCTGTCCAGAAAAAAGCGTCAACTTGATTTCAGGGCCTGTGCTAGGATTTTTGGTGCACAGGGCAAAGTGAACATTACTGCCCCTCCCCCTTCTGGCATTGATGTTGTATTTTATGCTTTTGGGGCAAAGTGAAGCCCCTGAAAAGGCGCCCCACACCTAGGGGAGGCGCGCCCTTAGTATCGCCACGGGGCTGAGCCTCCTCCGGGGCACGTGGACAAGGAATGGGTTTGCTGTCTGAGGTGATGTCAACCTGAGGCACAGTGAAATGAAACCTAGCAGAAACAAAGCCTAGTGGGTATTTAAGGCTGTGCCCTGGGGGGGTTTGTTCTCATCAAAGTGAACCCCCTTAGTGAGTCCCCAGGTACCCTCCCAGGACTTTCTTATAGCACCAACCCGCATGCATTTTGTATCAGTGGGCGCCCATGAAGAGGGAAGAATCTGCATGTGGTGAGTATGCAGGAGTGGAGCAGTGTGGAGACATAGGGAACATTTGTCCTGGGCAGCGACCAATGAAACTCAAAAAACAGAGATAAGGAGCAGGACTTTTCAATTCACTGGCATAATTACAGCTTTTTACATGATCACAGTAGCTGCTACCTACTGGAGAACTGCTTACAGGAAGAAGTCAGCTCTGCTACCAAGCTGTCAGCCGCGGCCTGTGCAGGTAAGAGCGGTGGGGCCGAGTTGGGGGGATTTCATCAGATGACGAGGGAAAATGAATTATTTATTTAATTTTCCCTTGTCGTCGTTTCTCAAAATCCCAGCCCCACCACTCTTACCTGTATGGGCCGCGGCTGCAAGCGGTTGTACTCCCTGACTTGCTCTTCAGAATTCATTGCACTGCTCTTGCTACCCCTCGTGCCAGTGGCTGTGAAGCAAGGTCAGAAATTATTAGATTGGCAAGAATAGCGCTTGCACCTATTGTGGCAAACATACTGTATTCTATACTTACGTAAAAGTGCTTTGGGACAGGCACAGGCTACTTCAACTTTTGCTCCAGAACTTTCATCCATTGATTTGAGAAAATGTCAAAAACACTTTGTCTTCGCCCACACGAATATTTTAGTCTCCCCATTTTTAGTTTGAGGCCTACTCGACAGCGCAGCTGTCTGGTTTGCTAACAACATCTTGGGGACATTTGGAAAGCTTCCCTGGGAATGCCTTAAAACCATTGCCTACCATTGGCTTTGTGGTTTGTAACTCACATTTGTTTGCTTTCTATTTGCTGGCTCAAATTCTTTAAGGCTGTCCAGCTTGAGTTCTTCCCTTCTGTTACCCAAACCATATTCACTGTATTCATCCGCCAGTGCTCAATTTCTGTAAACATGCCTTTAAATCTTGTTCTTATCCTGACACATTTGCTGTGCATTTAAAGACAGAAGTTAAATGTCAGGCTCTGTCTTCCAGGGAGCTTGGTGTTTACTTTTCTTTGTTTGACTTCAGAGAGATTGGATTGACAGTCATGCTGGCTACTGGGGGTGTGCTGGAAATGAAACACATTTTTGGGTAATTCTCAACTGCAGTGGAGGCAAATATCTTAATGCAATCAAAACAAATCAATACAATAGGTGATAACATTTCCGCACATTGATGTTTGTGCACTGTATGCTTTTATCAGTAAAATTGCATGTATGTGCAAAGGTAATTGTCATTTCAATTGAAGATGTATTGCCTCAAATGGCAGTGCACTGCAGCACCATTCCTATTACACTTTACCGCACTCCACTCTGCTCTGCACCACTGCACTTTATGCTGCACCACTCCACACTACACCACTGCACTCTCCGCTACTTAACACTGCGTCACTGCACTCTACTCTGCAATACTCCACTTTACACCTCTACTCTACTCTGCATCCCTCTATTCTATGCCATTACACTCTACTCTACTATGCACCACTGCACACTTCTCCACTGCACTCTACACCATTCCACGCTACTCTGTATCACTCCACTCTATGCCACTCTACTCTGCAAAACTGCACTCTATGTCATTGCATTCTAGGTCAATGCACTCTACTATATACCACTCCACTCTGCACCAGTGCACTTAATGCAAATCCACTATACGCCACTGCACTCTACCCTGAAAACACTCTGTTCTACCATAGATCACCTGACTCTACGCCACCTCACGCTACTCTGAAGCAATCTACTCTGCACCACTACACTCTGTACAACTGCACTCTAAGCTGCACTGCTCCAATCTGAGCCATTGTGTTCTACTCAACTCAGAACCACTCTAGTATACACTACTGGACTCTACTGTGCCCACTGCACTCTATGCCAAGGAACTCTACATCACTTTACTCAAAACCAATGCACTCTATGCCACTGCACTCTACACCAATCTACTCTGCACCACTGCATTCTACACCACTATACTCTACTCTGCAACACTCTAAGGCACTGCACTCAACATCATTGAACTCTACATCATTGCTTTCTACGCAACTCTGTTCTACTCTGCAACACTGTACTCTGTGCCATTGGTCTCTACGCCACTCTATGCCACTGCACTCTATGACAGTGTACGCTGCCACACTGCACTCTCTGCTACTGAACTCTATGCTACTCTACTCTGTGCCACTACACTCTACTCTGCACCACTCTAATCTACACCACTGCACTGTGCGCTACTACCTCTATGCTAAATCACTCCACTCTATACTACTGCACTCTACCCTGCACCACTCCACTCCACTCTACACCACTGCACTCTACTACACTGCACTCTTTGACACTCAACTCAATGCCACTAAACTCTGCGCAACTTCACTGTACTCTGAAGCAATCTACACTATGCCACTGCACGCTACGCCTCTTTATGCCACTCTACACCACTCCACTCTATGCCACAGCAATCTACCCTGCACCACTATACTCCACTGTACTCTTTACCACTGTACTCTACTGAACTTTACACCCATGCACTCTATGACAATGCACTCTAGACCACATTACTCAAAACCAATACACTCTACACCACTGCACTGTATGCCACTATACTCTACTCTGCAACACTGTATGCCACTGCACTCAATGCCACTGCACTCTACGAAACTCTACTCTACACCACTGCACTCTACATCACTGAACTCTATGCCACTTTATTTTACCCTGTACCACTATACTCTGTGCCATTGCTCTCTATGCCACTTTACTCTGCACCACTTTACTCTATGCTACTTCACTCGACACCAGTGCACTCTATGCCACTCTAGACCACTTCACTCTATGACACTCTACTCTGCAACACTGACCTCTCCACCACTGAACTCTATGTCACTCTACTCTGCGCCACTCTACTCTCTGCCACTGCACTCTATGCCACTGAATTCTATTCTGTACCACTCTACTCTACACCACTCTATGCCACTCTAATCTACTCTGCACCACTGGACTCCACTGCAGTGCACTCTACGCCACTATACTCTTCGCCATTGTACTATACATCGCTACACTCTATCCTGCCCCCTTTCAATCTACCCTGCACCATTTTACTCTACTCTGAAACAATCTACTCTGCGCAAGTGCACTTTACGCCACTATACTCTACTCTATGCCATTCCACCCTGTTACACTCCACTGTACACCATCGCACTCTATGCCACTGCAATCTATGCTGCGCTACTCCACTCTGCTCTGCACAATCTAATCTACGCTACATCTCTGCACTTCACGCAAATGCAGTCTACATCACTTTACTCTGCACCACTGTACTTTATGACACTTCACTCTTGGCCACCCTACTCTACTCTACACTGCAACACTATAATCCAAGATACCCCACTCTCTGATGCTCTTCTCCATTAAACTCTACTTCACTCTATGCCACTCTACGACACTACTTCACGCAACAACGCTCTACACAACTCCCTCTATTCCACTCCTTACCACTTTACTCCACTCTACTCTACAACACGCTACTCCACTCCACTACTCCAATTCTACCCCACTCTCTGCCACGCCACTCCAAGACAGTCTTTGCTGCTCTACTCCATTTATGCCACTTGACTCAACAACACTCTGCTCCACCCTATGTCATTCTACTCCACTGCACTACTTTACTCTATGCCACTCCACTCTACGAAATCTACTCTACTCCACTCTATGCAACAACCTCTATGCCATGCCACTCTGTTTTACACCACTCCATGACACCCTATGCCACCACAACACTCTACTTCACTCTGACACTCTACTCTACTCAATGCCACTCAACTCCACTCACTGCCACTCAACTCTACAACACTCTACTCCACTCTGAACTCTTCCACTCTACTACCTCCATGACACTCCACAACACTCTATGGCAGTACACTACACTTCTCTCCACTCCACGCTACTCAGCTTTACTGTACACTACTCCACGCCTTTCCATACCACCCCATTAGACTCCACTCTACTCCATGACACCCCAATTTACGGCACTCCACTCCACTACTCTTTAAACCACTAACATTTAACCATGCTGAACAGCAGCCACACTGGTATACAACATGGTTCAATCATATTGGCATAGCCAATAGTTTTTGCTTAGGTGAGACCTATTGGCTTTGCAAATTCTTGTTCTATTACCTGTGTGAGTGATTACCTTCAACCAGATTATAACGCATGCTTCTGAAAAATGGATTCTAGAAAAAAAAGAGGTTTCCCTTACTTTCTGCAGATCTTTATTTTTTTGTGTTCTCTCCCCGGAGTGCCAAGCAACCAAGCTTTGGCAAAGCCTATGCCTATGGCAGGAGCAAGCTCCATATGCATGCTATACAAACTCTGATGCTATTGGTTGCCAATGCTTGTTACTGTAGTTTAAAGTCCTTGCCCTATCTCAAGCCACTCAACAGCCAGTACAAGTTGCGCAGGGCTTAAATGCAGGACAAGGTGTAAACATTATAATGTCATTGATGGTCAAATGGTGCATAACGTTACTTCAGCAACCTCTGGCATTTTGGTGAATCGACGTCCATGTAAGTAGGGTGCCATTTTTGGTAAATATAGCACCAGCCTTTTTCACATATTTAAAATCGCCACCATTGTCACAGTGCAGAATTACATCTGTTACCTTCTTGTCAAAAATAGCACGCAAATACAGGGTCCAACAAACCTGTTTGCAACTTACCAAACGCAATTTATTTTTAACAATCTTATATTTGAAAAAGAACATAAGCCAAGCTAATCCTGGGTTGTTGCTGTCTCCATAATTGATGTACACTTGGTATATGGTAAGGCACATTCATGTTGGTGGTGTTGAGACTGTGCTCTTTCATAGGCATGTCAGTGCCTCCTGACCATGGTACCAGTGCCACTCACACCACTGGCGTTTCAACAGACGCCGTTGCCTGATTTATTTATTGTTTTATATAGGAAACATAGGACAAATTGATGATCAAACCTCAATGTCAAGTAAGGGATTCTGAGTAGAAAAGAGCCAGACTCAGTCATAGATTTCAGGATGCAGGGAGGAGGTGCTGCTCAAGGAGAGTTTGTGTTAGAAAGATGGATCCTTGCTGATCAAGGTGAGTATGATGCTCAGTTGTAATGTGACAGATGTGACTTGCACATGTGGCAATTCATAGGATAGACTCATGGTGTATTAGTGCAAGTTCACTCATGAAATGTGGTTAGAGCATGGGGTTAGTGTCTTCTGCAGCTGACTATCTCCTCATATTTCAAACTGTGCTTCTTAGTTTGTGTGAGACCTGTGCCGAGAGGCCATATTACAAACAGTGCCGCCGTAGCACAGTGGGCTTGTGCACCCATTTTCTGATCACCCTGAGTGAGCACTTTAGTATTATAGAATGGGCAGCAGACACTTCTGCGTCCACTTCTGTAATACAGATAGCTCCAGTGCACATAGAGTGTCAGTGAGGTGTGGTCCCTCATTAGCACGGGCACGGGCTGATGCTACAGAGGGAAACACAATTTGCCGCTGCGCCTGCAAATTTTACAGATGTGGACATAGAGTCAAAGAGTGAAGCAAAATGCCTTTATGTTATGGCATTCCTACCTCGTGGATGGTATGAACAGGCCTATCAAAGCCTAGGGAACTTTTCCTGCCATAAGTTTGAGGTTTACTACACGGACCGCTGACCATTTTGCTGTCGGTCCTACTTTCTATATTCCAGGGACTCTTCGTGATATTCGCATTTAGAGTGCCACTAAGCCAAGCAAACTTTTTTTGTCATCGCATCGTGGGCGAAAGTAATTAAGTTCCCATTTGGACTGAGATCCGATGCAGGCCCTTACTGGATCTTTTCTCACGTCTTCGTTCTAATAATATTCCCACGGGCGCCCGCCTACCTTTGTAGTCTAAATTCAATAACTATGATTTGGGATGCTGGCTCTATTGGACTGATTAAGATTTTAAGTCCAGAACCGTTGATGCATGCTTTTTAAGTAAGAAGATACAGATACCTTCAGGCTCCATACAGAACGGTGCTGTAACACTTTTAAGCCCTGATGAAGTTCTCTGATGGAGAACGAAACGCGTTGGCTGGAATTTAAAGCTTTTTTGGGATATTGAATATAAAATAAAGAAACCTAAGTAAAATTACTCTGTGATCCCTTGGACTTTATTATTCCGCGCACGCCCACCCAATTGCCATTTGAAGAATCTGGAACACAGTGGCGCTAATAGACGGTTGATGCCAGGGCTGGTTGCGTCGGATCATTGGATATCAAAACTGGCTTGAAGTGCAGAATTGTATAGTCAACCGTGTTTTCATTCTGTAAATGCCTTTATGTTAAACACCTGGAGCCAGATGTGCTATTTGCAACCAGTAAATAATTTTTTTAAGCATCCTATGCACTATCAGGCACATGCATCAAGGAAAGCTTTTGTGAGTCCTTAATTGCGATTATTAAGAAATCCCAATTAAGGACTCTCAAAAACCTATGCATGTAGTAATCGCTATTAAAACATTCCTTAACTGTGACTCGCAAATTGCGAGTTATAATTAAGGAATGCCTTTACATTCATTCCCATGGGCCTACAGGACCATAGCAATTAATGGGAGATTGCATGCGTAATTTGCGAGTACCAATAGGTTCCCGCAAATTGTGCATGCAATTTCAAGGGTGCAAGGGTGTCCCTGTTGCACCCCTGAAATTGCTCTGTGCACACATGTTACTCACACACATGCCCCAAGGGATGTGTGCGTGTAACCTACAACTTTGAAAAATGCACTTTAGTGCATTTTTCAAAGTTTTTGCAAATTACCATCAAGTTCAACTTCATGGTAATTTGTGCCCCCTAGTAGTGAAATCGCTATTTTAAAGTGGTTCTTGGATTGCATTTAAGGAATCACCAATTGCGATTCCTTAAATGCAATTGCAATTAATTGCAAATTCTCAAATTGTGAGTGCCTTGAACCTTGATGCATCGCAAATGCCCTTTTTGCGGGTGCAAATGGCCGATTTTTGCGAATCGCACCGTTTGCGCTCGCAAAAATGGTTGATGCATGTGCCTGTCTGTCCTTAAAGGAGATTGCACTAAAGTTCAAAGAAACGTTTTCATTTAAAAAAAATGTTTTTGTAGAGTGGTCCATGTGGCAGTGATCCCAGAGATCACTGCCAGTACCTTAACAAACATCACACATAGAGAACGCTTTCCTTTTTGCGAATGGGTTACCACCCAAACTGGATAGGAAACGCTATTTGGAAGGGAAGTCTACAACAGGTGTTTCCAAATAGTAATTCCTTATCCATTTCTACACCCATAATAGGAGTTGGAAAAAGTCAGTCCCCAAAAATAAGTTTGATACATTGCAAAATGTATTTTTGCAGTCACAAACTCCGAATAGGAGCATTTATGTCCACACACATGTTTTGTACTTTTGGCCTTTGATACAAGGGGGGGGGGGCAAAGGGGGATTCCAGTACTGGATTTGGGCAACCGAAATGCACTGCAGAGAAGAAATGCAGGGCAGAACACAGTGGAAAACTATACATCAAAAGGTGGGTACATTTATGAGAAATACACACCCAAAATGAAAAATTGGGAAAGACCCAAAGACTGAAAGGCTTATACCCAAATATAATGCCATAAAGCAAAATCCTATACAAATGCTGTCACTCAGAGATAAGCGTCCTATGAAAAAACGAAAGGTCATGACATCAATGTGCTATTCAATGTCAACTAAGGACTGTTCCACTGTATGCGCCTACCAATTCCAAAAATTCTTTATTTCGGTCCATGAGACCATAACAGATGCATGATATATTACATTTTTAGCAACACTTAAAAAGAAATTACAATTATAAAAACACGTTACATAAAATGATTAGCGCGTCGTTCCAGATGATGAGGAAAAAAGGAACATTTCATAATGAGTGGAAAAACATACATGAATTTTTTAAAAAGCACAGTCCATGATTGTAAAAAAAGATTCATAGTTTAGGGTTTTGTGCAATTAACAGTTTTTTCCTGATATGCCACATAGCCATAGTGAATTTCGCCACAGCAAAAACTATGTGGGACAGAGTACTAGTTCTTAAAACTCTGTAGGCATCTATATGTCTCCTGAAACCCAAATTCCTGCAAAGGGGGACCAACCAATATTTCCTTGGTCTGTAGTATGCAGGACAGAAGAAAAAAAGGTGGGTTTCTTCCTCATCATGGGAGTTTCAACCCGGACAAGTTTTATCATCCCTCTGTAGCCATTTGGAGGTAAAAGTTTTGATAGGTAAAGTGCCAAACCTCCACTGTATAAACAGTTTCCTGGCTAGAATTGGGAAAATGATATCCATAAAACCCTCAAACTCATAGGAATTTTTGGATTGCAAGAAACGTTCAGTTAGGGTGCCGTTATTAGTTGAGGTCATGAGTAAATCGAGGCTTTTTTCCTTATAGATTTGGACTAGTTGTTTCCGGGATAGCCTTTGACAGCCCGATGCTGGAGCTTCCCAGAGTTCAGACAGATTTAAACGGTACAGTTCCTTTTTAACAAAGGCCAGCCAGGGAATTCTGTCTCGGTGGTTCAAGGCCATTACATGGGTAAGATCACTCCTGTAGTGTTCAAGCTCGCTGGTGGACCAGAGCCTGTGCCAGAATCTTACTGTCTTAGACTCCAGCTCAGCAGCGATGGAGGGTAGACCCACGTCCAATCTCAGGGGAATCAGGGGTGTGCCACAAGGGAGGGCCAGAAGGCGTCTGAGAAAGATGTTTTCTACTCTGGCGAGATCCGGACCTGCTCTGTACCCCCATAGCTCACTGCCGTACATTGCAGCCGCTTTGGCTTGCGTTTTGTACAATTCCAGTGCCGGACTTATAGGTTTGAAGGTTGAAGTATTTACAACCTTCAAAATTGCACCAGATAATTGGGACAACTTTAGCTGGGATTTCACTATCTGGGGGTCCCAAGATAGGTTCTCGTGCAGAGTTACCCCCAAATATTGAAAAGTTGTAACCCTTTCTAGGCTGGCTGTACCCAGAGTGGGATTGGGTCTGCTCTTTGGTGATGGGTTGAAAATCATGAATTTGGTCTTCTCTGTATTGATCTCTAGACCATGTTGTCTACAGAAAAGACCAAATCCATCCAAAATCCTTTGGATCCCCATTGGGCTTTTGGAAAGCAGGAGGGTGTCGTCAGCGAACATAATGGCTGGCACCTTCCTGCCTGCCAGAGAAGGAGCGTCATTATCTTTAACGTCATCAAGGTGGGATATAACGCTGTTGACAGAGAGGCAAAACAGGGTCGGCGCCAAGACGCAACCCTGCCTTACCCCTCTGAGAACAGGAAACCTTGCGGACAGCGCTCCATCCCTCCCACACCTAACCTGCGCGTAGTTGCCATCGTGTAGCCTAATTATGGCATGCAACAGCTGGGTTGGAACACCCAGCTCCTTTAGGACCTCCCATAGTTTTTTCCGTGGGACCAGGTCGAAGGCTGACCTTAGATCCACGAACACCATGTATAGCCTCCCCCCCTCAATCCTCACAGTTTTCGAGTACAGGAGGATGAGGCGGAAGATCTGGTCCATGGTGGATGTGTTTTTTCTGAAGCCAGCCTGGAGGGGACTAAGGATTTCATTTGCCTCCATCCAATCAAGGAGCTGGTCCAAAAGGAGACGAGAGAAGAGTTTTTGGGTAACGTCTATGAGGCTAATCGGCCTGTAGTTGGCTGGGAGAAGAGGAGAGCCCTTTTTGTAAATTGGCACTATCTCTGCTCCCAGCCAAGTACAGGGGATTTCCATACCCCCCAGGATGGCATTAAAAAGAATAAGGAGGTACGGGCACCAAATCTCAGAGTATTGTCTGAAGAGATCACCGGGCAACCTATCCAGACCCGGAGCCTTCCCCATTGCCAGTCTCTCTACTGCACCAACCACCTCACCAAGAGTAAATTCCAAACCAGCTACAGGAGTGATTATATCATCGGGAGCCACTTCGTTGGCGGGCAATACAGTGTCCTGGTACAGTTTGCCAAAGTGGGCTTCCCAAACAGATGGTGCAATATTTGGCTCCACGGCAGCTTTAGCCTCTCCTGTGCCATTATTCACCAAGGACCAGAATTTTTTTGAGTCTCTGGTTTCTAATGCAGAGGAGAGATCCTGCCAATGATTCCAATCCCACTCCGTTTTTGCCGATGCAATGGCATCCCTATGATCCCATCTGAGTTTGGCGACCATACCCTTATCTGACCCTGCTTTAATATTAGCAATTAATTCTTTCTTGGCCTTTCGACAGGAAGAGTTGTACCAAGCTGAGGTGCGGGTCTGTTTACGCCGAGGGGCTGCCACAGGATAAAAAACCTCTGCTAAGGAACCTACTAGATTTGCATGTATATGACCCAATTTGAGGTTAAAATCTGTGGATCTAGGCTGGTTAATTAATTCATCTAATTCCACAAACTTCGGCAGTACAATGTCAAAGATTTTCCTTATGTTTTCCTCTGTACTGACAATTTTCCCCCATTTTACCCTGCGCCTATTGGAGCTAAGGGCCAGGTTTCCAGGGTCATCCTTGTGGTTGGTGAATAGCGAGTCAGCAGAAGGTGCTGGATGTTTCAGGTCTAGTAAAAGAGCGTTATGGTCGCTATCAGTTCTGGGTGATACTCTAAAATCCTGGACCCTGGACCATGAGCCAATGTCGACAAGAATGTAGTCCAACCTGGATTCGTGACCCTTCCTGTTGAAGGTACACGCTGAGGGACAGTCTGACGGAGTGTGGCCGTTACAAGCCCTCAATGCGTAGTTTAAAGTGAGGGACATGATTTGCACAACAAGTGGGGACCAAGATTTGGGATGAGGGGATGAGCATGGTGGAACACCCCAGAAGTCATCTTCGGTGGTAAGGGCACCCTCCCTTAGGCCTTCCAGGGGTTTGAAGTGGCAATTAAAATCTCCGCCCAGCACAATTTTATAGTCGCTGGGCAGTGAGTCCAGAAAGGACGCCAGATCTTCCAGGGTAGGCGATTCCTTAGCTACGCTAACTGGACGGGAATATACATTTATATTTGCCAGTTTTACCGCATTGGGCCACCCGAGAAGTACACACTGGATGTCCTCCGAGAACGTATTAACGCTCTCCGCAGTGCAACCAGTGTGGCTGGCTACCCAAATTGCCAAGCCCCCCGAAGGTCTCCCCTTTCCACTCCATTTGGCCTGAATTTCAAAAACCGCAAAGCCCACACTACTCACTGGATCCCTGGCCCACGTCTCCTGGAAGAGACAGATATCACTGGTACTTATTAGAAGATCCCAGTCTGCTGTGTGTATTTTATTTGCAATACCTGCCACATTCCAGTAGAGTACCTTTAGAGTTTCGGTGGTCAATTTAGGAGTGGGCCCTTCAGTTGTTTCAGGAATAGTGCCCGTGGGTGGGGATACGGGGAGCCACTCTTGCATTTCCAAGGTGGATTTGGCAGTAGATGTTACATTAGGAGCGCAGAGCGCTTGGGGGGGGGGGTGAAGTGCCAACCATTTGACTCAGGAATACATTATCTGCAGTAGCCCTGAGGCTAGGGGATTTCAGACCACCGCCCTGGGGTGGATTCAATTTTCTGTTCGAGATGTCAGTCCCTTCAATTCCCGTCCCCTGTCCCACAGGTTCAGTTTCATTGACTTGGTAAGATTGTAAAGGAAAACCCCCTCAAAGTCAATCTACTTCATCAAGGCAATTAAACCTGTTGGGATGTGCATAATTTACGTTGGCAAAATGGGTGTTATACCTAGGCCTATATCTGGATCCATCCACAGCAAAGCCCACCTTTGTCCATCCATCGTCCCTACTCATAGATGACTTGCTAGTGTTAGGATAGAAGTATGAGAGAGGGACGAGTTCGATCGATGTATTGGCGGTGTGGCCAAACCAATTACAGATGTAGGAAACAACCTGGGGATTCTTAAAACTAACAATTACACAGTCCCCCACACTTTTCTTGGCGGTGTAACCAACCCACATAACCCTTCTAACCATGAGGACTTCTCCTTTTAAGCTGGATGGAAGGGGCCTTTGTATGTTTAGCCAGCTGATTACCTTATTTCGTAAGGATTCAAAAGACTCTGTTACATCACTAGCCAGTTCAGGTACCCCCATCAGTATAACGGTGTAACCCGCTGCCTCAGGGGGCAGGTTCACTGCCCTGCGCCGTGTTTTGGGGCTGGCCTGGTGGATAGAACTACTAGTTAGCGTTTTTGGAGGAATCCGCTGTGTGGGTGGGTTGGCATGAACTAGTTGCTTCGACCTCCTAGGTGGAGGAATCGGAGGCAATAGCCTGGGCAGTGGTACTGGTGCGGTTTGAGGCAAAGGAGCTGTACTGTGAGTGCTATTTTCCCCATTAGAAGTTGTAGAAGATTGGGGAACCTGGATCGTGGTAACCGTAGGGGGATGTAGAATCTCAGCTCCCCCCACAGAAGACCCTTCTGGACTTGCTCCTGTCCCAAACTGGCCTAGAGTGCCCACACTTGAACTCTCAATTGCTGCTAATCTCGACTCTATTGAATCCAGTTTAAGAAAAAGAGGATTCAATAGACTTTTGAAGACAGCGGTGAGTGAAGCAATAAGGGAATCTGTAGCATTAGGGCTGGCCCCACCAAAAATAAATGGCTGGGTAAGTGCGGGAGTGGGTGCAGAGGAAGGAACACTTAACAATAACCTCTCCTTCCCCAAACCTAAAGTTTCATGTGGACCCAGTTTTTCACCTAGAGTTGGTGGGACAGAATCAGTTTTGGCCCTTTTAGCACCTTTGGGCTTTCTGGATCTTTTCCTTTTCATTACACGATCCTCTATTGGGTCTGTGTACGGGGAGAGATCCACATCACTAATTATACGGGATGTGTCTCTATCCCTTGGCAGAGATGACGCCTACCTGTCCTAGGGCATCAATCCATCATGAACCCTCCCGCAATTAACTTGCAGCCAGTATGGCTCATTCTACGAAGAGTCTGCAGAGATTGAGCATAGTGAGGGAACAGGAATGCAGCTCTCTGCGAGTTGAAGGGCATCTTCAACCACTTAGGTAAGGGGTGTGGTGCACTCTGACCGGAACACAGATTAAATGCCTTGGCAGACTCATTTTCCTTCAAGCTAGTTGGTGACAGTCTTTTCAATGGTCTTGTCCAGGAATAGCAGATAGATGAGGAAACAGTAGTATGTGAGCGCTTTGGAGCCAAGGTTAAGTTTCTCCAACAAAGGTAGGCTCTCTCCTGTCTTGAGGACATCTGGTAAGATGCCTTGAGTGGGGGGGGGGGCATTAACTGTCCTGAAAACGTCTCTAACAGGCTAAGTAGCTATCCTTCGAAGATGCAAGCTGCACAGATTCAAGGGGTCTTGAGAGATGCCATTGTAGATTCGATAGGTATATTTAGGTGTTTTTTTAGGCGTGAACCTTGTTATAAAGCAAAAAAGCACCATGCAATAAAAGAAGGTTTAAAAATGAGAAAAGGTAAGATTTGCTTATAAATCGGAGTTTTTTTTTTAGTTAGGGACTATTTGGGATAAGCAGTTAAAGTGTTACTTATGAATAAAGAGTTCCTTGAGTAGGAAGTTTCACAGTTTCCTCCTAAATGTATTTGTCTTCCCTGATATGATTTTACCCATTCCAGATGGACAGCAAGAGAATACCTGTCCCCTGGTCTAATTTTTCTTGCATATCTTTGTTGTATACTTGCCTCTGCCCTAGCTGCATGTGTCGTGGAGATTGTGACCTTGGCCTACTTAGTTAGGTGGATGGTTTACTCTGTCATAAACATGATGAATGTCTTGGCCGCCTCACTACAAGTGCATTGTATCCTGGGCACTTGTAATAAGGCGGTTGGGATATATCTGTCATGTTTGTGACGGAATATCCGATTCCTCAAACTCTAAATCAGGCCTGCTAGGTAGGATACTGTGTTGGAGGTGATAATCTTGAGCATGGCACAGTTGACATTGAAAGTGATTTAGTCTTCCAAAGTGAGAAAAGGTTGTTCCTGTAATATAGAGGTGATGGGGTGCTACTTTCGCATTCATTTGATGAGCCTTGTTGCTGCATGGAGGACACGTTTTAGTGGTGTGAGATGGATGCTTAGGGTGATGGCAAGCAAAGCATTGCCACCTTCTAAGTGTAACAAGGCCTGAACAGCAGTTCTGAAGTCCTAATTGGCTTAGAAGAGAAGTGAAAACTGGTGCCGGGCTGTATCTGTAGCATGTGGGTCTTGAAACAGAAATTACAGTTGATGTGCAAATTGAGGCACATGCCGCTTTTGGGAAGTTGTGGCTGAATTCGTCAGGGTTAATTAAAGCCAGCGAAAGTGCATTCAGATCTTCTGGAGCTCATTGAGATGAGCTGGTACCAGGGGGTCAGGTAGCAAGAGAATCGTTTGAGGAATGTGAAGTTAGGGTGCTCAGCAAGGCTATGTGGTCGAATGCTGCAGAGGTGCCGAGAGGTTCAGCAGGTTTAGGAAACAAGGATGACTGCTCTTAGTTTCCAGGAGTTGCTTCTGAATCTCTGGTTGTCTCTGTTCTGTGATCAGAGATTTTTAATTATAGACCTAGCGAATGGTGTTGATACTGATGTCCATATGTACCAAGTTTTGGAACTACTAGATCAGGAATCTTGCTGAGGAAGAGGAGAAGAGTTATTGTGTAGATGTTTTTACGGTTAAGGTTGACTTTATTCAGTAATGGAATGATCTATATAGTATATAGGATGTCAGGAAAGATGTACTGTGTGTGGGAGAAATTAACAATGATTGGTAGTGGCTAGAACGTTTCATGGGTCACATATTTGATTAGTAAGGATGGGATATGGCCTTGAAGTGTTGAGGATCCTGGCCAGGTCATCAATAGTGAGAGAAATGAGATGTATGCGTTTAGGAGAATTGAACGGCAGAGTTAGTTAGTGTAGCTGTTGTAGCTTCTATGTCCTTGATGTGCTTCTTGATCTTGGCTCTTTCCTCCATGAAGAAAAGGCTAATCACATTGTAATTGCCATTCGAATGTTCTGCTGCAGGGTCCACAGTGGGACTGGTGCAAAATACAATTGCCTTGAACAGTGCTCCGCTTAATCTTGTTGTAAGTGCATTGGTGGTTTCAAAAGAGTGAGTTCCTGTAGCAGTGGAGATTAGTTTTAATTGCATAAAGGAGAGTGTTTTGGGGCTTCCAGATGTTCCTACTCCTTTTAACTTCACCAATTCTGCTCTTGACTACACAAGGTGCATTTGTTGTATGTTATAGATTAGCTGTACCATCGTAATAAGGGCTTGGGATTCATAGAGTGGATCTTCATGAAAGGGTGGGCATCTACTTTGGTGCACAATTTGTGGTTGAGAGTGTTGATTGTTTAGATGGCATCAGCGGATGGGTCAGATGTTGTGACCAGACCTTGCTGCAGCGGGCTAGTGCTGAACATGGGGTGGCCAAAATGGGTGAAGTCAAGTTTGATGGGATGTAGGTTACCCAGTCCAAGATTATATGTGTACGAGGTCAAGAGTGTTGTCTATGATGTGCTGCTAGAGACAGTAATCTTGTATTATGTCACTAGTGTTCAGGAGTCTGGAGAATGGCCCGTTAATAGTTATGATAGTGGCATTGCTGAAGAAACCTAAGTCCTGAAGTGAAATTGTGTTGTTGTAGTTGATGGAGACTGAGGAAATGAGATCAGAGATTTATGTACTGAAGGTGGAACTGATTCCTGTGAGGTTCGAAGCTGAGGTGCCATGCAACTTTCTTAGCTGTATATTCTAGGGGAGGTTTGATTGAGATCTGGTACTGGGAAGTGCATAGTTGGACTTGTGGATGACTTCAAGGCCACCTTCTTTCTTGTATGGGCAATGAATATGGTAAAAGTGGTGTGCATATCGAACAAGAATTCCAAAGATGTATGTTGTTCATATACACCTTTTTTGAAACTTCTCCAGTATGGCAAAATGTGAAGCGAATTAGTATTTAAAAATCATAGAAAAACAGGCCTGCTGCTTTAACATTATGCTGCCACTCAGGACCACGCGTGCACAATTCAGTTTCATCTTACTACATCCTTGGAGGTTACAGTGCGTACATACCTTTAACCCCTGCCACAAGTCCAAGGGTGGTCATTCCAGCATTCAAACTGAATGTAGACTTTAAAATCCTTTTCTTGGGATGTGACTGAAAAAATATGTTTGAAGAAAAATGGTTACTTTCACCAATTTGTTCATTTTCTATGTAATTTGTCTTCTATTTCTTCCTGATGAAAAGAAGAAAAACAGGTTTACCCGGGTAATAACACTAATTACCCTAAGGCCTAGTGCAAGAGGGCTATCTATTGAGATCAACGTGTGAGGTACTTACCTCTCTATCGCATATTTAAGGAGCCCTGGTTATAGCTGCAAATATTCTGTACAAGACTGCTGTTAGGAGAATCTGAATTTCATTAAATACACAGAGGCTAACATTATGCATTTAGTCTTTTTAAAGCTACTCTGTAGCAGTACTTGAAAGTATGTTACATCATAAACAAACAATCCAAAACAGAACATTGGCAGCACATAACCAGTCCATGTATGCACCTTTCTCTTGAATGCGCGACTTGTTAAATCAAACTTGCTATCCTTCCTTTACATGGACAAGGATCAGATAAAAGCCACCACGATAACCATTATAGAAGACTGAATTACTGTGTATTATCTGAAAAGAAAAACATTGTTAAAGATTCCTTACTGAGAAATGACAAAAGATATGTGTGACAAAGAGTTATCATTTTCAATAAATATTCCTCAAACCATTGTAATAAAATCATTGTCATGGACAATACATTCTGTTTCTCTTATCTTATTTTAATTGTTTAAATTTGTTTAAGCATGAAAAGGGGGAGGGAGGGATGGATAATGTTAGCGTCATTGCCTTTAATGAAATTCAGATTCTCTTAGCATAGTATTTTGAGAATTGTTATTTCATTACAAGACCGGAAGCAACCATTATGCATGTTGGTAGCCCTGCAATTTTTCATACACTGTACCAGTCTTTGATACTGCAAATACATCTATACACAAAAATTGTGATGCAGTATATATTTTATGTATAATGTAAACTGTGCTAATCCTACAGTGGACAAATATGATGTATTATGGTTGTATTGCTTACACCAAACCACTGTACCTTATGCTATTACTCCTATAGTTGTCAAAGTATCAATAAAGAAATATCCAACAACAAAAGAATGCATGTTGGTAGCCCTCTAATACCACATCAGCCATGTGTTCAATAGGTTTACAATAGTACTTAGCAAATGTGGAAGCATAAGACCAATCAGCTGCTTTCATAATATCTACCAATCTACCTCCTTTCCAGAGGGATTGACTACCCATGCCACTTCTCAAGTAATGTGTGCACATTTATTTGGATTAATGCCTGCTTCCTGCATAGTACATTTCGCCCACCTGGCAATTGTTGCTTTTGTCACTGCTTGAAAAGGCTTTACAAAAGAAATCAATAACTGTTTTAAACCATTAGATTGAAATTAGTTCATACTGGAATCATATCCTCCGATACAATCCACTACACACAATTTCTTGCATGGGGTATATCTAGGATGAAAGATGGTGTTAGACGTAGTCTTAGATCTTTTAGTAATTTCAAAGGTAACCCTAAAGGGATCTTAAAGTTTGTTACTTAACCTAATGCCTTAACATCCAAAACTCTACGAGAAGCGATCAGACAAAGTAGTGAAGCAAACTTCATAGTAGGAAGCCCATTAGGATGACGGGCGTATTGCCCCCTCCGGGCCCGCGGTATCCACCGCTGGCCCAGCTGGGGTGAACCGCCCGCCATCAATGCCTGAATGACCCCCCCACCATATTAGTATGGCTGGGGGGTCCACGGCGGACGGAAACACCGTCCGTCGCTTTTCCGCCGGTCGACTCATCGACCGGGCGGAAAAGGGGCCTAATATGGTGCCGGTGTCTGCAAGACTCTGCCATCCATATTATGATGTAGGCAGAGATTTGCCTTTCATTGACGGCGTAGCCGCCATGGAAAGGCATGCGGTTCTTGCTTTTGGAGATCCTTTGCTGGCCCCCCGAGTGTTGGGGGGTGCACATGGGGGGTACCCATGGTACCCCCACACATTACAATGCACTACGTGGCAGGCACCATGTGGTGCCTGCCATGTAGTGCATGGAAATGCTGTGCACAGTCCTTTTACATTGCGAGTGGGTCTGCAGCCAGCAGATCCACCCACAATGTAAAAGGCACAGGATGCGCCCGGCAGTGTGGCGGGGGCATCCTAATACATACGGACCCCTTAGTCTTTATGTTTCTAAGTACTGATTACTTGGCCAAGCAGAAAACAAACAAAGAACCAAATGAATGTCCCACAGGGTCTGATATCTTGTTCTCTGCGGTCTTCTTACCCTAATGCTCTTAAGTACTCAATATACTAACATGTTTTTTCCAACGCTCCTGCCATTAATCAAGCAATAATCCACTGATATTGCAGATCTGTAGCAGTCAATAGTCCTATAACTTAAACTTCTATCAAACTGTTGTACTAGGAAATTAACGTTCTCAACTACAGGGAGCTCTACAGGATCCAAGTTCCTCTACATATACCAGTGTACCCAGGATCTCCAAATCCCTCTATACCGCTACCGGGTACCTGTGTCCAAGATTTCTGGAGCAGCTCTTCATCTCTTCTTGAAAGGCCTGACATGTCTGAAGACCACCTGACACTTTCCATGCAAGAAGGCTGAACATCCATGTCTAGACCAGAAGATGTTCCTCCTCCTCTACCTCTTTCATTAGGTCTACCAAAGCAAGAAGAAAAAATGGAATGCTGCAAGTTAATTCCCTGGTCATTGGGAACCATGCTTTTGAGGTCCAAAACGGAGTTACCAGAACAAGGGAGCATCTCTCTTTCCTCACTTTCAGAAAGGCCCTCTGTATCATTGCAAAAGGAGGGAAGCTTATGCCAGTGTCGTACAGTTCCTAGGAATCCCCAAGACCTGCGTGTTTTGGATGACCTAAACTGAGGGCTTGGTGTACCACTGCTTCTGGAAACCCCCACAGGATAAGTCAGCCGTTAGATCAACTAGCTCTACATTGCCAATACTACACCCTTGTACCTTACAGTAGTGTAGGTAGTTTCTGGCAACCACTGAACATGAAAAACAGAGTAGGACTCTACTCATTCATAGTAATGGAGAACTTCTGATAATCAAAACCAATAAGGCTTAAAAATAATACATGGGAAATAAATCTTCATACAGCAACTGAGTCCTTATAGTGGCATATAAGGTACGTAGGAAACCACTACATCAATGACATAGGCAGAAGAAAGGAAGGGAACTAAGGGGCTCATTACGATGGCAGACGGACTTCAGTCCGTCCACCATCGTTGCCGGGCTTGGGACCGGCCACCTGTAAAGCGGCAGTCCCGCACATGAGATTATGATGCTACCACCACTGTGGTGGTTGCATCGTGTATCTCTAACATTGTGGCGGGTGCTGCTGGCTGCAGCACCCGCCGCAATGTTTGAAATGCACCATTTGCATTTCCACGCACTACGTGGCAGGCACCAGTGCAAAACCAAAGTTCCCCGGCACAAGGGGGGCCTGCAACCGGCCCTTAAAGTACATAAAGCCAGTCTTTCCATGGCGATTTCACCACCATGGAAAGGCTGGCGGGGATGCAACATCGTAATATGGTGGGCGGGCCTGCCAGACACCACCGCCATTCTTCAGATGAGCTGCGGTCCGACAGGCAATCATAACGATTGCTGTTGTCTGACCTGTGGTGGACAGATTTTCCATCTGTCACACACGCCACCCGCCATTGTAATCTGGCGGGTGGATTGGGCCACACAATTGTGGTGAATCTGCCACCGGCAGTCTGCCGGTCGCAGATGCACCGCAATCGTCATGAGCCCCTAAGATTTGAGGGTAGGAGAGAGGTGGGGTGTGTAAAAAATAGTAGATGTTAGTGACCTGCGCCAAACAAATTTACAAAAACAAAATCTAAATCATGGAGGTGAAGCTAGTCATCAAAGCACGCCTTCTTCAGTGCCATGAAGGTGAATCAGAAAGACAGCTTTGTCAGCGGGGAGCCGGTACCAAGATGTGTGGCCATGGAAACCTCAGACATTAATTCTATTGGTGGTTCCCACATTGTCTCATCCTCAAATCCTGTGGAGTGGAGATTATCCATTTTGTGCATGGCCATCCTCATCATCTCTCCCAGCCAGTCTTTGCATGTTGATCTTTCCTTTGTCTATGAGTGAGCTGAGACAGAATATCGAGTTGGAAATGTCGACTTACACAAACATTGACAGCAAGAATATCGTGGTAAAGAATATTGAGTTTAAGGTAAGAAATATCGGGCCATATGTATGAAGGCAATTTTGCGATCGCAATCTTCGAAATTCGCTGCAATTCGGCATTTGCGATCGCAAATCAGCAGTGTCCGTTGTATGACACCCCACACAAAATAAGGAATCGCAAATTTTGTGATTTCCTATTTTGCGATTGCAATATAAGGAATCACAAATTGCGATTACTTAAATGCAACGTAAGAAGCACAGAAAAAGTGCAATTGGGACTTAATGAATCGCAAATTACCACCAACTTCAAGTTGGTGGTAATTTGCGATTTCTTTGAGAAAAGCACTTTTTTGCATTTTTCAAAGTGCTATGTGACTCAAATACATGCCCTTTTGGGCCACATATGCACCCAGGCTCATTTCAGGGGTGCAACAGGGTGTCCTTTGACACCCTGGCACCCTTAAAATTGCATTTGCAATTTGCGATTCTCTAATTGGGAATCGCAAATTGAGAATGTCTTCCCGTTCATTCCTACGGGCCTCTAGGCCCATAGGAATGAATGGGGGAGGTATTCCTAAATTGCAAATCGCAATTTACGATTCGCAATTAAGTAATATGTAGGATTCACAAAATTTATTTCAAATCCTACATACATAGCGTTTTGCGATTCTCAAATAGCGATTCGTAAAAAATCGCTATTTGACAATCGCAAATGGACATTTTCATACATATGGCCCACCGTTTAAAAAAAATATAGAAATCATTAATATTGTTTGCAAAAATATAGATGTTTAAAATATCGATTTTTAAATTATTCCTATGTATTTTAGTTTATATTTTAAATGTATGTGATGTATGATTTTGTATAAGTATGGTTTATGTTTTTTAATATATGTGTTACATTTTTCGTAGTTATGAATTTTAATGAAATACAATTTTGCATTTTTTAGTTCTGTAGCGGGTTGTGGGTTTACAGGGGAACAGGGTGGGTAGTAATTTAATTATAATGAATTAATGATTATTTTTTTATTTATTTAATTTAGATTTCATAGCGTTAATTGTGGAAAGTAATTTATTTGTAATTAATTATTAATTGGTTGTAAATTATGATTAATTAATTAATTGATAATGAATTATGGTATCAGTGTAATTTTTTTAGTTTTAGGTGTGGGTTGTGGGGTTTATAGGGGTAAAAGGTGGGAAGAATTTTTTTTGATGATTAATAATTAGTTGTTAGTTTATATTAATTAATTGATAGAAAATTAATTGAGGAAATTGTGTAATTGAGTTTAGGTGCGGGTTGTGGGATTTATAGCGGTAAAGGGTGGGAAGTAATTTATGTTTAATAGCTGTACCCTGCCACGCATTGCTGTGGCTCAGTCTGGTTAAATGGAAGAGAAAGAAAAGAGTAAGCGCATGTTTCCAATATGTTTAATTTCCCAATGCTTGTGGGCACACAATATGTTTTTGTAACTATTGTCACGTTGTGTATATATAAACACCTGCTGATGTTGCAAAGTGAACCAACTCCTCCCCGCTCCCGCCACCCACTTCCCGGTCTGCCATCCTGACACTAACTGTTCATCCTAATATATGTATACTATTGCCTCTATGCTTCCTTTCTTAATGTTACAAAGTGAACTAACTCCTCCCCCCTCCCTCCACCCACTTCCCGGTCTGCCATCCTGAGACCAACTGTCCATCCTAATATATGTAGACTATTGTCTCTATGCTTCCCTTGTAGTTGTTGCGCAGCAACCAAATTGATAGGGTCTGTTCGGCCTTTCGATTAAAAACACGCGCGTATTGGACACGCATGTATTCGAATCCAATGTTGTGTATATATAAACACGCGCTAATGTTGCAAAGTGAACCAACTCCTCCCCCCTCCCTCGACCCACTTCCCGATCTGCCATCCTGACACCAATAGTCCATCCTAATATATGTAGACTATTGTCTCTATGCGTCCTTTCTTAATGTTGCAAAGTGAACCAAATCCTCCCCCCTTCCTCCACCCACTTCCAAGTCTGCCATTCTGACACCAACTGTCCATCCTAATATATGTAGAATAGTGTCCCTTGTAGTTTTTGTGCAGCAACCAAATTGATAGGGTCTGTTTGGCCTTTTGATTAAAAACACGTGTGTATTGGCACACATGTATTCTAATCCCACGTTGTGTATATATAAACACACGCTTAATCGAATCCAACGTTGTGTCAAAATTTCAAATCAATCGGTGAAGAACTTTCTGAGATTTTGAACAAAGGAACATTGACATTTTTATGTGTCTGTTTGGGCTTTCGAATAAAAACACATGCGTATTAGACGCGCGCGTATTGGAATCCAACGTTGTGAATATAAAAACACCCCTCTATTTGAATCCAACTCCTCCCCCCTCCCTCCACCCACTTCCCTTGTCTGCCATCCTGACACCAACTGTCCATCCTAATATATGTAGACTATTGTCTCTATGTGTCCTTTCTTAATGTTGCAAAGTGAACCAACTCGTCCCCCCTCCCTCCACCCAATTCCAGGTCTGGCATCCTGACACCAACTGTCCATCCTAATATATGTAGACTATTGTCTCTATGTGTCCCTTGTAGTTTTTGCGCAGCAACCAAATCGATAGGGTCTCCTCGCCCTTTTGATTAAAAACACACGCGTATTGGACACACACGTATTCTAATCCCACGTTGTGTATATATAAACACACGCTTAATCGAATCCAACGTTGTGTCAAAATTTCAAATCAATCGGTGAAGAACTTTTGGAGATTTAAGATTTTGAACAAAGGAACATTGACATTTTTATGTGTCTGTTCGATTAAAAACACGAGCGTATTCGACACACGCGTATTGGAATCCAACGTTGTGTATATAAAAACACCCCCCTATTCGAATCCAACGTTGTGTCAAAATTTCAAAGCCATCAGTGAAGAACTTTCGGAGATTTGCGATTTTGAAATAAAAAACATTTACATTTTTATTTATATAGATTCATTGATTAATAATTAGGTGTCAATTTTATATTAACTGATAATTAATTATGGTAATTGTGTGATTTGCTTTAGGTGAAGGTTGTGGGATTTATGGGGTGAAGGTTGGGATTTCATTTATGTGTAATTAATTAATAATTCGTTGTTAACTAATATTAATTAATTAATTGAAAATTAAATATGGATATTGGTGTAATTAATTTTAATTGTGGGGTTTGTAGGGATAAAGGGTGGGGAGTAATATTCGTTTAATTAATAAAAAATGAGTTGATCATCAATATTAATTAATTTTCACAAGTTCAGAGGCCATGTATTAAAATGTGCAGCCTGTCGAGCGACAGCAGCAGAATATTATCTCATTGTGAAGACAGATCTTGAAAAAGCAGCAGTTGTGTCGTAACTTAAAATAGCTAAACCTATAGCTGCATACTGTCATTAACTCATCATAGCACATGAGCAGAACCTTCCATCCGTCTTATGAGGGCTAAGTAGGGAATATACTGAGTAGGCAAACTAGAAACCTCAATATCCCAACTCAAATATCGAGGACCAAAATATCAACAGGTAAGTATATATAGATTTTCTATACCTAACTCCACATTTAGGCATCTATATGCCATCAAAATACATAAATATGAAATTAAAAATAAGAAACCTTTATTAAGCTATATGCTCATACCTGTTCATCATGTTGGTCTTTGATGTTTTTGCTATGATGCTAAGGCATCTTGATATTGACAAAGTACAGAAGGCCCACCTAGACTCACTTTCTACTCTTAAATGCTGCAAAACTAGGAACTTAATATCTGTAAAATTATTTTTGCGACTTAAACCCCAAGAAGAGAGCTTGTTACGAAGCCACTAGGTCTTCGCTTTGGAATGTATTGACTTTGTCAATGCCTTTCGGTGTTGGTGTGCATCATGTTCAAAATTTTAAAAAGAGACACGGTTACATGGTTCCTACTGGCGGTGGTGTCACTTTGTGCTGCATCTGTGATGATGTGTTCACGCAGATATGTCACTATGCATGTGCAAACATACAAAATGACAAGGGGGCCTTTTTTAAAATGTACTTATTCATCTGTCCAAGATGGATCAAGTAAAAGAATGAAATAGCGCAAAAGCTATTTTTGGGAAAGAGAGGGGATGGCAGCAGTTTGCAACTTGGTCCTCCATCAAAAAATTACAAAAACTGTATTTTTAAAATAAGCACCGCAGGAGTGTTGGGCAATGGAGTAGCAAGTCAGGTGTCGGGTGGGTGAGTAGAGCTCAAATAAAGATGGGTGGAGAGGAGGGTAAAAGCAGCACAGGCAAAGGAAGAGCAACAATGAGGGTAGGGTAAAAGTCACATGATGAAGACATCAACACGGAAATAAGGGGAGAAGCACACAAGAAAAAGTGCAATGTGGAGGGCGGGTTTGGTGGAAAAGCACAGAAGTGAGAAAGGAACACAGAGAGCAGAAGGGCTGTGGAGAAGCAAACAAGGGAGACAGATGGAAAGCATATTCACTCTCATGGAGTTCTTATCCAAATAGCAAAAGTAGTTTCCAAAAACTCAACAGTGGAAGGACCACGTCAACCATTCAAAAGGAAGGATGATCAGAACTTATCCAGAAGAGGGACAAACGCAAACTGGACCAAGACGTAGATGGTAAGGCATCAAGTATGAAGCAAGGAAACCAGAGTTGACAATAAAGCTAACTGTTAGAAATGGGGTTTCTGGTTGACAGAGGTATGCACCCTGTCCAAGCAGGAACCACCACTCTAGTCAGGGTAAGCTATATAAACACTAAAAGATAATCAGTGCGCACCCTCTAGTAGCTTGGCACAGAGCAGTCAGGCTTACTTAAAGAGGCAATCTGTAAAGTATTTGTGCTAAACACTCGCACAGTAACACAATAAAAACACCACAAAAATACTCCACACATGGTTTGACAAATACATTATATTTTATGAGTAAAATAATACCAAAATGACAAAAATCCAATAAGTAGAACCGGAGTTATGAAACTTTAAATGTAAAATCATATTATAGTGCTTAATGTCATAAAGGGCCGACGGGTACATCTGCTGACACCAGACCCGGGAAAATCTAAAGTTCAGGCAGACCATAATGGAGGGTAGGCCAGCTGCAGGAGTCCCACAGGTCCCGCTGAAAAAGTACCTTGGATAGAGGAAGCATCGATGTTGAGGACCCAATACAAGTAACAGAAAAGGCAATGCATCTTCGTCGATCCCATAGATGTAGGTGATGCATTGGTTCCGATCCGTTCAATCAGTGAAGCCTTGTTAATGAACCCCTTTGCAATACAGGCAGTGTGTTGTCATCATGCCACGCAGTCCGTTGTGGTCAAGCCATGCAACGTGTTGACTGGATGTTGTTGGACACAAGCTGCATCAGCATGAAAGGGCAATGCGTCAGTTCCCATCGGAGCAAAGTCGTCGGTAGGTTGATTTTACTGGGTCAGCACAGAAACACACACTTCTAAGGGCTCAGGACTGGATTGGAACCACTTGACAAGTCAGGAATTACAGATGGCAGAGTCCAGGTGCTGTTGCAGGGTTGGGGCAACTGGCAACAGGCAGCATATCAGAGCAGAAAATCCATTTTTCCAGAGCATCAGTTGTAGCAGGACAGCAGTCCTTCTACCTGACAGGGTTTTTCAAAGGCCCAGTAGTGTACTGTCTTGGTAGGGTCGGAGACCCAGTACATATAACCAGTTGTGCCTTTGAAGTGGGGGTGACTTCAAAGAACAGTCTTTGGAGTGCACACAGGTCCTCTTTTCCCAGCCATGGCTCCAGAGTATCAGTAGGGGGTAATCAGCCCTTTGTGTGGGAAGAGAGCACTGCCTATTAAGGTATAAGTGTCAGCTCCCACCTCCCTTCCTGCTCAGGAAGAGGCGTGAGAATGTAGATGAAAATACAGACACACCTCCCCTTCCTGTGTTTGTGGCTGTCCAGAGAGAATGCACAAAGTTTAGCTGTCACCCACGCCAGACATGTATTGGACACAGGCTGCAGGTACATAGAGTAGTAAGATCAGAGAAATGTCCACTTTCTAATAGTGACATTTCTAAAATAGCAATTTTAAATCCAACTTCACCAGTAAAGGGGGTTTATCATTACAATTGAAAATATATATACCATGAGGCAGCTACTCCTTTTTAATCAGGAATAATATTTTTAAAGTGTATACAGGAATTCTCAGTGTTAACTGATGAGAGGAGTAGGCTTCATTGTGGTGAAAAACAAATGTGGGTGTCTGTCACTACCAGGACATGCAAAACTTAATAACACATGTCTACTGGAGGAGAGTAGTTTGGGCTCACTCTTCAAATTATTGTAGGAGTGCATCATATTCATGGTTAGCTTGCACTCACTGAATCTTCTGTGTGACTAATATGTAAAGATAAGATAGAGGAATACAAAATGGTTTTGCATCCTCTTGATTACCCAGACTTTCATGTGCACGTTAGAAATGTACTAACAAGGGGGTGAATTAGTATCATGTAAGGGGGATAACTGTACATTTGTTTATTGATTATTTTTATTATTAGTGTTAAGACGTTTCACTTAGAACTGGCTATAATGTGCTGATAGTATTTCTTGTGTGTTTTAGAAGTGCACACATACTGTAACCTGTGTTGTTAATTTAGCCGAACTGTAGGCCTGGAATGCATTTCTAATGCTTTTTCTTTTCAGCTAACGTTTAATTTGTATTTTGCTACCCTTGTTGAATGTTGCATGTATTTTCTGTTCCCACTGCAGGTGACCAAGGCTTTAATAGTTGAGAGAAAGAATGATTGTGCCTAGTAGATAGGGAGGCCTGAGACGGAGAACGCGATAGTGGATAGAGGACGAGTTCTCGTAGTAGAAGGAGATGGCACCAAGGGCGAGTAAAAATATTTCAACTTGTGAACATGGAGGCAGAGAAAGGAATTTTACCAGTGGCAAGATGGGAGGTGCCTTGATTTAGTCATTGCTTATGTTGTAATGTAGTTAGGGACAGCTAATACCCTGTTTTAGGACATCTACAGGTACAGACCTAATGATTGACTTTTTGGCTTTATGCTATTTGATCCTGGTTGGAGTTACTTCTTAGGAATGTTCTAAGAGCTGACACCTTTCTCTTTCCTTTGCTAAGTCTGCCCTAGACTAGGAGTTCCTTTTAAGATAGTGCAGAGATAGCTAGAGATTTTGTAAGATTGTTCCTGAAACCTAATGCAATCACAAGTGCATTTTTGTCTTTTGATGACCTACATAGCTGTGATCATTCACTCAATCACTTGTGGAGATTTCGCTCCATTTTTTTAATCCTTTATTTTTACACCATAATGCCTCAATTGCTGTAAATTCATTTGTTCCAAAATCTGAATCAGACTAACTAACTTGAATTGATTGTCGACCTGGGTGTAGTTTGCGAGAAGTGTCGAAATTGGAAGTTCTAGAAATTTCGAGGGAGTTTTATCTTTACCTCTCATGCTGCATAAAAAGCATACGTCTAAACAATTCAGAAGTATGGGTTCCAGCTCTTGCACTAGCTTTTACTTACACAGCATCCTGCCCTATGGGCTACCTAGGGCCTACCTATAGGGGTGACTTATCTGTAATAAAAGAGGCATTTAAGGCTTGGCAAGTACTTTTAAATGCCAAGACAAAGTGGAATTAAACAGCGCCCACAGGCACTGCAATGGCAGGCTTGAGACAGGTTTGAAAAGATACTTGTGTGGGTGGCACAACCAGTGCTGCAGGTGCACTGGTAGCAATTTTGTTACAGGCCCTGGGTATATGGGTTACCTCTTTACAAGGGACTTACAAGTAAACTAAATATGCCAATTAGGTATACACCAACGTTACCATGTTTAGAGGAGAAGCACATGCACTATAGTACTGGTCAGCAGAACGAATCAGCAAAAAGAGGAGGCAAGCAGGCAAAATGTTTGGTGGGAGACCGCCCTAAGGATGACATGACTAGCACAAACCAATGGTAAGCAAAGGGAGGCCTTAAAGCCAACTTTAATCTCTTTGTAAACCCACAGTCTTTCGCAACTAGACAGATTTTGCTGCCTAGTAGGCAAGACCTAAAAATGATTACATCAGGACAGCATTTTTTTTATTTCAAGCAGGTTATCTGAGGCAAAAATGTGAATGTAATCATAGCCATGCACCAGCAGACACCAGACAGATAGCAGCCTGAGTGTCAAGGTTATTACTTTTCTGTCTGCACAGTCTACCGTCCTTCGGTATGTTCTATGAAAGTTGAACGCTTTGGAGCGCGGGAACTGCAATCAAAGTCCTTGAATAACCTACGATGTTATGTAAAGTACCTTGTTTCTGAATTGACGAAATTAACAAAATGCAAGCCATCCCGAATCCACAGCAAGACGTTTAGTGCTGCCACCACACTATACAATAAAAAATACCATTATTATTGTAATAATCATGCGATCTTGCTGTAGACTTGCAAAACAGACATATGCATGCTGCCATACCGTCCCAGATTGGGAAGAGCATACTAGTAATATATTTAAAACATTTGCATGTGTAAGTTACTTGAACTACTCCGTTGTCTTAGCTGGTTTTGGACTCTATGGCATATGCAGCTCGTATATTTTTTACCTTGTTTCTGCTCTCATATAGCGCATATCTCTTTTGATGTTTGAGAGGAGCTATATCAATGAATGAAAATGAAGTAGCGTAGCTGTGCAACGGTGGCAACTACGATGGGAGCAGAGGTGGACTGGTCAAAAATGTTAACACCGTCGGAATCGCGCAGAGGGAGTGGGGTTCCTCTCTAGCAGAGCGTGGGAGTAGGTTAACCCAAGTATTTTGGAAGATGTAGCACCAAATCGTGCATTTTACTGCACATTTTATCAAATACATATTGGCTAAATTCATGGATTTCACAAGCAGTTCCGAAGGGGAGCAAATGAGATAATATGCCAATACTTGCTGGTCTTGCACAAAACTCAGGAGCATTGTTTCTTCTTAACAAAAGTAGGTGCCTATAAATAATTGTGGGCCCAGCACAACCCAAATATATGAATCTGCAGGCAGATGTGTGTGCCAAATGAGAACAATGCCCATCAAGGTCACAGGAAATGCTGTACCAAGAAAATTAGTGCAGCTGTACTGTACAATACGTCCCAAGGCATATTCCTCATCAGTGACCATTTGTCAGTCAAATACCCATCAACGTCTGTTTTTCAGACGATGCAATACCATCAGAATTAATTTTATATATATAGGGCTCCCGGTTTTATGGTATTTTCTTTTTTAATATCTTAGTCTGTGTTTATCCATATTTACTTCTGGCACATTTTATTGGTATGTATCTATACTTATTTTATGTTTTGAGTCTAAATAGAGTGGTAAAATGGTATATACCCACATTTATTTAACAGATAAAAATACACTTGCACTTTGCTGCCTGTCGCATTTTAGCAAATTAAGCAGACAAATATAACAAAACACTACACTGACAGGTAAATATTAACATTTATATGCAAATATATGTTAACGTATATGCCTGTATTTAAGAGAATCTGATCCAGTTTTTAAATCCCCGTGGTCTCTCTCTGCTTAGCAGTTGGTTTGGAATTCATGAAAAACAACAAGGAGTCACTTACCAGAAGTACAATTTTCTGTATTTTTCCGCTTTTAAAAATAAACACAGACATGAAATAGACTGTTTTCTGTCTGTCTTTATCTGTAAAAATCATTAGAAACGGTACACTGGAATTCTTAAGTATATGCCATCTGCAGTCTTACTAAGCCAAGGTGCTTCCAAAATATATTACAGTATTGCTCAAATGTTCCAGGTTGCTTGTAGAGTGAGGCCCAACATGCCAGCTCACCCATGCCATAGAACTGTTCACCATGCCAGTGCTTATGCCAAGGGCTTCCCACTGTGCCCGAGGACTCCATAGTATGCCAAGACAGGTGCTGGTTTCCTATTAAGCTCATGTTTGTTATTTTACAGCAAAGGAATACTTTCCATCGCCATCAGTACTGGCCATGGGGCGATAAGTTTGACAAGTGATTAATATTTAAAGAATTTACCAGGATCAAAGGGATTTCGCTTAAAAGTTTGCAGTTTAAAAATAGAAATTGAGCGTCTGTCTCGTTTTCACTTCACTTTAGTACATTCATCAGAAGATAAAGAAGGAGATCAGCCGGCCATCATGTTGATTGGAAAGCAGTCCATAAGTATGTCAAATGCCCTGGGATTGTGCGCTCGTAGTCCGGAAGAACAAGGAGAGGTAGGAACAGTGTAGCAGCCTTCATGGACTCCACTCATTATTGACTGTGGAGTGGCTCGACATTACTAGTTTTTTCCCCCACCCTACTTAAAAAACTAATAGAAATTACCAGCTACACGCTAAGAATGCTACATTAGCTCATTTTATGGCTTGTTTGACATTTTGAGATTAGATTGCTTGAAATGGAGTGCAAATTTAAGGTGCAGGCCCTTAGCTGAAGCTCTCTCACAGCATATATGCAACCAGTGCATTATTATTCCTGTAACTCGCTGTTGTTCCTTATGTAAAGTGCTCTTATTCCTCCGGGTCTAGCCAGCACTATATAAAACTCAATAAACAAACAAACAAACAATTTGAGCCAGTGGTTTTAGGTGCTCGGTACCGGAACTTAATTGCCAACACAGTGCTTGTAACAGAATTGGCTAATTTACAGAAGACTACAACAACAGTTAACTATTAATTCAATACACATTAAAAATGACTAATACCTGCCGCCCTAGCCATTCTTACAGTTTTAGAGGCCTGGAATAGTCTGAATTGTCACACTTAATGGAGTGTGATGGTTAATAGTTTTGTTTAAACTATCATTGGCAGCTGGCAGGGGCAATGGGTGGTACAAGCTGCAGTGGTCTTCTGATGAGAGCCCGGACTTCTATTCTTTTTTTACAAATTAAGCACTGCATGCAACTGTCTTTTTAAAGTTGTAGGAAGCAGGGAGGGACCATCATACGGCGGGGACAATGAGAGTACTATTCGGTGCTAAAATCATTAGTAACCTTGCACAACCTTAATTTCCCATCTACACTTACCGCATACACCGTCTTCTGCTTCTCAGGTCAACAAGGAAGGTAACGGTCAAAATATAGCGTTATTGACCACCTCTGCATTCAATAATGGCACATCATGGCGAGGCCCAGAACATTCATGATGCACATGTATAAACAGAGCAGCTATGTCACTTACTAGAGCAATGTGTTGCAGTAGAGTTGTATATTGTGTAGTGGAATTATAATAAAACTAGGATTTAAAACGTTGCCAGCGCTGGTCCAGGTATACATTAATATGCTATAGATGAATTGGGGGGAAAAGTAATACTTTTTATTTTTTTTTCATTATACCTATGCTGGTTTTCAGGGAGGATATAAACCTTCTTCAGTCTAACCTTCTTCAGTCTGAAATGAAGCCTCATATTTTTCGTCTAGGTAAAGAGAGCAGGATATGCGAAAAGATCTCCCAGCCATGTTTGCGTCTGGTTAGTGGTTGTTGTCAAGTTTCAGTGTGGTCATCTCCATGCACATGATTCAAACAAGAGGCCCTCTTGTTCTTTCATTTATTTATTTATTTATTTATTTAATTATAAAGTTTAATATAGCGCAAACTTGATCCCAAAGGATACCAGAGCGCTTTACAATTTGAGGCAAATTAACAAATCAGAACATTAGTCTAACATTGGGAATCTAATGGGCATTGAATCAACTAGTACAAACACAACAGCTCAATATAACCTTAGTGCATGAGTAGGAATGGGCTATGCAATGGAGCTAAGTATCGTAAGCTGCCCTTAGTTATTAGACAGAATCGTCTCAGCATGACAATTTCTACATAGCATAGAAGACTGTGTGCACCAGGTACTAACCTATGTACTGTTTTCACACAGTATGAAGGCTAAAAGTAGTATGATGTTTAGCACCCTCAGACCTTGGTTATTTTAAGTGAATAATCTCTCTTTGCACAAGATGTGTATAGAACGTACATTGTTCTTAGTACATACTTTTTAAACTCTGTGGAGTATTTCTCATGAGAGTTTCACTGTCTGGAAACCGTGTGTTAGAAAGTAAACTCTCCATAGAGCCAACACTGTTTACAATACCCACTTTTCTACTCATATCAACTTCATTTCTTAATGTAGGTTTGGCGAGGGGTGTGATACAAATAAAAGCTGACCATAGTAGGGCATTAATTTGGAACAGACGTTGAGTATCTTGAGGAACTTGGCTTTTTTACAGCATTATACATATTGAAGACCATGTACAATGAGGGTTTCCCATATATCTGTGGTTGATTGTTAATGTGAATTAAGCTACCAGTGAAGCCAATTTTATCTCAAGCTCCTCGTTCAGGTCTAAATGGTAAACTGGGTACAAAAACTCCATGGGACCATCTCTGCACCATTGATGAACCTTGAAAGTGATATCAAATCTTACTATGGAGGAGGGTGAGGAACGGGGAATACCTAGACTGGGTCATGCTGGCTTTGCCAGAAACAATAAAGTAGTGTTTCAAGTAGGTTCCTTTGCTCTTCAGTGAAGGCTTAGAGCCTGTAATGGAAGTACAATATCAGATAAGGACCCTAGACATACATTCACATGGGCCAATTGCAGAACTTGAATATATTACTTTCTACAGGACATTGGCACCATCTGATCGACATGACGGTAACGAAAAGGTTTGATAGTGACCATAATGCCCGGATATTTGACCTGGAACACATGCTTATCTCCCCCAAGGCCCAATCTGACAGAAAATGATTAAGCCCAATTGTACTTAGCATTAATAGAAGAAGGGTTAATTTGCCAGAGATAGAGAGGAATGAAGATATCCTAGCACAGATATATATATTGTTGCATTGCAGTTGTTATATGACAACAATAAGTATGAGGAAGAGGCATTTAGTAGACTAGTTGGGAAGCTTAAATACGTTTTATATAAGGTGGGAAGGAGCTCGATGATAAGTAATAATAAAGTAGAATGGTATGATGAGCATTGCAAGGTGACAAGGGCAGAGTTGATGGGTGCCATAAAAAAACGGTTATAGAAGTTCTGTGGCGGCGCAAAGGAAAAAATATAAAGCGCTCCGAATTGGGGCAGAAAGGAACTGGGAAGAGGGGCTATGCAGAGACCTAACTAGTGTGGCAAAACGTAAGGACAGCAAACAGTTTTGGCATATAATAGCAAAAGGGACTGAGAGCCACATTGAAGATGAAGACTACCACATCCAGCCACAGACATGGGTAACACACTTTAGCTCACTCTAAACGACCCATTGTCAGTGAAATTGCTCTCCCTCCCTCGCAGCTCCACCATTAAGTGAGGCCTTCCCCAAAGCCCCTGCACTCTCGAGTGTTGGTGTTCGAGGCCCTACTCCACCCGCAGGTTTCACCTGCTACATCATCCCTGGTGATCCAGTGGACCTCTGCCTCCATTGTCTCGCTTCGCTTTTTCACTAATTTTTTCCCTCACTTCTATCTCCCCCTTCACTCTCCTTCTGGGTCTTTCATCCATTTCACTCTCCTTCTTTGTCTTTCCTCAGTTTCTCACTTGTTTTTTTAACCTCATCTCAATCTCCCCCTTTCACTCTCCTTTGGTGTCCTCTGTGTCTTTCCTCCACTCTTTCTTGCACTTTTGCTGCCTTATTTGCACTTTTCTCTCTCTTTTTGCCTTTTTCAGCCCGTTTACCCCGCCGCTGCTGCTCCCTGTGGCCCCTCTCCACCAGCACAACCAATGCGACTAGCCCAACCCATCTCCCCTCCCCGCTCCCACCTTCCAGCTGTCCAGCCCTCCCCGACCCCTACTTAATGACAGCCGCTGCAGGGACAGGCGAGCAAGACCACTGACTCATTGTCAGTGAAATTGCTCTTCCTCCCTCTCAGCTCCACCATTGAGTGAGGCCTTCCCCTGTGCCCCTGCACTCTCGGGTGTTGCTGTTCGAGTCCCTCCTCCACCCGGAGGGTTCACCTGCGCCTCATCCCCGGTGATCCAGTGGACCTCTGCCTCCTTTCTCTCGCTCCGCTTTTTTACTCCTTTTTTCCCTCACTTCTATCTCCCCCTTCACTCTTCTTCTGGGTCTTTCCTCCATTTTCTGTCGTTTTTTACCCTCATCTTAATCTCCCCTTTTCACTCTCCTTCTGTGTCCTCTGTGTCTTTCCTCCACTCTTTCTTGCACTTTTGCTGCCTTATTTGCGCTTTTCTCTCACTTTTTTCCTTTTTCCTTTTGCCTTTTTCAGCCGTTTTTCCCCATCGCTGCTGCCCCTGCGACCCCTTCCTCCCAGCACGACCAGTGCGACCAGCCCAATTCAGCTCCCCTACCCACTCCCGCCTCACAGCTGTCAAGCCCTCCCCGACCCCTATTTAATGGCGGCCGCTGCGCGGACATGCAGCGGGCACACCGCCGGCGCGCCAAATGCAAACCCGTCTGCGCCCGTCCACGACTCGACTGAGACCAGCGTCAGGAACCCTAGATCTCTGCACCACCAACGTTACGACTCAGCGGCACTCCACGCTCTTAACCCAGGCTGCAACAACAACTGCAAGCTAGCATCACCAGACAAAACCCACAGACCCTTCTGCTGTCACCACTGCTGGCACACCTGCAGCACTGCCAAGACCACGGCACCCAGCGAAACCCGCCCGCAAGAACACAACCAAACCGAAGACCCTGCAATGCATCCTCCTCAATGTCTGATCTCGCCACAAACAGGCCACCGAAATCTGGGACCTCCTCAACAGCACCACCCCGGACGTAGCATTCTTTACTGAAACCTGGACCAACACCACCTCGGGACCGGACATCGCCATCGCCATTCCCCAAGGATACAAGATCTCCAGGAAGGACCACCCCACCCGCCCGGGAGGAGGAATTGCCATCATTCACAAATCCACCCTCGTCCTGAGTACACTCCCCAAATGCGTCCACAGACCTGATGGAACACCTTCACTTCAAGATACTGGCCAGCCCTACCTCCACCCTCCGAGGAACCCTCTTCTACTAACCCCCTGGACCCTGCAGACTTTTTGCCAACTCCATCATGGACATCATCTCCCAGCATGCCATTGCGTCCACCAACTACACCTTACTGGGAGACCTCAACTTCCACCTCAACAACTAACTGGATCTCAGCACCATATCCCTCCTGGACAACCTCTACAACATTCGACTCCGCCAGATCGTGACCAAACACAAGCACTCAGCAGGACACACACTCGACCCCCTCTTCACAACAGGAAACTCCATCACCTTCAGCCACACCACTGAACTCCTATGGACTGACCATCGATGCGTCCACTTCACCTTCAGAACACCCACCATCCACAGATACCAGCACCTGCTCTCACGAAGAAACTGGACCAGATTCACCGACGACCAGTTAACTTCATCCCTCAGCAACTCCACCCCAACCATCGCGGAAGGCCTGGAGGAATACTGAATCCACAGAAGCCCACAACAACTTCAGAGCCGCCACCAATGCTCACCACCAACTCATCAGAAAAATAAGGAAAAAAGCGATTGAAGATAGACTCTCCACTCATGCACACAACAGCTAAGAACTCTTCAAAATCATCAAGGGGTTCGCCCAACGCACCAGCGAGTCCACCGACAACCCTCCCTCACAAAACCTCTGCGACAAACTCAGCACCATTTTTTGCCACAAAATCAAGAGCAACTACAACTTCGACGAAGACAACCAACACACTGAACCCTCACCAACCACCCCCGACACCCTGAAGCCAGCGATCGTCAACTGGACAGCCCTCACCACCAAAGACACACTGAAGACGATGAAGTCAATTCACTCTGAGGCCCCCACTGACCCCTGCCCCACCACATTTTCAACAGAGATGCCGACACTATCGCAACCATGCTCTGCCACACCATCAACCAGTTCCTGGCAACAGCCTCGTTCCCTGACTACTGGAAGCACGCCAATATCAACCCCCTCTTGAAGAAACCCTCAGCGGACCCCACCAACCTAAAAAACTACAGACTCATCTCCCTGCTCCCATTCCCAGCGAAAGTCATCGAGAAAGCCATCAACAGCCAACTCGCCACAATTATCGAAGGGCACAACATCCTTGACTCCTCTCAAACCGGCTTCAGAAAAAAACACAGTACGGAAACCACCCTTCTCGCAGCAACAGATGACATCCGTACCTTACTGGACAAAGGAGAAACAGCAGCCCTCATCCTCCTCGACTTCTCAGCGGCGTTCGACACAATCTCTCACTGCACCCTAATTCACAGATTCCACGACGCAGGGATCCAGAACAAGGCCAACGATCGGATCCACTCCTTCCTCTCCGGCAGAACGCAGCCGGTCAGTCTCCCCCCTTTTCCCTCAGATCCTACACCTACCACGTCCCCCAGGGGTCCTCCCTCAGCCCTACGCTCTTCAACGTCTACATGACTTTGTTCGCCCCCATCGTCAGAACCTACGGACTCAAAATTGTGTCATACGCAGAAGACACCCAACTCATCCTCTCCCTATCCAACGAACCCCACACCGCCAGACACAACTTTCGAGAAGGCATGGAATCCGTCGCCAAATGGATGAAAAACAGCTGCCTACAACTAAACACCAACAAAACGGAAGTACTCATTATGCCTGGAACGACACCTGGTGGCTCCCTGCCCTCGGAAGCCCGCCCACCCCCACGGACCATGCGCGCAACCTGGGAATCATCCTGGACTCAGAGCACAAAATGGACCGCCAGATCAACTCCATCTCGTCCTCCTCCTTCCACACCCTCTGCCTCCTACGTAAGACCTTCAAATGGATCCCCCTGGAACACAGAAAGATTGTCACTCATGCCCTGGTCACCAGCAGGCTTGACTACGGCAGCGCACTCTATGCCGGAATAAAGAAAAACCTCACCCGCAAGCTACAGAACATCCAAAATACCGCCACAATACTGATCCTCAACCTCCCAAGACATTGCCACATCTCCCAGCACCTGCGCTCACTTTACTGGCTCCCCATCGAAGCTAGAGTCACCTTCAAGATGCTAACCCACGCTCAACAGGCCACCGAAATCTGGGACCTCCTCAACAGCACCACCCCGGACGTAGCATTCTTTACTGAAACCTGGACCAACACCACCTCGGGACCGGACATCGCCATCGCCATTCCCCAAGGTTACAAGATCTCCAGGAAGGACCACCCCACCCGCCCGGGAGGAGGAATTGCCATCATTCACAAATCCACCCTCGTCCTGAGTACACTCCCCAAACGCGTCCACAGACCTGATGGAACACCTTCACTTCAAGATACTGGCCAGCCCTACCTCCACCCTCCGAGGAACCCTCTTCTACTAACCCCCTGGACCCTGCAGACTTTTTGCCAACTCCATCATGGACATCATCTCCCAGCATGCCATCGCGTCCACCAACTACACCTTACTGGGAGACCTCAACTTCCACCTCAACAACTAACTGGATCTCAGCACCATATCCCTCCTGGACAACCTCTACAACATTCGACTCCGCCAGATCGTGACCAAACACAAGCACTCAGCAGGACACACACTCGACCCCCTCTTCACAACAGGAAACTCCATCACCTTCAGCCACACCACTGAACTCCTATGGACTGACCATTGATGCGTCCACTTCACCTTCAGAACACCCACCATCCACAGATACCAGCACCTGCTCTCACAAAGAAACTGGACCAGATTCACCGACGACCAGTTAACTTCATCCCTCAGCAACTTCACCCCAACCATCGCGGAAAACTACAACCCCAACACTCCAGCCCGAAACCCTGCACAGATGTATCTCCGACAGCGCCAACACCATAGCCCCCCTCAAGAAAACAACAACACCCACTCCAAGAAAGCTAGATGGTTCACCACCGAACTTCAAGATTCCAGACGCACTTGTTGCCGCCTCGGAAAGGCCTGGAGGAATACTGAATCCACAGAAGCCCACAACAACTTCAGAGCCGCCACCAATGCTCACCACCAACTCATCAGAAAAATAAGGAAAAAAGCGATTGAAGATAGACTCTCCACTCATGCACACAACAGCTAAGAACTCTTCAAAATCATCAAGGGGTTCGCCCAACGCACCAGCGAGTCCACCGACAACCCTCCCTCACAAAACCTCTGCGACAAACTCAGCACCATTTTTTGCCACAAAATCAAGAGCAACTACAACTTCGACGAAGACAACCAACACACTGAACCCTCACCAACCACCCCAGACACCCTGAAGCCAGCGATCGTCAACTGGACAGCCCTCACCACCAAAGACACACTGAAGACGATGAAGTCAATTCACTCTGAGGCCCCCACTGACCCCTGCCCCACCACATTTTCAACAGAGATGCCGACACTATCGCAACCATGCTCTGCCACACCATCAACCAGTTCCTGGCAACAGCCTCGTTCCCTGACTACTGGAAGCACGCCAATATCAACCCCCTCTTGAAGAAACCCTCAGCGGACCCCACCAACCTAAAAAACTACAGACTCATCTCCCTGCTCCCATTCCCAGCGAAAGTCATCGAGAAAGCCATCAACAGCCAACTCGCCACATTTATCGAAGGGCACAACATCCTTGACTCCTCCCAAACCGGCTTCAGAAAAAAACACAGTACGGAAACCACCCTTCTCGCAGCAACAGACGACATCCGTACCTTACTGGACAAAGGAGAAACAGCAGCCCTCATCCTCCTCGACTTCTCAGCGGCGTTCGACACAATCTCTCACCGCACCCTAATTCACAGATTCCACGACGCAGGGATCCAGAACAAGGCCAACGATCGGATCCACTCCTTCCTCTCCGGCAGAACGCAGCCGGTCAGTCTCCCCCCTTTTCCCTCAGATCCTACACCTACCACGTCCCCCAGGGGTCCTCCCTCAGCCCTACGCTCTTCAACGTCTACATGACTTTGTTCGCCCCCATCGTCAGAACCTACGGATTCAACATTGTGTCATACGCAGAAGACACCCAACTCATCCTCTCCCTATCCAACGAACCCCACACCGCCAGACACAACTTTCGAGAAGGCATGGAATCCGTCGCCAAATGGATGAAAAACAGCTGCCTACAACTAAACACCAACAAAACGGAAGTACTCATTATGCCTGGAACGACACCTGGTGGCTCCCTGCCCTCGGAAGCCCGCCCACCCCCACGGACCATGCGCGCAACCTGGGAATCATCCTGGACTCAGAGCACAAAATGGACCGCCAGATCAACTCCATCTCGTCCTCCTCCTTCCACACCCTCTGCCTCCTACGTAAGACCTTCAAATGGATCCCCCTGGAACACAGAAAGATTGTCACTCACGCCCTGGTCACCAGCAGGCTTGACTACGGCAGCGCACTCTATGCCGGAATAAAGAAAAACCTCACCCGCAAGCAACAGAACATCCAAAATACCGTCACAATACTGATCCTCAACCTCCCAAGACATTGCCACATCTCCCAGCACCTGCGCTCACTTTACTGGCTCCCCATCGAAGCTAGAGTCACCTTCAAGATGCTAACCCACGCTCACAAGGCCCTCCACGACACCGGACCAGCATACCTGAACAGCCAACTCAAATTCTAGGCACCGCAAAGGACCTTACGATCAGCCCAGCTCTCCTACGCCGTGGTCCCTCACACCAGAAAGACCAGATCAGGAGGCCACTCCTTCTCCTTCCGCTTGGCCAGAGCCTTGAACGACCTTCCACTCCACCTCAGACAGATAACATCGCTCCCGATCTTCGCAAGAAACCTGAAAACCTGGTCCTTCGATGACCCCCTCATTGATGGACTGGAACCTGCGACCCCCCTTCCCCCCAAGCACCTTGAGACACTTACGGGTGATTAGTTGCACTTAACAAACACCTGATTAATTCATTTAAATGACGCAGGTTGACAACGAGATGAGGGTCAGCCAAACAGATTGAATAGATATAAATAGAGAGATGGTTGACGTAGACCCGATTGTTTTTAGCTTGGAGGAAACAAGGAGGGCCCTTACTACATTACAGAAGAATAAAGCAATGGCCTTTGATAAATTCCCAGGTGGCCTTTTCCTCGCAGAACCAGTAGTATGGAGCATTATTCTTAATCAAAATGTTAATGTATTTTAAAGGGCACAGAGAAACCTGATTCCTGGCTGGGAGCAGAGGTAGTGCCAGTGTTCCAGAAGGGTGGTTAAAGCGAGCCAGAAAATTACAGGCCTATTTGTCTGATTGACATCTCACAAAAACGATGTCATAGATATTTGTTAGAAAGGGTTTAAGACTGGATGAGTGAGGAATAGATTTTATCACCATTAAAGGCTGGTTTTAGAGAGAACATGAGCACCATAGATCCAATATTTAAGTTCAGAATAATTCTATGGAAGTCACCAAAAGAGAACATATATATGTAGTGTGTGTGGACTTACTTGCAGCCTCTTATCTCATCCCCAGAGAACAAATATGGTCAGTTGAGCAGATGTGGGTCTCGAGGAACCTATTACAAATTAGGAAAAGGCTCCATATGAATAATTACGCCCAAGTAAGATGGGGGAGGAAGGAAGAACTGGCAGAAACTTTTAGGGTGAACAGAGAAGGGTGACAAGGTTGTGTATTAGCATAGACTCTGTTCATCCAAGCAGGAATATTTTGAAGCTGTCCCCTTTACTAAACCACCTCTACTCTATGGACTTCACTGTGCAAGGGAGGAAGAGTGCGCAGTGGGGTAGCTAGAGCTTCTGGCGCCCGGGGCTATCCAAATAAACAAAAAGAATCCACTCCTCAAGTCGTAGGTGTGGTCTCCGCAATGGGGAGCACCCTACTGTTTTTTAGGTCCCCTCACACACCAACAGGCCCCATGACACCAAGGGGCCTGTTGGTGTGTGAGGGGACCTAAAAAACAGTAGGGTGCTCCCCATTGCGGAGACCACACCTAGGACTCGAGGAGTGGATTCTTTTTGTTTATTTGCATTAGTCCAGGGAGAACGAATCCATTTTGATTTAATTTCTCTCTCTCCCCTTTTTGTTGTTGACAGTGCCCGGGTCTATCCCTCACATTGCCGCCCATGGTAGGTAGCAAGGGGAGGGAGCAGAGGAAAGGTCTAGGGAAACATTATGGCAGGCAGCAGGGGTGGAATGGCAGGGTTTGAGTTACGACTCCACTCTCTACTCCACTGCATAAGAAAGGGCATGAAACTGCGGCGTAAGCATAGAGCAATCCTCGAAGGTCAAGTATCAGTTGATGAAGGACCACCAGCACTAAAAAACAGCAGCACTACAATGCACAAAGTACAGAAAATGCCACAGTGGTAGATTTAGTGAGAGGAGCTTCCAGTAAAAACTATAATAATGGTAGTGGGGCAAGGAGTTACACATACAAAGAGAGTACAGGTTTTGTAAGAAAAAAGCAAGGTTGATAGAAGGGATTGTCTAATGTTGTGGTGCTCACCATTTAAACAGCCTGCTACCCAGAGGTGTGACACAAATGACCAAAAAGGAACAGTTATTCAGAAACAAACATCAGAAGATGGGGGCACACCAATGTAGCAACATAGGACTATAATTCTTTATTAAATATACATTAGCACTCAAAGTTGGAGTAGGGAATGTATCTGAAGCTGTTCGCAGTAGACAAGAGTTGGAATACCATATCAGCTACATCGTATACATCTAACACGAATTTCATCTTTAACACTTTCTCAAGACCCTGGGGCAGATTTTTACACAGCACTCCGTTTCATGAGGAACAATAAATCTGGGCCTTGGTTTCCTAAGGGTTGCTTTGTTTTAAGACTAAGTATGATCTTGTTTTGGTATTCCATATAAAGACTGGGATGAGGACAAAGGGCGTAGAGAAAATGGGCAAATTACTTAACAATAACCTTCATTACACCTAGTCTTCTTCGTCCCAGCCATCACACCCTATCATACTACCTTGAATGTATGGCCTTCAGGTAGGCTCAAGATGATGCAGTGAATGTCATCCTCCTAATGGCACCTGTGAGGGTATATGGGCTGACCCAAAATTATTCCCAGGGCCTTCAATGGTAGTGCTTTCACTGCTCCCCCTACAGGGGAGCTCACAAATACAGCTATAACCTAACTAGATGTGCTCCCCCGTCGGTTTTTGCTCCCCCTACGTCAGAGGGGAGATACAAATACAGCTATAACCTGCATGTTGGTGCCTGGCCGTATGTCTATGCCTCCCCTAAAGTGCTGCAGCTGTTTGTGCGTGCGCCTAACATAAAACTGGTATGGTATGTGTAAAGTTGGCAAACAATTACTGTTTTAAGCAATAATTTTGAATATAATTTCGTATGTGTCTTCACAGGCTGGTTACCTCATGAAAGTCCGGGCCTGGTTTGTGCGGCGCACCTCGGTGGTGGCTGTCGTCACAGGCTGGTTAACTACCACAATCACTGGTAGTGGTGTTAACGCTGCAACAGGACAGAGCTTCAAATTGAATGACAAATGAATTAGTGCGCATGTGTGAAATGACACGCATGTGCACTAAAACGGCAGAACACTGGGGGAGCGCAAAAATACCTGTATTTAGGAAAATAGCATTTTCAGATAGCATGCGCACAAACGAGGGGGGAGCACAGCCAAATGGGGAGATGGAAACAACAGAACACCGGCCACCCCCAAAATAGTGCCGCCTCGGGCGGACCGCCTCACCACCTCCCCCCCAGCTACGCCCCTGAGAGTGTGTGTGAGGGGGACATCAGGCAAAGTGAATTGAAAACAGGCGCACCAAGCATTGTTCCACATTTTGCTCTCAGGCAAGCATTGTAAACAGGGCTCGAGTCGGGGTACCACGCGGATGGATGGCGTCCCCCCACTTATTTTACCGGGGGACCGCCATCCCCTCTGCCAAACAGCTGGACTTCACTCTTTGGCCTCTCTGGGACGAGGAGCTCGGCACCTTTCGTGACGTCACTTCCTGTCGTGACGTCACTTCCGGTGACAGCGTCCCCCCACTTCTTTTTTTACGACTTGTGCCCTGATTGTAGGATTGGAACAAAGATTTTAAAATGTGCTGTTAAATGCTGTGCCAGAGGAGTTTTTAGGCATGGGCAAAGTGGGCAACTTTCCAAGGTCCCCAACTTTCCAGGGGCCCCTAGAAAAGTGAACTTTCTCTTTATTTGCTTTCTGTCTCCTCTATTTGCCCTGTCTAAACCTCTTTCGCTTTCTACCTACATTTACCACCTGACTCTCTCTACCCAGTGCCATTTTCGGACTTTGGGGTCCCGGACAAAACCCATTTAAGCCTTTTTTGTGTGATCCTGTTTAAGTGTAACATATAATTTAATATTTTTTGGCATCATGCAAGTTTGAATAAGCTGGAAATGGGTAATACAAATTTAAATTTCTTCTATTTCAGGGCCCCTAAATTATGTCTTGCAGGGGCCCACAGAATCCTTAATATGGAACTGCCCTGCACTGCAGGGGAGTGGTGGGACTCTCCCTCGAAGTCATGAACGTCGATCCACCAAAATGGCCGGTTTAGCGGAAGTGACAAACACACATACTTTATCTCAGAGACATCACATTAAGTGATATGACCTTTTGCCAGGTAGTAAATGCACAAGTAATATGATAACACAGCCCTTCCTAACACAAATAAGTGTCTATTTCAGATATCACTTGTGTTTTGATAAGAATGCAAACATAATATGCCAAGTAAACGTAAGCATTTATTTTCCTCCAGAGGATAGATTGTCACGAAACATAGACCACTAGGAACCAAAATTACTTCTACCACAAACGCCCATTTTGTAATGTGTCCCGTAGTGTACATCAAAAAGGCAAAATGTATAGATACATTACAGGAAAACGCTTTACAAAAGATAAAACTTAGGTGTTATGTCCACCTCTGTTAACTTATATTGGTCATATATTGAATATGAACCATGATAAGCATAAAGGTGAAGGTTTTGTTCAAACGGCTCATTTTTAATGCGTTCATGATAATAATAAATGATAAGTTGTCTAAAAATGTGCTATTTTATTTCATTTTTTATTTAGAGTTGTGAGCAATGCTCTGCTGAATTTATTTTATTGAACTTGATCCCAGTCTGATCAGCAGAAAGTAAAGTAAACAGGTACATTGGGAGGCTGTTTACCTTCTGCTTTTGGGACTGCTTTTGCCACCTCTGAGGCCCATGCTCGCTAAGGTTGTGCCAGGGGTCACAAGGGAAAAGGTTAGAGTTGCAGCGGTGACTCTTGGAAACCACACATGATATCCATGACATCCATGCTCAAAGTTCAAGCAGGTACCAAGAAGCAAGGTGTCAGTTTTTGGGCAAAACACAGACATCCATGCACAAACAGACCAATACATCAGCAGACAACCAAGGGCACGGTCAGACCCCACTGAGTCTGAGACCAATATAAAGGCACCCGAGTACACAGACTAGCAGACACACATGCAGCCGTGCACATAGACAAACACATGTAGAATAGCAGGCACATCTGTACACAGACAGCACACGGAGACACACATACACAAACAGACATCTATATGCAGTCAGACACAAGACACATAAAGTCATAAACAATGCAAACAATGCAAACATTTGCATATATGAATAGACAGAGAGAAAGGGGGAAGGCGGGCAGACAGACGGCTGGACATACAGAGTGATGGATGGTGAGGTAGCTAACACACCTGCACACAGTCTAAAAGATATACAGTCACAGTGCACAGGCTAAAAACATACTATTACCCAAGCACTAAATAAAAACAGCATCCGGGTGAACAGACACCCATGCATCTATGTGCACAGATGAACGAACAAGCAGCTACCAGTGTTTGCAGACCAGCCAACATAGAGGCAAAAAGTCATACAGCCTTGCACTAAGACAGAAATGTACCAATTCACCTAGACCAAGAAAATTACAAACAGACATGTGCGCAGACCAATTTATGTACAGACAATATGTACACAAACATCCAACACATGGATGCACCGGAACACAGACCAATAGACGCAGGGGCACCCATGCACCCTGGCCAATGGACTGAAAGTCACCCAACCAAATACGCCAAGAGATATACAGCTAACCTGGCATCCATTCACATCCAGACTACACACACACACATCCACCCATATAAAAAAGTCATATAGCCACACACATTACTCACCTACGGTCCAAGGCAGTGCACCCATGCCGCATAGATATAGGCAGACTATGAGACAGACAGTTGAATGGGCGGATGGGCTAATGGACAGAGTGTTGAATGTTGGATGCCTGGAATTATGCATAACAGGTGCTTGGGAGAGGCAAGCTTAATCTTTAACCTCGCTGCACAGGGATGCACATGTTAAAGGTTAATTTGATTAGTGTCTACACTAGTTCAATCTTTAGTCTTTTCTTGGAGCAATTAATTTTACCGGCTGATGGCAGAGCTGGAAGGGCCTTTCTGGCAGTGCAGATGGAACACCTGGAAAGGACCTGTGTCTGGGTTGTGTTATTTTGTTCCAGTGAGAGCCCTCAGGACAAAAAACAAACTGCCTACACACTGGTCTTTTCAAGTTGCCCCATCTGGAAATGTGTTAAAACGAAGAATGATGCGCAGGCCAGTCTTGTAGAAAAGGTAGTAGATTTATTCATGAGACTACTTCATAGGTTACAGGTTACAGGATGTTAGTTTGATCCATTAAAGTGCCCCACCAGGAGCAGCCTCCTCGTTGCTCAGCCCTTCCACAACAATTGACTCTCCTTTCAATACAGACACACTGAACATTCTAAATGTCCTAACCATAGGCTGAGCAGCAAGGCAGAGAACCTCAATAGGGAGAGTGCATTGAGTAACAAGTACATTACTACAAAATGCTAGTCTGAAAGACTGTCAGAGTGCACGAAAGGCCAGTCCAACACTGGATGATGGAATCATTTCGTCTACGTGCTCATCAAAATCATTGCCTTTTTGGAATAATGACTTGGAGGTAACAATATGGAACAATCTCAGTGCTCATGCCACCCTTTAACTAGTCGTTGTAACCATACATATGTTACATTGTGATTCTTTAACTGTTTCTCTTTAGTATTTACATCACACTTAGGGTCGCCTGATCGCTCCATGCATACCAAAAACATGAATTCAGTCCTGCATTTCCCTTTAACAGTTAATTGTCCACAGGTATGTTTCTCCAATTTACTTAATGAAACAAAGGCTACAAATACCAGAATGCAACGATTTGTTAAATAAAAACCCAGGTCTAGAAAATGGTAATGTGTACAGCTGAATCTATATACACATTAAATTCACCAGGTTTAGTTTGCTACAAAAAACATACATTTTCATGGTGTCCTTTTCCTTCAGTTAAAGAAATGTAATACTATTTAGCCAGTTCTAGGATTTTCTCTTTAACCACGAGTTATGGAAATCCAGTTTGTTCAAATGCAACTGATGAAGGCTAAACCCACAGCACCGCATTGCTAAATAAAAACAGTACTAGAAACATGGAACAATTGCAAACCCCTGCTAGGCCCTGATTATTTTATTTTATTTTTTATTTATATATTCAAGGGCAGATTTCCAAGCCCCATGCGCCGCCGGTGCATCACGTTGCGTGACGCACCGGTGGCGCAGCCTGCTAAAGGATATTTACAAGCACAGGTAGTCACCTTGCGCGACTTAACCTGTGCTTGTAAGTAGCGCCTCTGTTCACGCAACACTTTGCTTGTTAGGGGTGGGACATGGGTGTTGCTGTGGGTGTTCCCACGCAACACCCATGTCCACTGAGGCATTTCCAGATTTACGAGAAATTGTAAACCTGGAAATGCGTCAGTTTGCTGCGCCACCACAGGGGAGGCGTAGCCAAGCGAAACAAGGAGAAATATTTTCATTTCTCCTTGTTTTTTCCTCTTTCAATGTGTGCTGCTTTCTACAGCACGCATTGAAAGAGGAAAATGCCTGCAAGGATTACTTTGATGCAGGAAGGGGCCCCTTCCTTTACAAAAGCAATCTCGCCATGGCGTAGGCATCCTTGCACCATGGTGTAAGGGTCCCTGTGCCGGCACATGGCAGCTGTTTCTGTGCTGCCCCACGGGAACAGACTGTGAGGCCCTTTAGGGATTCCTTTAGGGTCACCCCTTCACCGCAGAACCACTAGGCCTGTACCCTTACAGACCCAGAGAGGTTGTATTGTATCCCTTTTACTTTTTATGTTTAGGTTTGTTTTCACTGTGTAGTACTATTCACTATAGGTCCTGAGGAATTGCGACTCTCGCATGAAACATGTCGACCTGATCAGGGGGTTGAGGTAGTTCCACTGTGCCCCTTACAGCCTCTATCTCCCCTCCCACCTTTTAACCAAGGGAATCTATCACGCGAATAAATGATCTTGTGAATTGATTCACCTTTTTTAACATCACTATCCCCACATGACTACACTTCCACTGTTCCCCTCACATGCACACAACCATTGGCTGGAACAAAAGAACTCCGACAAAGAGCGCCCTTGAGGCGCCCGTCAGACATTGCAGCGCCAGTCTGACGAGGAGCAAGAGGCCAATGATGAAGCTTGACATCTAGCTCGCTGGGTGTGTGAGGCCTCTCAGTTCCAACAAGGGAGCTTTCTGCTCCCTGTCTTAACTCTCCCTAACCCCCTTTTCCACACACTCTCCTTCCTGTTTACTTATCTTTTTGGGGAACTTTTTACTTTGTGTATTTCATAGCTGTTTCTGCACCCACGCAGGGGAGAGCACAGGCATGCGACATATCTTTGTAGATTTGTTGCATTCCTGTGCTCTGAAAGTGCAGCAGCGTGGAGCAGCCAAGGGCTTGCGGTGCCACCCTGCAGCACTTTCATGTAGATCTGCCCATTAATTTATAATGCTTTGTGTAGCGCAAACATGACTCAGCAGGTATCAGAGCACTTCACTATCAGGGTAAGTAGGATACAATTGTGGGGGAAAAAAATGTGTTACATATATGAGCATAGCATGCTAACGCTGGGATATCGAGGCGGATAACAATGTGGTCAGGCGGGGCTGTTGCGGTGCAGAATTTCCCTCCACTTGGCTCAGAGTGGGCTTGTACTCCCACACCCGGATTTCCCAGGTGCTGAAAACTGGAGCTGGTCTTACGGGGCGGGCGGTACTGTAGCAGCCAAGCCTCGACTCCCAATTTTTTCCTGACAGCATTCTAGGTCCCCGTCAGATCTTATCTGTCCCTTTCTGCCCCTGCTCCGCTCACCACACTCTCTCCACTCCACCAGGCCCGGACTGGCCATAGCGGGCACTGGGCAATCCCCCGGTGCGCCGCACAGGTGGGGGCCGGTTTTGGGCCTCTGGGGGCCGTTTTTGTTACAGGGCCGTTTTTGCAGCATAGCTGCAAAATCGGCCCTGTAACAAAAACGGCTGAAAACCGGCCCCGGCAAAGTGCTCGGCCGCCCCCTCCCCCTTCCGAGTGGGGCGGGGGCCGGCCGAGCACTTTGCCAGGGCCGGTTGTGGTTCCCAGTCCGGCCCTGCACTCCACCATGAGGTAGACGCATACATGTACCACCTGCTCAGAGCAGTTCGTAAATGTATAAATCCCAGGGACTTGGGAATTCATTGTTATGTTACTACCGATAAATCTGGTCTTATGTAGTAACTCCCTACTCCGTCCACTTTACCTTCTTATTGCATGGAACTGGCACAGAATTACTGCATGGTAACAATAAATTCACAAATCACATGCAAATGTAGAGCCTCAAGAGCACCGTTCAACTGGGAATAAGGCCCTTACTGTACAGTCTGCAAGCATTGACATTATCATGTCTCAATTTTTAGAAATAAACATTTTTGATGTTTATGATATTGCTATGGACCATAATTTTGTTTGTGTTCCAGTGATTAAATGTGTTTTCTTTGTTAGCATTTAATGTGAAAATAGGTGAACAAGTAGTCTCTGTGGAATATCACTGCTTGCTTCCCACTTTCATTATCCAGCCTTTACAGGTCCATGTAGTCATAAAGCATCTCATACAAAAAATCATGTTAATCAGTTGGATATGATGGCGATAGGACCTTCAGAAACTCTTAGAAAGGACCGTCTTATTTTAGTCAGGCAATGCCGTGATACGCACCCAGGTATCTTGCAAAAGCCTGAACCAAAAGTGATTTCTTTGAAGTCAGTACTCATGCTTTAACAGTACTGATACATACATTAAATGATATAAAATAATATGTGTGTGACCAGTTCTCTGAGGCATAGAGACCTCAGAGGCAATGGGCCAATCCTTGTAACAGGTATGGGCTGCTGCCTCCAAATCCACAGAAGTCAGGCTCCGTACAAGCTTCCTGAATTATCAAGTACCTTATGTTATATTGATTTGTGTAGCGCACCAAGTGTGATGTACGAGAATGAGCAACCTCCAGTTTTGCTTTTATGGATGCAAGGAATGTGTGAGAGTGAGACAGGGCGGAGGTGTCTGGTGATTTGGTGAAAGTGTATGCGCCTGTTCAAGAATTCTGGTCCTGTGTTGTCTAGGGCTTTGTATGTGCGCATGAGAAGTTTGAATTGGCTGTCCTTGTTATTGGGGTGCCAGTGAAGCTGTGTGATGTGGGTGCAGCATGGGAGGTTGATTATGAGTCTTGCAGCAGTGTTCAGGATGGTCTGTGTAGGAGTTGTATGGAGATTCCGGTGTAAACACTATTGCTGTAGGCCAGTCAGCTGGGATTGAGTGCTTGTGTGATGGTCCGTCTGGTGTTCTGAGACAACCAGTTGAAGATTTTTCGCAGCATGCGTAGGGTGTGGAAGCAAGAGGTGCACACTGCATTGACTTGAGCTGTCATGTTGAGCTTGTTGTCTATGATGATCCATCGATTTCTTGCATGGTCTGATGGTGTCAGTGTTAGTCCTAGCTCAAACGGCCATCAGGTGGAGTCCCATGAGGAGTTCTTGTTGCCAAAGACCAGTACTTCCATCTTGTCTGAGTTCAGCTGCAGGCAGTGGGTGCGCACCCAGTCTGCTACCATGTAGTTGTTTTATTTATCAGGGAGAGGATGAGTTGGGTGTCATCAGCGTAGGAGAGTGGTGATGTTTTTTGATTGGACGACGTTGGCTACCGGTATCATGTATATGTTGAAAAGAGTGGTGCTGAGAAACAATCCGCAGGGGACTCAGCATATCAAATTCTTCGTCTCTGATGTGAAGGGTGGAATCCTGACCATTTGGGAGTGTATCCTTTTATGTCAATCTCCTGGAGTCTTCTGATCAGGGTATTATGGGAAACAGTATTGAAAGCCACTGAGAGGTCAAGCAAGATGAGGGCCGCTGTTTCTCCTCGGTCCAGGATGATTTGAATGGCATTGGTGGCTGTGATGAGAGTTGTTTTGATACTGTGGTTCTTTCGGAATACTGATTGAGTGTTGTCTAGAAGTTGGTGAAGTTCGAGGAGGGTGGTGAGTTGCTTGTTGATGGCCTTCTTAATCACTTTGGCTGGATAGAGAAGCAGGGAGATGGGTTGGAAGTTGCTTAGTTGATTTGCATCGGCTGTAGGCTTCTTGAGGAGGGCGTTGATTTCTGCAAGTTTCCATTCATCCGGAAAAGTAGCAGACCTGATGGATGGATGGTGTTGATGATGTGGGTCAGGGTGGTGCTGATTGGTGATGTTCCCAGGTTATCAATGTGGTGGGGGCATGGGTCAGTTGGACCCCTCAGTGGATGGTCTGCATGATTGCTGCTGTTTTGTTTCTGGAGAGGGTTGTCTATTTGGTCAGCTGTCCATCTTGGTTGGTGGTGGGTAGGTTAGCAACAAGTTCTCTGGGATTGGGTTGTGTGTGAAGTTGCTGTAGATGTTTTCAATTGTGCTGTAGAAGAAGTTGGATAGGATGTCACAGAGTTGCTAGGAGGTAGCTATGTTTGTGATAGTGGCTGAGGGAGAGGTGAAAGCCTTAACAATTGAGAAGATCTCTTTGCAGCTGTTGAAGCTTCCTTTGATGCTGTCCACTAGTGAGAAGAGAAGAAGAAATACTTTATTCGGTTCAATTTTCAAAAACCATAAAAGTACAAGACACACATAAAAAATGGTCCAAGAATCGCAATACAGCATTAAAAAGAGTGTCAATCTACAGTTAAAAAAGAGACATGCATCAGTTAAAAATTCACAAGATAAAAAACTTGATTCAAGTTAACACTGGGCAATGTTTGTGGTGGATATTCTACGTCCAATTAATCTTTTTGCCCAATCTCACTGCAATGGTTAAAAATTTAGCCACATTATAAATTTCCCAAATATCTGTTAACAGTTGGAGATACAGTAAAGCTGGTTTGACCTGCTTGAACCCTCTCCCCTTTAATAGGGGTATGATGAATTTTTTCCTGATGTCTTTAAAGTGGGCACAGAAAAATAAGTAATGGGCAGTGTCCATGATTGAGTAACCATCACAGTTACATAAGTTCAAATCCAAGTCCCTGGTCCAGCCGGGACGGCCAGAGATTAACAAATGGACCTTGTTCAATCGGAACTTGGTGAGAAGGTACCTGTGGTTTGGGTTGTTAACAACCTTCAGATAGAGTTCCAAGTCGTGGTCTGAAGAAACAATCAATTGGTGAGTCCTAACAGAGGGCTTTAACAGCTCCCTGCTTTCTCTGTCCATTCCACTATACTGCAAAAAAGTGTTCTTTGTCCACTTCAAATCAGCTTTCACAAGGGCGGATGGATTGTGAAACAGTTCAGGTCGTCCCAGCTTTACACACATCTGTTCAACATATTTCAGCCAGGGAATCTTGTTTCAATGATCTAACTTTAAGCAGTTCTTCAGGGTTTCATGGTTAACTTCCAGCTCTGAATTGAGCCATACTGATATCCATTTTAAAAGGGGGGCCATAGAAACTCGATCTTCCAAGAAGTCCACCCCGCATTCCTGGTGGACTATGAAGCTGGCAGTGGATCTTGGCAAAGAAAGAATTGATTTAAAAAAATTATCTTCAATCACTTGTAGAAATTTAATAGGCCTAAAGCCCCACAGGTCTGCACCATACATAGCGATGGCAATACATTTAGCAGCATACACTTTTAAAACTGCCTCTATGGGCTTCACCCCAAGTTTGCGTGAGAAACCCAGGACCGCAGATATGGATCGTGCCAAAACCTTTTTTTTCTCCAACATCTGGGGGTGCCAAGTAGAGCGGTCATCAAACACTACACCCAGATAAGGGAATCTAGAAACTCTTGATAACTTGTGGCCATTACAGTGCAGTGTCATAACATTTTTTTTGGCCTTTGCATTGTGGCCTACCACCATGACATGAGATTTGCCAAAATTGATACTTAAATCCAGTTTTGTCATAAAAATATAAAAAGAGTTCAACAGACTTTGTAAACCCACTGCGGTTCTAGCTATAAGAGCAGCGTCGTCCGCATACAGTAATGCGGGCAGTAGGTATTTCCCTGCCCTGGGTATATCCTTACAAGCTGTACCCAATATTCCACTCAAGTCATTGATGTATAGTGTGAAAAGCAGGGGAGCAAGAATGCAGCCCTGCCTTACACCGTTGGTAATACTGATTTTCCCTGTACAGTTCCCTTTTCTATCGTAACGGACCGTGGCAGTAAGGTCCCTATGAAGGTCTGCTAGAAAATACACAATATTTGGGTCAATTCTAATACTAAGAAGGTGGCCCCACAACTTGGATCTGTTAACTCGGTCAAATGCCGAGGACAGATCCATGAAGGCAATATAAAGGGATCCTTGCTTAACTTGTGTGTATTTCCCTATGAGCAGTTGTAGGTTTAGACTTTGATCGATGGTACTACGCCCCTTTCTAAAACCATACTGAAGGGGGGAGAGGGTGTTATTCTCCTCTAACCATTCAGTAAGTTTGCTTAGGACCACTCTCCCTAGGACCTTAACCGCGGAATCTATAAGGGATATAGGGCGATAGTTTCCGGGTTCCCCCCTGTCCCCTTTTTTGTAAATAGGGACAATTACTGATTGGGTCCATGGTTCTGAGATACCCGCTTTAAAGATTCTGTTGAAAACTCTAGTTAAAATTTTGGACCAGAATAAAATGTCAACTTTAAAAAGATCGGCAGGAACCCCATCCGGCCCGGGAGCTTTAATACTGGTCATTTTCCCAATGGCCACGGCCACCTCTTCCTCGTCCACCGTTAGGCTGTAAGGGAGTTGGTAAAAGCTGGTCGTGTCCTCAACCCCAGGGGTTTCCTGTTCGTAAACAGATTTAAAGTGCAAGTGACATTTGTCTTCTTGGATGCCACAATCCAGTTAGTTATTGCTTGAATCCGAAAAGAAGGGTTGGTTGACCACGGCCCAGAATTTGGCGCTACTTTTCAAAACATCAATTGAGGTCAGGTCGGCCCAAGCGTCCTCTCTGATCTCGCGCCGCCTTTTTTCAATGGTGGTCTTGTATTCTTTCCTAAGGGTAGCCACAAGCGTTCTATCTACTGGTTTAGATTTAAGAGCTACTTTTAACTTATGATTAGCAGCGGAACATTTGTTGTCAAACCAGCCTTCCTTTCCTTGAGTTTTCCTTTTGCCCTGTCGCGTCAGGTTGGACAGAATATCGGCGCAGACCCTTTTATACGCCTCTATTACCTCGTTGTCCCCCGCCTGATCATCCATACAGAGTTTTAGAGCCTCCTGGCTACTGGTACACAGATTACAAAAAAAATCCTCAGGAATTATTTTACACCACTTAATTCTGCGTGCCTGGTCAGTTGGTCGTATATCACATTTATCCACTAAACTCAAGCTACTTTCCTTGATATCAAATACATTCTTGACTTTTAATACAACCAGATTGTGGTCACTAAAATGGGACCTTACAACAAAGTAACTAATAATTTGACTCCCGTAACTACTACTCAAGAAAATATAATCAATTGTGGACCCGCTGCCGTGACCCGTAAAAGTGGGAATGTCCTCTTCCCCCCCGGTTGGCAACATTAACCCATTTTCAGCCAACAGGGATTCTAAAAAAGTTCCCTGTTCTGAATGTTCAAAGTGAATGTTCTCTTCTTCCGGGGGGCCAAACAAAACATTGGGGGGACATTTATCCTGGCAACCATGAACATTGAAATCTCCCAGTAGAATAACAATACATTCAGGCTCTATAGACTCCTTGAAATTAACCTCAACAAATTGCCAACTGGATGTTCCCTATCAAAGGAGTTGTAAAAATTCACTAACAGTACTGTATTAGAGCCCCTGTGTGTAATTATGACTGCGAGGCAGTAAGGACTGCCAGTGGGAATTTCTTTCTAGATGCCTGGAATTTTGGCGGATATCAAAGTAACCAGACCACCTCTTGCCCGCCCTCGCTTTGAGTTTACTGCTGGGAGAAAAAAAGTAGTGAAGCCATCCACTGTAAGTATGTTTTCAGTGGCCCATGTTTCCTGCATGGCTATTATGTCCATGGTGCTTATGAGGTCTCTCCAGTAGGGGTCATCAATTTAAATCCTGAGGCCCGCGATGTTCCATGTGGCCAATGTAATCCCCCGCCTGCCCCTTGCATTTTCGTCTTTCACACAGAATGCTGTCCCTCCCTCAGTACCCTGACCTATAGTTGACACTGAGTCAGTATTTATCTCAATGTTTGACTCTTGTGCGGGCTGACTACTCTGTGGGGAAATGGAAGGGGTGATTTGCAACTGTTTGATGGGTAAGCCCAATTTTTGTCAATCTACCCATTCAATAAATGACGGTCACTCATAATGATTAAATGTTGGGACGTTAAAGTAGTTTTCTTGCCCGTTCACAAAGTGGTGGTCATAAAGTGGGTAGCTATTTTGGGGCCCTGCAGCAAACCCTCCCTGGAAAGGTCTAGCCCTTCTTCTCCTGACCAGGTTCCATCCATCCTCACCACCCTCCTCCCATCCACGGGGTTGCGCCTCCCATGGGGGATTGAACCTCTGTCTATTTTTATATTCCTGTGGGCCCCTTAACCAGCTCCATCTTTTGTCTAGTTGATTCCCCTGTGCGTAGAAGTAGGAGAGAGGCCTGGCAGTGACCGTGCTTGCCTGATAGCGCGGAGTGCTGGCACAGATGTAATTTGCCACCTGTGGGTTCTCAAAGGTGACCACGATACAGTCACCTTGTAGATTTTTCCTATTACCGCCAACCCAAGGAGTTCTCTCCACCATTAGGATGTTACTAGGCATGCCGGGCGGTAATGGGGGATTTTTAGACAACCAATGACATACCTTATTTTTTAGGCCCTGGTAAGATTCTACTTCAGTTGATGCAAGTTCAGTAACCCCGGTCAGGATCACAACATAAGAACATGCATCCGGGGGAAGATGGATGTTTCTCCGGGACTCTCTCTTGTCTTTTGGGGCCTGGTCCAATTTGGGGGTCGGGGGTGTGGGGTCTTTAAATTTAACTTGAGGGATTACCTTGGGTTTAGCTGGGTTCGGAGTTTGTTTTGGGTCAGGGGTCTTTGAGGTAGTGCCTCCTGGATTGAGGGAGTTACCAGGATTGCTAGTCACATTTTTATTGGTGATGGGGACGCTTTTATCAACTAAAGATGGCTTATTCATTATAGTCTTTGCGTGGGGTACCTTATTATTCAAATTGAAACTAGGGGCACTTATGTCTTTGTGAATGTTTTTTAGAATCGTTTCTAGGCAGCGTAGCCTAACCTCGATGGGTTCAAGGAGGATTTTTAACATTTCAAAGATGTTATTATTTACCATATTTAGGCTACTTCTATCCTCGCTGCTTCTGGCATGATTGTTTACCATGCCACTTAATTCCAGGATTTCCTCTAAACTGCTGTCTACAACAGTATCATCTGGTAGGCTTAAGGGTAGGCCGACATTGGCTTGGTGCACTCCCCCAGTGTCAATGGTATGAGTGACCAGGTTGCTGCTCGAATGAGGGAGCACCGGGTCTTGAGTGGTTAGATCTTGGTTATGGGTGATATGTGCTTTCTTCCCTTTGCGGATACCAGATTTATTGGTCTTTTGTTTAGGAATTGCCCCCTCTTTCATGCCCCTTTGATTTAGTGCATTAGCCATGGAAAGATTTTCAGACTCATTTTCAACTGGTCCACTGTCTACTAGCAAGGTGAGATTAGGGGTTGCCTCCACACCTTCTTGGGAACTTAAGACATCATAGCCCCCCTCATTGTGTACAATGGCAAGAGTATTTGGACCTGTTACAGCATGTGGGGTACAAGCTTGAGCTATGAGGCCTAAGGAGGATCGCTTGGCCATAGCCAAGTCTTGGGACACCCTTCTATCCATTAAAATAATCCCTTCATCTATTAAAGCATGAGTCCGAACAATAAAATCATCAAGGGTACCAGTCAGTTTTTTTGCTCCTGCAGCTGCCATACTTCTGGTCTCTCTGCAGTTCATAACAGACCCTGATAATATAGCAGTGGGTGGTTTCAGCAGTTACGTTTAGTCAAGCACAAAAGTCAATCTGATATATTGGTCCCGTTAAAAAATAGCAACATAAACAGTTGGCAGACTTACAGTTGTTTAGAGGTCCATAATCCCAAGGGCTGATGACCAACTGGCAGCGTGAGTGGCCCAGGCCAGGCTCCTCAGGCCTCTGAGGGCCACAGAGGGCCCGCCCTTTGCCCGGGCTTAGCCCCGCGCTTGGCCCCGCACGCGTCCCACTACGCGGAGGGGTTGTCGTTGTTTTAAGCGCCTCCGGGCGCCTTCTAGCGCGTCACTGGTACGCGCCCCCGCTCAGGCTCCTGGGTATTGTAGTCCCCCCGCTCTGCTTTGCTTCCGCGTTGATGTTAGAATGCGGCGGCAGGGGGGACTCGGCTCCAACTACTACTGGCGTCAGAATCCTGCTGGCAAACTCTCTCTCTGCCTCTCAGGTGCGTGGCTCCTCTGGAAAGGGGTTCCCGAGGTGCTCCGGCGGTGACGCAGTTTTAAGCGCCTCCGGGCGCCTTCTAGCGCGTCACTGGTGCGCGCCCCCGCTCAGGCTCCTGGGTATTGTAGTCCCCCCGCTCCGCTTTGCTTCCGCGTTGATGTTAGAATGCGGCGGCAGGGGGGACTCGGCTCCAACTACTACTGGCGTCAGAATCCTGCTGGCAAACTCGCTCTCTGCCTCTCAGGTGCGTGGCTCTTCTGGAAAGGGGTTCCTGAGGTGCTCCGGCGGCGCCGCTGTTTTAAGCGCCTCCGGGCGCCTTCTAGCGCGTCACTGATGCGCGCCCCCGCTCAGGCTCCTGGGTATTGTAGTCCCCCCGCTCCGCTTTGCTTCCGCGTTGATGTTAGAATGCGGCGGCAGGGGGGACTCGGCTCCAACTACTACTGGCGTCAGAATCCTGCTGGCAAACTCGCTCTCTACCTCTCAGGCGCGTGGCTCCTCTGGAAAGGGGTTCCACTGTCCCATAGTGATTTTTTGGGGGGTCTCTTATTTGCTGGTGATAGTGTCTGACTGCAGTTTTGTAGGTAGTTCTGTTGATGGTGTTGTGACTTGCTCTCCATTTCCTTTCTAGCTGCTTACAGAGTCGTTCTTTTACCATTAGGCCTTCTTTTTAGCCTTTGCAATTCAAGGGGTTCGGAGAGTAAATAAACCAGGTTTACTTTTGAAGGGTCAAATTAGTTCAGAAGCTTATGTACAGGTAACAGAGCAAATATCCCTCTGTTATTTTACTCTCCAATCAGAAATTCTAGAAAGAATAAGAATATTATTCACAATTAGGTTCAATAGTTTAGTAATAATGAGACACATTTTCAACTAAATAATGTCTACAAAATTGTAATGACTACTTGACTTCCTCTTTGTGGCAGAGGCTTACACTCAAGTTGCAGTTTAAAAATTGTTCAAAGAACACCTTTGTATATATGGGTTTGCTATGGTGGCCTATGCTCCATGTATAGTCTGTTCAAATGTTCTGAGCCTGCAGCAGTACCCGGGCATCAAATACTATCCTAGGATGCAAAGCCTCTGAAGACAACCCAGAACCAATCAGAGTTATTGCTGGGACTGCAGTTCATGTTCCAGAGCTGGTCACTGGAACTGGGAATGGACCCAAGCACATGTCTGTTCCATGTGAGAACAAAAGTGTCTAGTAGGTTACAGGCACACCTGCTGGAACTTGCCCAAATCATTTGGGTGATCACAAGGAGCTTCTCTCTTCTACATTGAAGACATTACTAATTCAAAGGAGACATACATTATCCTGGTTAAAACGTTCTTTGAGAAAAAAGAGAAAGAGAGGAGCAGCAAATAGGCATGCAGGGAAGCAAAGGGAAGAAGGTAACAAGCTACTTGTACGGCAACCCAAAACTTAGATCGACATGGGGAACAACGTCCGGGGTAACGTGTACACACAACATGAGGCACAAATAGATCTCACACTCATGGGAAAGGGAGGAGTCCCAGTCATCGCTACAAATCCTATAGTGCTCTCCCATACCCTCAAGTTACTGGCATTACTGAATACATTGAATAAATGAACAAAATAAAACATTAATAATAACAATACAAATAATCATAATAATATGCTTCATATTGCACCTGCTGCTCTAGTCATTGGGCTTAGTGGGGATGTAAATAATAGATGCTACCACTCTCAATGGAAAACCATTATATATTTTTTAGAAGGATGAAAAAGCTGAGGTGCTGCTCCAAAACGCAAATCTGTGACCTCCAGATTGCATACCCATCTCTCAGCTGCGGGTGACCACCCCAGTGAGCCTGAAGGTGTAAACTAGGGGCCCACCATAAATGAATTAGAAATGAATGCATTATGTTAATCAGTATGGGCTTTATTTATGAGGCCTTGTGTCACTTTTAAGCCGCCGGTGAGTCACGTTTTGTGACGCACTGGCGGCGTAGCAAATCCTTTTATCTGGGAGCTCTACGAAATCAAAAACAGATATAGCCAATCACTAGGATGTATCATATAAACACACTTGAGCGCGCGTAGCTGCGTGGATTCATGCAAACAAAGGTGAAAAACGCCGAAGTGCTCGTAAAAGTGAACGAGAGATCATGCAGTGGCATACACTTACTAAGAAGGCTTTGGAGTTTCATGCGCGATATAGCTGAAACACAAAAGGTGAAATATACGTAAACAAAGCGTTCCTGAGACGTACGAGGCTCTCGCTTGAACTTGAATGTTCACATGGCGGTGAGATACCGACTTACTTGATAAGAGGTGGTTCCTGCGCTTCGTTGAGGTGTCGCGTTAAGTGGCAGAAGTTCCAAGAACATTCTGAATGATCTACTAAATAAAGCCATGGAAATGGGAACGTTTGATGAAAAGACCAAAACATTTCTCCTGTTAGATCATCCCAGGAGTCCATCAATTCAGATGATCCCCAAAATTCACAAAGATTTCAATGACCCACCATTCAGACCCATTGTGTCCACCAGAGGATCACTCCACGAACCCGTGGGAAAGTTTCGACAGGTATCTTCAACCATCAGTCAAATCAATGAGAAGTTACGTGAGGGATACTACTGAATTCCTCAACAAGCTCGCAAAAGTCACACAAGAAGAAGGTGAAAACGTAATCTTATGCACAGCAGACGTTAGGTCTCTATACACATCAAATCCCTACAAAGGAGGGATCGAAGCCATAGAAAAAACCATCTTGAACAGTCAAATAGAGGCCTCTATGCAACAATTCCTAATAGAGCTTATGATGTTTACCCTTTATCACAGTTACTTCCAATATGAAAATGAGTGGTACATGCAGCTGTCCGGTATGTCCATGGGCAATTGTGCAGCGCCCACATACGCTAATGTCTACATGAAAGACTTCGAGGAAACCCACATCTATGAAAATCCAAATTGGTCCAACAATCTAAAGCTATTCGTCAGATACATTGACGATTTATTTTTCATATGGAAAGACTCAAGAGAGAATCTTGAGGACTTGCTGGCAGATCTCAACACAAAGGACGACAGAATCCAATTAACTTGGGAGATCAATGAAGAATCCATTACATTCCTAGATGTACACATCTCCAAAACCAACACAGGTTTCGAGACAGACTTGTTCAGAAAAAAAAGACCGGAATAATACGTTGCATTACACCAGTTTCCATCAGGGTTCCCTTAAACGTCATTTACCCTATTCACAAATGTTACGGGCCAAGCGCATCACATCAAACCCCGAGCTACGTAACCAATGAATAACTGAAATGGGTAACAGATTTCTTGAAAGAGGCTATCCCGAAGAAATAATCAAACAAGCTGAAGATCGGGTTGCGAAGATATCAAGGGAAATGACCCTTGCTAAATCATCTAATCCTAAAGACACCAGGATGGTCCTTGTTTCTAAATTCTCCACACTTAGTGCAACCTACAAAAAGATCATCTGAAGACATTGGCCAATTTTAACATCGGAACCAGATTTCAAAGACTTGTTCAAATCTACGCCCATCTTTGCGTACACCTGTAACCAAAACATCAAGGAAATCTTGTCTAAACAATCTATCACACACAAAGCATCAAAAGGAACACGTCCGTGTACTAACTGCAACATTTGCAATAATATCATTAGAGGCAACACCATTACCCACCCCATGAGGGGCTCCAACATCAAACTTAATGTCACAGCCACATGTGATTCATCTAATCTGATTTATCTCCTTAAGTGTCCTTGTGGAATGATCTGGTATAGAGACAAAATATCGACTCCAAAATATCGACTGGACATAATATCGAGTTTTAAATATAGACTGGACAAAATATCGACTGGACATAATATCGACTACAAAAATATCGTTTTTCAGGTAAGTGAAGTAATATCGACTGTATAAAATATAGATAGCAAAAATATCGATTTTTTAATAATATATAATATTTTATAGTGTATTTTTATGTAATAATATGTGTGAATAGTGTGTATTAATGTTATAAAATATTTTATTACATGAATTTTGTTTTGATAATAATTGCGTAATGTAATTCTGTAGCGGGTTGTGGGTTTATAGGGGAATAGGGTGGGAAGTAATTTAATAATAATTAATTAATTAATATATGTTTGTTAATATTTTAAATTAATAATTAATTGATAATTAATTAATATTAATTAGTTAATTAATTAATATAATTTTGAATATATTTTGTATTAGTAAATAATTGTTAATTAATTAATTGTAATTAGTTAATTACATTAATTAGAGTACATTTTTAATATATATAATTTTGTGTTATTTTTAAGTAATTAATTTTGAAATAATAATATTAATTATTAAAATAATTACACCTAATGTTCTAATATATTTACTTTATTGTTATTGTTAATTAATAATTAATTGGTAATTAAATAATATTGATAAATTTTGGGTAAAGGAGCATTTTTAGGGTTCAGGGTCAGTTTTCAGTTCATGGGTAAAGGGGTATTTTTAGGGTTCAGGGTCAGTTTTCAGTTCATGGGTAAAGGGGTATTTTTAGGGTTCAGGGTCAGTTTTCAGTTCATGGGTAAAGGGGTATTTTTAGGGTTCAGGGTCAGTTTTCAGTTCATGGGTAAAGGGGTATTTTTAGGGTTCAGGGTCAGTTTTCAGTTTTTGGGTAAAGGGGTATTTTTAGGGTTCAGGGTCAGTTTTGGGTTTTTGGGTAAAGGGGTATTTTTAGGGTTCAGGGTCAGTTTTGGGTTTTTGGGTAAAGGGGTATTTTTAGGGTTCAGGGTCAACAAATAAGATTTTAAAAAATTATTTTTATTATTTTCATTTATTATTTAATTATTATAATTTAATTTAAGTCGTTTTAAGTATATTTTAGTAATTAAAATTTAATATTAATTTAATTTAACACTGTTTTTAATAAAGTCGATATTTTTTACATCTATATTTTTGTTAACGATATTTTGTACTCGATATTTTTGTACTTACCTGTTTGTAGATACAAACTCGATATTTTGACTGTCGATATTTTGTCCACGATATTTTGGCAAGTCGATATTTTGTCAGTCGATATTATTTCAGTGATCCGAATGATCTATATCGGCAAAACAGAAAGAAAAATAAAAGTTCGTCTTAACGAACACAAATCCAACATCCGAACCAAAAACGCTAAATCCAACGTCGCTGTACATTTCAATGAACATTCCCATAGTGTGGCACAACTCAAGTACATAGTACTGGAAATTATAGATAAAAAAGAGGGCAAAGCCAGTAACAAATGCCTGTTACAACGAGAACCGGCATGGATTTATCGCCTGAAATCCATGCAGCCATTTGGGCTCAACGACAGAATTGAACTCAGCTGTTTTATTTAAATCACCATCTGGTGATTCTTGATGCCAAATTTCTTTTGTAAAGCCATTTCTTTGTATGCATTATATGTCACCTTTGCATGTTGATATGTATCACACAGCGCACCCCTTCTACCTCGCCACTTGCAACATGGCCGCCACAACTGCCTGCTCACTTTTGTCCATTTTTTAGCTCTTCCAAGCCCGGTTAATCATGTGACCTGCTATGGGAGAATCCACCTTATTTTAGATGGATTGTTTAAACTTCACTCGCAACTTCCGCCACTTTACGCGACACCTCAACGAAGCGTAGGAACCACCTCTTATCAAGTAAGTCGCATCTCACCGCCATGTGAACATTCAAGTTCAAGCGAGAGACTTGTACGTCTCAGGAACGCTTTGTTTACGTATATTTCACCTTTTGTGTTTCAGCTATATCGTGCATGAAACTCCAAAGCCTTCTTAGTAAGTGTATGCCACTGCATGATCTATTGTTCACTTTTACGAGTACGTCGGCGTTTTTCACCTTTGTTTGCATGAATCCACGCGGCTACGGGCACTCAAGTGTGTTTATATCATACATACTAGTGAATGGCTATATCTGTTTTTGATTTCGTAGAGCTCCCGGATAAAGGGCTGGGTAGCCCGAAACTCATTGGAGCATGAATAATACTTTGATGAACTTCATTGTTTGAACAGTATGCATTATGAACTTTGAACTTTGTTGATATGATTTGAAACACCCAAATGAACATCATTTGAAAATAAAAAGATACACACAGTAAGAACAAATATTGGAGTCTGACATACAGAACCAAAGGAGTGCCCTATTAACAGGGATGCATCCATAATCTATGTATGCACACACTTAGCAACAAATTTATAAACGTGACGGACGGACACGTCACCTGCAGGAGCACCCTACCATATACAGCTAATACAAATCGTAAAAGCTTTCTTACAGACTGCTGGGCACCTTGCCCTATTTTGTGAATTCGGCGTAACAAATCCATCATGTTGCGCCCTATTTACGAAGGGATGCATCTAGGCAGGTGCGTCACTTTGTAAAGGCCTCTGCTAGGTATAATGTATGCAGGGTCGATGTTCCACCGCAGCAAGAAGTGGCGCATTGAAATCTATGAGATTTCAGTGCTCCACTTCTAGGACGCCGTTGCATCAATATCTTACACCTGCCTCACAGAAGGCATAAGACTGACGCAAGCCCTTTCACATGCCCTTTCACTTTTGCACCTACAGTGACGTCAGAAATACAGGTGTATCTGTAACTCCTTGCGTTATGCTGTCAAAAGTGATGCATTTCTGGGGTGTGTCTGAAAACAGATGCAACTCCAGCAACGTGTCCTTAAGCCCCATATGAAAGGGCCTGCCGTGAGGCAGACCAAGGTATTGATGCAATGGCGTTCTAGAAGTGGCGCACTGAAATCTCACAGATTTCAATGCACCACTTCTACGAGGCTTTTTGCAGGGGAACGCCCACCCTGCATACATTATTCCTGGTGCAGGTACAATGTGGCCAGGCCTTTACAAAGTGACGCATTTGCCGAGATGCGTCACTTTGTAAAAAGGGTGCACCATGGCAAAAGATTTTTACGCCGCCGGTGCGCCACAAAAGGTGACGCACCAGCAGCGAAAAAGTGGCGCAAGGCCTCATAAATAAGGCCCTATGGGCCAGATTTACAAGCCCATTGCGCCACATTTGCGTCATTTTTAACATGGGAAAAATTATGCAAAATTTGCGCAAGGGGCTTGTAAATCTGCCCCTATGTTTCTAGGAGGCACGTACCTGCTGAAAGAGACAACCTGATAAAGCAGAGGGCCTACCAAAGTAATGCCTGCTGTCACTTATGTTCCTACTGCCATGTAAGTATGTTTCTATGATTTCTTAGAACCCAGAAATAGATCCAATTTACTGCGACCCAGGGAAGAGGGAAGCAGCATATTAGACCTTAATTCTAGGGGCCACTGCACACTGTAAAAAGATGTGCCTGTTGATGTATTTTCCGAGAACATGGAGAACATTTTATCTAAAGCCAGGAAGGTGTTTATTCAAGCAGCTGTCACGCTAGCGCTTCAGTTTTATTTATCTGGAGCAGGTTAACCGAGGAAAGCGGCATTGGAACAGCAGAGGCCAGACACTGACTGCAGCAGGTGGCCAGACCAAGGTTATTCCTGTTATGGCTATATGGTTTACCGTTGTACAGTGATTTCTCTGAAAGCTGAATGGTTTGGAAAACATTAGCAAACTACAGAAGTCCTTGAATAACCTCTCATATCATGGAATGTTCCCAACTTCTGAACTGACTAGTTAAATGGAATGCAAACTATACGTGATCCCAAAAATGAGCATTCACATCAGGGGATTGAGACAGCTTTATAATGCCTAATTAGCTGCGTCTTAAATATATTTGTATAATGATCATGGGAGAAGTACGGGAACACAGGCAAACAAATATTGAGTCCGAAAAAAAGATTTGCACGCTGGATGACCTCTGGTGCATTTAAAGTGTGCCCTCAGGGATGCCTTTATGCTCGGTGCCGTGTCTTTTTTGGTCACTCATGACACAGCTTAGCCTCAGTCGGGACTCTGGCATAAGATTCTCCCTTCCAATTAGAGATGCGCTCACAGAAGAAGCAACTTGCAAGTTTACCTGAGCAGGCTCACATTTAAGGTAAAACCTTCGATGCAAATTACAGAGTTAGAAGTGGAGTCATTGGAAACGCATGAGAGGAAGTGACATCATAGGAAGTGAGACTGTGTATTCTGGTACATTCAGGTTGGTAGTTAAAGCCATATACTGGGGGTGGGGAAGCATACAAGTGGTAGAGAAGTATTGTACTGGGCAAGATGGTGATGCATGTAGGCCAGTAGTAGGAGAGACATATATAAATACACTAATAATCGGGAAAATCATACGTGTGTAACATGGTAATCCTTAACAGCTAGTTATAAGAGGAAACATGAAATCAGGCTGTCAAAGGGTAACTGGTACTGAGTGAGTTGGGAATTCCAGGACTGTCGTAGCATGGGAATGATAGTAATCAGAGACTAGTACTGGTAGTACGGGGGGCCTTGAGACCCACTCCAACCAGAATGGAGGGAAGGACTCCAAACTGGGATGACTTGTGACATGAACACATTGAGTCTCTGCCAGGGGCTTCGTAAAAGCAGGTAGCGCTTAGCTGTGTGGTGCTTAGATAAATTATACCACATAGCCAACAAACATAAGAAGACCAGGAGCCCATGCAGCAGCCAACATGCCTCAGTTGACAAGTTGCCAGTGGATGATCTAGGACCACTGCGTCATAAAAAGGTCAAGGCACACAACACCGCAAGACACAAGAGCATAAAAGAAAAAACAGCTACAGTACAACCATGTATGAACTTAAAGTTAACTCCCAACCATTATAACTCAAGGATTGAACACTGTGTAAAGTCAGCCATGTTGTCACGGCAATACTTTCTTCTCTGGACTCTAGAAGATGGAGGATGGGATGAATGTGGAAGGACAAGAAAGGGGGATAAGTGAGATACAGGGCAATGATGGAAAGGTGGAACAAGAGGGGGTTTGGTGGAAGAGGGAGATGGAAAAACAGAGAAGTAGTAGACGAAATAGGAAAGGAAAAGATGGGGAAAGGTGGTGGGAGTTGGACGAAGAAGAAAGGAGCAAGAGTGACACAGGGGGGGGGAGGAGCCAAGATGGCGACCGGAGCAGACCTCTAGGCTCCCGGCTCCGCCAGCTTGTTACCGCCGCTCCGTGATCCTGGCATGAATCCTGACGCATTTCACAAACGGATGAAGGGCGGCGCGGCGCTGATTCCAGCGGTGTGTTCCCGGTCTCTCGACCTGCCCGGCGGCCGGAGATAGCCGCGGTAATGCCCACAGCCCGAGGACCCGTCTGCACAACTGCTCCTTGCCGTTCCCCGGAGATCCCTGGAGGCCGGGATACCTGATCGGCGCTGACGATCCGACACCGGTGGGGACCTCGCGACGCACAGTCTGTGCTGCGACGACTACGGCGATTGCGGAAGGAGGCCAGGAGCGAGCGCTCGTTGAGCTGAGGCACCCTCTTGCAGCAGATCCTTTGTTTGGGACAGGTACGGGCGGAGAGTGTTGCACGGCCATGTTTGATAGCCTGTGCTTGCCTGACCCCGCGCCTCGCTACCCCCCTGGTACGGGACACTTCTCCGCGCTGTGTGCCTCGCTAGTGCTCTGCTCTGCAGTGCTTTGCAATGCCTTAGCCCTGTAAGGACGCTCGCCTGGGCCACGGCTATCCTGTGTGGTTTCCCCGGACTTTCGCCATGGTGACTTTGTTTGAGGCTCCGAGGAGTGGGGGAGGGCGCCCGTCCCTATCACTGGCCTGTGTTGCCCCGCCTGCGATGGAGCCCGAGTCCCGAGTGCCTTCCTTGGGAAATGGGAGTCGGGGGCTTCAGCCTGCATTATCTCTTAAGACCCTCCTGACTGCCCTGCACGACCTCCGCGCTGATATGCGCCAAGGCTGCCAAGTGCTGTGGAAGAAGATGGACGACATGGCGTCGTCGCTACGGCGGGACTGCAATGCACTGACCCAGCCGAATCTACCTTCATCTCCGCTTGCGCTACGGGGTGATACAGTGTTTCCTTCTGCCGACTTGACAGAGGTGCCCGCTCCCGCATTTCCTGATGCCCGAGATTGTCCGCCTGCTGCCTCAATCAGTGATACTTTGTTTCTCCTTTCACCGGAGAGTGCAACATTGTTGCAATGTTCATCGCGAGTGCCTTGGGACATATCTAAACCATCGTTGCCCTCATTATCGGCTCCTGGGTTGTGTCTTCTGATTTTGACTTCGGAGAACTTGTATGCGCTGCAGGTTCCCAGGGTACCCACTATTGCAGTTGAAGGAGTTACTGTTGGATCTCGACGGCCATTTTGCGTTCCTGCGACACTCTCACTCTCTCTGTGGCCATATTGCTTCGCTGCTCTGCTGTGGCTCTACCTGGTGGGCTTCCGACGATCGGGACAGGGCTGATGACTTCTCCCTTATTGACACTGATTGTCCGCCTGGTTGTGACCCCGGACTGAAATATATGTTGATGTGTTGATTGTGCATTCGGTGAGACTTCTACCTATTTCGTACTGTATTCCTGTCATGCGCGCTGGCCTCTCCCTGTATTTCAAGTCGCAAGTATTGTATTATGTCGTTTTTGGTCCCTCTCTATGGGGCGAATGTTATTTTGTGGGCGGGCTGCTCTGGGACAAAAGTTGCGGTTGGTGGCCGCAGGGCCTGTACTTGACTAGCCGAGGGGCTCCGGACCGGAACAATAGCATGACGTAGGGGTTTTGGATGACTGGGAGTCCGGGAGTTCTGGTGTTGTAGTTACTCCTCCCCGCTTCCTTCTTTTTGGGAGTGGTAGATTAGCTCATTCTTTTCTTCCTCCCTATATCCAAGTGTTATAATTCTTCACTTTTTGTTCCTTTCTTTCTTCCTTTTCTATGTTTTCTTGCTTTGTCTCACCTTTTACTTCTACCTCTTTTCTTCTCTTCTGTATTTCGGGTTTAAGGGGCGACAGACACTCTGCTGGGGGGGGGGGTAGGCCATAGCCTCTGCATGTGTGTAGGGTGGGGGGTTACATTTTATTTTTGTTAGTTTCTATGGGACCGGTTTTTGCTTCTTTTCTGTTTTTCTTTTTCCTCGGCCCGTGTTCAGGCATACTGGGTGAAGGGTGGCGGAGTGGGTATGAGTGGGTGGTTGGGATTGCTACCCTGCAACGTGAACAATATGTGGCCATCCTGCCCGGTCGGGACTGCTTGTTGAGAAGTGGATTGTGTGATTCGTAGATATTGCCATGTCCCACCTGCATGGTCCTTGCTCTTCTTTTATCATTTTATGAGTACGGAACACTACGACCTGACTTTACTAGTTGCACAAAAAAACTTGAAAACTTAACCTTAAATACTCCTGTGTCATGGTCTTACGGCAATTTCCAGTCTGATTCCCGTTTACTAGCCGCTGTGCAGCTGTACTACTGTGGCACCGTATTGCATGCCTTGGTGCTATATGTGAGTTTGTGGCCGGCCGGAAGGTTGTAGGCCCGTATTTGTACTGTAATTCGTGCACAATAAAGGTTTTCAAAAATTAAAAAAAAAAAAAAAAGAGTGACACAGGGGTAATAGGAGAGAGTGGAGAAGAACGAGAGGTAGAAGGGGGAGAGGGAAACTAAAGAGGGGGGACCAGAGAGGAGGAATGGAGAGAAAATGGGAGGCAGATAATAGGAATAACCGACTGAGAGCAAAGTCAGGAAAAATGGAGAGAAGGGAAAGACAGAAACGGAAAAGAGGACGAGAGAAGAAATGAAGTCTTGGGTATACGCACTTGGAAGCTGTGAAGTACAGAGTAGTGATGGGGAGAAAGGATGACAAGAGTGGCACAGTGTTGGAGACAGAAGCAGAAATCTACATTTTTTCCAAGCGGGCTTGGGGGGAAGGCACAAAGCACATTGATCGGCATTTCATGTTATAAATGGAAGTTTTGAAAGTACCAGAATGCAAAGGAAAAATTTAAATGAAATAAAGCATCTTCCTCTGAGAGGTATCATGTTTAATCAATGGAGGAGGGATAATCCAATGTAAGAAGAGAAGGAGAGGGACTTGAAGGGAGCAGGAGTAAGTAGGAAAATGAATATGAAGGAAAGCAAAATAGAGGTATTGTTCAAAAGAAGTCTAGAGAGGGCGAGTGGAAACAAAGGGATATGGATATTGAGGCAGAGAATGGGGAGAAAGGGAGGGAGTGAGTAAAGGAGAGTGGTGTGTGTGTGTATTGCGCCTGCCGCTGTCTGACAGGGTGTGTGAGTTGCTTTATCGTTTTGTAAATAGGTATGTGACTGGAAGTATGGGTGGGTGACTGGCTGCATAACTGGTTGTATATGTATGTAAGTGCGTGTGTGTGTAACTCACAGTCTGAGTGTTGGGTACATGAATAGCAGTATAGGTGTGCTTTTGTGGGTGTGTGACTGAGTGTGTCAGTCACTGCCTGGCTATATGAGTAGTGGGCAAATAAGTGCTTTAGTGGAAGTGTATATGGGTATATAAGTGTCAGCCTGACTGTGTGAGTGGGTACAAATTACATACTATTAAATGACATGTTATAGGCAAGCACCCACATCTAATTTCAAGCACATTCATTCATACTGGGGTAATAAAATAACTATATTTTCAGTATAGCAATTTACTTTCTCCTTTGATGCTCACTATATGTTTATTTAATGTTCTCATCTAAGCTCCCTTCTGTTTTGCCTTTTACTGTAGTGTCCAGAAGCTACACATGTTCTTTCAGCTTATAAATGCTCATAGCTTTTTAAAACATATATACTTTGTTATACTACAACCTAATTACCATACCTGTAAAATCTCTTTTTTGTACTCCAACTATTATTGTAATATCTGTTAACATCTGGTTTTTATTGCAAATCTCAAGGCAGAACTATGGTAATCTTCCTCCTCTCTCTGAAGATAAGTACCTAAAATGGCTATCCTTCCCACTGTACTCTCACTTTCTACACCCATACTTGCCTACATCTTGTATCTTTGTTATACCACTCCTAAACAGTCACTATTTTAAACCCTTTTCATGATTTCCATAAACATGTATATTTTGATAGTTTTTGTTTACCCACGGTCCGGTGTGAATCTGAGATGGATTGGTGAACCCACACAGAATCCCTGAAAAGCATTCAACAATCTGCTGTTAATGCTTTTCATTTATATTTTATTTTTTAAAATATTGTCAATTACAAGGCATACACTCCTCCTGAGCAATTGTTATACACCAGTGTGCTTTTCAGTTTCACACTGCAGTCTCTTTTGTTCCCTTCCCCCACACTCTTTTAGCTCCATTTCAATAGTACCCATGTTTCCAATACTTTCTGCCTACCAGTAGGTGAAAAAATCACAAGACTTTTTTTAAGCAGCATACTTGCTTCACATTAACTGTAGTAGGTGTGGCTGACTGTTATCAATTCCAAGCATTTCCCAAAAATATAACTTTTATTCATTTTTCCAAAGTCAATAACAAAGGTAGTTTTGTTTTGTTAAAGACACTACCTAATTTTAGTTCCCTGCACATCTCCACCATCTCCACCATCCAATCAAATATGTTATTTTATATTGTACTTGCTGTCCTCCTTTTTAGCTGCCTTTCATCTTCAAAACTGCCCATTCTGCTGCACCTTGTTCCTGTGTGCTACTCCTGCTGGTCTCCAAAATGGTCATAATTTGCAATGTGGGCCAAAGATTTGTGTTTTGGGCCATAGAGGGTGCTAGAAAGAGTGCCATTGACAGGGACCTAGGTTTACCTAATGTAGTCATTACTTGGGTTGGCCAGAAAGGGTAAACATGGCATCAATTGCTGCCTTTGGTTGAAATAATTGCCTATTGCTACCATCCAGGCCTCATGGTTGTGCACTGTGGTGACCTAGGCACAATTACTGGGGTAGGACTGGAAATTATAATGTAGGATACCTTTGGTAAATTAAAGTTACTTTTCCCACATACTGCCTTGGTGTTCTCCAACATTTGCCAAAGACGGATGTGGCACTGGTCAAGCCACTTTTGTCCGTAGTTATAGAAATCCAGGAAACATGTCAATGAACTATTTCTGCATTTCTCCAAGATCACAACATGGGCTCTATATACCACAACAACTTACGCTTCGACATGGATAGAATATGTCGAAAAGACGGAGTCCATTTTAAAGACACAGGCAACAGGGTGTTCCTCAACAACTTAAAAGACTGCATCCTGTTCTATGTGTACTTATCATCTGCATGCCCTAAGCACAAAGGCTCTTTTCAGAGCCAATCCTTTTCCCAAACACTGATTATTATTGTTTTAAAAACCTTTTTTAAAAATGTTCACGTGGATCCATGGATCTGCCATGGATCTCTGGACAAATAATGGATCTGACGGCTATATAGCTGGCAGATCCATGAAGGATCAGCAGATCTGTTCCAACCAAAAGCACCTATTCAATACAAAACAACACATTCAATACAGATACAGTGGGAGTGGGAGTGGGTCTGGGAGTGGGTGTATGAGTGGTTGTAAGGGTGCATGAGTGGTTGTGTGGGTCTTTGAGTGGGTGTGTGAGTGGCTGTGTGGGTGTGTGAGTGGCTGTGTGGGTCTGTGAGTGGTTGTGTGAATGGTTTTATGGGCCGTGAAAGGGTTTGAGAGTGACTGATTGGCTGTGTGAGTGGGTGTGTGAGTGGTGTATAGGTTTGTGAGTGTGTGTATGAGGGGCTTTATGTGTGGGTGAGTGGTTGTGTGGATCTGTGAGTGGTTTTGTGGGTCTATGAGTAGAGGTGTCAATGGATGGATCAGTGTGTGAGTGAGTATGTAAGCAGCTGTGTGGGTCTGTGGTTAGTGTGAGTGGTTGTGTGGGGGTATGAGAGAGTGTGTGAGTAGGTATGTGTGTGGGTGAATTGTTATTTTTAATTGGGGTCTTGGTCCATGGATCCATTGCGGATTCACATAGGGGCCACACTGAGCGCTTCGTTGGATCTGGGATACTCGTGATGCAAAAAATATTTTTTCACAATTACATTCCCAAGAGGGGTCCCAAGCAGACACCTCTATCAGACCCATGGGATCAGGTTACCTCTACCCTGACCCCCGGCAGAGTCCTGATATAACAAGCACTGGCGTTGCCAATAGGTCTCGCATTAGGAAAGTATGAGCTATTGGTATTGTAAATGACAATTATTTTTTTAATATGTGTTGGCATTGAAAATATAGAAATTAATAGCATTGTTATTTACAAAGCCAATAGCTTACACTTTCCTAATGCGAGTCGTATTGGCTATGGGAATGCTTGTTGAAACCTGCAAAACGAAAGTAACGCTGCCCAAGTAAAAAACAAGCTATCCCAGCCTGCTATGCGCTTTTAATGGTGCTGTACCGTATTGCTATGATGTGAAAATAATGCATTTAAACGATGCAGTATTTTCGTTTACACTCTGCAAAGGATCTTCGAAGTGCGAAGTCCAGAGTGGGGGCAGAGACGCAGACATACGAGAGAGCGCAATACGGAGGAACAGGAGAGAAGCACACAAGGGAGACATCAGGCAAGCACATGCACTCTCGTGGACTTCTTAGTCAAAAATAAAGACAAGTACGGGAAATGCAAGCGGCGGGGGGGGGGTGGGTTGGGTTCACAAGGGAGAGAACAACACGAGTGGTGGGGGAAAACCACGAGGGAGACAGCAACACAGGAAGAAGTACACGCTGTGCTGGGGGAGGGGGGGAGGGCCATTAGGAACAGGAACAGATGGCCATGAAAGTGTATGGGCCAAATGGCAGCAACACAGGAAGAAGTACACGAAGGAGGCAGCAACACAGGGAGTGGGCAAAATTCAGACATGGCAGACAGCAACAGTCAAGAGAACATCACAGCGTAGGGGAGAGAAGCATTTGGTTGTGAAGGAGAGAATGGGGGCAGAGACGCAGACATACGAGAGAGCGCAATACGGAGGAACAGGAGAGATGCACACAAGGGAGACATCAGGCAAGCACATGCACTCTCGTGGACTTCTTAGTCAAAAAGAAAGACAAGTACGGGAAATGCAAGCGGCGGGGGGGTTGGGTTCACAAGGGAGAGAACAACACGAGTGGTGGGGGAAAACCACGAGGGAGACAGCAACACAGGAAGAAGTACACGCTGTGCTGGGGGAGGGGGGAGGGCCATTAGGAACAGGAACAGATGGCCATGAAAGTGTATGGGCCAAATGCGCGTGCCTGTACGTGCACTCGAAGAAAACGCCACGGAAAAAAACGGTGGTTTGACTATCCGATGGAGCACATGAATTCTCCCCCATTTCCCCTTGCTTCATTGTTTTGTTTCAAATATTTACGCACAAAAAGAACCACAAAAAAAGCGAGGTCATTCAAACCAAAGCGGTCATTCGTCTGCACGTGATCAGATGACTTAAGGGATCTGTTTTTCATTTGTGGCTCTTTTTGACTGTTATTCAAAGAGACTGGCTCTTTCTGTGCAGTTGGCTCGGCGCTTCGTACATCTGCAGTTCAGAACAAGAACAAATCGGGTTGGGGCGGGAGAGTGAGAGAGTGGGAGGGAAGAGCTGGAAAAGCCCAGGCTCGGCAGTGCAGCATGGTTGTGATTGCGTGGAGAGAGAGGGGAGGTGCTGGTGTGGGAGGGGGAGGCTGTGATTGCGTGGAGAGAGAGGGGAGGTGCTGGTGTGGGAGGGGGGAGGTGCTGGTGTGGGAGGGGGAGGCTGTGATTGCGTGGAAAGAGAGGGGAGGTGCTGGTGTGGGAGGGGGAGGCTGTGATTGCGTGGAGAGAAAGGGGAGGTGCTGGTGTGGGAGGGGGGAGTTGCTGGTGTGGGAGGAGTGCTGCTAGGGGAGGAGAAGCCTGATGCCGGATGGGGGCGGGAGAGGCTGGGCTTGCATGCGATGCGCGTGCATGTACACGGGCACTGCATGAAAACCGCGGGGCTGAAAGCCCTTTGGTTTGAAGATGTTTTCGCCACATGAATTCTCGCTACGCTCGATGCGCTTGCGCGCATCGATAGGTCGCGAGACCTAAAAAATGGTGGCTGCAACTTTCCTTTCACGTTGCGGCCAGCCAATCACAGCATTTCTGTAGGAACGTGGATCGGCTGATTCACTGCAGTTGATTGGCAGTCGATCCGCATCCCTAGAAATACATAGATATGTTTTCTTAAATAACTCTAAAACTACTGAAAAGAATCACACCAAATTACAAAAAGAGATCTTTCTGAACCAAGATCTAGCTTTCTGCCAAATTTGGTTTCATTCACACGCTGTTGTTGCCACTCCAGCCCAGCAGTATACTCGGCCTGACCTGCATCCCAGCAGAGCGAGGAAGGCTCTGACACCACATCGGATTTCCGCGCTGTAGAGACCCCCCACCGCCTCCCTACCGCCGTCCTGCTGTTTGTTCCCACCTGACAGCGGGGACGCCGAGTGGAGCGAGGCGAGGGGCTGCCTACAACTCCCGGCAGCCCTCGAGGTCTCCAGCCACACCCCCTTGACGACGGGCTAGGAGGCGCATAAAGGGAGTCATTTCCATAACGAAATTGACACACGCTGTTGTTGCCACTCCAGCCCAGCAGTATACTCGGCCTGACCTGCATCCCAGCAGAGCGAGGAAGGCTCTGACACCACATCGGATTTCCGCGCTGTAGAGACCCCCCACCGCCTCCCTACCGCCGTCCTGCTGTTTGTTCCCACCTGACAGCGGGGACGCCGAGTGGAGCGAGGCGAGGGGCTGCCTACAACTCCCGGCAGCCCTCGAGGTCTCCAGCCACACCCCCTTGACGACGCGCTAGGAGGCGCATAAAGGGAGTCATTTCCATAACGAAATTGACACACGCTGTTGTTGCCACTCCAGCCCAGCAGTATACTCGGCCTGACCTGCATCCCAGCAGAGCGAGGAAGGCTCTGACACCACATCGGATTTCCGCGCTGTAGAGACCCCCCACCGCCTCCCTACCGCCGTCCTGCTGTTTGTTCCCACCTGACAGCGGGGACGCCGAGTGGAGCGAGGCGAGGGGCTGCCTACAACTCCCGGCAGCCCTCGAGGTCTCCAGCCACACCCCCTTGACGACGCGCTAGGAGGCGCATAAAGGGAGTCATTTCCATAACGAAATTGACACACGCTGTTGTTGCCACTCCAGCCCAGCAGTATACTCGGCCTGACCTGCATCCCAGCAGAGCGAGGAAGGCTCTGACACCACATCGGATTTCCGCGCTGTAGAGACCCCCCACCGCCTCCCTACCGCCGTCCTGCTGTTTGTTCCCACCTGACAGCGGGGACGCCGAGTGGAGCGAGGCGAGGGGCTGCCTACAACTCCCGGCAGCCCTCGAGGTCTCCAGCCACACCCCCTTGACGACGCGCTAGGAGGCGCATAAAGGGAGTCATTTCCATAACGAAATTGACACACGCTGTTGTTGCCACTCCAGCCCAGCAGTATACTCAGCCTGACCTGCATCCCAGCAGAGCGAGGAAGGCTCTGACACCACATCGGATTTCCGCGCTGTAGAGACCCCCCACCGCCTCCCTACCGCCGTCCTGCTGTTTGTTCCCACCTGACAGCGGGGACGCCGAGTGGAGCGAGGCGAGGGGCTGCCTACAACTCCCGGCAGCCCTCGAGGTCTCCAGCCACACCCCCTTGACGACGCGCTAGGAGGCGCATAAAGGGAGTCATTTCCATAACGAAATTGACACACGCTGTTGTTGCCACTCCAGCCCAGCAGTATACTCGGCCTGACCTGCATCCCAGCAGAGCGAGGAAGGCTCTGACACCACATCGGATTTCCGCGCTGTAGAGACCCCCCACCGCCTCCCTACCGCCGTCCTGCTGTTTGTTCCCACCTGACAGCGGGGACGCCGAGTGGAGCGAGGCGAGGGGCTGCCTACAACTCCCGGCAGCCCTCGAGGTCTCCAGCCACACCCCCTTCACGACACGCTAGGAGGCGCATAAAGGGCATCACCGTCCCCTCTCGCGGGACGCGAGCGGGACGCTGGGCGAAGCCTGGGCCAAGGGTGGGCCCGTCCAAGCCCGTCACAGACCGGAGGAGACCGGGCCGGGCGCACCCCCCTAACAACTAGGCAAAGGTAAAACACCGAGGAAAGGCTCCTCAATACGCAAATAAAATAAAAGTATAAGCACTCCTCCTTCCAAATCAATATCAATCAAGGTTACTTCCTCTGCTCCACACTTGGTCAACAAACATACAATGACCACGAGAGGCTCCAGAAGCAAAACCATGAAAAAAAATATTACAACCACTGTCGGTCCAATTGAACAATTCCTACACAAGGTAAACGAAACCATAGATCAAACAGTACTGTTGATTGACCGCCGCGTATCTTATGAGCTAGACCAAGCACGGCGCTCATCAATGGGTATTTTGGCACAGGCCCAAACTCCAAATGTGATACCCCTAAATAAATCAACCATAGATACAAATGCTGAAATACATGTCTTACCTAATACCGTTGACCTATCGGTAACCACACAACTGTCACAACTGTTAAATTCACAATCTTCACAGGATCTTGAACTGACCCCCGATATCTTTGCAAGCCCACAACCAACAATCAACGACCCAACGCAAACAGAACCAAGAGGCATAAGGGAAGGAGCAATCCCAAAACAGAACACCTTACAACTACGATCTAATAGTCCAGATCATATAAATGCCACTAACTCAGATACTGTCCGACATGCTAATCAACAAAATCAGGAGAACATCGTTATTACAGATTCCTCTAAGAATATCTTATCCGATGTCCTCATAGTCGAAGACCACGCAAACAGTTTAAGCCCCATCAAGAACCGTCCAGATAAACCAATTCCTCGTGCAGAAAAAGGCACAAACCACTCCAAAGTAGACATATCTCTGTTAAATAAAATCTCGGAAATAATAAAACACCAACTACAACCTTTACAAAAAAGCCTTGAGGTAATAGAAAAACAAGTGGCCATATTAATAGCCTCCGCAAAAACAACCACCAACTCAAGGAAAAACGATCTTCCTGTTCCTCTAGGCGCTGCCATTGACTCAGGAAAAAGAAATGCAACTAACCCTGCAAAACAAACAGCTAACAAACCAGTCAACATCACCACCACAAAAATCATAACGAAACCAGTGAAAGAACCAGAAAACAAATCTACCAATCAAACTAACTCAGTAAAAACAAAGATTGATCAAAACAAACCAATACCTAATTCAGGTACTCAAAACCAACCAATCGCAGTCCCCAATTCAGCAAAAGCTGCGCAGATAAATAAACCTTCTAATCCATCAACTGTTACTACTCCAAGACCCGAACAAACACAGACCCACAACAGCAAAACAGGACAACCTAATAAGAGATGGAGAAAGGTAGTAAATCTCCCTCCAGAGGCAACTCCTTTTGTAGCCATACTAACAGGCGTCCCTGAATTAGGCAGAGACTCAGACGAACCAACCTGGTCCCTACTAAACAAAGTACGATACTGGTTAAATGTCAACAGACCCAACCATCCTAACAACATTTCCAGAATAACCACGGTAAGAAGGGTTCCGTGGATTGGCCACCAGCCCAAAACAATCCCAGGAGACTGCATCATTGTAAACTTCGAAAATCCACGGGCAGTCGACTACACTTGCTCCTGGGATACTCCAGAACACAACGAAGGAATAAGTGTCAAACGCCTATCCTTTTTCTACCCCCGACAACCCCATCGCTCCGAGGACCCCACTTGGCCATCAAATTGGTCCTGGAGCCAACCCGAGCAAGGACCAAGAAACTGGCACCAGGGAAATAGGGGACAAGGATATAGCCAGAGGTTCTATCCGCAGGGGGACTAGGGATACGAATCCAGCGACCGTGGTGACTGGAATTCCGGTAGAAGACCACATCATCAAATGTATAACGACCCATGGTCGGGAATTCCGACATTTAACCATTTCAGCTGCCTAGACATGGTCGACTGACCACCATCTCAGCCCCATTCTCCAAGCTTCCCGCATAAAACCAACACGCTACAACTCCTATCACCTACTGCTTCTAAAATAAACACCAAAGGAAAATCTCAGTGTTTAACAACGCCAAGAACAGAAGAAGATACCTTAACACAGGGAAAACTAAACGGAGCGTGTCAGACTGAAATCAGACAACAACATGGTAATCTGGCCTCGGGCTCACAGAAACTGTCATTATTGCCGCTAAAAAAGCGTCTGCCCAAAACAAATCAGATAGCTGATCATCCAAACTCAATGGCACAAGAAAAATCCGTCACCCCTAAGAAACATCTCACAGATAATATAAACAAAATTGAGCGGAACCTGTTGTTCTGGAACGTGGCGGGCCTTGCATCAAAGCACCAAGAAAAAGCCTTTTTGGAACTGGCCCATACACAAGATTTAATATGTCTACAGGAGACATGGCTGAATGACCCAGTCCACCTAATGGGATACAGAACATATTTCTCGAAAGCTACAAAATCACAATCAGGGAGAAGTAAAGGAGGCCTAATAACATACATCTCGAATCTTTGGCCCTGTCAAGATATAACACCTATAGTTCTTCACCAGAACTACCAAATAATCAATATCAAAGTAACTACTTATACCTCCTATACAATAATAAATTTCTATAACAACATGAGCTCAGAGGACCTAACCAAAACACTAAGCGAAATAACTGAAGCAATAAACATGCAAAAAATCAAATTCGCAAAAAGCACACACTCAATAATCTGGGGAGGCGACTTTAAGTTACATATCTGCGGCCATAGTAACGCTCCCATCTGTGGAATAACTGATGAACATGATAATCCTCTAACTCATTTCGTACATACGGAAGAAGGTACCAATACACAAGCCACTATGTTCGAGTTAGATTTAGGATTTGCAAATATGATAATGACACCAACAACTCCATTCGCGTCAACCTTTCATGGAAGAGGGGCTCAAACATTAATTGACTATATCCTGGTTTCAACCACCAACGCAGATTGTATAAAGCAGTTTGAAGTGATTAACAACGTACTCAGTGACCACTATCCCCTCAAGTTAACATACCTCGAACCTGATCATCACAAGAATCGAGTAAAAGCCAATCATACCCTATTACAGCAAGACAATCTCACGCTAAACAGGTTGAACGGCTTTACCTTAAAATGGGGTACCCTAGATCAAGAACTAATCACTAAAAGAATAGTGGACAAATGCAGGCCACTTATCGAAAACTGTCTAAACCCTTCAGCAGGTGCCGATGAAATCCTGAACGACTATGACAGAATAGTGAAAACCATAGGAAATGAATTAACCAAGCCTAGAAAACAAAACAACACACAAAGAAAAGGATGGTTTAACACTAAGTGTACAAAAGCCTACTCTACCCTAAAGAAAGCCCTAGCAAAGAAGGAACGAAACAGGGAAGAGATAGCCAAACTACGGAAAAGCTACGCGCAAGCACTTAAAGAACGGAAAAAAGAGATACAACTAAATCTCTGGACCCAGCTTTTAGACAGTAGTTTGCAAAAAGATAATATAGCATTCTGGAGAATAGTCAAAACTCCTTTTCTAGTCGGGAATAAGGAAGGCCCATCCTTAGACGTCGCAATTAATGCGGAAGACTGGGTGATGTATTTTTCTGGAGTCTTTGGAGAGGCAAAAACCGGAGCTCCATCCCCTGGACCTGTGCTCACAGCGGTGAAGTACCCGATAGACATACACTTTACCATCAATGAGACTCAGAAAGCCATTAACTCGTCAAAAAATGGTAAAGCGCCAGGCCCAGACTCTGTTCCAATGGACCTCTATAAATTTCTCCCCGATCTCTGGTCCCCACTCTTAACGAAAGTACTGAACGCAGCCAAGGAAAGCAAACTCCCCAAATCTTGGTCAACGTCAATCTTGATTCCCATCTTCAAGAAAGGAAATAGAGACAGTCCTTCTTGCTACCGACCCATTTCACTTTTGGACTCTGTGGGTAAGATGGCAGGAAGGATCCTTCTCGATCGTCTACAGGAGTGGTCGAAGGAACACGGGGTCCTTTCAGATCTTCAGTATGGGTTCAGGGCTGGTCTGAGCACCGTGGACCAAGTTCTGAACCTAACCCTACTGGCTGCAAAATACACAACTGTCAAAAAAACTAGTCTTCACCTGGTCTACGTTGACCTTACGGCAGCGTTTGACTGTGTGGCACATACAAAATTATGGCTAATTATGCTGGACATGGGGATTGACCCCCCGATTGTAGACTTTTTACGTGAGCTATACTCTGATGCCACAGGCAAGGTAAGATACGGGCTGGAAGGACAACTCACAGACAGCTTCCCAATACGGAAGGGGGTCAGGCAGGGGTGTGTACTGGCCCCCTTCTTATTCACGCTGTATACAAATGGACTAGAGGCAGCAATGCTGCAGGGTACAAAAGACTTTCCAACAGCAGGACGGCGTCCAATACCGGCATTGCTATACGCCGACGATGCGGTGATTCTTGCCCGAACTCCAATTCAGCTGCAGAGAGCTGTAAACAATTACTGTACCTTCATGACTAATCTCAACCTGAAAGTTAATATAAAGAAAACTTTCGTGATGCATGTCGGCAGTAAAGGGAAAAGGACGAAAACAATCTTAGTAGATAATACACCACTCGAAACAACAAAAACCTACCCATATCTCGGTATCACCATCGACGAGGAGTTCAAATGGAAAGACGCAATTAACTCCCGCAAGTTATCGCTCATACGAACAGTCGGCACTCTAAAAGCCTTTTCTCTCCGCCTAGGGAAAAAACCCCTGGCAGAGATGTTAAAGATTTATAACGCAAAATGCATCACTACGGCCATCTTTGGAGCAGGAGTTTGGGGAACGGCAAATATTGAACAAATTCAAAAGATCGAAAACACCTTCCTCAAATTTTTACTAGCAGTCCCCAAGAGTACGACCACCTTTGGATGCCATTTAGAACTTGGACTAGAATACATCTCAGATCTTATCAAGATCCAACCCATAATGCTATGGCGCAGAATATGGGCAACGGAAGAATGTACACTCACAAGAGCAATCATCGAGGACTGTATGAACCTAGAACACATGGAAAAGATTAGGTGGCTTCAATATGTAAAAACCTTCCTTACAGATATTGGCCTACTGAGGTTTTTTACTGACCCACAATCAGTCACAGACATAGCAAAAAAGGAACTAAAAAAGATATGTCTGTCCCACCTAAACCAACTAAGACTGATGACAGAAATAGGTAAATCGTCAGTACAACACAGCCTCTTGATACAAACTGTTCCATCCTTACAACCATATTTACAGGAAGACCTGACACATTTTGAAAAGCTACTGTTAACCCGTTTCAGGTTCAATCTTTTCCACATTATGGTTTCATTCCCCACCCAAAACAACTGGACATATATTACAACAGCGTGCCCCTGTGACTCTAATTCTTCCCAGTCCACAATCCATGTTCTCTTCTTCTGTACCTTTTACACTCCATTCCGGAAAAAATGGATATTACCAATCCTAAAAGCAATGAAGGTCAGAAGATGTCGCCCAGCATTCCTGGCATTACAGTTCTTGGACAATCCACTAGTCTCAAGATCCGTGGCACACTACCTTAGAGTGTGCCTTAAACACCGTATGAACTTATGAGCATTCTGATAACCCGTCTTAACATAGTCTCTTGTAAATGCATTGCACAGTATACAGTGATCTAAATTTTTAATATATATTATGTACTTTTTAAAACATCTTTTTTAATCAGTGTTTTTTACAGTTTAAATTTGTACTTTTGTGGCTTTCATATTGAAACCCGAATAAAGTTAATTTTGATTTGATTTGGTTTCATTCCGTTCAGCAGTTCAGGCTGTAGACATGTCCAAAATCACTATGAGAAATTGAATGAGGAAAATTCACTTTGGGACGCCCCACTTTTTTCTTGACCCCATCTCGATGAACCACTTAGAAACTTTCCAAACAGCTGCTGGAGTGTGTGGCAAACTACTTTTGAAAAGTTTTTGAAGAGTTGACAAACGTTGCTAAAGTTATTAGCAAAAAAAATAACTACCTACTGGCGACTGTATCTATATATATATATATATATATATATATATATATATATATATATATATATAGTTTCCAATAATTTTTGTGCCGCTTGACAAATCATCATGACATTTTCACACAACTTCCTCTTTTTGGTTCAGCTGCTGTGTTGAAAGTTTTGGGATGATCCGTCAAGCGGGTGCAGAGAAATAAGGGGTGTCCCAAACATGTTTTCCCAATGTTCTGTCTATTGGGATTTTTCAATTTTTACGACTACAGCACGAGCCGCTGAACAGAATTACACCAAATTTGGCACAAAGCTAGATGTTGGCCCAAAAAGTGTGATTTGTTGTAAATCCATTCAGTAGTTTTTGAGATATTTAACTAAATAGTAGATTCTAAAGCCCCCGGGTGGGCCAAATCCCAGGGGAGTGAGGGTAATCAAGAAGGGGGCTCATGGAACCACCACCTCCTATGGGCACATACATTATTTAATTAAAAAAGAATGTGGGGGCCTATGTCCTCCCTCACAGGCCGGGGATCGCTACCTCCTCAGGGCAGTAATAATATGTGCCCCGGGGAACTCCACCTCCTGGGGCACTATAGTATACAAATGCAGGGGGGCCCTCTCAACCCCACTGGTGCCTGCGGACCACCACCTCCCTTGTGATATTAAATATTGAAGTGCAGGGTCTCGCTTGCCCCCCCCCCTGCAGCCCCAGGGACCACCACCTACCCAGGGCTATTAATTAATGAAGAGCGAAGGGGCTCGCTCGGCCCACTCGCAGCCCCAGGAACTATCACCTCCCCAGGGCAATGAATATTAAAAATGTGGCGGGACCTGCAAGGCCAACCCACAGTCCCGGGGACCGCCACCGCCCCCCAAAGGGCCGGTGCGTGTTATGTCCCAAGGTGCCCACCCCGGAACATAGCTGTTTTCTCTGGCTTGATGCTAGCTTTACCGCTGCCGCCAAGCCATAACAAGCTGTGCTCACTTTCAACAAGAGAGAGCATACAAAATGCTCTTGCTTGTTGAAAGTGAGCACAATTGCTTTCGCACAGAAGGACCTAAAAATTAACAACTCCCTCTGTGTCAAAGCAATCCCAGCTCCCGCAGAAGGCGTTATGTGTGTAGATCTATGAATCAGTGAGTGGTGTGTAAGTACTGGCATGGGTCTGTGAATGGGTTTGTGATGGTTGTGTGGGAGTAGGTGTAAAAACGGTTCTAAGGGGGTGTGAGTGGGTTTGTTAGTAATTTTGCGGGTGATGTGGTCAGTGATTTAATTGACCATGTCATGAGTGATGTAATATGTGGGGTCATAAGCAGTGCATTGCAGGTGTGGTGTTCAACAATATTTGACATCATCCATTTCCTCACCGGAGGTAATTATTCATGTGAATCTTAGTTTAAGCCCTCGTTCAGTCGCTTATTGCCCTCCTTGCCTTTTTTGCATGTGCCACATACCTTCAAGGGCTTGTCATAGTGTATATTATTGAAGAGGCATGAAGAGAAGTCAAGGGCAGGTGAGCCTCATTTCAAAAGGGAGGTGGGGCTTCACCGCATAAGATCGAGTGCGGGGAAGAGTTGGTAAAGACTGCTGGCACTGACGAAAGCAAGACGCTGAAACCGGTCTGCCGAAGAACATGAATAAAAGCGGTTAGAACACCAGTGAAAACCCTTTTGTGTCCTACGTTTCTTCTGCAGGAATGGTGAAGTGTTTGATTTGATATTAAACGCGCTGCCCGTGGTGCGCAACGAGGACCCTCTCAGAAAAGCAGGTCACAAAACATGGGAACATTGTACTGACGTAACCGAAGGATCAGAAAAATGTGTGACCCACCATAGGAAACCTGCTAGGCACCGAGGCTGCTGTGAGAACGGCGGGTTGGGACTTCTCAATGAGACGCTATTGCGAAGTGGCGTCTCCAACTGATGTTTCCAGGATTTCAGTGGGCGAGAGAAGGGGACAAATGGAGAGTAAAAACATTTTGCCAAAGCTCCCCACAAGTACGCAACATCTTCATGCAGCATTGTGGGACTGGTAGTCCGTGGGATTGAAGAGGCATGAAGAGAAGTCAAGGGCAGGTGAGCCTCATTTCAAAAGGGAGGCGGGCTACACCGCATAAGATCGAGTGCGCGGAAGAGTTGGTAAAGACTGCTGGCACTGACAAAAGCAAGACGCTGAAACCGGTCTGCCGAAGAAAATGAATAAAAGCAGTTCGAACCCCAGTGAAAACCCTTTTGTGTCCTACGTTTCTTCTGACGGAATGGTGAAGTGTTTGATTTGATATTAAACGCGCTGCCTGTGGTGCGCAACGAGGACCCTCTCAGAAAAGCAGGTCACAAAACATGGGAACATTGTACTGACGTAACTGAAGGATCGGAAAAATTTGTGACCCACCGTAGGAAACCTGCTAGGCACCGAGACTGCTGTGAGAACGGCGGGTTGGGACTTCCCAATGAGACGCTATTGCGAAGTGGCGTCTCCAACTGATGTTGGCAGGATTTCAGTGGGCGAGAGAAGGGGACACATGGAGAGTAAAAACATTTTGCCAAAGCTCCCCACAAGTACCCGACATCTTCATGCAGCATTGTGGGACTGGTAGTCCCCGGGATTGAAGAGGCATGAAGAGAAGTCAAAGGCAGGTGAGCCTCATTTCAAAAGGGAGACGGGGCTACACCGCATAAGATCGAGTACGGGGAAGAGTTGGTAAAGACTGCTGGCACTGACGAAAGCAATACGCTGAAACCGGTCTGCCGAAGAACATGAATAAAAGCAGTTCGAACCCCAGTGAAAACCCTTTTGTGTCCTGCGTTTCTTCTGCCGGAATGGTGAAGTGTTTGATTTGATATTAAACGCGCTGCCCGTGGTGCGCAACGAGGACCCTCTCAGAAAAGCAGGTCACAAAACATGGGAACATTGTACTGACGTAACTGAAGGATCGGAAAAATTGGTGACCCACCATAGGAAACCTGCTAGGCACCGAGGCTGCTGTGAGAACGGCGGGTTGGGACTTCCCAATGAGACGCTATTGCGAAGTGGCGTCTCCAACTGATGTTTGCAGGATTTCAGTGGGCGAGAGAAGGGGACACATGGAGAGTAAAAACAGTTTGCCAAAGCTCCCCACAAGTACGTGACATCTTCATGCAGCATTGTGGGACTGGTAGTCCCCGGGATTGAAGAGGCATGAAGAGAAGTCAAGGGCAGGTGAGCCTCATTTCAAAAGGGAGGCGGGGCTACACCGCATAAGATCGAGTGCGGGTAAGAGTTGGTAAAGACTGCTCGCACTGACGAAAGCAAGACGCTGAAACCGGTCTGCCGAAGAACATGAATAAAATCAGTTCGAACCCCAGTGAAAACCCTTTTGTGTCTTACGTTTCTTCTGCCAGAATGGTAAAGTGTTTGATTTGATATTAAACGCGCTGCCCGTGGTGCGCAACGAGGACCCTCTCAGAAAAGCAGGTCACAAAACATGAGAACATTGTACTGACGTAACCGAAGGATCGGAAAAATTTGTGACCCACCATAGGAAACCTGCTAGGCACTGAGGCTGCTGTGAGAATGGCGGGTTGGGACTTCCCAATGAGACGCTATTGCGAAGTGGCGTCTCCAACTGATGTTTGCAGGATTTCAGTGGGCGAGAGAAGGGGACACATGGAGAGTAAAAACATTTTGCCAAAGCTCCCCACAAGTACGCGACATCTTCATGCAGCATTGTGGGACTGGTAGTCCCCGGGATTGAAGAGGCATGAAGAGAAGTCAAGGGCAGGTTAGCCTCATTTCAAAAGGGAGGCGGGGCTACACCGCATAAGCTCGAGTGCGGGGAAGAGTTGGTAAAGACTGCTGGCACTGACGAAAGCAAGACGCTGAAACCGGTGTGCCGAAGAACATGAATAAAAGCAGTTGGAACCCCAGTGAAAACCCTTTTGTGTCCTACGTTTCTTCTGCCGGAATGTTGAAGTGTTTGATTTGATATCAAACGCGCTGCCCGTGGTGCGCAATGAGGACCCTCTCAGAAAAGCAGGTCACAAAACATGGGAACATTGTACTGACGTAACCTAAGGATCGGAAAAATTTGTGATCCACCATAGGAAACCTGCTAGGCACCGAGGCTGCTGTGAGAACGGCGGGTTGGGACTTCCCAATGAGACGCTATTGCGAAGTAGCGTCTTCAACTGATGTTTGCAGGATTTCAGTGGGCAAGAGAAGGGGACACATGGAGAGTAAAAACATTTTGCCAAAGCTTCCCACAAGTACGCGACATCTGCATGCAGTATTGTGGGACTGGTAGTCCCCGGGATTGAAAAGGCATGAAGAGAAGTCAAGGGCAGGTGAGCCTCATTTCAAAAGGGAGGCGGGGCTACACCGCATAAGATCGAGTGCGGAGAAGAGTTGTTACATGAATAAAAGCAGTTCGAACCCCAGTGAAAACCCTTTTGTGTCCTACGTTTCTTCTGCCGGAATGGTGAAGTGTTTGATTTGATTGATATATATATATATATATATATATATATATATATATATCCCTTCAACGCTATGTGGACTGTGACAGAGTTCCAAGAGGTCTGCGAATTTACACGGTACCATCCTATGAAAAGCCCAATCCAGCCCTACTAAGAGAATGGGCAGAATATACAGCAGAAAGTGCCAAAGGAATGGTAAAAATGTTAATAAAATACGCGTGGATAGACAGAGAACAATTTCTAAAGGAAATAGCAGACCTGGAACAAACCATCTCAAATGAAAAAGACACTAAAACCAGTGAAGAACTTAGAAGCGTAATGATGAAGAGAGTCAAAGAATATGAACTTGGCATCAGAAAAAGGAAACAAAATAAATTCTTAAGAGACGAACAGGATTATAGATCTGGGCGAATCTTAACGTTTGCACGCAAGTTTGATGCTACCAGGAAACGGCTCGCACAAGGAGCCCCTTCAACAAACACTGCGGAAACTTCAGAATCTGAACTTTCTGATGAGGAACGAGCAGGGGCACGTGGGGACAGAAATGTCGGGAGCGAAGAACATGAAGATGATGCTTTTTTTCGACGAGTTTACCGTAATCAAAGAAACCAGACAGAGGCCACAACAACGCAGTCATCCCCCAAATCAAAGAGGAAAACGAGGAGGGGCAAGAGGGGGAAATGTGGCTACTGCCTCTCCAAGAGTAACCAGGAGTGCATCCAAGGGCACGAAACGATAGAGGATAAAACCATCATAAACCTCTCATCAAGAGTCCTAACAATAGATGAAGAACTAATACTTAAAAATGGCCTAAGTTTCTGCCCCACGAATGACTTTGACCTGGTAGACACAAAAATCGACCTCTTTAAATTCATTCGAAAACTAAAATTTCAAAAAATCTTCGCTCTACACCCAACGAATGGAAGCAATGAAACATCACACAACGATGGGGATGACACATCCACACTAACACAACTGGTGGAAACATTGAACGACTTTGCCCCCGAGACAACAAATGACCTGGACACAGATGCCCAAACTTCACAGAGTGTATGCAAACAAATAAGAGACCCGAGTAACATGAAGAAAAAATCGAGGAAACTTCCCAAAACACAATGTGATGCGATAGATGTGTTTAATGATGCTGTACTTTTGGACTTAGAAAAACTGGCCAAAGAAAAACTTGACATGAGAAAATCAAACATAACTAGAAAAGAATGGGAAGCGATCAAATCCCTGAGCAATGATGACACAATCGAAATCAAACCCTCCGATAAAGGTGGTAATATCGTAATCTTCTCAAAGGAGAAGTACCAGGAGGAGTCTCTGAGACAATTGAGGGACAAAGACTGTTATGAAACCATCAACAGACAGGAGTATAACAAGAGCATTGTGGAATACAACAAATTGCTGACATTTTGGAGGACTAATGGAATGCTAAGCATTGAGGAATTCCAATATTTACAATGCTACGCACCGATCATCCCAACATTCTACCATTTGCCGAAAGTCCACAAAGACCCCATTAGACCACCTGGGAGGCCGATAGTCTCGGCTATTGGCAGCTTACTGGAGAATGCCTCCAGATTCATCGATGGCTTTATCGCACCCTTTGTTAAAGAACTCCCCTCTTATGTGAGGGACACACAGGACTTTCTTCGGTTGATCAACAACATTCCCTGGGAATCTGGTTTCCTTTTGATTACGCTGGACGTTGTCAACCTGTATACCTGTATAGCACATGATCACGGTATTTCTGCAACTAAATGGTTTCTAGACCAAAAACACATCCAGTATCGTGACCATAATGAAATGCTGGTACAATTAATAACCTTCTGTCTCAACAATAACATTTTTTTGTTTGCAGGACAATTGTACAGACAGGTTAGAGGGACTTCTATGGGCTCGTGCTTCTCTCCCAGCTATGCGAATCTTTTCGTAGGCTGGTGGGAGAAGCACGAGGCATGGGGGATGGCAAACGACCGTTGGACAGAAAACATTCTTCTATGGACTAGGTACATAGACGACCTGTTTGTGGTGTGGCGCGGCAGTAGATCCTCGGCCGAGGAATACATTGCCGAATTGAATAAAAACAACTGGAACCTCTAGTTCACCCATGAGATAAGTGACACCATGGTACACTACCTCGATCTGGAGGTCTATGTAGCAAACGATGCAATACAGACCAGGCTATATAGAAAACCGACGGCCGGTAATGCTGTCCTACATGCAGCAAGCCAACATCCCAAATGCTTAGTAGGCAGCATACCATATGCTTCTGCAATAATCTGCAATAATCTGTTAGATAAGATTTCCCTTTCCATCAGCAGTTCCCCCAATTTTACCATCTTGGGTGACCTTAACATTCACCTGGATGAAGTCAATGCCGTGTCATCACAATGTCTACTGGATACCCTGAGAGTGGTACAACTGGAACAAATTGTGACTAGTCCCACGCATACTGGCGGCCATCTATTAGACCACTTTTTTACTAATCTTGAAAACATAGAGTGTGGTCAGCCCAGCTTTGTACCATGGTCAGACCATGCACTACTATCCTTTAGGTGGTCCCCAGTAACACAGACCCACAAGGCCGCTATTTTAAAGAAGGTCAGTCGAGTATGGTCTAGATTACCCGCTAAAAACTGGGAGGCAGCCCTGAAAAGCTGCCCGCCCGCCCCCCATGAGGATCCGGTTGTTGCCAATGAAGCCTTTGAGCATTGGATCAACTCCACACTAGACCCTATTCTGCCCAAAAAAGATCTATTGCACAGAGAGGGCCCCAACAAACAACCCTGGTATACCAAGGAACTTAAGGAACACAAACAACTGTGCAAACGTGCGGAAAGGAAGTGGAGAAAGAACTACGCAGTCGCCGCGAAAAACGAATACAGGTCATCCCTGAGATCATACAAAAACCTATTAAAAACAACACAGGCCGCCTACTACCAGAGCAAAATTGCGGAAGCAGCTAACGCCCCCAGGGAAATTTTTAAAATCTTTCAATCCCTAGCCAATACATCCAGGACTATTAGCCCTGTTTTGAACCCACAGAAACACTGTGAGGAGTTAGCTATCTTCTTTGCATCCAAGGTGTCGAATATCTACTCCGGCTTTGCACCAGTGATAGATTCCCCAGATAATTGGGAGAGCGGACAAAGGAGGGACCAGGAAGTAGACCCTAATCCTGTTGCAGATCTTAAAGTCCTCCCACCTCTGGATCTGGATGGAGTAGAAAGTCTCCTGGCCAATCTTAAATCAGGCTCCCCGGTAGATGCTGCACCTCCGGCAGCTCTGAAACAGGTAGCAGGGACAGTGTGTCCTGTGATAAGGCAGGTCATCAATGCATCTTTGGCCTCCGGTGTTGTGCCCCCTAATTGGAAGAAGGCTAAGGTCAGAGCCTTGCTAAAAAAACCTAACTTGGATCCTGAAGACCTGGCCAATTACAGGCCCATTTCTCTTCTACCTACCATCAGTAAAATAGCTGAAAAACATGTCAACCAGGTTCTCTCGTCCTTTATTGAATCCACGGATGGATTACACTCCACCCAGACAGGGTTCAGAGCAAAACAAGGTACAGAGACAGCTCTGGTGGCGGTAGTGGAGGCAGTTAGGGGCATTGTTGATGCAGGAGGATGTGCTGCGCTGGTCCTGTTGGACCTCAGCGCAGCCTTCGATACTGTAAACCACTCTCTCTTGCTGCATCGGCTGCGTCTCACAGGGGTCTCCGGAATGGCCATCAAATGGCTCCATTCTTTTCTATCAGAAAGAAGCTTTTCCGTCTTTGAGGGAGAGGTGTCATCCAGCCAGCTGCAATTGAATCATGGCGTTCCCCAGGGATCTTCCCTCAGCCCCACTCTATTTAATATCTATATGAGACCTTTGGCTGAGGTGGTTCTTCCCTGGGGAATCCAACTTGTTACCTACGCCGATGACACGCAGCTGGTTGTATCCCTGGTGAGGAACGATGCCCTAAATCAGGGGATCAATAATCTGACCCCGTGTCTCACCAAAGTTCTGGAATGGATGACCTCCTCCTGTTTGAAGCTAAATGGGACTAAAACTGACATTATGCTTCTGGGCTACAAAGCCCCAATTAATTTGGACCCTTGGTGGCCTCACTGCCTGGGACCCCCCCCAGCACCCAAGACTTACATAAAAAGCCTGGGGATCTGGCTAGATTCCTCCCTTAGTTTTCACTATCAGGCTAAAAAGGTAGCTGCTACCTGCTACGGGCTGTTGAGAGTCTTAAAAAAAGTCCTAGACCTCCTGCCATTCGAAGCCAGACGATTGTTGGTCCAGTCGCTGATCTTGTCGCGGCTGGATTATGCAAACGCCGTCTATATGGGAGCTCCAGTCGGCACCATAAAAGTTCTGCAATCTGTGCAGAACTGTGCCGCTCGGCTGCTCATGAAAGTCCCCAAAAGATGCTCAGCGAAAGCCGCACTTCAACACCTCCACTGGCTGCCCATCAAGGGAAGGATTACTTTCAAAACATTGTGCTTGGCGCATAAGTCCATCTATGGCGCTGGACCGCCGATTCTGGATCCCCTCTTCTGTCGCCATCGATCAGTGAGATCTCTGAGATCCAACCAGCGGAACTTGCTGGTGGTTCCCAGGATAAAGCTGGCGCGGATGGGTGGCCGCCGGCTCTCTGTGCATGCAGCTAAAGAATGGAACGCACTCCCAGATAACATCAGGCATGAGTCCAATCATCTCGCTTTCAGGAAGCGTTTAAAGACACACTTGTTTCAATAGTGTCTTCCTGTTCCCTTGGTCTTACAGCGCTGGGATGCTCAAGAGTAGCCATGCACTATAGAAGAAGGTATTCATTCATTCATTCATTCACCATATGGAGAATTTCTTCGCCTGAAAAGAAACTGCTCGGCTGAGGAGGAGTACATTCGGGCGAAGAAAGATGCCAAATTAAGGTTCCAGACTAGAGGATATTCTCGAAACGCATTAACTAATACCAAAGAGAAATCTAACAAAATACAAAGGAATGACTTATTGATACCAAAGCAAAGGGTGAACAAAGAGGATAATCCCAGAATGATTACCACCTTCAATTCCAAATCAGGAAGGATTATGCACATTTTCCAGAAGAACTGGCATATCCTTAAAACAGATCAGGTTATGGCCAAAATCCTCCCTGAAAGACCAATCTTGACATACAAGAGGAGCCAATCCCTGGGGGATCACCTTGTCCAGAGTCATTTTATCCCACAGAGGAAGAAACCTGTCCACATTACTAAATCCACTGGCTTCTTTCCATGCAGATCATGCAAGGCATGTAAGAATAGTAGGACTACTAAGACTTACCCAGGGAAAACTGACGAGAATGTACCCGACAAATGTATCAAAAAATTACTCAACTGCAATTCTGAGTATACCATTTACTGTCTTACCTGTCCCTGTAAAAAACGGTATATAGGGAGTATGATCAAGCCTGTAAAAATGCGTATTTTAGAACACCTTCGCGCTATCACCAACAGGGACAAGGCCTACCCCGTAGCGAGACATTTCGCGGAGTTCCACAAAAGCGACAGGGATCTGTTGAGCTTTTATTGTATAGATCAAGTGGAAAGAAATGAAAGGGGTGGGGACAGAGAAAAAAGACTCCGGACCCTAGAGTCAAGATACATAATTGGGCTAAAGACCAGAGTCCCCTGGGGTCTTAACAACAACGAGGAGATGTGGATACACCTGGAATAAGACCTGTATACTGCATCAATATCTCCACACTCAGTCCTCGCAATGTAGCATATTTTCAAGCATTCCAGTCAACACTCTGACATCCATATACTGTAACATTCTGTTGCCCCCCCTTCCTCCCTCTCCTTAGCCCATCCAGGGCAGCAAGCAAAAATGAGAAATACAGAGAGAGGGTAAAATAGCCCATTCAGGGCACAATTGTGGGGCCACAACGCTGCCTAGGTAGACTAACAACAGAGTTTCAAATGAAATAGAATCCAACTATACACTAGGCAGCAACCAACAATGTTTTGCCATTGAATTTATACCTGCATGCACTTTTGAAAAATGTATTTCATTGAACACCCTATGGTTTTTAAACACTTAGCACTGAGCACTTTTATCGAATTTTTGCCATGAAATGTCATACTGTTGCGCATTTGCACACTATAAGATGGCCGCCACACAATGTAAGAAACAACAACATACCATTATTTGTGTTGATGAAATGTGGGCTTTAAATGGCGTTTGGAAAAGTTACACGGGTGAACACTGACGAAGCCTCCGGGCGAAACGCGTCTGTTGTGGGGGTAGGGGCTTGAATAAACTCTTTTGCTAATACTGAAGGCATGGTGTGCTGGTCGTTTGTCTAGCCGCAATTGGAGTGGACTGTTTGGAATATATATATATATATATATATATATATACATATATATATATATATATATAATATAATATATATTATATATTACCTACTGTCAAAAGTCAGTAGGTAGTTTTAGTTAGGACCAAAGTTTCCATAGGAAAAGAGTTTTTTGTTATGCCAATAACTTTGGAGCCGCTTGACAAATCTCCATGAAATTTTCACAAATCTCCCCATTGTTGGTTCAGCTGCTGTCTTAAAAGTTTCAGGGTGATCCATCAAGTGGGGCAGAGAAAAAAAGGGGTCCCAAAACGCGTTTTCCCCATGTTGAGTCTATGGGGATTCTTCATTTTTTTTAACACAACCACAGTCAAACTGCTGCACTGAAATACACCAAATTTGGCAGAAAGCTAGATGTTGGTCCAGAAAGCATGCTTTTTGTGTTTTGGTGAAAATCCATTCAGTAGTTTTTGAGATATTTATCTTTAAAAAATGTAGATATCTGGGGACGCGAGTCCTTGCAGTTGACTCGAAAATCCTATTAAAATGTAACTGGCTGACAACACTTTAACCAGGAGGTGTTGGCATCGATCTTGAGACTCGGCTTGAGGCCGATTCCCAGAAAAAAGTAAAAAGAAAAGGGGGCATGGTATGAATTCCCTGACCTACGAATATGGTGGGGGGTGTCAATGAGGGAACCCGCCAGGGGAAAGAAGCATTTTCTTTTATTTATTTTGCGCGGACTCCCGGGTGGATCTGTGGCAACATTTCTTTTAAAAAGGAAGTGCGGGTTCCCATGCTTGCTTTGGAATAACACCTGGGTGGGCCAGGTCCCGGGGGCAAATGCTAAATATAGGAGGGGGATGTACGGGTCTCCTCCTCGGGCTATTCAAAGCCCCAGGGACTGCCACCTCTGCGGGCATTGTTAATTATGAATGCGAGCAGGCCCACTGGGTCTGCCTACAGCCCCAGGGACCGCCACCTCCATGGGGATAATTCCAATTATGTGGAGTGCCTCACGCCCCCCTGCCCCGGGGACCGCCACCTCCTGGGGTTAATTAAAATTATTCTGGGGTGGCCTCGCAGACCCCACTGCCCTGGGGAGTGCCACCTCCCAGAGGCTCAATTTGTAATAAGAAAAAATAGTAAAGCAGGGGAGGCCGTATAGCCATCCTCGCTGCCCCGGGGACCGCCACCTCCCAGGGGCACATACCTTATTACCCAAGCCTCCAAATGCCCCAGAAGCCCACCCTATGACCAATATTTTTTGTGGAACTTTATTTATAGCTTTGAAAAAGAGGTTGTATGATGTTACAACGTGGTCCAAAAGATCGCTGTTCATCACAACGCATCTTTTACAACGCAAGTCGTTACCACGACTTGCGCTGTAGGGTGCTGGACTTAGGAAAAGTAAGATTTACTATTCCAACTCCAGCCTACGTACAGTAGGGAAGGTGTTGGAATAGTAAATCTATTATTCCTTAGTCTAGAGCGCCCTCCAGTGCAAGTCATGGTAACGACTTGCATTGTAAAAGACGCGTCGTAATGGCACCGCGGTCAAAACACTGCAGTGCCATTACGACGGCTGTTTACCTGAAAAAGACATTCAGGCCAGGTAGAGTACACCCAACAGGGTCTTACTTGGTTAGCAGCACAGTGTCTTATTACATTGTTGTTTCGAGCACCAAAGTGAGCTGTACACCTTACGCACATATCACAATTGACAATAAGACAACTGCAGACAATATTGGTCAATCCACTTATTCAGACCATACAGCACACATCTAGAATAGCGGCTAGAGATCAAAGCCCGGCAGGCGGTCATACCGAAGAGGCACCCTGGGTGCTGGGATCTACAGGGTCAGGTGTGTCTGTCTCATCAGTGACTCTTTGTCGGAGGTATGAAGTGAAGGGCTCCCAAATGTCTTTAGGGCTGGTGTTTGGTAGCATAAGGTCCCAGAATTTGGTTAATGGTTCCTCACACTATGAGAGGTCAGACAACCAGGCTTTGCTAGTGGGCGTTGTCTTTCGTCCCCAATGCAACGCTACTCTGCGTTTAGCCAGCTGAATTAACCTTGCAATGAGGTGGCGGTACACATTCCGGGCTTCCGTGACGTAACAAAGGAGACACACACCGGGGTCACACGGGAAGGGGGTCTCTATAATGGAATCACGATGCCACAAGCAGTTGATGGAGCAAGGACTCGTAGAAAAGAGACTTTCTCGGAAGCAATCTGCTCCTTTAACTCACTAACAAGTTTTTAAAATAGTTCTGTGTAAAACTAATGTGCACCACACACATACTTGGGCTAGTGAAGCTTGCTTATGTGTTTACTAACGTGAACGAAGGACTAAAACTGCTTTTAAACCGGAAATCTTTCCTGTGCATGCGTCAACTGCATCTACGTAGTATAACGAGCTGTCACTTGGAGGGAAATTCTTGCGCATGAGTAGAAGATACTAAAATCGAGTCTTGAAGACTTGCGTGCTTAGCATCTGCTTGTTTGAATTAAATTGAGTAGTTTTTACTAAAGCTAACGCGGGGATAAGTCTAATAAGTAAACTGGGATAGAGTAGAGGTGGGTGGTATACAGTGAAACCATTTATTTTTTAAAGTATCATATGTCTTTCTGACTTTATCACTAGAGCATATATGGGCCTCTCATGAATATTTGAAATAAACTGAGTCACATGACAACCGCGCATGACTACTGAAAGTTAACCCGGAATGATAAATTGGAAGTTGAATGAAAGCCAAGGTCGCAAAGTGTCCTAGACTGTGAACAGAAGGTGAAAAATTCAACGATGTGGACTTGTGTTTAGACTGCATACAATTTTGTTGCAAATAAAAGTGAAAGCGGGTGTGAAATAAAATTATGAGTAAAAATTAAGGGGATGGGTTTGTGAACAATGGTTTAACTGAATTTAATAATATATAAGCATGTTGTTGTGATCTTCCCCTTTGCCTGACCAATCAGATATAGTATTTTTACGATATTGAAACATTAATGGGTGAAACATGTAGAACGAAAGGTATAATTGAGATAGCTTCAGTTAGTTAGTTGGATTCGGGAGTCCCGATGCTGTGAGCAGGAGATGCTGCTGGGAGAGATGCTGATGAAGAAACCGAAGGAAGAACCTTCTATCCTAATCTAATTGGGTTAGACAGAAGATCGCTGAAGAATCTCGAGGAGGAAGAGAGTGTCAGAAAGGGGTGTGTCGCAACCGTCGGTATTCTAGAGAGGTCATCTATCCTGTCCTGATTCCTGTCCTGAAGTCTTTGTCGCCTGATCTATCCCGGGGGACTCTTACCAGCACTTTGGCCAGGGGGTTGGTCATCACACCATAGTTGGTAAATATATTTCCACGCTATTTGCAGATGTTCTTTTCTCTCTGTCCTCACCCTTTCTGAGCATTGATCCTTGCATGATTCCAAAGTATTCGTTTGATTAATAAATTGAATTTTCTCTCCTAAGAATGATGGTGACTGCACTGTGTATTTGAGATGGTTCACATGCTTTTGAAATTTAGATAAAAATTTAAAACGTTCCAGAGTCTGTGGTTTTTTACATTGAAAAAGAAAAGTCAGCTTATGTAATTTTCACCATCAACTAGTTCAACTAATGGTCCATCGACCAGAGGAAAGAACTTTTTGATCAGTGAAAGGTTAGTTAGAAGTATTTGAAAACTAATCTTGAAAACTGCGGTTTACTCCATTGTGAGTGTTTATGGACCCAGGTGAGTATATGGTAGTGGAGTTTCTATTGTTGTTGGTATGCTGCTGGATCAGTTTTCTGGTAGCAGAGGATGGTTATTGTTGACTAGTTTGGTGATAAATATTGAATATTGACTATTGATTTTCTGTTTAACAAAAGAGTTAGTGTCTTGTTTTATTTTTTCCAGAAAATCCAGGGGAAATGAATAGCGGTGGTGACAGAAGCCACACTGCAGTGAGGTTCCTCATCTGTTGGAATAGTGAGAAGCTACGTAGGGCTGGCTGTATTAAACTAGAGACTATTTCGTGTAAAAGTAGATTGTGCGTGATAGCAGAGGGTTCGCTGGTGAAACTTTGGTCTTATTTCCCAGTAGGGGTAACAGTGAAGGAGTAACAGGTTCTTCCGAGCTTGAATGAAGTGTAAACAGGGATTTTACTCGCAGAATAAGAGGAGCAATTCTGAGACTCCAGAATAAATTGAAGGCCTATCCTTTGTTTAGTGGAACAGGCAGAGAAGCAAATGTTTTTATGTTGTTACTAACGGATTTTATTTTAAGAAAAGTAAAGAAATACGTTTATACATTACCTTGTTTAAGGAGGGTCAGTTGCCAGAGTTGTGCTGACGTCACACAGAGCCACGCTGGGATTGGTTGAAACAGCGGGTGTGAGACAGAAGCAGATTGTAAAGGAGGGGTCAGTAGTGAGGAGCAATACTGATGTCATAAAAGGCCGAGCTGGCATTGGTCAGACCACGAGCGTGAGCCTGAGTCTGATTGATTAAATAGATAGAAGCTGCATTAGGATTGGCTGAAAAAGAATTGTATGTCGTATTCTGATTTGACTGCTGGTGTGAGTCGCACAGATAGTAGAGTTCAAGGGTTTACGGAGTATTCTTTCATATATCATTCATCTAGAATGTATGAGGAAAAGAGAAAAATGTTGTTAATAAAGAAAATTAAGAATTTCTTTAAGAAAGATAAGCCTGTGTTGACTAGAGAGGGAATTCCTATTCCGCCTCCTAAGATGCCAGCTTCCTTTATGATGATGGAAAGAGGATATCACACGTGTGTATGGTTGGAGAATTGGAGAGAGTATACAACACATGATGGAGTTCTAGCTTTTCCAGAATATGGTACATTTAATGGGAGAGTTCTTCAGAATTTGAGGATGAGAATGAATGATTTGGAACCAAGACCTAGGTTAACTCAGTATAAGGCTTTAGAAGAATGGGATACTGAGTCATTTGAACGAGAGAAATGCAGGGGTGGTAAGACACATAGAGGATGTTTTCCCAGATATTTGCGAGAGTCGCGCGAAGGTCAGATGAAGCAATGGAGAAGAGATATGGTATCAGTAGGTTTATATTCAGTGTTGATGGCTGAGGAACAGTCAGGAAGCAAGTGTAAGGAGAAAACAAAACATATACATTTGACAGGATATGGTGAATCAGATGATGAGTTGTTGTAGGATATCTTCACTAAAAACCCTCCACCGTATCAAGAAGGACCCAGTAGAGTCACCCCAAAACACCGGTAATGGAACTCCCTTAATTCCTCAAATTTTACATGATACGTCTGTTAAAAGTGTGTTTCAAGATAATGGGAGATAAGCCTTAAGTAAAACTAGGGAGGAAACAGTACAGAAAAAAGTCAATTGAATTTAAATACTGAAGCTTTGATAGTACCAGTGACTATAGGTCCTGTTATCCCGATATATGGAGATAAAATGGGCTGCCCAAAGCTTCAAGAAGTAACAATTCCTTTGAATATTCAGAGAAAAGAGATAATAATATCTGATGATCAGTTTAGTGAGTGCGATTCAGTCATTTCATTAATGGATCTTCAAATAAGAGAACCTGTAACTGAAACTTCGAAAAGGATCACATCTGGAAATTTGAAAGAAAAACGGTCTATGGGACCTTTAGGAACTAGGGGACCGATTCACAGAACTAACTTACGACAAAATCCTAAACTTACTACTTTTGGTATTCACAGAAGGCATTTTGACTTAAGTTAAGATTTTGTCTTAAATTAGGATTTTGTCTTAAATTAGGATTTTGTCCTAAATTTGGATTTTGCCTTAAGGTAGGATTTTGTCCTAAATTAGGATTTTGTCTTAAATTAGGATTTTGTCCTAAATTAGGATTTTGTCTTTTGTTTTAACTTTTTTTTTTTAAATATTTTTATTGTAAGATAAAACAATTTTTTTGGCACACATCATACACAAAATGCATAATATGTATACATAAAATTAAGCAAACAAAAAAACTACTGTCAAGAGGTACTGTATATCGTGAAACAAATCTTTTTTCCCTCCATGCAACCGACAAAGCATATAAAAGGGAAAAACAAAAATATTGTTAAATCATCCACAGTTTACATTTAGTCTCTCTTTCCAACGGTGAACTGGTTCCCATATTTTCATACCCAGTCTTCTTGCCCTTTTACCTTTCCTAGCATATATGCCCTTTTCGAGGTTGAAAGTCCCCAATAATAAAGCAATCCATTGTTGTGTTGTGGGAGGTAAGGGATCCCGCCAAGCTCTAGCAATTAATAACCTATACACCGCCATTGCTAAAAATAAAAATTCATAATGGTCACCATCAAATCCCCTAACCCCTAACATAATAATAGTTGGTGTTAAAATCACATTCAAACCAAGTGTGTGACCCATAAATTCTTCAATACCCTTCAATAACATGCTTAACTGTGGGCACAGCGCAAAAATGTGAATGCTATCTGCTGCCGGTGCACTGCAGCGAGAACAAGTAATCCCTGTAGTCCCACCCCACTGTGCAATGCGATCTGGTGTATGGTAGAGTTGGTATAAAGTTTTGAAGTGTTGAGATTGGAGCGAGGCAGAGCGCAAAACAGAACATCCTAGTTCCAACGAGTTCAGGAAAAACTGGCTCTGTATCCCTAATTTCCTTGCCCATTTATCACCAAATTTTTCAGTGTCATCCTTTAATTCTGCTAAACTGGCATAAAAATAGCGAATAGAGCACACCCCGTCTTGCTCTATGGATTCCATAATATTATTTTTTCCAAATCCACCTTCGCCTCCTTTTTTCTTGTTGAAAAAGCTCCTGATCTGCAAATACTTAAAAAAACTATGTCTTGTTATGTTGAATTTTGACATCAAATCTGAAAATTGTAATATTTTTTCGTCTACACCCAACAGATCTCCTATTTTTTTGATTCCTTTCATATCCCATTCTGCCATTGTAGCATCGGAGAAAATTAAAGATGGTAGGGTCTTATTCCTATATAATCTGGTATATCTATTGTATCTACCCAATCCGCATCTTTTTGCTACCACTGACCAGATATTGTAAGCAGCAATAACTGTCTTAAAGCGCGTTCGTTTATAGTAGGAAAAATCAGCGCAGTTTAAGAAAGCATTTGCAGTATCTGAGCCCATTACAAAAGAATATACGATAGTTGAAAAGGATTTAACATTCAAATCTGCTTCACATGCTCCTATCAAACCCTGGGTATATTGAAGTACAGAGGCCCAGTAGTATAACCTAAAGTCAGGAACCCCCCATCCTCCACTAGCCCTTGGTAAAGTCATAAAATCTGGTCTTTCCATATGACCAGATAAATTTATTTAGAATCGACTCCAGCTTATTAAACCAGATCGATTCAAACATAAGGGGTATCGTACGAAAAAAATTAAGAAATTTGGGGAGTATAAGCATTTTAATGACATTAGTGCGGCCCACTAACGTGAGTCTAAGATTGTTTATTCTGGCCAGATCTAGACTTACTTTCCTCATTAGAGGGGAGATGTTACGCTCTACCACTGTATCAAGATTAGGCGAGATTTCAACCCCTAAATAAACTGCTGCAGAAACCACCCGTGAGTCATTGCATTGAACCATTGCATTTTTTATAATCTGCGTTTTTGCACTGTTTAATTTATATCCAGATATTATGCCAAATTTAAGGGCCTCTAACTCGATCTCACCAATTGCCTTAGATGGATCTGGAGTGATTATAGCAACGTCGTCTGCGTACGCCAACACATTAACTTCTAGCCCATTTGAACAAAGGGGGGGAATACTAGGATTAAAATTAAGATAACGTAAATATGGATCCATATAAAGTGCAAAGAGGAGAGGGGAACTGGGGCAGCCCTGTCTTGTACCTCTTTTTATCTGTACTGCCGCAGTTAGATCTCGATTAATTTTAATTCTGGCCGTTGGTGCCTTATATAATACCTGAATTGCTCTAATATAATTAACACCAAAGCAATATAATTTCATCACCTCCCACAAATATTCCCATGCGACCCTGCCGAAAGCCTTCTCGGCATCAAGAAATAGAGCTGCGACAGGGCCGCCGGCAATCTCCATAGCATCAAAACAGGTAATCACTGTCCTAACGTGTGTTGTAGTACCCTTCCTAGGGATAAATCCGTGTTGAACTGGGGAGACTAATTTATCTATAACAGTGGACAATCTTGTTGCCAAAATTTTTGAATACAGTTTCACATCCGCATTCATTAAAGCAATAGGTCTGTATGACCCAGGGGCAGTAGATGGTTTGCCTTTTTTCAGGATCACTATAATTTCAGTGCCCCCCCATGAGTTTGGAACCGAAACTTCACTCTGAGCTTGTATGAGAGTGTCCAATAACTCCAATCTCAAAGCTGAAAAAAATGTTTTATAAAATTCAATCGGAATAAGATCCGGACCTGCAGCCTTAGAAGACGGGAGTTCTGATATGGCTAACGTCACTTCTTCTAACGTTATAACAGAGTCTAATTTAATTTGATCTTCCAATTCCAGCTCATTAAATTGGATATTTCCTAAATAGTCTCTAATTTTATCCCTGCCCACCTCAGCTTCTGCGTCATACAATCCTGTATAATATTTCCAGAATTCATTTCTTATACCTGCAGAGTCCGAGATCAGATTACCTGAATCATCTACCATATTTTTGATATCCCCTGCAGTAACTTTTTGTCTAGTTCTGACAGCAAGAATATGTCCCACCCTTTCACTATACTCAAACACCTGTTCCTTCTTAGCAAGATATTTTGCTGCAGTTTTATTAGTAATCCTTTCAGCAGTTTCAGCCTTTAACACCATGATTTCCAAAATTTGTTGTTCCAGCGAGCAACCACTCGTGATTAATCTGCTCAGTTCTGCCTCTGCAGTCAGGAGCGAATTAATTTGCTGTTCTAGCCTCTCTCTTTCTCTTTTCTGCCTGAATGTTGAAAAGCTAATTGTCTCCCCCCTTATTCCTGCTTTAAAGGCATCCCAGATGTTACCACTACTAGCACTTCCCTTATTATTAAGCCAAAACTCACTAATCCATTTTGCCATATGTTTACAACAGTCCTCATCTTTTAGTAAGGCTCTCTCGAATGTCCATTTATATATTTTTCTTGCTATACCACTTAAGCTAATTGTCAATAACAGTGGGTTATGGTCTGAAACCAAGCGGGGCAGCTTCTTAATCTGTGCATTTGAAAGCAAAACATTGGAGATTAGAAAATAATCTAACCTGACTGTAATTGGTGCAGAGAAAAAAGTATCACCATCAATCAACGGGTGTAGATTAGCCCATACATCCGATAAAGCATTATGCACAGCCATGTCTACTATGGCCCTATGGACCCTCTTCTTCTGCCCAATATAGGAATGGCCCAGTTGCAGCTCAACACTGGCAGGGCGGTTGATGTTAAAATCCCCACAGCAAACAATGGGCTCCACCCAGGTCGATAGTTCCTGATCCAGAAATTGAAATATATCTGGCTCATCACACGTTGAACCATAAACAGAAACCAATGTAAATCTAGTTCCTCTGAAATCTATTTCTACGATAACCCATCTTCCCCATGTGTCTTCTTTACTCCTAACCGCAATACAATCCCTCCCACTTCCCAAGATTGCTACCCCACGTGTTTTTGAGGCTTGTTTAGTAAATGCCAATACTTTAAAACCCAATTGTTCCAACAAATAACCCTTACCTCCCTCCACATGAGTTTCCTGCAGACAAATCAAATCAGGGTGCATTGACTTACAAAATGCTGAAACACGTAACCTTTTTTGAAGATCATTAAGACCACAAACATTCATTGAGATAATACGACGAGCCATTAAAAAACGTCAAAAACTTGCTATTCCAACTCTCTTTTTCATCCTTTATTCCCTTCTTCCACCATTTATTTTGGAACTGTAGTTGCCTAAGAATGTATCTCTGTGTATACGATGTGTGCCATTTTCTCCCCCCCTTCTCCCCCCCACCCCCTCCCCTGACCCCCCCGTGCTATCCCTCCCCCACCCCCCTACAGGCAAATAGGTCACTCATGACCTATATGTGAACGCCAGGGAAGCAGCAGTCGCCACTCCTCCCCACCACCGTACCAAATATCAACAGAACCATCTTATTTATTTCTCCTTATACCCCAAAACTTCCGTCATGTATGCCTTCGCCTTAATCTCAGAAAAGAAGAATTTAAACTGGCCTTTAGTTACTATTTTCAATTTAGCGGGGTATAACAAATAAGCTTCAGAACCCAGGGCCTGAATAAGCGGTATCATCTGCCTCAGCCTCCATCTGCGCTCAACTGTGGCATGGCAGAAGTCGGGTCTTGCAAAGAAAGTAACATTGTTAAATGAACGTCTAGTCTCAGGCTTAGCCTTATCCAATATCAACTGCCGCAAGAGGAAATTCCCTACAAAGATTAGCAATGCCCTCGGGCGCCCGCCCTGAGCTCCAACCTGGCCCCTTTTAGAAAATGGGAAACGATAGGCTCTTTGAATTTCATGCTCCCACTGCCAAGTAGTTAGTTCTGGAAAAGCCCCCTTTACACATAGAACAGAATCCACATTTGTGGAAACCAAGGCCCCGTGTGGATAGCCAGTTCTGTACTGTGGTATTTGGGGGAACGGTAGGGCTCAGTTTATTTCTCAAAGTGAAACCTTTCCTGTAGGTGATGGAAGGTCTCTCTGGAATAAATTCCTTCAGTGTGGGGTCCTCTAATAGAAGTTTCCAATGTCTGTTCAGACTCGGGGCCTTGGTTTCCACAAATGTGGATTCTGTTCTATGTGTATATGGGGCAAACACGGCACAAAAAACTTTGCAGGTCATGATGGAATGGTCTATCAGATCAAACACAACATTACTTGCCTCAGCAAGTTTATAGTGTACATCATCGAATGCAAATGTGGCAAGATATATGTAGGGAGTACCATCAGGGCTCTCAAAGAGAGGATAGCTGAACATATGAGAGCCATACAAAGGAGGGACCCCAGATACCCGGTAGCCCTTCATGTCGCAGAGTGTCAACCCAATGAGGACGACATTAAAGTACGTGTTTTTGGGATCGATCTGATTCCCCTCAATATCAGAGGGGGCAACCGTGAACTGATGCTCAGACGTAGGGAGGCAACATGGATCATGCGCTTACGTAGCGTAGAACATGGGCTTAACTACAATTCTGAGCTCCAATATTTCCTTGGAGATTAGAATCTCACCGGGGGGATCCTTGGTGCACACTGACTGAATTTTTGCCAATAACTCTGAACTTTATTATGAGGATAACAGATGATAATATGAGAGATTTCCTCTCTCTAGGAGTTAAATGTATTCTACTTCTGTGTTTTAATGTATCGAGACAACAATGTATATTGTACCATATCATAGGGCTAAATGTTTTTGTTACAAAGTCTGTCAGTACAGACAAATGTCTATGATTCGCAACCTTTTTGTTTACGTACATTTTCTGATTCCCGCTTCTGTATTTGAAGACTTTGTTCAAATATGTGTATAGACTTTTAAATGTACGGGGGTATGATGTGTCCCCCTTTTTTCTCACATTTTCTCACAATTTTTCACACTTTCTTTCGACTATGCACCTTATATCTAAATAATCCAGCCACACCCAGGCATGGCCCCGCATGCTCAACGTCACAGTTTCTTTTCTTCTTCGTTTTTGTAGAATTTTATGTCCACATAACAACTGACATAGGGATTTGATGGTTGTTTCCATTATCGATTTTGTAATTCTATTCCCATACATAAATAAGAAGTAATGAATTTTATTAGCAAGCAGCGGGATGTTGTAATTCACTAACACTTTAGTGAACTACATTTGCTCCTCTTTTTTACACCATGGTCAGGTATTGTAACAATGGACAAGGACTTTCATTTCAATCAAGTAAGACACAGACGTCCTCCTTTTCTCATACGATTTCCCTCTTAGTAATGGCGCTGATACACGCATCGCAATGGAGTACGTCTTCCATGTCTACCAATCCTATTTAATCCCTCCTCTCCCGGGGTCACGTGTTCGTACACGAGAGACGACCGCCGGGAACTAACAGAGGAGGGATTGCCTGCAGCGGGTGAGTGCGAGTTTCTCTACCGCTGTGCGGTACACCACGGACCCGCGTCTTACTTAGTAAGCGTCGGGTGCGCAGTGCTCTGAACGCATGTCCCTTGGACATTTATCTTACTATGATTTTGTGTTTACTCGCCAGCACACCACCGCAGAGGTCACGTACTCGTTTCCTCATTTTGGCGCTACGAAAGAATCCCCTCCCGGCTCCCCGCCTTACAGCATAGCGAGACACAGGTAACCCTTTGCATTCTTAACTTTTATCCTTTAAGAGCGACTGGGTTAGCATTTTTCAAGAGTTCTATAGCCAGCAAACTTTGTCTAAAGTAACAGATTAGCGTTATATGACAGAAACTCATGATTCCCTTATCTTTTTTATATAGCGCTACACTTTCAATTCGAAATTACCAGTGGGATACAATAATTCTATCCATATACTGCTACTGATCACTTTCTCAATCAGCATCGACTGTTTCATAAACATACAGAATACCCATTGGTAAGAAAAAGATTGTTTTGCTGCCCGAGACTCGACTTAGTCTTACAAGCATTTTCTTCCTTTAGAAGCCTCCTTATGAGTTCCCTTTTCTCTTTTTCGTCCTTACCTTATATAGCTTGAAACTGAGCTTTTAAAGACCCAGACTTACTCCAACCACACAGTGGAATTGGAGTGGAAGGTAATACCTATCATCCATAGATTAAAAGATTTTGCATGAATTGTGCTCTCTGGGTCTTTACCCTATATAGGCACCTTTGTCACTACCACGTCATGAGGCCACACAAATACCTCCTCACTTATGTATTAGAATTAAAGATGTCTGACATCTCACGTTTTATTCACCACCACTACGGACACCCTCTAATTTTTAGGACCACTGTGTACGAGTGACTCATGACCACACATAGGTCTTTTTAATTCCATCTCACTCACTACGTGCACATTAGCACCATAGACCGATCACTTGCCCGAGTATGCAAGTATCTTCACCAAATTTCACCAACCATGTGCGATACAATACGCACGTCACAACTGCATGTCGGTTGCACAATTGTCACCATATGCAGCATCAAGTTAAACATGTTTAGATAACAACTTGCCTACATTATTTTGTATTACCAGCCCTGAAGAGTCGTGTTGACTCAACCGTACACGACGAAACACGTGTCGGCGATTGATATTATTCTCAAGTCTGGAGAGAATTAAACATCTTGCTGTGACAAGAAGTATTACACCAAAGAACCTGCTTCTGCGTTTCTTTTTTACTTTTGGTCATTGTACCTTGTTTTGATGAACACACATGTAGTTGCGAGAGCTTACTTTTGTCAAATTGCCTTGTCTCTTGACTTGTTTGGACGGTTAAGGGTGTTTTGCCGTCTGCTCTTTACGCACTACACAACGACACTCTTGCTCCTCACACACCTTGTAACGTTTTAACCCAGGCAGCGCGCCCCCTCAGTCCTAATTTTCTAAAAACCCCTTTGCACAGTATTCCTATCTTTGCTTACCTGATCGGGGAAATACGGCCTCCCTGCTCCACTCGATACTCTTTTCATCGGGATATTGACGGACCTGTAGGTCCCGGTGTTTATATGCGTTGGCGTATATCTGGTGTCTAAGAAAGTTCCCGCGGCTTTTTAGTGTCACTTCTTGTGCGTCTGTGCGATAAAAAGAACTACTGCAGTAGTTTCAAAAGGGGAACAATTTATCGCGGAAAGTTTCATTAAATAATTTAGACCTCCTACTACATTGGCATCATTTTTAATCCTCCTCACGAAATTGTAATTTTAAATGAAAACGTGATTATAGCAGAGGGAGCAAAAAGTCGTCTTAAATTAGTCCCGCCAGTCACTTACTGTGCGAACGAGTTGTCAAGTGGACTACTCGTGTAGTTTGTAAAAGGGATCAGCACTCTGTCGCTAAAAAACCGGGAGCACCCTTGCTCTGGTTTGCCCTCTAGATTCCACCCGACAGCATTTTTCCAAATTTACATAAACACATTACAACAAATTCTTAAGGATGGCACTCACATGTTAGACATTATCCTCCAAATTTGCAGAGAAGATTAAAATACCATCTATATATACAATGGCAAAACAATCCAAAAACAGCCTCAAACCCCATTCACAAAATGTTGAAATGCAGCTGAAGAGTTGCACAATCCATAAGGGATAACTTGATATTCCAACAATCCAAATTGTGTCCTAAAGGTAGTTTTCCACTTATCTGCTTCTACAATCCTCACCAGATGGGGAGCTCCCATCAGATCAAATTTTGTGTAAACTCTTCCCCATTTTACTTGGTCTAAGAAAGTAATGGCAAAGGATACCGATTCTTTTTTGTTACTTGATTTATTGCTCTATATTCTATGCAAGTTCTGAGTTTTCTTTCATTTTTATGGATGAAGAATAAGGGAGAGGAGACTGGAAACTGAGATGGGCGAATAAGTCTGATACCCAAATATTAATCCAGATATTCTTTTAGATAGAGATTTTCTGTTTCAGTACGAGCATGTATGGCAGAGCGGCTGCAGGCTCCAATTCAATTTTATAAGTATATTTCCGATGTGGGGGTAACTTTTCTCCTTTTTAATCAAAGACAATAGCTAGATCTTGGAATTCTTTTGGAATATCATGCAACTCTAAAGTGCAAAAAGCTGAGATTGACTGGCTAAAGTTACTGTCTGTGAGATCTTGTGCTCTTCAAAATCCAAATGGTGATAATGTCTCATACAATATTTGCAATTCATTTCCACTGTTTTGTTAGCCCAATCAATCTTTGGATTATGCTCAGTGAGCCAAGGCAATTCCAGATCAAATTAAAATTGAGGTGCATCTTTGAGATAAACTGTATCAAACTCTGATGTTTATCAGGACACACCAGAAAAATTGACTCTGTGTCATTAACAGTAATGAACCAGATGAAAGATTAGTTCCATCAACAACTAAATGGATATTGGCTTGTCTTTCTTGAGGAAGTGAAATCCTAGGGCTCTTGCAAAATTGATGTCACAAAAATTCTCTGTGGCTCCTGAATTAATCATAGCAGATATTTCCTTCACTTCAGATTTTCCAAATCTTATTATACAGGAGATGGTAAGATGAGGGACAGATGACTGAAGAGTATTGACTACTTGCTAATCTTCTGGAGTTGTCTTGTCTGAAGCACCCACCAGAGCAACTCCTTCTACTGAGGGAACGTATCTTCTCCCTGTTGATTACTCTTAGGCTTCTTTGGACATCCTTTATCCAAATGACTAGGATTAACACAGTATATACATAAATTTCCCACTCTACATTTCTCTCGCTCTTCATTTGTTAAAGGTCCTCAAACTGACCCAATTTGCAAGGGTTCTTCACCCGGGGAGGATTCCGTGGTCTTGTGAGCATCAGATCTCATTCTATCAAAATGAGGAGGAAATGGGCAGAAATCTCTTTTTCATTCACTTTTTGATTCATTCAATCGCTGATCAATTTGCAAAACCAAGTCAATTTGTTCTGAAACATCTGTGGGTCTCTTTGGAATGTGGGCCAATCAATCCTTAAGTTCATCTTTTAAACCTCTATAAAATATTGCTGTCCTTTTAGCTTCAGGGCAATTATTTTCTACAATTCATTTATTAACCGTAGCCAGGTATTCTATCAAATCTATATTGCCTTGCTTCAATTCCAAAAGCTTGTTGTCTGTGGCTTGAAATATAGATCAATGATCAAAAATACATAGAAATGTAGTTTTAAAAATGTCAAAACTATGTAAAATGGGGTCATTATGTGTGACAAAAGGCATAGGCCAGGCAGCTGCATTTCCACTCAAGCAAGACCGTATAAAGTCCACCTTAGATTGAGCTTCAGTAAGCATTAGAGGTCTACATTAAAAAATGTAAGGAATACTGGGTAAGAAAAATGTGCGCTTTATTTGGATCACCACTGAACCTCTCTGGAGCTGCCAATGGAATTATGGGTGATATTGCGTGTATTGCTCGGGTAGAGAGTACACTAGTAGATGTAGTGGGGAAAAATGCGGCGATTTAGAATCCTTAGCTAAAGGTGTGGTACCTGCTGCCAACTCGTCTATTCTTTGGCGAATATAACTAACTCCCTGACTAGATTTCCTACATTCTTCTCTAAGGGTTTTATTTTCATCCATTGCATCACTCAACTGCTTTTGTATTCCATTCAATACTGTAGCTAGGGCCTGAACATCTGTCCATTCAGTCATTCTGCTCAAGTGGAATTAAGGTTTTTTGGCACTTCAATCTGTCAGGCATCACATACCTATGCCAAGACTTCCACTGGAGCAGATGATTATTCCCCAAATCCCAACGTCCACTGCGAGCAACAATTTTTAAGCTCTGTTACCAGCACCAGAGAGGGGGAAAGGGGATGGGGAAGAAAGAGAGACTGCCACCTGTTGGTGCCTTTTCCTCGTGCAACTTCTAAAGTATCTCATCTCTTCTACCTTGAATTAAATGATTCTGTTTCTATGGCAGCTGTTAATAGAAAACACCCTTAGCTACTTATCATACTTCTAATCTTCTTCTTTATCCTTGCATACATCACGTATTACTCAAACTACATATCTATATATATATATATATATGCAAAGACAGAATCCAATCCACTGAATTCAGACAAGCCCACAGTTCATCCGAAAAGTTCTTTATTCGGCAGGCACAAAAGTCAAGAGATAACGCGTTTCGATCAACAAGTTGTTCTTGGTCACATGTATATATATATATAGCACTGGCACGGCGTTTCCCAGATACGCCCAAAACGTAGGCTGCAGAAGGCGTAGGGCAGCACAGAACGGTTATTCAGCCCCAGGAAACTATTTTCAGGACTCTGACAGCCCTTTCCATCATCCGTCACGAAGGATGCTGGAACTTGCAGTTCCTGGGTCACCACCAATGGGGAGGATGCACTTTGAATATTAATGAGGGAATGCATTTGGTGCCAGTTTGGGGGAATGAAGGCATCTGATGAAGGAGACACTACTCCGAAACGCGTCATGCCAACACCATTCTGAATTAATAAACCTACCTGAGTACTGCCCGCTGAGTCTCCCGTCGTTTCTGTTCTAGAGGCGACTTTCCTGGATATATATATATATATATATATATACATATATATATATATATATATATATATATATATATATATATATATATACCACAAACGTTCCAAGAATTGATAGAACTGGAGAGACACAGCGGGGATTCCAGGTGAGTGCTTTAATTCAAAATAGCATAGGCATGACGCGTTTCAACATGTCTTCCTCAGATGCCTGCTTAGATATTGCTTTTCACGCCAGGGCACTTTAAATACCTCCCCTCGTTCTGTCAGCAGTGGACAACCCAGGTGCATCGGTTTAAGTCAGTATAGCTCCCTGTAGCTGCATCAGCAAACTACAGTGCCCAGAATGCTCCTCTCACGGCAAGCTGGGAACATGACATAGACCTGTTGCAAGTGTCCTTCATTGGGTCCTGGATTCAAATAGGAACGGGGTTCTTGTGCTCTGGAAAGCGCAATCTCTGAAGAAAAGTTCCTCACCTCTGGCCCCCATTACGCCTCAAACGAAATAATCCTTTTCCTCTCGAGCCTGGAATTTAACAGAAACAGTGTCCTGAAACTCCTCCGTGCAGTCACGGACTGTATGTGCAGCAGCTGCTACTGGACAGGGATACGATGGGTTGGAGTTTCCAATACCTTGGACGAAAAACAGATGCCGAAGCTGTCCCTGTTACTCCTTCCATATATTCGAAGAACTCCACACCACTTCCGGCAAGCAATCCTGCAATGCGAGCGAGAGAAGGAGACGGACCACAGAATCAGGTGAAGAAATTTTATTTTGCAGAGAACAGCAATGTGATATATGATATATATATATATATATATATATATATATATATATATATAATAAATATATATATATATGTATGTATGTATGTATATATATATATATATATTCACTGAAAAAACCATAGGTTTCACACCAGTTATAGTTAGGAATTAGCATTTAAAAAACCTATTAAATTCACTGAAAAAACCATAGGTTTCACACCAGTTATAGTTAGCTGGAAATTTTACTGATATAAAACCATTGAAATTCCCACGTTATAGTTAGTTGGAATCACTATAACTTGCGCGTGTAATGCACTGCTGATGACGTCACTGATGACACTATTCAGTGAATGTGTGTCTTTTTAAAAAATAAATATGTTTTATATATGTATATGTAGAGGTTGATGGAAAAATAAATGTTTAAATAAGTGTCTTAATGGATGTGCAGGACTGTATGGATGGCTGAGTGTGTATATGTGTGTGTTAGTAAGTGAATACCTGCTTCACTAGTGTGTTTATTAGTAACCACATATGTTTTAATGTAGTTTATGTAAGTATTGATATATATAACTGAGTATATGTGACAGTGAGAGATTGAAAGAGTTCCTGTTTAAATAAGTATGTGTTTCTATAAGTGATTGCTTAAAAGAGTAAGTAACTGAAAGTTTACTTAGAAGTAAGGTGTTAGTGTGTGTATATCTGTATATGTAAATAAATGGATGTTTATTAGTTTATTTCCAAGTGTGAATATGTGTGTGATTTACTTTTGGATGTCTGTCGGTATATAATAGGATGTATAGCTGTATCACTATATATAATCAGTAAGCATATATACGAGTGACTATATAGAACTGTTAGTGAATTAGTGGATGTGTATATAAATGTTGGAATTACTGAATTGGTTGTTGTAACTGGTATAGGTATCTCCATTTTTTTGAAAATGTTAGTTTCTATTTTTGAATATGTGTTTCAAGAGTTACATTACACTGAAATGATATCTGTCACTTTCTCACAAGGATGGTGTCATCAGTGATGTCATGAGTGATGTCACTGACCATGTCATGAGTGATGTAATATGTGACGTCATCAGCAGTGCATTACACGCGCAAGTTATAGTGAGTCCAACTAACTATAACGTGGGAATTTCAATGGTTTTATATCAGTAAAATTTCCAGCTAACTATAACTGGTGTGAAACCTATGGTTTTTTCAGTGAATTTAATAGGTTTTTTAAATGCTAATTCCTAACTATAACTGGTGTGAAACCTATGGTTTTTTCAGTGAATTTCATAGGTTTTTTAAATGCTAATTCCTTTCTATATCGAGTTTCTAACCTTTTTTTTTTTTACAATTTGCTGTTTTTTTATAAGTATTCATTTTTTTTAATTAATTTTTTTTTCTTTTGCGCTCTGGGTGCGCGCTCCGGGAAGCTTTCAGCTAAGCTCTCCAGTAAGCTTTCCGGTGAGCTCACCTGAATGCGCACCCAGAGCGCTACTGTCGTTCGTGAAAAAAAATATGAATGAAAAGTTAATAGTAATGCAAAACATTTCGTACTATACTAATAAAATCAGGTTTTTTTTATAAGGAAAATGATTATGCATTTCTGTAAAAGTTTGATGACGTCACTTCGGCGCGCAACGTAAGTGCCCTCGGAAGCGCCTACGTTCGCGCCGCGTAAAAGCACCCAGAAGCGCCTACGATCGCGCCACGTTTGCGCCCCGGAAGCGCCTACGATCGCGCTGCGTAAACGCACCCGGAAGTGCTCCGGAGCGCGCAGCGTAAACGCGTCGGGTCATGTGACCCTAAAATAACACTTTTCATTGGTTGCTAACAGTTTTTTTTTACAATGAATGAAATCCCCACCCATTTCCTTCACTTCTTCTTTCACTTTTGTGACTGAAAGACCTGTTTTTTGTACCTGGATCTTTTGTGATTTACCATGGCTGCCAGAGAATCCAGCAGTGAGGATGAACCTGAGTTCATCAATGAAGAGCCTCCTACCCCAAAGGTGAAGGAACATTTCATATGGAAATTTTTTAAGATTCCAGCTGACCAGAAGAAAGTGAATGCACCAAAAGTGGAGTGCAGGATCTGCAAACAGGTCCTGTCACGGGGTGACCCCCAAAAAAAGTACTCTTTTGGGAACTTTACGATGATCCGACATGTGGAGAGGAGGCACCCCCAGAATTTTGCCCGGGAAAGTGTCAGGGCTCTGACACAAGAGGTTCCCAGAGATGGGGCCTCTACATCAACCGGAGGAGCAACTTCTTCTGGGAGAGAGCAATCGCAGGAGCAGGTGCCAAACATACAACCTGCTTTTAACCATGGTGTCCTCAGATGCAGATACTGCAATCAACTCCTCACCTATGGGGTGCAAAGTGTCCAGCTCATGGTTCGAGCATTGGAGAACCATCGCTGCCCTTCCCACCCCTAATTTTTTTTGTTCTTTTTGCTCCTGTTGAGCAGTTTCCATTCCCTGTTTTTGTTCCTGTTCAGTTAAAAGAAGAAAACCAAAAGTTCTTTTCAGAACTACCTCCAATTCTCATCAAAGAGCTATATTCTTAAAAAAATGAAGAGTAAGTGAAATATAGTGCATTGATAATTCAAAGGAGAATGAGTAAGAAAGAACAGAAAGGTATGAGAGGAAAAAAGAAGTGAAGTAGGAGGAATGAAAGAAGGTGAGTGTTAGAAAAGAAAGTTATGAGAAGAAGAGTGAATATGGGCAATGTTGATATTCAATGAAAATGTTGAAAAAGAACAGGAGTGTTGAAGGATAAGAAAAGATGCATTGCTGGAGTTGAAGGTAGAAGGCTTCATTTATGAAGACATGCGTCACTTTAACGCCACCAAAGCATCACTTTTTGTGACACAACATTCCAATAAAAAATGCACCTTATTTATTCATATTTACAAAGTGGCGTTTCTTGGTAAATACATCACTTTGTAAACCCCTGTGCCACATTATTCCTACGTCAGGTGTAATGTATGCAAAAGGGACGTATTGACGCAAGAAAGGGTCGTAGAGGTGACACAGTGAATAAACTGGAGGCCTCATTTCTGAAAAGTGACGCATCGCTACGTGAAAACAGCGATGCGTCACTTTTCTGGACGCACTCCTTATAACATTCCAGATATGTCATATTTAATATATGACTAATCAATTCGCAAGGAGTTACAGATATGTCAGTATTTCTGACGTATCTGTAAACACAAAAGTAACGCATTGCTGGAGTGCGTCACAAAAGTGACGCAACTCCAGTAATGTGTCCTTTCACATGGAAAAAGCACCATGTGAAAGGTCTGCTGTGAAGCAGGCGCAAGATTTTGACGCAACAGCATCCTAAAAGTGACGCACTGAAATCTCAAAGATTTCACTGCGTCGCTATTACAAAGCTTTTTGCGGGGGAACACCCCCTCTGCATGCATTATACCTGACGCACATATAATGTGGCGCAGTATTTTAAAAAGTGACCCATCTACCTAGATGCGTCACTTTTTAAATATAGCGCAACGAGGCGCATTTTTTTACACCACTGGTACGATGCGTCACTTTTCTGTGCGCACTCCTTATGACATTCCAGATATGTCATATTTAATTTATGACTTATCAATTCGCAAGGAGTTACAGATATGTCAGTATTTCTGACGTATCTGTAAACACAAAAGTAACGCATTGCTGGAGTGCGTCACAAAAGTGACCCAACTCCAGTAATGTGTCCTTTCACATGGAAAAAGCACCATGTGAAAGGTCTGCTGTGAAGCAGGCGCAAGATTTTGACGCAACAGCATCCTAAAAGTGACGCAGTGAAATCTCAAAGATTTCACTGCGTCGCTATTACAAAGCTTTTTGCGGGGGAACACCCCCTCTGCATGCATTATACCTGACGCAGATATAATGTGGCGCAGGATTTTAAAAAGTGACCCATCTACCTAGATGCGTCACTTTTTAAATATAGCGCAACGAGGCGCATTTTTTTACACCACTGGTACAATGCGTCACTTTTCTGTGCGCACTCCTTATGACATTCCAGATATGTCATATTTAATGTATGAGGAATCATGTCGCAAGGAGTTACAGATATGTCAGTATTTCTGACGTATCTGTAAACACAAAAGTAACGCATTGCTGGAGTGCGTCACAAAAGTGACGCAACTCCAGTAATGTGTCCTTTCACATGGAAAAAGCACTATGTGAAAGGTCTGCTGTGAAGCAAGCGCAAGATTTTGACGCAACAGCATCCTAAAAGTGACGCTGTGAAATCTCAAAGATTTCACTGCGTCGCTATTTCAAAGCTTTTTGCGGGGGAACACCCCCTCTGCATGCATTATACCTGACGCAGATATAATGTGGCGCAGGATTTTTAAAAGTGACCCATCTACCTAGATGCGTCACTTTTTAAATATAGCGCAACGAGGCGCATTTTTTTACACCACTGGTGCGATGCGTCACTTTTCTGTGCGCACTCCTTATGACATTCCAAGTAACGCATTGCTGCAGTGCGTCACAAAAGTGACGCAACTCCAGTAATGTGTCCTTTCACATGGAAAAAGCACCATGTGAAAGGTCTGCTGTGAAGCAGGCGCAAGATTTTGACGCAACAGCATCCTAAAAGTGACGCAGTGAAATCTCAAAGATTTCACTGCGTCGTTATTACCAAGCTTTTTGCGGGGGAACACCCCCTCTGCATGCATTATACCTGACGCTATTTTTAAAAAGTGACGCATCTAGGTACATGGGTCACTTTTTAAAACTCTGCGCCACATTATATCTGCGTCAGGTATAATGTATGCAGAGGGGGCAATCCCCCGCAAAAAGCTTGGTAATAACGACATACTGAAATCTATGAGATTTCTCTGCGTCACTTTTAGGATGCTGTTGCGTCAAAATCTTGCGCCTGCCTCGCGTCACTTTCATGTTTACAGATATGTCAGAAATACTGACGTATCTGTAACTCCTTGCAACATGATTCGTCATACATTGAATATGACACATCTGGAATGTCATAAGGAGTGCGCACAGAAAAGTGACGCATCGCACCAGCAGTGTAAAAAAATGTGCCTCGTTGCACTATATTTAAAAAGTGACGCATCTAGATAGATGCGTCACTTTTTAAATATAGCGTAACAATGCGCATTTTTTTACACCGCTGGTGCGTCACAAAAATTGACGCACAGGCGGCGCAAAACTGGCAGCCCAAGGCCTTCATAAATATGGTCCTAGATTTTCCCCGTGCTTCGCTTCCCGGTGCGTGTACCATGCGCTTCCCCCGCGCAAAACGAAAATAAAAATAAAAAATGTAATGCCCCGCAGGACCCTATTTTAGCCCCCACATCAAACCTAGGGGGTCAGAGGGGGTCTACTCTTCCCCCTTATGGTCATTTGCCCCTTTTTTTTTCAAACCCCTTGTGTCTCGATTTTACCGAGACACAAGATGGCGGCCGCTCCAGACTGTTTAGAATGTTTACAGACACCCAAGAGCCAATCAGCTTTCTGCGCACAAGTCGCGTGTCGCGCCAGGAGCGCACTCCGGTGCGCGCACCGGAGAGCGCCTATAGATATATATATTTTTTTGAACCTAAATTACTCAAAATCCACTGCAGCACACATCTTGAGACATAGCAAAGGCACATCGGGCTACCAGTCCCTACAATTTTGCCAAGTTTGGTGGAAATCCATTCAGCCGTTCGGGCTAAAAGTGAAATCGACCGCCCTATGGAAATTAACATGGGGAAAACGCGTTTTGGGACCCCCCTTTTATCTCGGCCCCCGCTTGACGTATCCCCCCCAAACTTTCAAGGAAGGACCGGAGCTCGACGAGGCCATTTTCAGGAAATTTTCAAGCAGATTCGTCAACCGGTGCCAAAGTTATTTCAAATAGAATTTTGAGATTTAACATTGAAAAAAATCCTAACTATAACTACCTACTGGCGACCGCCAGTAGGTAATATATATATACATACATATATATATATTCCTCACATTGTTCCATTTTACCGGGGGCCTCCAACACTGCAGGGACGGGCTCACAAACAGGAATGGAAATCCTGAAAAATTTTCAACAGAAAGCAAAGTAGAGCCCACAGCTTCGGCATCCTTGCACACTGACGCTTTATTTGGTCTGATCAAGTGGCAGCTTTTTAACAACTCTTGTCTCCCTACGCGTTTCGGCGCCATGCGCCTTGATCACAGGTGAGTTGGTTTCGTGATTACAAAGTCCAAATGGTCACATGGTCTCAGTTGCGGACCACCATACCCAGAATGCACCATTATTCAAATTTGGCAGCATGGCTAGTTTGTTACAATGTTATTGCTCATTCGCCAATTTCCATGTTACCGCTTGATGCAGAGTGGAAAAATCAATAGCAAGTGCACTTTGCTGCCACAGTCCCGAAAATCCGTGTATGCGAGTGAAAACACGAAGACTGCCAGAAGGAAGGAATCCCTCCTTCGTCTCCCTTTCTCGAGTTCACGCCAAATACTCATGGAAGTCCTGTGACTGGCGTGATTCGAGCGCGTCATGCCCCCTCCATAAACATTCCTCACATTGTTCCATTTTACCGGGGGCCTCCAACACTGCAGGGACGGGCTCACAAACAGGAATGGAAATCCTGAAAAATTTTCAACAGAAAGCAAAGTAGAGCCCACAGCTTCGGCATCCTTGCACACTGACGCTTTATTTGGTCTGATCAAGTGGCAGCTTTTTAACAACTCTTGTCTCCCTACGCGTTTCGGCGCCATGCGCCTTGATCACAGGTGAGTTGGTTTCGTGATTACAAAGTCCAAATGGTCACATGGTCTCAGTTGCGGACCACCATACCCAGAATGCACCATTATTCAAATTTGGCAGCATGGCTAGTTTGTTACAATGTTATTGCTCATTCGCCAATTTCCATGTTACCGCTTGATGCAGAGTGGAAAAATCAATAGCAAGTGCACTTTGCTGCCACAGTCCCGAAAATCCGTGTATGCGAGTGAAAACACGAAGACTGCCAGAAGGAAGGAACCCCTCCTTCGTCTCCCTTTCTCGAGTTCACGCCAAATACTCATGGAAGTCCTGTGACTGGCGTGATTCGAGCGCGTCATGCCCCCTCCATAAACATTCCTCACATTGTTCCATTTTACCGGGGGCCTCCAACACTGCAGGGACGGGCTCACAAACAGGAATGGAAATCCTGAAAATTTTTCAACAGAAAGCAAAGTAGAGCCCACAGCTTCGGCATCCTTGCACACTGACGCTTTATTTGGTCTGATCAAGTGGCAGCTTTTTAACAACTCTTGTCTACCTACGCGTTTCGGCGCCATGCGCCTTGATCACAGGTGAGTTGGTTTCGTGATTACAAAGTCCAAATGGTCACATGGTCTCAGTTGCGGACCACCATACCCAGAATGCACCATTATTCAAATTTGGCAGCATGGCTAGTTTGTTACAATGTTATTGCTCATTCGCCAATTTCCATGTTACCGCTTGATGCAGAGTGGAAAAATCAATAGCAAGTGCACTTTGCTGCCACAGTCCCGAAAATCCGTGTATGCGAGTGAAAACACGAAGACTGCCAGAAGGAAGGAACCCCTCCTTCGTCTCCCTTTCTCGAGTTCACGCCAAATACTCATGGAAGTCCTGTGACTGGCGTGATTCGAGCGCGTCATGCCCCCTCCATAAACATTCCTCACATTGTTCCATTTTACCGGGGGCCTCCAACACTGCAGGGACGGGCTCACAAACAGGAATGGAAATCCTGAAAAATTTTCAACAGAAAGCAAAGTAGAGCCCACAGCTTCGGCATCCTTGCACACTGACGCTTTATTTGGTCTGATCAAGTGGCAGCTTTTTAACAACTCTTGTCTCCCTACGCGTTTCGGCGCCATGCGCCTTGATCACAGGTGAGTTGGTTTCGTGATTACAAAGTCCAAATGGTCACATGGTCTCAGTTGCGGACCACCATACCCAGAATGCACCATTATTCAAATTTGGCAGCATGGCTAGTTTGTTACAATGTTATTGCTCATTCGCCAATTTCCATGTTACCGCTTGATGCAGAGTGGAAAAATCAATAGCAAGTGCACTTTGCTGCCACAGTCCCGAAAATCCGTGTATGCGAGTGAAAACACGAAGACTGCCAGAAGGAAGGAACCCCTCCTTCGTCTCCCTTTCTCGAGTTCACGCCAAATACTCATGGAAGTCCTGTGACTGGCGTGATTCGAGCGCGTCATGCCCCCTCCATAAACATTCCTCACATTGTTCCATTTTACCGGGGGCCTCCAACACTGCAGGGACGGGCTCACAAACAGGAATGGAAATCCTGAAAAATTTTCAACAGAAAGCAAAGTAGAGCCCACAGCTTCGGCATCCTTGCACACTGACGCTTTATTTGGTCTGATCAAGTGGCAGCTTTTTAACAACTCTTGTCTCCCTAGGCGTTTCGGCGCCATGCGCCTTGATCACAGGTGAGTTGGTTTCGTGATTACAAAGTCCAAATGGTCACATGGTCTCAGTTGCGGACCACCATACCCAGAATGCACCATTATTCAAATTTGGCAGCATGGCTAGTTTGTTACAATGTTATTGCTCATTCGCCAATTTCCATGTTACCGCTTGATGCAGAGTGGAAAAATCAATAGCAAGTGCACTTTGCTGCCACAGTCCCGAAAATCCGTGTATGCGAGTGAAAACACGAAGACTGCCAGAAGGAAGGAACCCCTCCTTCGTCTCCCTTTCTCGAGTTCACGCCAAATACTCATGGAAGTCCTGTGACTGGCGTGATTCGAGCGCGTCATGCCCCCTCCATAAACATTCCTCACATTGTTCCATTTTACCGGGGGCCTCCAACACTGCAGGGACGGGCTCACAAACAGGAATGGAAATCCTGAAAAATTTTCAACAGAAAGCAAAGTAGAGCCCACAGCTTCGGCATCCTTGCACACTGACGCTTTATTTGGTCTGATCAAGTGGCAGCTTTTTAACAACTCTTGTCTCCCTACGCGTTTCGGCGCCATGCGCCTTGATCACAGGTGAGTTGGTTTCGTGATTACAAAGTCCAAATGGTCACATGGTCTCAGTTGCGGACCACCATACCCAGAATGCACCATTATTCAAATTTGGCAGCATGGCTAGTTTGTTACAATGTTATTGCTCATTCGCCAATTTCCATGTTACCGCTTGATGCAGAGTGGAAAAATCAATAGCAAGTGCACTTTGCTGCCACAGTCCCGAAAATCCGTGTATGCGAGTGAAAACACGAAGACTGCCAGAAGGAAGGAACCCCTCCTTCGTCTCCCTTTCTCGAGTTCACGCCAAATACTCATGGAAGTCCTGTGACTGGCGTGATTCGAGCGCGTCATGCCCCCTCCATAAACATTCCTCACATTGTTCCATTTTACCGGGGGCCTCCAACACTGCAGGGACGGGCTCACAAACAGGAATGGAAATCCTGAAAAATTTTCAACAGAAAGCAAAGTAGAGCCCACAGCTTCGGCATCCTTGCACACTGACGCTTTATTTGGTCTGATCAAGTGGCAGCTTTTTAACAACTCTTGTCTCCCTACGCGTTTCGGCGCCATGCGCCTTGATCACAGGTGAGTTGGTTTCGTGATTACAAAGTCCAAATGGTCACATGGTCTCAGTTGCGGACCACCATACCCAGAATGCACCATTATTCAAATTTGGCAGCATGGCTAGTTTGTTACAATGTTATTGCTCATTCGCCAATTTCCATGTTACCGCTTGATGCAGAGTGGAAAAATCAATAGCAAGTGCACTTTGCTGCCACAGTCCCGAAAATCCGTGTATGCCAGTGAAAACATGAAGACTGCCAGAAGGAAGGAACCCCTCCTTCGTCTCCCTTTCTCGAGTTCACGCCAAATACTCATGGAAGTCCTGTGACTGGCGTGATTCGAGCGCGTCATGCCCCCTCCATAAACATTCCTCACATTGTTCCATTTTACCGGGGGCCTCCAACACTGCAGGGACGGGCTCACAAACAGGAATGGAAATCCTGAAAAATTTTCAACAGAAAGCAAAGTAGAGCCCACAGCTTCGGCATCCTTGCACACTGACGCTTTATTTGGTCTGATCAAGTGGCAGCTTTTTAACAACTCTTGTCTCCCTACGCGTTTCGGCGCCATGCGCCTTGATCACAGGTGAGTTGGTTTCGTGATTACAAAGTCCAAATGGTCACATGGTCTCAGTTGCGGACCACCATACCCAGAATGCACCATTATTCAAATTTGGCAGCATGGCTAGTTTGTTACAATGTTATTGCTCATTCGCCAATTTCCATGTTACCGCTTGATGCAGAGTGGAAAAATCAATAGCAAGTGCACTTTGCTGCCACAGTCCCGAAAATCCGTGTATGCGAGTGAAAACACGAAGACTGCCAGAAGGAAGGAACCCCTCCTTCGTCTCCCTTTCTCGAGTTCACGCCAAATACTCATGGAAGTCCTGTGACTGGCGTGATTCGAGCGCGTCATGCCCCCTCCATAAACATTCCTCACATTGTTCCATTTTACCGGGGGCCTCCAACACTGCAGGGACGGGCTCACAAACAGGAATGGAAATCCTGAAAAATTTTCAACAGAAAGCAAAGTAGAGCCCACAGCTTCGGCATCCTTGCACACTGACGCTTTATTTGGTCTGATCAAGTGGCAGCTTTTTAACAACTCTTGTCTCCCTACGCGTTTCGGCGCCATGCGCCTTGATCACAGGTGAGTTGGTTTCGTGATTACAAAGTCCAAATGGTCACATGGTCTCAGTTGCGGACCACCATACCCAGAATGCACCATTATTCAAATTTGGCAGCATGGCTAGTTTGTTACAATGTTATTGCTCATTCGCCAATTTCCATGTTACCGCTTGATGCAGAGTGGAAAAATCAATAGCAAGTGCACTTTGCTGCCACAGTCCCGAAAATCCGTGTATGCGAGTGAAAACACGAAGACTGCCAGAAGGAAGGAACCCCTCCTTCGTCTCCCTTTCTCGAGTTCACGCCAAATACTCATGGAAGTCCTGTGACTGGCGTGATTCGAGCGCGTCATGCCCCCTCCATAAACATTCCTCACATTGTTCCATTTTACCGGGGGCCTCCAACACTGCAGGGACGGGCTCACAAACAGGAATGGAAATCCTGAAAAATTTTCAACAGAAAGCAAAGTAGAGCCCACAGCTTCGGCATCCTTGCACACTGACGCTTTATTTGGTCTGATCAAGTGGCAGCTTTTTAACAACTCTTGTCTCCCTACGCGTTTCGGCGCCATGCGCCTTGATCACAGGTGAGTTGGTTTCGTGATTACAAAGTCCAAATGGTCACATGGTCTCAGTTGCGGACCACCATACCCAGAATGCACCATTATTCAAATTTGGCAGCATGGCTAGTTTGTTACAATGTTATTGCTCATTCGCCAATTTCCATGTTACCGCTTGATGCAGAGTGGAAAAATCAATAGCAAGTGCACTTTGCTGCCACAGTCCCGAAAATCCGTGTATGCGAGTGAAAACACGAAGACTGCCAGAAGGAAGGAACCCCTCCTTCGTCTCCCTTTCTCGAGTTCACGCCAAATACTCATGGAAGTCCTGTGACTGGCGTGATTCGAGCGCGTCATGCCCCCTCCATAAACATTCCTCACATTGTTCCATTTTACCGGGGGCCTCCAACACTGCAGGGACGGGCTCACAAACAGGAATGGAAATCCTGAAAAATTTTCAACAGAAAGCAAAGTAGAGCCCACAGCTTCGGCATCCTTGCACACTGACGCTTTATTTGGTCTGATCAAGTGGCAGCTTTTTAACAACTCTTGTCTCCCTACGCGTTTCGGCGCCATGCGCCTTGATCACAGGTGAGTTGGTTTCGTGATTACAAAGTCCAAATGGTCACATGGTCTCAGTTGCGGACCACCATACCCAGAATGCACCATTATTCAAATTTGGCAGCATGGCTAGTTTGTTACAATGTTATTGCTCATTCGCCAATTTCCATGTTACCGCTTGATGCAGAGTGGAAAAATCAATAGCAAGTGCACTTTGCTGCCACAGTCCCGAAAATCCGTGTATGCGAGTGAAAACACGAAGACTGCCAGAAGGAAGGAACCCCTCCTTCGTCTCCCTTTCTCGAGTTCACGCCAAATACTCATGGAAGTCCTGTGACTGGCGTGATTCGAGCGCGTCATGCCCCCTCCATAAACATTCCTCACATTGTTCCATTTTACCGGGGGCCTCCAACACTGCAGGGACGGGCTCACAAACAGGAATGGAAATCCTGAAAAATTTTCAACAGAAAGCAAAGTAGAGCCCACAGCTTCGGCATCCTTGCACACTGACGCTTTATTTGGTCTGATCAAGTGGCAGCTTTTTAACAACTCTTGTCTCCCTACGCGTTTCGGCGCCATGCGCCTTGATCACAGGTGAGTTGGTTTCGTGATTACAAAGTCCAAATGGTCACATGGTCTCAGTTGCGGACCACCATACCCAGAATGCACCATTATTCAAATTTGGCAGCATGGCTAGTTTGTTACAATGTTATTGCTCATTCGCCAATTTCCATGTTACCGCTTGATGCAGAGTGGAAAAATCAATAGCAAGTGCACTTTGCTGCCACAGTCCCGAAAATCCGTGTATGCGAGTGAAAACACGAAGACTGCCAGAAGGAAGGAACCCCTCCTTCGTCTCCCTTTCTCGAGTTCACGCCAAATACTCATGGAAGTCCTGTGACTGGCGTGATTCGAGCGCGTCATGCCCCCTCCATAAACATTCCTCACATTGTTCCATTTTACCGGGGGCCTCCAACACTGCAGGGACGGGCTCACAAACAGGAATGGAAATCCTGAAAAATTTTCAACAGAAAGCAAAGTAGAGCCCACAGCTTCGGCATCCTTGCACACTGACGCTTTATTTGGTCTGATCAAGTGGCAGCTTTTTAACAACTCTTGTCTCCCTACGCGTTTCGGCGCCATGCGCCTTGATCACAGGTGAGTTGGTTTCGTGATTACAAAGTCCAAATGGTCACATGGTCTCAGTTGCGGACCACCATACCCAGAATGCACCATTATTCAAATTTGGCAGCATGGCTAGTTTGTTACAATGTTATTGCTCATTCGCCAATTTCCATGTTACCGCTTGATGCAGAGTGGAAAAATCAATAGCAAGTGCACTTTGCTGCCACAGTCCCGAAAATCCGTGTATGCGAGTGAAAACACGAAGACTGCCAGAAGGAAGGAACCCCTCCTTCGTCTCCCTTTCTCGAGTTCACGCCAAATACTCATGGAAGTCCTGTGACTGGCGTGATTCGAGCGCGTCATGCCCCCTCCATAAACATTCCTCACATTGTTCCATTTTACCGGGGGCCTCCAACACTGCAGGGACGGGCTCACAAACAGGAATGGAAATCCTGAAAAATTTTCAACAGAAAGCAAAGTAGAGCCCACAGCTTCGGCATCCTTGCACACTGACGCTTTATTTGGTCTGATCAAGTGGCAGCTTTTTAACAACTCTTGTCTCCCTACGCGTTCTGTTTCTGTTGAAAATTTTTCAGGATTTCCATTCCTGTTTGTGAGCCCGTCCCTGCAGTGTTGGAGGCCCCCGGTAAAATGGAACAATGTGAGGAATGTTTATGGAGGGGGCATGACGCGCTCGAATCACGCAAGTCACAGGACTTCCATGAGTATTTGGCGTGAACTCGAGAAAGGGAGACGAAGGAGGGGTTCCTTCCTTCTGGCAGTCTTCGTGTTTTCACTCGCATACACGGATTTTCGGGACTGTGGCAGCAAAGTGCACTTGCTATTGATTTTTCCACTCTGCATCAAGCGGTAACATGGAAATTGGCGAATGAGCAATAACATTGTAACAAACTAGCCATGCTGCCAAATTTGAATAATGGTGCATTCTGGGTATGGTGGTCCGCAACTGAGACCATGTGACCATTTGGACTTTGTAATCACGAAACCAACTCACCTGTGATCAAGGCGCATGGCGCCGAAACGCGTAGGGAGACAAGAGTTGTTAAAAAGCTGCCACTTGATCAGACCAAATAAAGCGTCAGTGTGCAAGGATGCCGAAGCTGTGGGCTCTACTTTGCTTTCTGTTGACATATATATATATATATATATACATATTACCTACTGGCGGTCGCCAGTAGGTATATATAGTTAGGATTTTTTCCCTATGGGATTTCTGAAAATTCTATGTCTAATAACTTTGGCGTTTGTGGACGGAATTGGCTGAAATTTTCTGGAAAATGGCACATTTTGTTTCTGAGCAGCTCCTGGAAATTTGGTGGGGTTTCGTTAAGGGGGGGCTGAGAAAAAAGGGGGGTCCCAAAACGCGTTTTTCCCATGTTAATTTCCATAGGGCGGTTGGACTCACTTTTAGCTCGAACGGCTGAATGGATTTCCACGAAACTTGGCAAAATTGTAGGGACTGTTAGCCCGATGTGCCTTTGCTAGGTCTCAATATATGTGCTTCAGTGGATTTTGAGAAATTAACGTTTAAATCAAGATATATATCTGTAACAGCGGTCCGGGCAGCGATCCGGTTCGCGTACTTTTCGCTTATCGGAACTTTGCGCACGGAAAGCTGATTGGCTCTTCGGTGTCTGTCAACATTCTAAACAGTCCGGTGCAGCCGCCATCTTCTCTCTCGGTAGGATCGAGAGACAAGAGGAGGCCAAAACAAAGAGGGAAATTTCCATAAGGGGGCATAGTAGATCCTCCCTGACCCCCTAGGTTTTATGTGGTGTTTTTAAAAGGGCCCAGCAGGGTCCAAAAAAATATATATATTTTTTTTTTCGCGATGAGCGTCTAGTACGCGAACCGGAAAGCGTTCTGGGCAGCATACTATAAGGATAATAGAATGATACACTTTTCAAAGACTGTATGTTAATTGTTTTTTTTTCTTTTTTTTTTTTGTTGTCTTTATTTTTAAAGTTATTTTTGTTATTTTCATTGTTTTTCATACTTTATTAAATTTTCTAACATTTCATTGTCAGAAATGTCATAATTTATTATAGGGTGTAATTGTTTTTCATTTTCAAGCAAGTTGTCTACTGCTTCAACACATTGTAGAAGTTCGTGGTCTCTACTGTCATCCATAAAGTCATCAAGTTTGTCTTGGCTGCTCTCCTTCAGTTCAATCGAAAATGAAATTTGTTGTTCGCCTTCCATTTTGCCTGAAATTTTGAATAAGAAAATATATATTAGTAGAGATAGGGCACTGTTGGGATTAATTTTAGATAGTCATTTTTTATCAGTGAATTTATCTTTTGGCAGTGTATAGTATCAGAGTGGAAATAGGACTATAAAAAAGTGTATGTGATTTAACCAAGACAAGCCTAACTCCATTCATAACTATAACAGAGAAGTCTATCTAAATACATTACTACTACAGAGGGATAGTGTATATGTAGCAGAAAAATTCTATTATATTAAGTTATAGTGCACAATATATTTCGTTTTTAAAAATTATATCTTACCTTCACAAAGAAGTTGAAGTTTTTGGAAGCTATTAAAAGGTGTTGTACAACAAGAAGTAGTAGTCAAAATGGCTGTGTTTTCTTCTCTTCCTTTATATATATTCAAGTATATAACCAATCAAATGTCAGGTAATAAAAGTAGAAAATGAAAGTAACATTTTCATTGGTTGTCAATTCCAACAGTTCAGATGTGTTTTGTGAAGTAATTTACCTCACGGTATTTGGAGAGGTCTAAAGGCTAAATGGCTAAATGAAATTTCAATCAAATTTGTGAGAATGAAAGGGATTGTTATGTAGTATGAGGTAATTTATATTTGGTGAGAGTGTCTCTAGTCGTTTTTCTGTAAATTACTTTCCCGCCTTTTTTTGGACCGCTTTCCGGATAGCGGTCCGGTCCGCGTACTTGGAGCGTAACGGGAGTCCACCATTTTGTGTTTCGGTCGAATCAAGGTATAAAATGGAGGGTAAATAATGTTCTGAATGGGTAGAAGGGGGCATCGTACAAGTATTTTGCCCCCCTACGTTTTCTGAGGGTGGCTGAGGAGGACTATATTTGCGAAGAAAAAACTTTTTTTTGAAATTTTGCGCGGTTAGCTTCCAGTTCGCGTACCGGATAGCGCTCTTTAAGCGTAGTTTGTTGAAAATTACAGAAAAAAAGTTAGAAAAAAAATAATAAAAGTGTGTGATCAGATGAAGGGTAGCTCTGAGAAGAGCTTTTGGGTTTATGGTACATTTAGGTACTTATAAGTAGGTACCAATGCACAGTCTTAAATTCAGAATGAAAATTCTGTTGCCCTCATCTGAGAAGTGAACTCCATCTCCTCTGTAGATATCTTGCATGTAGTAACGCAAGTTATTGTTGTACAGAGAGCCCATTCCATGGTCTCTCATGAAAGCTGACACAGATTTGTTTACATGCTTCCTCGCTTTCTCAATTTGTGGACAAAATTGGTTGGACCACCTCCATTTCTGTCTTTGGCATATATTGGAATATACCAAGGCAGTTTGAGGAAAAAGTGCCATTAATTGCTCAAAGGTGTCCTTTAAAAGCATTTCCAGACCTACCCCTGTCAAAGTGCCCAAATCATTACCTCCACAGTGCACTATTAACAGGTCAGGTTTTGGCAAATGCATAAAGGTTTTCACCAATGGTATCAATTGGTGACATTTTAATCCTCTTTGGCCCAACCACTTAATTTCCACATCTTGTAAATTGAGGTTAGGTAAATTTCTGTTCTCAGCATACCTTTGAGCCCAGTGGATGTAACTATGTCCAACAATCCAGACGTTAAACATGGTGGCTGAAGGTTGTTCTGTAGTCAGATGAAGTGTGGTAATGAAAGGGCAGTTGAAACAGTAGGAGTTTCTAAAGAAAAAAAACTGTGGATTTACAATGCTAATGATTCATTAGCAGTGATTGGTGCATTTCCATTTCTGAAAACAGAAAGTTAGGGTGCATGGATGTGTTCTTTGAAAGATGTAATTTCAATGGTCAAGGAAGAAACTTTTAATGAAAGATTGCACTGGATACGCAGGTGCACTGAGAGTTCAGAGTTCAATTGAAACATTGTTGTGTGAATTTGCAAACATGAGAGGTCTTCCAGGAGGTGGTTGCTATGGATACAAGGCAGACAGGGCAGAGGGGGGAAGGGTTTTGATTTGAAAAAAGTGAGGGAAGAGGTATGATTGGCTAATATGAGAGATATGTGAAAAGAATATCTGTATTTCTGTGCTTTCAATAGCTGCAGCCTTTGGAGTGCATCCTTTTTCTTCTGCTGAAGACAATTTGGTGTATTTCTCAGACTGTTTTCAAAACTCAAAAAATATTTGCTAAGGTGAGAAAACATTTATTTAATTTAGATAGAGAATAGTATGATTTAAGGAGAAAATGATGAAGAAAGCTGTGTTTATAAAATGTGGTTTTGTCTCTAGTGATATACTAATAGAATTAGTTTCATAGAGAAATTGTAATTGCATATTTGGTGTAACATTCTGGCATGCAGTAACACAAGTTATTGTGGTACATGGAGCCCATTTTATGGTCTGTTATGTAAGCTGAAACAGAGATGTTGCTTTTAAAATCGATTTAAGAAATCAATTTCATTTCTGGATATGTACTGCTAGAGCTTCATAGGTTGTTTTGAGCCATATTTATAACGTATTTGAGTGTCTAAGATGTTATGTTTTCCTTTTAAAATGTAAAGTGTTCCTCATGGGGCAAGTGTCTTGTAAATACGCTCCCACTTGTGCTTGGCAAATTTGGATTTTGATTATGGGAGTTACCTAGCCATGTTAATAGTGTCCCAAAAATGGTGCTAGTGAATTGCAGAAAACACTTTCATGTGTCTCAAGGACATTTTTAGTCATTTCTCCATGAATGCAGGTATACAATTGATTTATTTGCTGTGTTTAAAAACGAATTTTGAAATCAATTACATTTCAGGATATGTACTGTTAGAGCTTCATAGGTTGTTTGGGGTCATATTTAGAAGGCATTTTAGTGTCTTTGATGTTATTTTTCCCTTTTTAAATGGAAAGCGTTCCTCATGGGGCCCTGAGCAGTTCTTAGCCATGTTATTTAATAGGAAGTGGATAACATGGCTAAGAGCATTTGCTGGAAAGTGCATGAATATTGCTGACTTTTCTGCGATGTTATTTTTCCCTTTTTAAATGGAAAGTATTCCTCTTGGGGCAAGTGTCTTGTAAATACGCTCCCACTTGTGCTTGGCAAATTTAGATTTTGATTATGGGAGTTACGTAGCCATGTTAATAGTGTCCCAAAAATGGTGCTAGGGCATTCCAGAAAACACTTTCATGTGTCTCAAGGACATTTTTAGTAATTTCTCCATGAATGCAGGTATACAATTGATTTATTTGCTGTGTTTAAAAACGAATTTTGAAATCAATTACATTTCAGGATATGTACTGTTAGAGCTTCATAGGTTGTTTGGGGTCATATTTAGAAGGCATTTTAGTGTCTTTGATGTTATTTTTCCCTTTTAAAATGGAAAGCGTTCCTCATGGGGCCCTGAGCAGTTCTTAGCCATGTTATTTAATAGGAAGTGGATAACATGGCTAAGAGCATTTGCTAGAAAGTGCATGAATATTGCTGACTTTTCTGCGATGTTATTTTTCCCTTTTTAAATGGAAAGTGTTCCTCTTGGGGCAAGTGTCTTGTAAATACGCTCCCACTTGCGCTTGGCAAATTTAGATTTTGATTATGGGAGTTACGTAGCCATGTTAATAGTGTCCCAAAAATGGTGCTAGGGCATTCCAGAAAACACTTTCATGTGTCTCAAGGACATTTTTAGTCATTTCTCCATGAATGCAGGTATACAATTGATTTATATGCTGTGTTTAAAAACGAATTTTGAAATCAATTACATTTCAGGATATGTTCTGTTAGAGCTTCATAGGTTGTTTGGGGTCATATTTAGAAGGCATTTTAGTGTCTTTGATGTTATTTTTCCGTTTTTAAATGGAAAGCGTTCCTCATGGGGCCCTGAGCACTTCTTAGCCATGTTATCCAATGGGAGGTGGATAACATGGCTAAGAGCATTTGCTTCAAAGGTTGTTTGGGGTTATACACCATTTTTGGGAAATTATTAACATGCCTATCTAACTCCCATAATCAAAATCTAAATTTGCCAACCGCAGGTGGGAGCATATTTACAATAAATTTGCACCAGGAAGAACGAAAAATAGCATACTAGATACTCAAATGCCTTATAAATATGACCCAAAACATCTTATGAAGCACTAGTAGTGCATATTTCCAGAAATGTATTGGTTTTTAATTAAAGATTTACTTCATTGGTAGGCCTTCACATGTTTTTTTATTTTGATATTTTTCAGTGAAAATCTTATCTGCAACCATGTGTTGGCCTCACCTCAAATAAACAAAACAGGTGATGGACTGAATGTGGATCAATGACACACATTTACCCCAGTCTAAAGATCAGGGCCTAAACAAATCTTTAGATAGGCTACATCTTATCGTCATCCTGAATTAATGATTTAAAATATTAGGGAGTGATTTATGAGTGTTGTATGCCTTTTTTGCACCATTGAGTGTCATTTTTGTGATGCAGTGCTGGTGGAAAACATTTGCTATGTTAAATAATTAGTACGGCATTAAGTTTTAGATGACTGTTATTTATTTACTGTTTGGTAATAGTGGTTAATAACATTTTATATTATATTTTTCCACAGATTCAACTGCAGATTCTTTCATAGTTTGGAAAATGCCTTCCAAAAGTCGAATACGAAAGGCTAGAAAACGTCAAAGACAGCAGGATGATGTTTTATTGCAGCAGTCCTCTTCCCCAAATACTTGTCAAAACACCAAGAAAGGTCCGGGTAAGAGCACGAAATCATTCTTAAGAAATATTTGTCATAAAAAAAGTATTTCTCCAAAATATGTTTCAGTCCTCAAAAAGAAAAGCAATTTAAATGGAAAGGAGAGACCCATCAAAAATGTTACTGGTAGAGGAAGAGATAACTCTGTGCATGATAGTAGAAGGAAACAACAGTTTAGGGACATTCGACATCGAATGTTCCGTAATAGGATAATAGTTAATTTATTGAAAAATATTAAAAAAAAAGGCCAACAGAAAGCGGCATTTTATAAGAAGAAGAAAAATGTAGAGAAAATTATTGATCATGCTTTTGAAATTAAGCGAAAGTTGTTTATTTTGGTAATCAATAGAATTAGGAAACTAAGCAAGGTAATTTCTGATTTCAAAACTAAAAGTAGATGGAAGAGAGTAGTAAATCGTACTAACTTTTGTGAAGTTTTTTCCGGAGAATGGATGCATAGTTCTAGTTGTGAGGCATTTTTTAATGAAGAGAGTTATTTTCAGGATAATGATTTGGTGTTTGCAGTTGACACCAGTGGTCGAGCTTATGAAGTGAAGGATGGTTGTCCAGTTGAAAAAGAACAACTTGTGACAACAGAGACAGAAGAGGCGCTAAGTGATGAGGTTTTAGGAAGACGTCCTAAGGGTCCTGTGTACATTTGGAAGTGTAGTTCTATTTGCAGTGTGCGACAGGTTTCCATCAATTTGCTTTGTGATTTTATACGGACATTTAATAAGAAAAGTTTGAAGCAGAAAATGAAGTTGTTGCAAGATTTAGATCCTTGCAGAGTGAGACAAATGACAGGTTTGCGTGGTCATTCACTGGCTTGTCTTTCCAGGAGAGTATGCCAGAGTGTTTTTCATCATTTCAGGATGCTAGCAATGCATCATAATAAAGTGAGAAAATTAGTGAGAATGTTGTATTATGCTAAGAGTCCAGCAATTATGCTTAAACAATTATGTGCTGCTCTTTTGCATGGTTCTGAAATAGATGTGAAGAATATTTGTGAAGAAATTGAGTTTTGTTACTTTGGTAATAAAGATGAGAATGTTCAAATTGACCCTGAAGTAGAGGGTAATGTGGAAGATAATGTACAGGTTTCCAGTACAGATAATTTTCAGAAGGAAATTGCCACGTTTCAGATGAAATCAAGTGAGAGGCCTAATTTCACTTGTGTATGTTGTCGACGCACTTATTATAAGAATCAGACTAAGGTAGTGGATTTATATGCAAAAAGTGAAAGGGAAAATAATAGTGAATGGAAGGATTTTGCCACATACTTGATGGTAGAAAATTATTTTGATTTGGGATCGGATCAACGTGTGTGTACTTATTGTTGTAATAAATTAAACCAAAACCAGACGCCTGCTAGGGCAGTTCATAATAATCTGGAATTGGTTGAGATTCCTTCTGAATTGAAGGATTTAAATACTTATGAATCTATTTTGATTCAAAGTATCCATCCCTTTCAGGCTATTGTAAGAATGGAGCCAAAGACAGGGAAGTTGCCTCCAGCAGATTTACAGAGAGGATTAAAGGGAAGAGTTGTTTATTTGCCTCTAGATTTGAAGAAAAACATTAACACAATTGGAATAGAAAAAGTGGAAGAGGAACCTCTGGTTATCTTGGTTAATGGGGTTCCGACAAAGAATAAGAAAATATGGCAAGATTTAGTGGATGTTAGGAAAGTCAAAAAGGCAACAGTGTATTTGAAGAAAAATAATAAGTACTATAAGAATGTATATGTTGCAGAAGAGGAAGTAAGTGATGAAGAGGATAGCGATTTGTGTGCTGGCCAAATTGAGAAAGTAGAGGCCTCTAAAAGTGAAGAAATATATGAACATTATAGTGTTCATCCTTTGCATTCCAAGGAAGTCATGGGGAATGCTATTGAGTTGTTTCAAATGAAACAAGCCAAAGGGAGTCCCATTAGTGTTTGGGAGGAAAGTTTGGAAGCTCGGTGTTTCCCACAGCTATTTCCCACAGGGCAAGGAGGAAGATATGATGAGCGACCTCATCAAATTCCTGCGTCTGAATACCGGACTTTACGATTGTATGCAGCAGATCCTAGGTTTCGGCAATGCATTCCCTATTTGTTTCATCTCCTGTTTGAAAGCGATCTGTCTGGACTGTCATATGCAGTGAACCACATCTTGAAAAGTGGTATACAGATGCGAAACATCTCGGCAAGTGACTTTATGCATAAAGTCAATGTCCAAGACAGTATTTTGGATTCTCACTTAATTAATCTCATGGCGTGTCAGCGTGGTACTAATGAGTACTGGTACCGTCGTCATGGTGATTTAAAATGTATGCTGAGGAACTTAGGAACTCCAACATGGTTCCTCACTCTGAGCTGTGCCGAGTATGGCTGGGAAGACTTACTTGAATTTTTACGAGAGGCAAATGGTAACATTGAAAACATCGAATTCAAGACACCCGGAGAACTGTGCTCTTTGGATCCAGTCAATGTATGCAGGTACTTCAATCATAGATTTGAAGCTATGATGTCTTTCATTACAAATAAAAAGAATCCACCTCTTGGACAGGTGTTGGATTTCTTTTGGAGAAAGGAGTACCAAGCAAGAGGTGCCCCTCATATACATATGTTGTTGTGGATCAAGGATGCACCTAAATTTGGAACAGATCCGGATGACTTAGTGATGAATTTCATCGAACAGTATTCTACGTGTGCTGTTCCAAACGCAACAGAGAAGAAAAGTCTAAGAGAACAAGTTCTACGTTTCCAAAGCCATCGTTGTGGAAAGTACTGTCGTCGTAAATTCAGAAACAAGGACAAGTTCTACACCAATTGTCGTTTCAACTTTCCACGACCGGTGATTTCTAAAGGAAGAGTGAACAGTTTGATGTCTTCGCTGCGACATAATGTGACGAGGAAATCACCCAAGAATACATACAATTTGAAAAGGAACGAAGAGTCCAAGTACATCAATGACTACAACCCAGTGATTTTGTCCATGTGGAATGCTAACATGGATATACAGTTTGTGGCTGACAACTGTATGGCTGTGGCTCGGTATGTGACATCTTACATCACCAAAAAAGAAAAGACCGAACTGAAGGATATGTGGGAGGACATTTCTCATGAAAAGAGCCTCAGCAAGAAGTTGTACAGTTTCAGTCTGAAGATGTTGTCGCATCGAGAAATCGGAGCTTACGAATGTTCTGACCGGTTGTCTTCAGCAAGTCTCTATGCCAAATCCAGGAGTCTCGTTTGGGCGAGTCTTGGTCTTGCTGCAACGCGAAATCGAGTTCTAAAACCTGTCCGGGAAATTGAGTATTTGGCAGAAAAGGAACCAAACAGTACCGACATTTTGAAGACCAACATGTTGGATACATATTATCCAAATCGAAGCAGTCACCTTGAGAATGTTTGTCTATATGAGGTTCTCCAAAATTATATATTCAAGAGGAACATCAAAGAAGATATTGAGAAAGGAGTGTATGCTGTAATTGGAAGTGAGGGATGCCTGGTCAAGCAAAGAAAATGCCAATTAGTAAACCATCGAAAATTGAGTGGTGAATCTCCAGAAAAAAAGGAGTTTTTTTATTTAGCACTTTTGCAACTTTTCAAGCCTTGGCGTGCAGAAGAGGAACTGCTTGGAGATTTCCTCTGTTACGAAGACTCTTTCAATGCAGCCAAGGAGTCCATAGAATGTCCTGCTTTTTCTAAATATCAAGAAATGCTAACTTTGGAAATTGAGCAGGAAGCAACGATTGCAGCCGAGATTGCCAGAGACAGTTCTCAGGACAGTCAGAGTTCTGTTTCATTGAGTCAAGATCCACTTGGAGGACCTATTATCGAAAATGAAGCTGCCACTGCTATGAATGAAGTGGAAAGAGCCATGGCACATGCTCAGGAGGATTCAGTTAAGTTAGAAGACTTGGAAAAACAACTCAACGTTGAGCAGAGGAAAATATATGATGAAGTTACCACGGAAATTGAGCACGGATTAAGTCATGAGAAGAACAAGTGCTCATGTACATCGTTGAAGCCTGTCCGACTGTACGTGAGTGGAGAAGCGGGAACTGGAAAAAGTTTCCTCATTAAAGCAATCTCTTGTTATTTGCAGGAAAGGACTGAGTCATCGCTGTCTTGTGTTGTCACCGCTCCTACTGGACTGGCAGCACATAACATTAAAGGTATTACTTTGCATCGTCTACTGATGCTGCCGGTGGAGCATGACAACAAATTACAATACAACAAGTTATCTGGAGATGCTTGCTGTGAAGTTTCAAGAGTCTTGAGGAAAATGAAACTACTTATCATTGACGAAGTAAGCATGGTTTCCAATGTCATGCTTGCCTTTGTGCATTTGAGAATGCAAGAAGTACTTAAAACTGAATATGATGTGTTATTTGGTGGGAAACACATCATTGTTTTCGGAGATCTTCTGCAGCTGACACCAGTAAAAGGTCAACCTGTGTTCAAAATACTCACGCATGAAGATACCAGGAAGTGCCTAGGGAGCATTGGCAACGTCAATATATGGTTAAACTTCAATTATGCAGAACTGCATCAAAATATGCGTCAGGCAAAGGATGAAGATTACAAGAATATTCTACAAGATATTAGAATTGGAAAAGTGACCGAGCATGGGAAAGAAGCTTTAAATGCACGATTACTGTCAAATTTATATCCCAAACAAGAGATTGTGCCTGAGAATATTTTTCAGAAAATTACTGAGAAGAAATCCGGGATATGTCTCATGCCAACTCTTGCAGAATGTGCCATCTTCAACAACAAAATGTTGAATTTAGAAAAGCAAGAGATTGTGAAACTTGAAGCTATCGACAAATTAGAGCATATGGGATCAACAATTATTTTGTCAGACAATTTGAAATCAAAATTGGATTCATTAGAGAAGACTATATCTAAAACAGCGGGTTTTGAAAAGACTTTGAATGTGTGTTTAAATTGCCGAATTATTTTGAGAAGGAATTTACATGTAGAAAGAGGTCTGGTAAATGGATCAATGGGTAATGTTGTTGATTTTGAGAAATACAGAAATAGAGATGGAATAGAATTTTTAAAAATTAAATTTGATGGCATTGAGGAAGTACAGCAAATTGGTCGTTGTTCTGCTAGGTTTTTGCTTGTTAAAGATTTATATGTTCGCCGTAAACAGTTTCCTGTTTGCTTGGCATATGCGGTGACAATCCATAAATCGCAAGGTTTAAGTGTAGACTGTGCATTGGTGAATATTGGCAGTTCTGTGTTCAAGGAGGGTATGGCATATGTGGCATTGTCACGAGTTAGAACTTTATCGGGATTGTACTTGATTGACTGTGATGTCACAAACATTTGTGCGGATCTAGATTGTGTTAAGGAATACAATAGGTTAAGAAGAGAGTATGCGCCACATTTGCCTCAATATCCTTTGTTTGAGAAATGTGTGGTAGGCCGCAAACGTAGAAATAGCAGTAATAGTAGGGAGGTTGTTGCAAAAAGACTAAAAGTCAATGAACCGAAAATTGTTAGCAGAAAGAAAGTGGATTCTGTTGAAGATGTTGTTGGTTTTCAATTTGAAAACAGTTCTGGTGTCAACTGCTATGCAAATGTAGTGGTTAATGTTCTCTTTTCACTAGAGAGTTTAAAAGAACAGATTCTGTTGAATTCTGAACAAATTTTATGCTGTTTGTTGAATTCTGTTTTCGAGAAATGTAGCACTGATCGAACAAAAGTAGAAAGTGTGTCTGAACTTCGTTATCTGTTAGATGAATGTTCAGGTCAAACAGACTTCTCTGAAAATAATCAGCAAGATTGTCAGGAGTTTTTAATGTATATGCTTGATATATTGCAAGTTGAGGGTGTAGATGTAGATCACCTGTTTGGGCTTTCTTATCAATGGCAGCATGACTGCGAGAACTGTATGGTATCAAGTACTACTAGTGTAGACTCAGAAAGATTTATATATTTAACTTTGCCAGACAGTAAATCAGTCTCCTTTAATAAGCTAGTAAATGCAGCGGATCACAACATGGAGTGTAGCCAATGTAAATGTGATATGATGTCAACATTATTTATACGTAGATATGGCCAGTATGTCATTTTAATGATCCAACGTTGTAGGCCTGATGGATCAAAATTGTCAACTTTAATAAAAAAATTTGTAGCTTCTCAGCTGTCAATATCAGGGAGGACTTTTGTTACTGTAGCAATTATCTATCACGATGGTCCATCAACAACATCAGGACATTATACAGCTTACTTAAAGTCTGGAAACGGCTGGTCATTCTGTAATGATTCCGTTGTAACGTTCAAAAAAAAATTGCCGTTTGACCTTAAAAATTCTTACCTGGTGTTTTTAAAACCAAAATTTTAAGTAGAGGGAATGTAAGTCTGCAATGCTGTCTAGATTAAAAATCCAACTATATAAACCTAATGCAAGTAAGTCTGCTTCATAGTAAGCAGTATCAGTGTCATAGGAAAAGGAGAACATGAGTGACAAAGAAGAGTAAGTTATTAGTAGTCCAGGATTGTGTAAATAATCTCAAATATTTTATTTTTGAAAGTTGCGAAAATAGAAAATGTCGGGATTTGATTGGAAGATTAACAAGACTTGCGAATCGCGGCAACATGATTTGGCCTAGTGGAGACATGTGATATAATGGGAGAAGTCTTTTTTTCTATGTAACATATTTTACGTATCGATGGAGGTTTTCTTTCAGAAAGTGGCGGGCTGAAAATATTTGTAGCACAACAGAGTGGATGCTGTTCATAGGAGATCGTTCGACGTCATTGAAAGTAAGTTAATTTTAAGGAGTTTTGAAATCAGATTTCGAAGGTTGTATGGGTTTTTTAAACACAGTCATTTTGATTGTGTTTTTTTTTCCCGCTGTTACATGATGAATACCTTCAAGTCACTGATTTAAGTGAAATTTGATACATTCTGAGAACAGCAAAAATAAACCATTTAACATGTATAATTAATGTTATGCTTTTTGAAATTATGATATATATTTAGAAATGTGAGGTAGATATGGAGAAGCAGAGTCTTCTGTAAGTGTCAATTTTAATGCTTACACTGCTGTACTTCTAGGTATTGTTTTTTTTTAAAAAAAAGAAATAGGCCTCACCTCAAAGAAAGCTCTTGAAAGCACACATCTTATTTGCATCCTAAAACAATCATTTAAAATGTTTTACAATTTTATGATGGCTTTACATCTTTTTTGCGCTGTTATTGCATCACTATTGTGAGACATAAGCAATGCAAAAGAAGCATCATGTTTCAAAATAGGCCTCATTTCATCAGCATGAAGATACTGTTTTTTTAAAATAAATATCTTTAGGATTGTGTAGGGGTCGTAGGGAAGTAGAGGTTTCTGTAAATGTCAAAGTTGTTTAAAAACTGTTTCTTCTTGAACCTTTTCCCTTCTTTTTTCTAATTTTTAAATACATGTTTTAATATTTTTGGAAATGTTTGTTCTCTCTTTTACAGATTGAATGTATGAAAAATTTGCTTGAAAAGTTAACATGAATTTTAAGGTAAATGTTTTCTACTTTTTTAACCTACATTCCACTGCTGATGATGTCACTGACTATGTTATGATTGATGTAATAAATGGGCATGTTTTACTGCAATGGTAGGTCTTCACATCTATTATCTCGTCTGTATTCTTCAACAAGCATAAATTTGATATGCAACCCAGAGTACGGTTCACCTTAAACAAACTTTTAGAGAGGACACACCTTATCGTCACCCTCACTCAATCATTTAACTTATCACATTTAACATCTAATAGTTCTACTGCTTCATTTCTTTAATCTTTACTTTCCTGTGTTTGCTACTTCTCTCCTTCCTTTCTCTATTACTTAATTTTTCTATTCCTTCCAGTATTTTTCTCAGTCCCTCTCTTCTCATACTTCTTCATTATTATTCACTAATTCTGTCTCTATTAATGTTACTGTTTCTGAATGATCTCCAAAAATTTTAAAAACAAGAACAGTAAGTATAAGGATAGGAAAAGACATTTATGTTACAAGAAAGACAACTATAGGAAGTAAACAGAAAAAACTGTTACTCGCAATCCACTGCTGATGATGTCACTGACCATGTAAAAAATTGTCTTTTTTTGTAACATAACTGTCTGTTTCCTTTCCTTATACTTACTGTTCCTTTTTTTAAAAAAAATTGTTGGTACGCTCAAAGTACGCGTACCGGAGTGCGAACTGGTAGCGAACTAATAGAAATAGAGCTTGGCAGAGTTCAAAGAATTCTACCAATTTTTTTAATAATGGGGAGGTAGTTCTGAAAAGAACTGTTTTTTTTTGTTTTTGTTGTTTTAAATTTTTTTTATTAGTTTTCTGAACATTTTTGATATTTTTTTGTTTTTTTCTGAACATTTTGTATTTTTTTTTATTTTTGGGGGGGAGGGGGGAAACAAAAATGATTCATCGAAGACGGCTCAACAGGAGCAACAAAAAAAAAAAGAATTTACTTTTTGGGGCGTTTTGGGCACACATGATTGGTGATGGCTCTCATTATCAGGGTAATGCTACTTTCGCGGTAGCAAAGTGTCTGGTTGCACCACACACAGACTTGCTTCACTTCTCCCATGTTGATTTGGATGTTCGGGATCACCTCCCTCGCCTCCGGTCCCGATACCTCCTGAACAACAGATCTTCTTGCCATTTCTGGCGGATTTTGTTGTTGGTCGCGAAGTTGTGCATTGCTGTAATTGTTAGGGTGCCATCGACTCATGTGCCTGTGCATTGTATGATTGCCAAAACTGTACTTTTTGTCTGTGCCCCTTGAAAGTCGTTCGTCGCAAATGCGACAAAAGACGTATCTGGCATTTACTTTCTTTTGGTCAGCAGGAAATTTAAAAAATTGCCAGATATAATTTTCTTTCCTATTATATCTTCTGGGCTCCTCTGGCAAAAACTCGTCATTTTCTTGCTGTTCTTCCTCTTCTTGATTTTCCTCCTCTTCTATAATTAGTGAAGCAGGTAGTCTTTTCTTCCCATGAGGAGGTGGAGGAGGTGGTGGGGGCACACTGGCAGAAGCAACCATTGAAGCCATTGCTGATGAATCAAAAAAGGTCTTTCTCTCACCAAGATGAAAGTCAGAGTGAGGAAAGAAGGAGGGGTTTTCATCATTTGGGAGAAGGAAAAATTCTAAACCAATGAAAAGTGTTAATTTTATATGACATGACCAAGTATTACATCATTAGGAAACCAAAAGTGAAATGAACCAATGAAAAGTGTTATTTTCGAGTCACATGACCTGCTGTGTTTACGTTTCGCGCTTTGCTCCGCTTTCCGGTCTACTTCCGGGTCCGCTAACTTGGCGCGTCCAACGACGTATTACGCGATAACGCAAAACGTCATGCAAACGTAACAGTTACGCTAAAGGAACGTTGACCGGTTCGCGTACTAAGCCGCGGCTTTAAATTGAGCTAACGGGAAGCAGACCGGTTCGCGGACTGGGAGCGGAACAAAAAAAAATGTTTTAAAAAAATTGTCTAAAGAACATGAAAAATATATTTCAAAATTTAAAGAACAATACATTGTACAGCTACAGATATTAGCTTTTAAAAAACCATTGAAATTCAATGAAAAAACCATAGGTTATAGACCATATATAGTTAGGGATTAGCATTTAAAAAACCTTATTTTATTTGCACAAAACCATTGAAATTCCATATATAGTTAGAAGCGCTAACTATATATCGCGCACCCGCAATCCACTGCTGATGATGTCACATATTACATCATTCATGACATGGTCAGTGACATCACTGATGACATCACTGATGACATCTCAAATGACATCACTGATGACATCACTGATGGCATCTCAAATGGCATCACTGATGACATCACTGATGACATCTCAAATGACATCACTGATGACATCTCATTTGACATTACTGATCACATCACTGATGATATCATTCATGTGATAATACGATGAACCTCTTCAGACTCTAATATAACCTTAGATACAATCAGTGTAAACAGACACTCACAGACTGTCACTCATCCATGGAGTTACTCACACACCTAGTCAGTCAATCAACGAATCAATCACACCTCCATTTCTTCAACTATACAGTTATACAAACTTTACTTATTCAAACATATACTAACACATATTAACTCTCTTATACAATCCCTGATACAAGTTCACAATGATCCATACAGCCACTCACACATTCACTGGCTCTTATGCACAGTTATTTATATATGTCAACTCTCACATGTACTGTGTTTTACATATGTACTTACTTTGACATGTAGCACTGAGATATCAATTCACTCACCAATACACTCATGCACACAGTCAACCGCCCATACAGCTGTTTCCACATGCACTTTTGAAACCATACATCTAGTGAATCAACTGCTCACACATCTATGCACAGAGTCATACACCTCCCAGCCACCCACACACACACTCAGTCTCCCATACAAATACTTGGGCAACCAATCAATAACCCATATAGTTACTCATATAGCTACTTATCAACACATGCAACAGTTTACAGAACAACAGACATAATGATGCACAAATTAAGACAGTTTAGTCACTAACCCATGCACTCAGTGAGACACATTTAATCACTCACTCATACAGTCAGTCATGCACCTACTAAATCCTTCATCCAGACACTTATACATCCACTCATTCTTCAATATGTAAGACATATTTTAACTTTACAGAAACATACAGTCACTGGATGTTGTCATCAGTGATGTCATCAGTGATGTCATTTGAGATGTCATCAGTGATGTCATCAGTGATGTCACTGACCATGTCATGAATGATGTAATATGTGACATCATCAGCAGTGGATTGCGGGTGCGCGATATATAGTTAGCGCTTCTAACTATATATGGAATTTCAATGGTTTTGTGCAAATAAAATAAGGTTTTTTAAATGCTAATCCCTAACTATATATGGTCTATAACCTATGGTTTTTTCATTGAATATATATATATATATATATATATATATATATATATATATATATATATATATAACGTACTGGCGGTCGCCAGTAGGTAGTTATAGTTATGATCTACTTTCCATAGGAAATCCGCAACATTCTATTTAGCGCCGGTGGACGAATCTTCGTGAATTTCTCCAAGAAAATGGCCCGCTCCTTCCCTCAAAGTTTGGGGGGGATTCGTCAAGCGGGGGCCAAGATAAAAGGGGGGTCTCAAAACGTGTTTTCCCCATGTTAATTTCCATAGGGCGGTCGACTTCACTTTTAGCCCGAACGGCTGAATGGATTTCCACCAAACTTGGCAAAATTGTAGGGACTGGTAGCCCGATGTGCCTTTGCTATGTCTCAAGATATGTGCTCCAGTGGATTTTGAGTAATTTAGGTTAAAAAAATATATATATCTATAAGCGCGCCCCGGTACGCGCACCGGGGCGCTGACCAGCGCGCTACGTGAGTTCGCGCGTGGAAAGCTGATTGGCTCTCGTGTGTCTGTAAACATTCGAAACAGTCCGGAGCAGCCGCCATCTTGTGTCTCGGTAGGATCGAGACACAAGAGGTGGCAAAAACAAAGGGGGAAATGACTATAAGGGGGCAGGGTAGACCCCCCTGACCCCTAGGTTTGATGTGGGGGCTATAAAAGGGCGGGGGGAGTGCCCAGTATGCGCACCAGGGAGCGCACCGGGGAGCAGTCCGGGGAGCATTCCGTGGGGAATAAAGAATGACAGTTTTAAAATGTAGCTGTTTTAAAAAAAAAATTCTTTTTGTTGTTTTTTTTTTATTTAAGTACCTACATGTATGTTCCAATGTAGAGACTTAGGGGCAGATTTACAACCCCCTTGCGCCACTTTTGTGTCACTTTTCCCATGTTAAAAGTGACGCAAAGGGGCTTGTAAATCTGTCCCTTAAATTTAATGTACATGTTACAGAAGTTATTGTGGTATATGGAATCCATACCATAGTCTGTCAAGAAAGCAGAAACAGATACTTTAAGCACTTCTTGAGAAGGCCTAGTGGATGATGAGTAGTGTATCCTGCTCCCTTATGATGAAAAAAAGATGTATATTACACATTGTATATAATATAGTGGGAGAAAGGAAGTAACTATGAGCAAACTTACTATGTAACAAAAAAAGTTGCACAGTATACTATAAGTCTCACTTTATATTTTAATCATTTGGTAGTACTTCCTGAATTACATATAAAAATGAATAATGTCTCCAACAATTTTTAATTATTAAATATAAATTTATTGTTCTGGTTTTTCAAAATTTAAAAGAACTTCTAACATTAGTTCATCTGGTATGTCCTTATTTTGTTTGAATGATTCTATTGCTTCAACACTGTCAAGTAATTGTTGGTCCAGAGACTGATCCATAAAGTCCAAATCATCCATATCTTCCTCTGGATTGTTCTCAACAACAACTTCAAAAGAAATATTAATTTTGTCTTGTTTTCCTTCCATTTTCCTGCTGTAAATATCAGTAGAGTTAGGGTACTGTAGGGTTTAAGATCAGACAGGTACTTCAGAGTTTTTAACAGTGAAGTAATTTTTGGGTAGTGTATGGTTTCAGGCAGGAAGTAGAACTATTAAAAAGTGCATGTGATGAAGCATAAGTAAATTCATAATTATACCAGAGAAGCCTAACTCAATTCATAAGTACAACAGAGAATCCTATCTCAATCTATAACTATTACAGAGGGACAGTATATATCTATCAGAAAACGTTTTGTCAAATTAACTTAAAGTGCACAACATAGTTCCCCTTCAAAAATATTAACTTACCTTTTTCAAAGCAGTTGAAGTTTTCTGTGAAAATTCTTTTGAAATGTCCCTCAGGTACTATTAGTCAAAATGGCTGTGCTTCCCTCTCATTTTTGATATATATTTATGTACATAACCAATCAAATGTCAGTATATAAAAGTACAAAATGTAAGTAACATTTTAATTGGTTGAAAATTCTAACCCTTTCATATGTGTTTTTGTCATGTAATTTACCTCAGGATATTTAGACAGGGCTACAGTCTAAATGGCTCAATGGAATACCATCACATTTGGGAAAATGGTAGGGACTGGTATGTAGTAGGGTCTATTCTATATTTGGTGAAAGTCTGTCCAGTGGTTTTTATGTAATTTCGTTTCCCACATTTTTTTGGGGAGCGCTCACCGGTGCGCGCCCCGGTACGCGTACCGTGAGCGCTACGGGAGTCCGCCATTTTGTGTTTCGGTCGAATTGAGACACAAGATGGAGGACAAACAACGTTGGGAATGGGTAAAAAGGGGCACAGTAGACACCCCCTGACCCTCTAGGTTTTCTGAGGGGAGTTTAGGAGGGGCATATATGCCAAAAAAAAAAATGTTTACATTTCGCGTGGGGAGCGCCCGGTAAGCGCACCGGGCAGCGCACCGGGGAGCGTACTTTGGTGAAAAATAGTGAAAAAAGTTAGAGAAAGATAATCATTTTGAGTGATCAGAGGTAGGGTAGCTCTGAAAAGAGCTTTTGGGTTCTGTGGCTGATTTAGGTACCTACAAGTAGGTTCCAATGCACAGTCTTAAATTCAGGAGGAATATTCTATTCCCCTCATCTGAGAAGTGCACACCATCTCCTCTGTAGATGTCTTGCATGTTGTAACGCAAGTTATTGTTGTATATTGAACCCATTCAATAGTCTCTCATGTAAGCAGAAACAGATTTATTCACATATTTCCGTGCTTTCTCAAATTGTGGACAAAATTGGTTGGACCAGTTCCATTTCTGTCTTTGGCATATATTGGAATATACCAAGGCAGTTTGTGGAAAAAGTGTCATCAATTGATCAAAGGTGTCCTTTAACAGCATTTCCAGACCAACCCCAGTCAAAGTGCCCAAGTCATTACCTCCACAGTGCACTATTAAGAGGTCAGGGTTTGGCAGATGCAAAAAGGTTTTCACCAATGGTATCAATTGGTGACATCTCAATCTTCTCCAGCCAATCCATTTAATTTCCACATTTGATAAATCAAGGTTGTGAAAAGTTCTGCAAGCTGCATACCTTTGAGCCCAGTGGATGTAGCTATGTCTAATAATCCACACAGAATACATGATGAGAGAAGGTTCTGGTGCAGTCAGATGAAGTGTGGGAATGAAATGGCAGTTGGAACAGTAGGAGTTTACAAAAATAAAAATTGTGGAGTTTCCCTGCTCTTGAATCACAAGCAATGATTGGTGGATTCAGATAGTTGAAAACTGAAAGTTAGGGTGCATGTTTGTGTTGTGTGAAAGAAGCAATTTGAATGGTTAAGAAAAAGTCAATTAAAGCAATAATGCCCTGGATAAGCTGGTGTTTTGAGAGCTCAAATATCCTTACTGACTTAATTTGCAACATTGTAGAATAAACTTTTGAACCTGAGAGTTCAATTAGGAGGGAGTTGCTATGGTAACAGGTAGAAAGGTCTCAGAGGGGGGAGGGTGTTGGTTTGAAAATAGTGAGGGAAGAGTTTTGATTGGTTGAAATGAGGCATATGTGTGTTGAATTAGAGCTTTTCTGTGCCAGTCTTGGTTTCAGTGTATTGAATGCATACCTTTTGCTCTGCTAAAGAAAAATTGGTGTGTGTGTCTGACACTGTTCTTAATCTCCAAAAGCATTTGTAATGGTAAGTAATGATTTATTTAATTTAGATAGAGACTTATTTGCTCTATGGAGAAGATTTGGAAGTAGATAGTGTCGTTTCAGTAGTAAAATTGAATGCTTGTACATAGGACTTGTGCTGTCTTTGTAAAAAGTTATTTAAAAAATGATTTTGGGGTAAAAGAATGGCATTTATTTTTTTGAGAAGCAATTAATAGTGTCTGCCTCTGTAAAGAAATATATTTGAATGTTTTAGAATTAAGTCACCTGTGTTAATTCAAATTAGGAAGCAGATTGAGATTCTTTCTTGTTGGTTTGTGGTATGTTTTTTGGAAATGCTTGATATTAAAATATGCAAGATAGAGGATTTGTATTTTGTGAAACAGTAAGGTTTCAGTAGTGAAATTGAATGCTTGTACATAGGACCTGCGCTGTGTTGGTAAAATGTTATTCAAAAAACGATTTTGTGGGCAAATCAATGGTATTTACATTTGGGCCTTATTTTTAATTGCCTTGTGCCGCAGGTGCGTCACTTTTAACATGGGAAAAAAATGAAGCACCGGTGGCGCAAGGCTTTCAAAAATAAGGCCCTGAGTTTCTTTGCTGTTGGTTTGTGTGTTGCTTTTTGATAATTCTTGCTATTAACATTTGCAAGATAGAGGATTTGTATTTTGTGAAACAGTGAGGTTTCACTAGTGAAATTGAATGCTTGTACATAGGACCTGCGCTGTGTTGGTAAAATGTTATTCAAAAAACGATTTTGGGGGCAAAAAAAATGGTATTTACATTTGGGCCTTATTTATGATTGCCTTGTGCTGCAGGTGCATCAATTGTAACATGGGAAAGAAATGACACACCGGTCGCGCAAGGCCTTTATAAATAAGGCCCTGTATTTCTTTGGTGTTGGTTTGTGTGTTGCTTTTTGATAATTCTTGCTATTAACATTTGCAAGATAGAGGATTTGTATTTTGTGAAACAGTGAGGTTTCAGTAGTGAAATTGAATGCTTGTACATAGGACCTGCGCTGTGTTGGTAAAATGTTATTCAAAAAACGATTTTGGGGGCAAATCAATGGTATTTACATTTGGGCAATTTTGGGTGCACATCAATTGTATTTACATTTGGGCCTTATTTTGATTGCCTTGTGCCGCAGGTGCGTCACTTTTAACATGGGAAAAAAATGACGTACCGGTGGCGCAAGGCTTTCATAAATAAGGCCTTGAGTTTCTTTGCTGTTGGTTTGTGTGTTGCTTTTTGATAACACTTGCTATTAACATTTGCAAGATAGAGGATTTGTATTTTGTGAAACAGTGAGGTTTCTGTAGCTAAATTGAATGCTTGTACATAGGACCTGCGCTGTATTGGTAAAATGTTATTCAAAAAACGATTTTGGGAGCAAATCAATGGTATTTACATTTGGGCCTTATTTTTGATTGCCTTCTGCCGCAGGTACGTCACTTTTAACATGGGAAAAAAATGACGCACCGGTGGCGCAAGGCTTTCATAAATAAGGCCCTGAGTTTCTTTGCTGTTGGTTTGTGTCTTGCTTTTTGATAATGCATGCTATTAACATTTGCAAGATAGAGGATTTGTTTTTTGTGAAACAGTGAGGTTTCAGTAGTGAAATTGAATGCTTGTACATAGGACCTGCGCTGTGTTGGTAAAATGTTATTCAAAAAACGCTTTTGGGGCGAATCAATGGTACTATCTAATCCTTGTCAATAATGTAAAACCAATTCATGTGCTCAAAATATTTCTTTAGAATAACATTTAAAAAACAGAGATAAGGTTATATGTATAAGTATTATAGTGTTTATATTGTTTATTGGGTCCCCAAGGCAAGCGCCTTGATGCCTTCGGGTGATACGTGCGCTATATAAATCGCAATACATTTACATTTACATTTGATAATAGTGGTCTATAATGTGTTTTTTTTTTTACCGCAGATTTAAATCAACATTTCAATATTAAGGCAAAATGCCCACAAGCCAGAGGAGAAGGAAAGATGCTATGCAAAAAAAAAAAAGAGCAACGGAATTAAAGCAGTGTCCTACAAAAAATACTACAAAAAATGCCAAAAAAGCTCCTGGTAAGACAACGAAGTCCTTTCTTCGGAATATTTATAGATTAAAAAAAATGAAAATGTATATGTGAATTTACAGAAGGAGACAGCAAATTTGAAGAGAAAGGAGAGGTCCCCCCAAAATCTTACTACTGCAGCAGGAGACAATAATATTTATAGGAATAGAAGGCAAAATTAATTTAGGGACATACGTAAACGAATGTTTCACAATAGGGTAGTTTTAAATTTATTAAAAAATATTAAGAAAGGTACACAGAGAGCTGCTTTTTATAAGAAAAAGAAAAATGTAGAGAAGATTGTTGATCAAGCTTTTGAAGTTAAGAACAAATTATTTATTTTAGTAATCAATAGAATTAGGACACTTAACAAGACAATTGATGTTTTCAAATCAAACAGTAGATTCAAAAGAGTAATTAATCGAACTAATTTTTGTAAAGTGTTTCTGGAGAATGGATGCATAGTTCAAGTTGTGAGCCATTTTTTAATGAGGAGAGTTACTTCCAGGAGAATGATTTAGTGCATGCAGTTGACACCAGTGGTCGAGCATATGAGGTGAAACATGGTTGTCCGATTGAAAAAGAGAAACTTGTGTCTAGAGATGTAGAAGAGGTATTAAGTGATGAAGTTTTAGGAAGACGTACTAAGGGGCAAGTGTACAATTGGAAATGTAGTAGTATTTGTAGTGTGCGACAGGATTCTATCGATGTGCTTCGTAATTTCTTACGTACATATAGTAAGAAAAGTCTCAAACAAAAAATGAAGATATTGCAAGACTTAGATCCTTGCAGAGTGAGAGAAAACACAGGTTTGCATGGACATTCATTGGCTTGTCTTTCTAGAAAAGTATGTCAGAGTGTTTTTCATCATTTTAGGATGTTAGCAGTGCATCATAACAAAATGAGGAAATTAGTAAGAAGGTTGTATTTTGCAAAAAGTCCAGCGCTTAAGCTTAAACAGTTAAACAGTGCTCTTTTGCATGGAACTGAATTAGATGTGAAGAAGATTTGTGAAGAAATTGAGATTTGTTATTTTTGTGAAAAAGAGGACAGTGTAGAAATTGACACAGTAATACAAGATAATGTGGAAGACAATGTACAGATTTCAAGTACAGAAAAGTTTGACCAGGAAATTAGAAAGTTTCAGTTGAAATCAAGTGAAAGGCCTAATTTTACTTGTGTGTGTTGTCGATGGACTCATTATAAGATTCAGACTAGGTTAGTTGATTTATATGCAAAAAGTGAAATGGAAAATAATAGTGAATGGAGGAATTTTGCGTTGGTGGAGAATTCTTTTGATTTGAGTTTTGATCAGTGTATTTGTAAATATTGTTATAATAAATTAAATGAAAACAGAATGCCTGCTAGAGCTGTTTATAATAATCTGGAGTTGGTAGACATTCCTTCTGAATTGATGGATTTAAATACATTTAAATCTATTTTAATTCAACGTGTCCATCCTTTTCAGGCAATTGTTTGCATGGAGCCTAAGACAGGGAAATTGCCTCCTTCAGATTTACTGAGAGGATTAAAGGGAAGAGTTGTTTATTTGCCTCTAGATTTCAAGAAAAATATTGATATAATTGGTGTAGAAAAAGTGGAAGAGGAACCTTTAGTTATTCTATTTAATGGGGTTCCGACAAAGAGTAAGAAAATCTGGCAAGATTTAGTGGATGTTAGGAAAGTCAAAAAGGCAACGTTGTATTTGGTCAAAAACAATGAGTACTACAAACATGTATGTGTTGAAGCAGAGGAAATAGTTGCAGAGGAAGACAGTGAGTGTTCAGTCGGCCAAATTGAAAAAGTTGATGTGTCTAGAGGTGAAGAAATATATGAACATTACACTGTTCATCCTTTGCATTCCAAAGAAGTAATGGGGAATGCTATTGACTTGTTTCAAATGAAAGCAGCAAAAGGAAGTCCCATTAGTGTATGGAAAGAAAGTTTGGAAGCTCGTTGTTTTCCACAGCTATTTCCAACAGGTCGAGGTGGACGATATGACGATCGACCAGTTCAAATTCCTGCTTCTGTATACCGGACTTTAAGATTATATGCTGAAGATTCAAGGTTTCGTCAATGCACTCCATATTTGTTTCATCTACTGTATGAAAGTGACGTGTCTGGACTTTCATATGCAGTAAATCATATACTGAAAAGTGGAGCACATCTGCAAAATGTTTCGGCAAGGGACTTTATGGAAAAAGTCAATCTGCAAGATAATATTTTGGAATCTCATCTAATCAATCTCATGGCATGTCAGCGTGGTACAACCCAGTATTGGTACCGTCGTCATGGGGAATTGAAATGTATGCTAAGAAACTTAGGAACTCCTACATGGTTCCTCACTCTTAGCTGTGCTGAGTATGCATGGGACGACTTACTTGAATTTCTACGCGAGGCAAATGCTAATATACAAAATATAGAATTGAAAACACCAGGAGAACTGTGTTCTTTGGATCCAGTGAATGTATGCAGATATTTCAATCATAGATTTGAAGCTATGATGTCTGTTATTACCAATAAAAAAAATCCTCCTCTTGGAGAGGTTTTGGATTTCTTTGGTGAAAGGAGTATCAAGCGAGAGGTGCTCCTCATATACATATGTTGTTGTGGATTAAAGATGCACCCAAATTTGGATCAGATTCGGATGAAACAGTGATGAGTTTCATTGAAGAGTATTCAACATGTGCTGTTCCTAAAAGTCCTGAAGAAAACAATTTAAGGCAACAAGTTTTACGGCATTTAACAAACGATCAATGCATAGAGACAGTCACCTATATAAAAATCGCAGCCGACTGTTAGCGGCGGCGCACGCAAACATACCAAAAACCGCCCGAAACTGAATGTAGTCTCCAAACAAGCAGAGATCTGCTGTAAACTACAAAAATGGCGCGACCCCTTAAAACTGAAACAAAAGGTGTACTCGAAATGAGACTTGCGAATTTGAAGACTGCAACTACAGAACCCGGTGGCACTTTGCCCCTTCAACTTTTTGTGTACCAGGTATAAAATATAATCCTGGCACAACGGTAAAAGGGACATACGAACTGCCTGGACTACGCTATTGTGCCCTAAAACGTTGCCTCGGCAACAGAATGGCATCTAAACAAAGTCCTACACCTATGTCGAGGCAGTATAACGTAACATACGAACTGACGGGATAACGTTATTGTGTCCTAAAACGTTGCCTCGGCAACAGAACGGCATCTAAATAAAGTCCTACACCTATGTCGAGGCAGTTAGATCGGCCCGAGAAAAACTACCAAAATGGCGCGGAACACGCCCGTGATCAAACGGGACACAGGTGCAATCTATCAACCTGTTTACTCCAATTCGCGCGGGTATAAATCCTGCCCCCGTGCTCCACTGTCCATACTGACTCTGGAGACCGGGGAGACCAGGCAGACCGCGCGCACAAGACTATATTGAGGTGAGAGACAATTTGTCCATATGGAATCGAATTTTCACGCTAGCGACCCAGCTAAAAGGGACTTCTGTCCCCCTCCCTAATCTACCTTAAAATATAATGGTTTTAATACTATGTGGCCACATTGAAGCAGAGCACTATTTTCTCTAATTTTGTTAGATTGGTGTGCTCATTCACAAGCCTAATTGTCACAAGGTCATGTTAATGCAGCCCCAGAGAGCTTTAGCAATATAGCACTCCACCGCATTTAAACCTGGCTGGGCGGCAAGCTCAGAAAAACTACCGACTCAATCTAAAGGCGTATTAATATTGCTCCAACAGGACCTGAGCAGCACTATATTGAATACGTGCCCATGCTCCATACTGACTCTGGAGACCAGGGAGACCAGGCAGATTGTGTGCAGAATTTTTAATCTAGGTAAGATGTTGCCCATTAACACCAGGTTACATTTCTGTGTTTTGTACCAAGCTATACCCAACTCTCTGCCCCCTACTGTCTATTAAGACTATGGCTGTATCCAGAATTTTAAACAAACTTGATGAAATAAAGGTTTTGTTAAAAAGGAGCACTAGTCAAAGTCAATGCTTTACAAAACCCAGTCCAAACTCATGTGTAACAACCTCCTTATAGATACGCGCCTGTTTACAACACGGGCTGGATAGTATCAGACTATAGCAGTTACACACTTACCATATATTCAACATGGCAAAATTCTTTGTTGCTACTTTTTATCTATAGATGTGAAGTTTGCCTAAAACAAGCAATAGACCGACAAGAAGGCCCCCGTATGACCCAAGCCGACCTATACAAAAAGTAGGCGCCTTGAGGAATGTCCATCTATACTCCCGGTATACCACGTTGTTACCAAGTAAGCATTTCCATATTTAATTCATTAATATACGCACCACACAAAGAGTAGTATGTAACATGGAATGTTTTTGTTACCTTAGTTCCTCTAGATTGTACAAACGGAGGATACTCAAACTAAAGGATATTTTCGCTCCAGGATCAAGACTGGTATAGCAAATCAAAAAGCGTGAAAAGTAAGAGACTTTGACCACTAATAGCCATGACCCTGTACATAGTGAGATAAATATGTTTCTGTGTGTAAAAAGAACAAATCCTCAAATATTTTGTATTAATTTATGTCAAATATGTTTCTTTTAGATTTATGAAGTTTTAATCATTAGTCCTGAAGAAGGTGTCTTATCCGACTAAGCACCGAAACGCGTCGACAACAATGTTCTTTTACTATGTTTTCTAATGTTTTTATACTGTAAAATCTGTAAGAAAAGTATATGTATGTACTAGGGATGAAAGTGTATGGAAAACCTGTGTGAGCATTATACTTGTGTCTTCTTCTTTTTTAATAAATATGACTTTTTGATACAATTTTGTGTTTATATGTATATATAATTTTGAGGATATTGTAATACACCTACAAGTTAAACTGTTTCTCGACAGGAGTCTGGTACTATTGGTTGGATCTATTATATGAGAATTATATAATAACCACAGAAAGGAATCCCCCTTTTTTATTGTCACTGTTTCCCAGTCCTTTCTGGGTCCCTTTGGGAAAACTCTCTCCTGTTTTTAGTTAACAAGTTTTACGCTTCCAATCCCATCGTTGTGGGAAGTACTGTCGTCGAAAATTCAAAAACAAGGAAAAGTTCTACATAAAATGTCGTTTTGCATTTCCACGACCAGTGATTTCTAAGGGAAGAGTAAATAATTTGATGTCATCTCTACGACATACTGTGACGAGGAAATTACCCAAAAATACATACAATTTAGAAAGAAACGAAGAGTCCAAGTACATCAACGACTACAACCCAGTGATTTTGTCCATGTGGAATGCTAACATGGATATTCAGTTTGTTGCTGACAACTCTATTGCTGTGGCTCGATATGTGACATCTTACATCACAAAATAAGAAAAGACAGAACTAAAGGAAATGTGGGAGGACATTTCACATGAAAAGAGTCTAGGTAAGAAATTATACAGTTACAGTCTGAAGATGTTGTCGCATCGAGAAATTGGAGCATATGAATGTTCTGATCGGTTATCATAAGCAAGTCTCAATGCCAAATATAGAACAATCATTTGGGGGAGTCTAGGTCTTGCTGCAACACGAAACCGAGTTTTGAAATCTGTACAAGAAATTGAGTATTTGGCGGAGAAAGAACCAAATAGTACAGATATTTTGAAGACAAACATGTTGGATACATACTATCCAAATAGAAGTAGTCACCTTGAGAACGCTTGTTTGTATGAAGTTCTGCAAAACTATAGTTATAAAAGGAACATCACAGAAGATATCAATAATGGAAAATATGCTGTCATTGGAAATGAAAGATGTCTAGTGAAGTAGAAAAAAGGCCATTTGATTAATCATTGAAAATTGAGTTGTGAATCTCCAGACAAAAGAGAATTTTACTATTTCGCTCTTTTGCAACTCTTTAAGCCATGGCATATAGAAGAGGAACTACTTGGAGATATTCTCTGTTACGAAGATTCTTTTAATGCAACGAAGGATACCATAGAATGTCCTGTTTTTCCAAAATATCTGCAAATGTTGAATGAAGAAATAGAGCAAGAAGCCACAATTGCTGAAGAGATTGCCAGAAACAGTTCTCAAGATAGTCAGAGTTCTACTTCATTGAGTCAGGATCCACTAGGAGGACCAATTATTCAAAATGAAGCTGCCACTGCCAAGGATGAGGTGGAAAGAGCTATGGAACAAGCTCAAGAGGATGTAGTTAACTTAGAAGATTTGGTAAAGCAACTAAACGTTGAGCAGAAAAAGATATATGATGAAGTTACAGTCACAGAACAGATTGAACATGGATTCAGACATGAGAAAAAAGAGTGCTCATGTACATCATTTGAGCCTGTCCGACTGTACGTAAGTGGAGAAGTGGGGACAGGAAAAAGTTTTCTAATTAAAGCAATTGCAACTTATCTGCAGAAAAGGACTGATTCACCGCTGTCTTGTGTTGTAACTGCTCCAACTGGACTGACAGCACATAACATTAAAGGGATTACTCTACATTGTTTACTGATGCTGCCAGTTGAGCATGATAATAAATTGCATTACAACAAGTTATCTGGAGATGCCTGTTCTGAAGTTTTCAGAGTCCTGAAGAAAATGAAACTTCTTATCATTGATGAAGTAAGCATGGTCTCAAATGTAATGCTTGCTTTTGTGCATTTGAGAATGCAAGAAATTCTTAGAACAGAGTATGATGTGTTATTTGGAGGAAAACACATTATTGTTTTTGTAGATCTATTGCAGTTGACTCCAGTAAAAGGACAACCAGTGTTTAAAATGCTCACGCATGAAGATACCCGGAAATCCCTTGGAAGCATTGGAAACGTTAATATATGGCTAAATTTCAAATATGCAGAACTGTTTCAAAATATGGGACAGGCAAAGGATGAAGATTATAAAAAAATTCTACAATATGTAAGAATCGGAAAAGTAAGCGAGCATGCGAAAGAAGCTTTACATGCACGATTAATTTCAAATTTGTATCCAAATGAAAACATTCTTCCAGAGAATATTTTAAAGAAAATTACTGAGAACAAATCTGGAATATGTTTGATGCCAACTCTGCAAGAATGTTCCATCTTCAACAACAAAATGTTGGAGTTAGAAAATGAAGAGATTTTGAAACTAGAAGCAATAGATAAAATTGAGCATATGGGAGCAACAATTATTTTGTCAGAAATTTTGAAAACAAAATTGGATTCATTAGAGAAGAGTATATTTAAAACAGCTGGTTTTGAAAAGACTCTGAATGTGTGTTTTAATTGTCGTATCATTTTGAGAAGGAATTTAAATGTTGAAAGAGGTCTGGTAAATGGAGCAATGGGTCATGTTGTTGATTTTATGAATTATAGAAATAGAGATGAATTGAATTTTTAAAAATTAAATTTGATGGCATTGAGCAAGTTCAACAAATCAGTCGTTGTTCTGCTAGGTTTTTGCTTGTAAAATAATTATATGTTCACCGAAAACAGTTTCCTGTTTGTTTGGCATATGCGGTGACAATTCAGAAATCTCAAGGTTTAAGTGTAGATAGTGCTTTGGTGAACATTGGAAGTTCTGTGTTTAAAGAGGGTATGGCATATGTGGCATTATCACGAGTCAGGACTTTATCTGGATTGTATTTGATAAAGTGTGATGACACAAAGATTGGTGCAGATCTGGATTGTGTTAAAGAATACAATAGATTTTTGCCACAATATCCTTTGATTGAAAAACATGTGGTAGGCCGAAAAAGAAGAAATGAGAGTAATTGTAGTGAGGTAGTAGCAAAAAGACAAAAAGTAGATTAAAATGTAATTGTAAGCAGAAAGAAAAAGGGTTCTGTTCAAGATGTGGTTGGATTTCAATTTGAAAACAGTTCTGGTGTCAACTGCTATGCTAATGTAGTGGTTAATGTTGTTTTTTTTCTTAAAACTTTACAAGAACAGATTGTTGAAAATCGGTATCAAAGATTGTGTGGTTTATTGAATTCTGTGTTGGAGAAATGTAGCAGTGATAGAGCAAAAATAGAAAGTGTAACAGAAATTCGATATATTTTAGATATGTGTTCTGGTCAAGAAAATTTTTCACAGAACATTCAGCAGGATTGTCAGGAATTTTTAATGTATATGTTTGGTGTTTTGGAAGATGAAGGTGTAGATGTTTAGCCTTTCTTATCAATGGCAGCATGACTGCGAGAATTGTAGTTTATCAAGTACTACCAGAATAGACACTGAAAGATTTATATATTTAACTTTACCAGACTGCAAATCAGTGCCATTTAATAATCTAGTTAAAGCAGCTGATCATAATATGGTGTGTACCCAATGTAAGTGTCCAATGCTGTCCACATTATTTATACAAAGTTATGGTCAGTATGTGATTTTAGTTTTTCAACGATGTAGACCTGATGGAACTAAATTGACAACTTGTATCAAAACTTTTAAGGCTTCTCAGTTATCAATTGCAGGAAGAACTTTTACAACTGTAGCTATTATTTATCATGATGGTCCTTCAACAACATCAGGACATTATACATGCTACTTAAAATGTCAAAAAGGTTGGAGTTACTGCAATGATTCTCATTTGACTTATAAACAATGTTTGCCTTTTGACTTAAAAAATTCTTACCTAGTGTTTTTAAAACCAAAAATTTAGTAAAGGTAATTGGTCTATGAAGACGGGTGCAGTTAATAAAAGTTAGTTACTTAGTTAGTCTAATGTTTAAAATTATTTATGTCAAATAGGTACTGTAAGTGGATCTCATAGTAAGTGATATCAGTATTATAGGAAATGTTCAACATGAGTGAACAAAACAGGGAATATGAATTTTAAAAGATTGTGAAAATGTTATATGTGCTTTTCTTTGAAAACTTTGGGTAAATGGCAATTTCAGAGTTTAATTATAGAAATTTCAAAATATACTCATATATCTGACACTATTTGGCCGTAAGGATAGTTGAAGGTATGAGCAATAAGTTTTAAGTTAACACAAGGAGGAAAATGAAAATGTTGAGAATTATTTCAGATGTTCTTAGAGCTTTTTTTATAGAAAGTCGATGAAATGGAAGTTTAAGAGAACAGCAGAGTATTTTCCTACGAAAGGGACCTTCATTATCTACTATTTGGCCTCATGGAAAAGTAAGTGAATCAAAGATTAGTGTACATATATAATTTGTAAGTTTATATGGGTTTTTTAAAACACAATCTTTTAGATTGTGGTTTTTTTCCCGCTGTTATATGATGAACAGTTTGAACTCACTGTTTTTAGTGAAATTCAATATATTCCGAGAACAGCAAAAATAAACTATCAAACATGTTCTATAAGTTATTCTATAGTTTGCATTGTGTAATTTTTGTTGTATTCCCAATGTCTCACACTCATTTTCCATTTTTCCACCCATTTTCAGCTCTCTTTACTCACTTACACTGCCTTTTTTTCACTTTGTTTCATCGCTGTTTCTTTACTCCACTTCTTTCACAACCCCTCAATCCAATTTCAACTGTCTGCATTTCCTTTGTCCCTTGCACCACGTTTCAGCTTTCTCACATTCTCTCAGTACCACTGCTTTAGTTCTCTTCCCCTCTCTATCCTTGTTTTGCTCCTTTACTCTTTTTCCTTTCTTCACTCATTGTACTGCACTTCATTCAGTCCTTCCCTTAGTCATTCTGTGTAGTTACTTTCTCACTCCTTTTTCCAATATCGTTCTATATTAACCTCATTCCCTTCATCCCTTCACTCTGTGACTCCCCTTCAGTCACTCTCAGTCATCTTCCATTCCTCTTTCTTGTAAATAGATCCTCATTTAGACTCCTTTCCCTTTCACTCATTCTCCTTTTACTTACTTCTCTTTAATGATTTCGTTTTGGTATCTTACTTACCTTCAGTAATTTGCTCTCCTTCTATTTCTTTTTCCCTTTTTTTGTCCTTGTACATTACTTTATTTTCGTTTCTGTATCCTTCACTCTTGCTTTATTTCTTAGTACATTGTTTAAGATTTTTAACCTCTTGACCCATTCCTTCTATTTTAAAATATATATTTTACTAATTATAACTTTTTTTTTCTTTTGTCTTTCACAGATTTAAAGTGTAGTTTAAACATGAAAGTAAGTTTACATTAATTATATGGTAATTGTGACTATTTCTCATTACCTTTTGTTTTAACCTCACTACTTTACTCTCACCCTACCTCGCTCTTGTTTCCTGCGTCTGCTTCCCTCAGTTACTCTTTTCCTTACTTTCCAACCACATTCAACTTCTTTTAGTGCCACTGGTCACCCACACTCCCTCACTTACCTTTTTTTCTGGTTTACTTAGTGCCTTTCTGTCACTCCTTCCTTTACTCTCTCTGTTCTTTCTCTCTGTCACTGCCCATGTCTTACTCTTATTCACTTTTTTCCACCCTCTTTCACCCCTCTTTACTTTCACTCACTGCTCTTTTCTTTCCCTCCGTCACCACTGTTCCTTTTCTCTAGTTCCGTCACTACCCGTCATTCTCCATCCTTTGCGTTCATTCCTTTTACTTTCATCACCCATTCACATTCTCCCAGAACCTCTGCATTAGTCTTCTTCCTCTTTCTTCTTTTCTTTTGCTCCCTTATTCATTTTCCTTTTCTCAGTTACTTCCTCTTACACCTTTTCTCTGTCTTACTATCTATTACACAGTCCCTGTGTGTTCCTACCTCTAGCTCTCTTTCTCTTTACACCACTCTCTCTGTCTCCTTTCCTTATGCTCACTCCTTCATTCTTTTTTTTTCTTTTTTTTTGGGGTGCGCTGACAAGACGCGCCCCGGTACGCGCACCAAAAAATACGCGTACCGGGAGCGCTCAAAGGCAAAAAAAAAAACCATGAACAATATATATAAAAAAAATAGTAGTACATAAATATACAATATAGGATTCATTTTAGAAAATATTACATTTCATAGCTATAGAAATTTGCTATTAAAAAACCTATGAAATTCACTGAAAAAACCATAGGTTTCACACCAGTTATATTTAGGAATTTGCATTTAAAAAACCTATGAAATTCACTAAAAAAAACAAAGGTTTCACACCAGTTGTAGTTACGAATTAGCATTTAAAAAACCTATTAAATTCACTGAAAAAAACATAGGTTTCACACCAGTTATAGTTAGCTGGAAATTTTTCTGACATAAAACCAATGAAATTCCACGTTATAGTTAGTTGGACTCACTATAACTTGCGCGTGTAATGCACTGCTGATGACATCACATATTACATCACTCATGACATGGTCAGTGACATCACTCATGATATCACTGATGACACCATCCTTGTGACAGAGTGACAGACCTCCTTTCACTGTAAAGTAACTCTTGAAACATATATTCAAAAATAGAAACTAACATTTTTTAAAAAGTGGATATACCCATACCAGTTACAACAACCAATTCAGTAATTCCACCATCTATATGCACATCCACTCATTCACCAACAGTTCTATATAGTCACTCATACATATACTCACTCATCATATGTAGTGATACACCTATACAAACATTTACACACCGACAGTCATCAAAAAGTTACTCACACACATATTCACACATGCAAATAAACTATTAAACATCCATTTATTTACATATACAGATATACACACACTACCACCTTACTTCTAAGGAAACTTACACATACTTACTCTCTTAAACAATCACTTATAGAAACACATACTTATTTAAACAGGAACTTTTTCAATCTCTCACTCTCACATATACTGACTTATATATATCAATACTCACATAAACTAGATTAAAACATATGTAGTTACTAATAAAGACACTAGTGAGGCAGTCATTCACTCACAAACACACACATATACACACTCATCCACCCATACAGTCCGGCACATATGCTGTCTTCAAAAAACATATAAACAGTGAGTCAGTCATTGATGCATCTATATGCTAAGTAACACCCCCACCAAACCATACAGACACTCATACTGATACTAAAAAAACATCTAATAACCCATATACACACACATGTAGCTACTCACCAACCCATGTAGCCATTTATACACAAAGTGAAACACTGATACAAACATTTAAATATTTAAACATTACTCACTAATATATGTATTCACTAAGATACACTTAATAAGCCAGTTATCCAATCCTTTTTTTAAAAAAAACATTCATTAAGACAATAATTTGAACATTTATTTTTCCTTCGACCTTTACATATACATATATAAAACATATTTATTTTTCAGAAAGACACACATTCACTGGATGGTGTCATCAGTGATGTCATGAGTGATGTCACTGACCATGTCATGAGTGATGTAATATGTGATGTCATCAGCAGTGCATTGCAGGCGCGCAAGTTACAGTGAGTCCAACTAACTATAACGTGGAATTTCAATGGTTTTATGTCAGTAAAATTTCCAGCTAACTATAACTGGTGTGAAACCTATGGTTTTTTCAGTGAATTGAATAGGTTTTTTAAATGCTAATTCCTAACTATAACTGGTGTGAAACCTATGCTTTTTCAGTGAATTTCATAGGTTTTTAAAATGCTAATTCCTAACTAAAACTGGTGTGAAACCTATGTTTTTTTCAGTGAATTTCAAAGGTTTTTTAATAGCAAATTTCTATAGCTATGAAATGTGATATTTTATAAAATGAATCCTATATTCTATATTTATGTAATACTATTTTTTTTATGTATATTCTTATTTTTTGTTTTTTGAATTTTTTTGCCTTGTGAGCGCACCAGTAAGCGCAGTATTCCGGCGAACCCCGGTGTGCGTACCGGGGCGCGTCCCGTTAGCGCACCAAAAAAAATAATAATAATAATGAAGGAGTGAGCATGAAGAAAAGGGACAGAGAAGGTGGTGTTTAGAGAAAGAGAGCTAGAGGAAGGAACACAGAGGGACTGTGTAATAGATAGTAAGACAGAGAAAAGGTGTTAGAGGAAGTAACTGAGAAAAGGAAAGACATGGGGAGTGACAGAGCGAAAGGACAGAGAGAGTAAAGGAAGGAGTGACAGAAAGGGACTGAGTGAACCAGAAAAAAAAGGTAAGTGAGGGAGTGTAGGTGAGCAGGGAGACTGAAAGAAGTTGAATGTGGTAGGAAAGTAAGGAAAAGAGAAGGAAACATGGAGGATAAGAATAAGTGAGGGAAGCAGAGTAAGGAAACAGGGGTGAGGTAGGGTGAGAGAAAAGTAGTGAGGTTAAAGCAAAGGGTGATGACAAACTACATTTCTTTAGTCACACTTACCATATAATTAATGTAAACTTAATAACATGTTTTTACTACACTTTGTATCTGTGAAAGACAGAAGAAAAAATACGTTATAATTAGTAAAATATATATTTTAAAATAGAAGACACAGGTCAAGAGGTAAAAAATCATAAAAGTGTACTAAGAAATAAAACAAGAGTGAAGGATACAGAAAGGGAAATAAAGTAATGTAGAAGGACAAAAAGAGGGAAAAAGAAATAGAAGGAGAGCAAATTACTGAAGGTAAGTAAGATACTAAATGAATGTGAGTTACCAAAACTAAATCAGGAAAGAGGAGTAAGTAAAAGGGGAATGAGTGAGAGGGAAAGGAGTCTGATTGAGGATCCATTTACAAGAAAGAGGAATGGAAGATGACTGAGAGTGAGTGAAGTGGAGTCACAGAGTGAAGGGATGAAGGGAGTGAGGATAATATAGAAGGATTGAGGGAAAAGGAGTGAGGAAGTAAGTACACAGAAGAACTAAGGGAAGGACTGAGTGAAGTGGAGTACAATGAGTGAAGAAAGGAAAATGAGTAAAGGTGCAAAAGAAGGAAAGAGAGGGGAAGAGGACTAAAGCAGTGGTACTGAGAGAATCTGATTCGGTGATGAAAGTAAAGAGAAGGACATTGAAAGATAGGAAATGTGGGGTAGTAATGGAACCGGAGTAGAAGAACTGGGGTGAAGAATGATGAGAGAGGAGCAGTGAAGTTGTTCTAAGAGAAATGATAGAAGGTAGATAAACACAAGTGAGCATAACACAAGGAGATTGAGGGACTGAGGACATAGAGCTAGAGAACGAAAAAAGAGACAAAAGAAGCAAAGAAAGATAAGTGAGAGAGAATGGGTGAGTTATAGTGACAGAGTGCGACAAAAGAGGTGAGTGAGTAAAGAGGAATTAGTAAAAGAGCAAAGGAAGAAAAGATGGAAAAAGGAAGTAAAGTAGACAGACTGAAAGCTGAAAAGTGGTGCAAGGGAGAGAGGGGATGCAGACAGTTGAAATGGGATTGAGGGGTTGTGAAAGAAGTAGAGTAAAGGAACAGCAATGAAACAGAGTGAGAGAAAGGCAGTGTGAATGAGTAAAGAGAGCTGAAAAAAGGATGGAAATGGAAAGTGAGTGTGAGACAATGGGAATACAATATAAAGTATACAATACAAACTATAGAATAACTTGTACAACATGTTAGATAGTTTATTTTTGCTGTTCTCAGAATATAATGAATTTCACTAAAAACAGTGAGTTCAAACTATTCATCATAAAAAAACACAATCTAAAAGATTGTGTTTTAAAAAACCCATATAAACTTACAAATCATATATGTACACTAATCTTTCATTCACTTACTTTTCCTTGAGGCCAAATAGTAGATCGTGAAGGTTCTTTTCGTTGGAAAATACTCTGCTGTTCTTTTAAATTTCCATTTCATCGACTTTCTATAAAAAAAGATCTGAGAACATCTGAAATAATTCTCAACGTTTTCATTTCCTCCTTGTGTTAAGTTATGACTCTTTGCTCATACCTTCACCTTTCCTTACGGCCAAATAGTGTCAGATAAATCAGTATGTTTTAAAATTTCTCAAATCAAACTCTGAAATTACCGTTTACCCGATGTTTTGAAAGAAAAGCTCATACAACATTTTCACAATGTTTAAATATTCATATTCCCTTTTTGGATCACTCATGTTCAACATTTCCTATAATACTGATATCATTTACTATGAGATCCACTTACAGTACCTATATGAGAACTGGATTTTTTTATATTATGTGGATCACTTTTACTCACAATATAATTTTAAACAGTAGACTAACTTTTATTAACTGCTCCCGTCTTCATAGGCCAATTACCTTTACTTAAACTTTGGTTCTAAAAACACTAGGTAAGAATTTTTTAAGTCAAAAGGCAAACATTGTTTATAAATCAAATGAGAATCATTGCAGTAAGTCCAACCTTTTCGACATTTTAAATAAGCTGTATAATGCCCTGATGTTGTCGAAGGACCGTCATGATAAATAATAGCTACAGTTGCAAAGGTTCTTCCTGAAATTGATAACTGAGAAGCCACGAAATTTTTGACACGAGTTGTCAATTTAGTTCCATCAGGTCTACATCGTTGGAACACTAAAATGACATACTGACCATAAGTTTGTATAAATAATATAGACAGCATTGGACACTTACATTGGGTACACACCATATTATGATCAGCTGCTTTAACTAGATTATTAAATGACACTGATTTGCAGTCTGGTAAAGTCAAATATATAAATCTTTCAGTGTCTATTCTAGTAGTACTTGATAAACTACAATTGTCGCAGTCATGCTGCCATTGATAAGAAAGGCTAAAAAGATTTTCTACATCTACACCTTCATCTTCCAAAACACCAAACATATACATTAAAAATTCCTGACAATCCTGCTGAATGTTCTGTGAAAATGTTTCTTTTACCAGAACATATGTCTAAAATATTTTGAATTTCTGTAACACTTTCTATTTTTGCTCTATCACTGCTACATTTCTCAAACACAGAATTCAATAAACCTCACAATCTTTGATCCCATTTTTCAACAATCTGTTCTTGTAAAGTTTGAAGAAAAAAACAACATTAACCACTACATTAGCATAGAAGTTGACACCAGAACTGTTTTCAAACTGAAATCCAATAACATCTTCATCAGAATCCTTTTTCTTTCTGTTTTCAATTACATTTTCATCTACTTTTTGTCTTTTTGCTACTACCTGACTGTAATTATTCTCATTTCTTCTTTTTCGGCCTACCACATGTTTTTCAAACAGAGGATATTGAGGCAAATGTGGAGCATACTCTCTTCTTAACCTATTGTATTCTTTAACACAATCTAGATCTGCACAAATCTTTGTCTCAACACACTTAATCAAGTACAATCCTGATAAAGTTCTGACTCGTGATAATGCCACATATGCCATACCCTCTTTAAACACAGAACTTCCAACATTCCCCAAAGCACTATCTACACTTAAACCTTGAGATTTATGAATTGTCACCGCATATGCCAAACAAACAGGAAACTGTTTTCGGTGAACATATATGTTTTTACAAGCAAAAATCTAGCAGAACAACGACTGATTTGTTGTACTTGCTCAATGTCATCAAATTTATTTTTAAAAATGCAATTCCATCTCTATTTCTATAATTCACAAAATCAACAACATGACCCATTTCTCCATTTACCAGACCTCTTTCAACATTTATATTTCTTCTCAAAATGATACGACAATTTAAACACACATTCAGAGTCTTTTCAAAACCAGCTGTTTTAGATATACTCTTCTCTAATGAATCCAATTTTGATTTCAAATTTTCTGACAAAATAATTGTTGCTCCCATATGCTCAATTTTATCTATTGCTTCCAGTTTCACAATCTCTTCATTTTCTAACTTTAACATTTTGTTGTTGAAGATGGAACATTCTTGCTGAGTTAGCATCAAACATATCCCAGATTTGTTCTCAGTAATTTTCTTAAAAATATTCTCTGGAAGAATGTTTTCATTTGGATACAAATTTGAAATTAATCGTGCATGTAAAGCTTCTTTCCCGTGCTCACTTACTTTTCCGATTCTTATATCTTGTAGAATTTTTTTATAATCTTAATCCTTTGCCTGTCGCATATTTCGAAACAGCTCTGCATATTTGAATTGTAACCATATATTAACGTTTCCAATGCTTCCAAGGGACTTCCTGGTATCTTCATGCGTGAGCATTTTAAACACTGGTTGTCCTTTTACTGGAGTCAACTGCAGTGGATCTCCAAAAACAATAATCTGTTTTCCTCCAAATAACACATCATACTCTGTTCTAAGAATTTCTTGCATTCTCAAATGCACAAAAGCAAACATTAGATTTGAGACCATGCTTACTTCATCAATGATAAGAAGTTTCATTTTCTTCAGGACTCTGGAAACTTCAGAACACGCATCTCCAGATAACTTGTTGTAATGCAATTTATTATCATGCTCAACTGGCAGCATCAGTAAACGATGTAGAGTAATCCCTTTAATGTTATGTGCTGCCAGTCCAGTTGGAGCGGTTACAACACAAGACAGCGGTGATTCAGTCCTTTTCTGCAGATAAGTTGCAATTGCTTTAATCAGAAAACTTTTTCCTGTTCCCACTTCTCCACTTACGTACAGTCGGACAGGCTTAAATGATGTACATGAGCACTCTTTTTTCTCATGTCTGAATCCATGTTCAATCTGTTCTGTGACTTCGTCATATATCTTTTTCTGCTCAATGTTTAGTTGCTTTACCAAATTTTCTAAGTTAACGACATCCTCTTGAGCTTGTTCCATAGCTCTATCCACCTCATCCATGGCAGTGGCAGCTTCATTTTGGATAATTGGATCTCCTAGTGGACCCTGACTCAATGAAGGAGAACTCTGGCTGTCTTGAGAACTGTCTCTAGCAATCTCTTCAGCAATTGTGGCTTCTTGCTCAATTTCTTCATTGAACATTTGCAGATAATTTGGAAAAACAGGACATTCTATGGTATCCTTGGTTGCATTAAAAGAATCTTTGTAACAGAGAAAATCTCCAAGTAGTTCCTCTTCTGTACGCCATGGCTTAAAGAGTTGCAAAAGAGCTAAATAGTAAAATTCTCTTTTGTCTGGAGATTTGCAACTCAATTTTCAATGATTAATCAAATGGCCTTTTCTCTGCTTCACTAGACATCCTTCATACCCAATGACAGCATATTTTCCATTATTGATATCTTCTGTGATGTTCCTCTTATAACTATAGTTTTGCAGAACTTCATACAAACAAGTGTTCTCAAGGTGAGTACTTCTATTTGGATAGTATGTATCCAACATGTTTGTCTTCAAAATATCTGTACTGTTTGGTTCTTTCTCTGCCAAATACTCAATTTCTTGTACAGATTTCAAAACTCGGTTTCGTGTTGCAGCAAGACCTAGACTCACCCAAATGATTGTTCTAGATTTGGCATAGAGACTTGCTGATGATAACCGATCAGAACATTCATATGCTCCAATTTCTCGATGCGACAACATCTTCAGACTGAAACTGTGTAATTTTTTACTTACACTCTTTTCATGTGAAATGTCCTCCCACATTTCCTTCAGTTCTGTCTTTTCTTGTTTTGTGATGTAAGACATCACATATCGAGCAATAGAGTTGTCAGCAACGAACGGAATATCCATGTTAGCATTCCACATGGACAAAATCACTGGGTTGTAGTTGTTAATATACTTGGACTCTTCGTTTCTTTTTAAATTGTATGTATTTTTTGGTGATTTTCTCATCACAGTATGCCGCAGAGAAGACATCAAATTATTTACTCTTCCTTTAGAAATCACTGGTCATGAAAACGCGAAACGACATTTGGTGTAGAACTTGTCCTGGTTTCTGAATTTTCGACGACAGTACTTTCCACAACGATGGGATTGAAAACGTAAAACTTGTTGCCTTAAATTGTTTTCTTCAGTAGTTTTCGGAACAGCACAAGTTGAATACTCTTCTATGAAACTCATCACTGTGTCATCCGAATCAGTTCCAAATTTGGGTGCATCTTTAATCCATAACAACATATGTATGTGAGGAGCACCTCTCGCTTGATACTCCTTCCTCCAATAGAAATCCAAAACCTCTCCTAGGGGAGGATTTTTTTGTTGGTAATAAAAGACATCATAGCTTCAAATCTATGATTGAAATATCTGCATACATTCACTGGATCGAAAGAACACAGTTCTCCAGGTGTTTTGAATTCTATATTTTGTATTTTTCCATTAGCCTCTCGTACAAATTGAAGTAAGTCATCCCATGCATACTCAGCACAGCTAAGAGTGAGGAACCATGTAGGAGTTCCTAAGTTTCTTAGCATACATTTCAATTCCCCATGACGACGGAACCAATACTCGTTTGTACCACGCTGACATGCCATGAGATTGATTAGCTGAGATTCCAAAATACTGTCTTGCAGATTGACTTTCTCCATAAAGTCCCTCGCCGAAACATTTTGCAGATGTGCTCCACTTTTCAGTATATGGTTCACTGCATAAGAAAGCCCAGACAAGTCACTTTCATACAGTAGATGAAACAAATACGGAATGCATTGACGAAACCTTGGATCTTCAGCATATCATCTTAAAGTCCGGTATTCAGCTGCAGGAATTTGAACTGGTCGAACGTCATATTGTCCACCTCGACCTGTTGGAAATAACTGTGGAAAACAACGAGCTTCCAAACTTTCTTCACATACACTAATGGGACTTCCTTTTGCTGCTTTCATTTGAAACAAGTCAATTGCATTCCCCATTACTTCTTTGGAATGCAAAGGATGAACAGTATAATGTTCATATATTTCTTCACTTCTAGACACATCAACTTTTTCAATTTGGCCGACTGAACAATCACTGTCTTCTTCTGTAGCTGTTTCCTCTGCTCCAACACATACATGTTGTAGTACTCATTGTTTTTGACCAAATACAACGTTGCCTTTTTGACTTTCCTAACATCCACTAAATCTTGCCAGATTTTCTTACTCTTTGTCGGAACCCCATTAACTAGAATAACCAGAGGATCCTCTTCTACTCTTTCTACACCAATTGTATCAATATTTTTCTTGACATCTAGAGGCAAATAAACAACTCTTCCCTTTAATCCTCTTTGTAAATCTGAAGGAGGCAATTTCCCTATCTTAGGCTCCATGCGAACAATAGCCTGAAAAGGATGGACACATTGAATCAAAATAGATTCATAGGTATTTAAATCCATCAATTCAGAAGGAATATCTACCAACTGAAGATTATTATGAACAGCTCTAGCAGGCATTCTGTTTTCTTTTAATTTTTTAAAACAATAATTACAAATACGCTGATCTGCACTCAAATCAAAAGAATTCTCCACCAACAAATAGGTTACAAAATCCTGCCATTCACTATTGTTTTCCATTTCACTTTTTGCATATAAATCAACTAATCTAATCTGAATCTTATAATGAGTCAGTCGACAACACACACAAGTAAAATTAGGCCTTTCAGTTGATTTCACCTTAAACTTGGTAATTTCCTCGTCAAACTTTTCTGTACTTAAAATCAGTACATTGTCTTCCACATTACCATCTATTACTATATCCATTTCTACACTGTCCTCTTTGTCCCCAAAATAACAAAAATCAATTTCTTCACAAATGCTCTTCACATCTAATTCAGATCCATGCAAAAGAGCACTGTTTAACTGTTTAAGCTTAAGTGCTGGACTTTTTGCATAATACAACCTTCTCACTCATTTCCCCACTTTATTATGATGTACTGCTAACATCCTAAAATGATGAAAAACACTCTGACATACTTTTCTAGAAAGACAAGCCAGTGAATGCCCAGGCAAACCTGTGTTTTCTCTCACTCTGCAAGGATCTAACTCTTGCAAGATCTTCATTTTCTGTTTTACACTTTTCTTACTATATGTACGAAATAAATTACAAAGCAAATCGATTGAATCCTGTTGCACACTACAAATACTACTACACTTCCATGTGTACACTGGACCCTTAGTATGTCTCCCTAAAACTTCATCAGCTAACACCTCTTCTGCATCTCTAGACACAAGTTTCTCTTTTTCCATCAGACAACCGTCTTTCACCTCATATGCTCGACCACTGGTGTCAACTGCATACACCAAATCATTCTCCTGGAAGTAACTCTCCTCATTAAAAAATGCCTCAGAACTTGAACTATGCATCCATTCTCCTGAAAATACTTCACAGAAATTAGTCCGATTAATTATTCTTTTCCATCTACTGTTCGATTTGAAAACATCAATTGCCTTGTTAAGTATCCTAATTCTATTTATTACTAAAAAAATCATTTTTTCTTAACTTCGAAAGCCTGATCAACAATCTTCTCTACACTTTTCTTTTTCTTGTAGAAAGCAGCTCTCTGTTTACCTTTCTTCATATTTTTTAACAAATTTAAAACTACCCTATTACAAAATATTCATCTACGATTGTCCCTAAATTGGTTTTGTCTTCTATTACTATACATACTGTTCTCTCCTGGTCCAGTAGTAACACTTTTGGGGGGCCTCTCCTTTCTTTTCAAATTTGCTCTCTCCTTCTGTATATTCTCTTTGTCATGAACATTTTTTTTTGCTCTACATATGTTCCGAAATAAAGACTTAGTTGTCTTACCAGGAGCTTTTTTGTGTTTTTTGAAGTACTTGATGTAGAGGAGTGCTTTAATTCCGTTGCTGTTTTTGTTTTTGTTTTTTTCCGTATGGCATCTTTCCTTCTCCTCTGCCTTGAAGGCATATTTCCAAAACCTTTGAATTGTTGATGTCAATCTGTGGTACAGAAAATAATAACACATTATAGACCACTATTAGCAAACAACAAAGGAATGACTATAAGCAAACGATATAAATACTAGTTAACAACATATCTAAGTTTATATCACAGCAACTATATAACTAGGAGTAAGGCAGAGAAAAACAGCTAGACGGAGTAACACAAAGAGACAGACAGAGTCAGACAAAGAAACAGGTAGAGGGAGTAAAACATAAAGAAGGAGTAAGATAGAGAGAGTGTATAATATGTTGTAAGACTGAGAAAATCAGAAAAAGGGTGTAACAGGGTGTAAGACAGAGAGAGGGTGTTAGAAGGGAAGAGGGTGTAAAAGAGATTAAACAGAGAGAGCCTATAAAAGGAAGATAGAGAGTAAGCTTGAGAGAGGGTGTAAGAGGAAGTAAAAAAGACAGAGGATATAACAAGAAATAGGTCAGACAGAGGATATAACAGGAAGAAAGGAAGAGAATAAAAAAGTCAGAAAGAGGGAGAGAGGGTGTAAAACAGACAAAAGGTGTAATAGGGAGTAAGACAGGGAGAGAATGTTACAAAATGTTGTAAGTCGGAGTAAATCAGGAAGAGGATGTAAGACAAAGTATGATTTAGAAATTGCTATAAAAAAGGGAGAAAGGGAATAAATCAGAGACAGGGTGTAACAGAAAGTAAGTCAAAGAGAAAGTGTAAGAGAGTGTAACACAGAGTCAGGATGTAAAAAGGAATAAGTCAGAGAGAGGGTGTTAGAAGGGGACAGGTGGAAAAATAATAATAATGCTTGGTAAAGAAATGTTGATGCATAAAGGAATTGTATTTTGAAAATAAGTGACATTTCAGTAGTGTAATAAAATACTTATGACCTGTGCTCTGTTTTTTTAATGTTATTTAAAAAAAGATTTACAGCACATGAATTAGTTTTACATTATTCACAAGGTTTAGATATTGTGTACATGATTGCACATTTTACCTGTGTTTCCTCAGATTAGGAAGCAGTTTGTGCAGATGAGGTGAGGCCTGTCCAGAAGCGCAGAGGAGGTGAGGCCTGTCCAGGGGAGCAGAGATGGTGAGGCCTGTGTCTAAGAATGAAGTGGACTGGACTTCATAAAGCCTCTCCCCACTGAATTCTTAGACACAGGCCTCACCTCCTTTGCACCCCAGGACAGGCTTCTCTCCCACTACACTCTTGAACACAGGCCTCGCCTCCTCTGCACCCCTATACAGGTCTCACCTCATCTGCAACCCTGAACAGACTTCACCTCATCTGCACCCCTGGACAGGCCTCACCTCATCCACACCCCTGGACAGGCATCACCTCCTCTACACTATTTATTCCTTCTCAAAAATGTAAAAACCATTCATTTTCCCGAAAATCGTTTTTCGCATCACATTTAAGAAACACAGCACAGGTCCTACGTACAAGCATACAATTTCTCTACTGAAACCTCACTATTTCACAAAAGACAATTCCTCTATCTTGCATATGTTAATATCAAGCATTTCCAAAAGACATGCCACAAACCAACAAGAAAGAATCTCTATCTGCTTCCTAATTTGAGGTAACGCAGGTGACATCATTTTAAAAGGTTCAAATATATTTATTTAATGAGGCAAACACTATTAATTCCTTCTCAAAAATATAAAAACCATTCATTTACCCCAAAATTGTTTTTTAAATAACATTTTAGAAACTCAGCACAGGTCCTATGTACAAGCATTCCATGTCACTAGTGAAACTTCTCAATTTTATATAATGCAATTCCTCTATGCAGCAAAATCTATTTACCAAGCATTATCAAAAAACATGATATAAACCAACAAGAAAGAAGCTCAATCTGCTTCCTAATCTGAGGTAATACAAGTGACATCATTGTAAAAGGTTCAAATATATTTATTTAATGAGGCAAACACTATTAATTCCTTCTCAAAAATATAAAAACCATTCATTTACCCCAAAACCTTTTTTTAAATAACATTTTAGAAACACGGCATAAGTCCTATGTACAAGCATTCAATTTCACTACTAAAATTTCACTATTTCACAAAAGACAATTCCTCTATGCAGCAAAATTTTTAACCAAGCATTATCAAAAAACATGACACAAACCAACAAGAAAGAAGCTCATTCTTCTCTCTAATCTGAGGTAACGCAGGTAACATCATTGTGAAAGCTTCAAATATATTTATTTAATGAGCCAGACACTATATATTCCTTCTCAAAAATATAAAAGCCATTCATTTTCCCCAAAATCGTTTTTTAAATAACATTTTAGAAACACAGCACAGGTCCTATCTACAAGCATTCAATTTCACTACTGAAACCTCACTATTTCACAAAAGACAATTCCTCTATGCAGCAAAATGTTTTAACCAAGCATTATCAAAAAACATGACACAAAGCAACATTAAAAAAACACAATCTGGTTCCAAATCTTCTCCATAGAGCATACAAGTCTCTATCTAAATTAAATGAATCATTACTTACCTTTACAAATGCTTTGGGAGATTAAGAACAGTGTCAGACACACACACCAATTTTTCTTTAGCCGAGCAAAAGGTATGCACTCAAGACACTGCAACCATGACTGGCACAGAAAACCTCTAATTCTAAACACATATGCCTCATTTCAACCAATCAAAACTCTTCCCTCACTATTTTCAAACCAACACCCTTCCCCCCTCAGACCTTTCTACCTGTTACCTTAGCAACTCCCTCCTTACTGAACTCTCAGGTTCAAAAGTTTATTCTACAATGTTGCAAATGAAGTCAGCAAGGATGTTTGACCTCTCAATACACCAGCTTATCCAGTGCAATATTTCTTTAATTGACTTTTTCTTAACCATTCAAATTGCTTCTTTCACAAAACACAACCATGCACCCTAACTTTTAGTTTTCAACTATCTGAATCCACCAATTATTGCTTGTGATTCAAGAGCAGTGAAACTCCACAATTATTTTTTTGTAAACTCCTACTGTTCCAACTGCCATTTCATTCCCACACTACATCTGACTGCACCAGAACCTTCTCTCACCATGTATTCTGTCTGGATTATTGGACATAGCTACATCCACTGGGCTCAAAGGTATGCAGCTAGCAGAAATTTTCACAACCTTGATTTACCAAATGTGGAAATCAAGTGGATTGGCCAGAGAGGATTGAGATGTCACCAATTGATACCATTGGTGAAAACCTTTTTGCATCTGCCAAACCCTGACCTCTTAATAGTGCACTGTGGTGGAAATGACTTGGGCACTTTGACTGGGGTAAGTCTGGAAATGCTTTTAAAGGACACCTTTGGTCAATTGATGACACTTTTTCCAAAAACTGCCTTGGTATATTCCAATATATGTCAAAGACAGAAATGGAACTGGTCCAACCAATTTTGTCCACAATTTGAGAAAGCACGGAAACATGTGAATAAATCTGTTTCTGCTTACATGAGAGACTATGGAATGGGTTCAATATACAACAATAACGTGCGTTACAACATGCAAGATATCTACAGAGGAGATGGTGAGCACTTCTCAGATGAGGGGAATAGAATATTCCTCCTGAATTTAAGACTGTGCTTTAGAACCTACTTGTAGGTACCTAAATCAGACACAGAACCCAAAAGCTCTTTTCAGGGCTACCCTACCTCTGATCACTCAAAATGATTATTTTACTCTAACCTTTTTCACTATTTTTCACCAAAGCACGCTCCCCAGTACGCGTACCGGGTGCACCCCCGCGAAAAATTTTTTTAAAAAATCATTTTTTTTGGCCTATATAGGAAGGGGAACTATGTTGTCACTTTAACACCTTAGCTGCTGCCCCGATTCCTTTCCGGTGCTGGACATTCCTTAACTGGGTGTGGTCATGATGGAACCATTCCGTCATCAGCACAGCTCAACCGTGACTGATGACAGAATGGTTCCGTCACCAGCATCGTTATTTAAATAACTTGAACTTTAAGACTGCATACCATGATTAAGTGCAGGCAGCACGAAACGCGTCGGGAGCAGAACTTTCATTTAGTGAGCCATCGTGTTTTGGCGGCATACAGCACCACTGAATACATTTGTTAGCCAATCTTAATTCCAAGTGTGGGCTCTTACCTCAGCAGGCACTTCCTTCGAATTGATGTTAGCGGTTCCGCCTGGACCGCGGTGAGGAGCCCTGCTGCTTTGCTGACCTGCTGCAGTGTCAACCGGCGCTGCGGAGAAGGCACTGGAATCTGCATTTGGTGGAGTAAGCTGCTGGTGCTAAGAAAGCGGAGGCTTCACAACTCACTGGAGTAATTATTTTTAAGAAAAGTGTGTGAGACGGCGCGCAACCCACTGGGGTAAGATGAAGACACTGCAAGGACCAGAATGCCACTTGTTGTGGCGACGCCCACTGAGGCGGGGCCCTGTTGTATCCAGGTGCTTCAAAATAAGGCGAAGCCGTCCCACTTGAACTTTAAGACTGCATACCATGATTAAGTGCAGGCAGCACGAAACGCGTCCGGAGCAGAACTTTCATTCAGTGAGCCATCGTGTTTTGGCGGCATACAGCACCACTGAATAAATTTGTCAGCCAATCTTAATTCCAAGTGTGGGCTCTTACCTCACCAGGCACTTCCTTCGAATTGATGTTAGCGGTTCCGCCTGGACCGCGGTGAGGAGCCCTGCTGCTTTGCAGACCTGCTGCAGTGTCAACCGGCGCTGCGGAGAAGGCACTGGAATCTGCATTTGGTGGAGTAAGCTGCTGGTGCTAAGAAAGCGGAGGCTTCACAACTCACTGGAGTAATTATTTTTAAGAAAAGTGTGTGAGACGGTGCGCAACACACTGGGGTAAGATGAAGACATTGCAAGGACCAGAATGCCACTTGTTGTGGCGACGCCCACTGAGGCGGGGCCCCGTTGTATCCAGGTGCTTCAAAATAAGGCAAAGCCGTCCCACTTGAACTTTAAGACTGCATACCATGATTAAGTGCAGGCAGCACGAAACGCGTCGGGAGCAGAACTTTCATTCAGTGAGCCATCGTGTTTTGGCGGCATACAGCACCACTGAATAAATTTGTCAGCCAATCTTAATTCCAAGTGTGGGCTCTTACCTCAGCAGGCACTTCCTTCGAATTGATGTTAGCGGTTCCGCCTGGACCGCGGTGAGGAGCCCTGCTGCTTTGCAGACCTGCTGCAGTGTCAACCGGCGCTGCGGAGAAGGCACTGGAATCTGCATTTGGTGGAGTAAGCTGCTGGTGCTAAGAAAGCGGAGGCTTCACAACTCACTGGAGTAATTATTTTTAAGAAAAGTGTGTGAGACGGCGCACAACCCACTGGGGTAAGATGAAGACACTGCAAGGACCAGAATGCCACTTGTTGTGGCGACGCCCACTGAGGCGGGGCCCTGTTGTATCCAGGTGCTTCAAAATAAGGCGAAGCCGTCCCACTTGAACTTTAAGACTGCATACCATGATTAAGTGCAGGCAGCACGAAACGCGTCGGGAGCAGAACTTTCATTCAGTGAGCCATCGTGTTTAGGCGGCATACAGCACCACTGAATAAATTTGTCAGCCAATCTTAATTCCAAGTGTGGGCTCTTACCTCAGCAGGCACTTCCTTCGAATTGATGTTAGCGGTTCCGCCTGGACCGCGGTGAGGAGCCCTGCTGCTTTGCAGACCTGCTGCAGTGTCAACCGGCGCTGCGGAGAAGGCACTGGAATCTGCATTTGGTGGAGGAAGCTGCTGGTGCTAAGAAAGCGGAGGCTTCACAACTCACTGGAGTAATTATTTTTTAGAAAAGTGTGTGAGACGGCGCGCAACCCACTGGGGTAAGATGAAGACACTGCAAGGACCAGAATGCCACTTGTTGTGGCGACGCCCACTGAGGCGGGGCCCCGTTGTATCCAGGTGCTTCAAAATAAGGCAAAGCCGTCCCACTTGAACTTTAAGACTGCATACCATGATTAAGTGCAGGCAGCACGAAACGCGTCGGGAGCAGAACTTTCATTCAGTGAGCCATCGTGTTTTGGCGGCATACAGCACCACTGAATAAATTTGTCAGCCAATCTTAATTCCAAGTGTGGGCTCTTACCTCAGCAGGCACTTCCTTCGAATTGATGTTAGCTGTTCCGCCTGGACCGCGGTGAGGAGCCCTGCTGCTTTGCAGACCTGCTGCAGTGTCAACCGGCGCTGCGGAGAAGGCACTGGAATCTGCATTTGGTGGAGTAAGCTGCTGGTGCTAAGAAAGCGGAGGCTTCACAACTCACTGGAGTAATTATTTTTAAGAAAAGTGTGTGAGACGGCACGCAACCCACTGGGGTAAGGTGAAGACACTGCAAGGACCAGAATGCCGCTTGTTGTGGCGACGCCCACTGAGGCGGGGCCCCATTGTATCCAGGTGCTTCAAAATAAGGCAAAGCCGTCCCACTTGAACTTTAAGACTGCATACCATGATTAAGTGCAGGCAGCACGAAACGCGTCGGGAGCAGAACTTTCATTCAGTGAGCCATCGTGTTTTGGCGGCATACAGCACCACTGAATAAATTTGTCAGCCAATCTTAATTCCAAGTGTGGGCTCTTACCTCAGCAGGCACTTCCTTCGAATTGATGTTAGCGGTTCCGCCTGGACCGCGGTGAGGGGCCCTGCTGCTTTGCAGACCTGCTGCAGTGTCAACCGGCGCTGCGGAGAAGGCACTGGAATCTGCATTTGGTGGAGTAAGCTACTGGTGCTAAGAAAGCGGAGGCTTCACAACTCACTGGAGTAATTATTTTTAAGAAAAGTGTGTGAGACGGCGCGCAACCCACTGGGGTAAGATGAAGACACTGCAAGGACCAGAATGCCACTTGTTGTGGCGACGCCCACTGAGGCGGGGCCCCGTTGTATCCAGGTGCTTCAAAATAAGGCGAAGCCGTCCCACTTGAACTTTAAGACTGCATACCATGATTAAGTGCAGGCAGCACGAAACGCGTCGGGAGCAGAACTTTCATTCAGTGAGCCATCGTGTTTTGGCGGCATACAGCACCACTGAATAAATTTGTCAGCCAATCTTAATTCCAAGTGTGGGCTCTTACCTCAGCAGGCACTTCCTTCGAATTGATGTTAGCGGTTCCGCCTGGACCGCGGTGAGGAGCCATGCTGCTTTGCAGACCTGCTGCAGTGTCAACCGGCGCTGCGTAGAAGGCACTGGAATCTGCATTTGGTGGAGTAAGCTGCTGGTGCTAAGAAAGCGGAGGCTTCACAACTCACTGGAGTAATTATTTTTAAGAAAAGTGTGTGAGACGGCGCGCAACCCACTGGGGTAAGATGAAGACACTGCAAGGACCAGAATGCCACTTGTTGTGGCGACGCCCACTGAGGCGGGGCCCCGTTGTATCCAGGTGCTTCAAAATAAGGCAAAGCCGTCCCACTTGAACTTTAAGACTGCATACCATGATTAAGTGCAGGCAGCACGAAACGCGTCGGGAGCAGAACTTTCATTCAGTGAGCCATCGTGTTTTGGCGGCATACAGCACCACTGAATAAATTTGTCAGCCAATCTTAATTCCAAGTGTGGGCTCTTACCTCAGCAGGCACTTCCTTCGAATTGATGTTAGCGGTTCCGCCTGGACCGCGGTGAGGGGCCCTGCTGCTTTGCAGACCTGCTGCAGTGTCAACCGGCGCTGCGGAGAAGGCACTGGAATCTGCATTTGGTGGAGTAAGCTACTGGTGCTAAGAAAGCGGAGGCTTCACAACTCACTGGAGTAATTATTTTTAAGAAAAGTGTGTGAGACGGCGCGCAACCCACTGGGGTAAGATGAAGACACTGCAAGGGCCAGAATGCCACTTGTTGTGGCGACGCCCACTGAGGCGGGGCCCCGTTGTATCCAGGTGCTTCAAAATAAGGCGAAGCCGTCCCACTTGAACTTTAAGACTGCATACCATGATTAAGTGCAGGCAGCACGAAACGCGTCGGGAGCAGAACTTTCATTCAGTGAGCCATCGTGTTTTGGCGGCATACAGCACCACTGAATAAATTTGTCAGCCAATCTTAATTCCAAGTGTGGGCTCTTACCTCAGCAGGCACTTCCTTCGAATTGATGTTAGCGGTTCCGCCTGGACCGCGGTGAGGAGCCCTGCTGCTTTGCAGACCTGCTGCAGTGTCAACCGGCGCTGCGTAGAAGGCACTGGAATCTGCATTTGGTGGAGTAAGCTGCTGGTGCTAAGAAAGCAGAGGCTTCACAACTCACTGGAGTAATTATTTTTAAGAAAAGTGTGTGAGACGGCGCGCAACCCACTGGGGTAAGATGAAGACACTGCAAGGACCAGAATGCCACTTGTTGTGGCGACGCCCACTGAGGCGGGGCCCCGTTGTATCCAGGTGCTTCAAAATAAGGCAAAGCCGTCCCACTTGAACTTTAAGACTGCATACCATGATTAAGTGCAGGCAGCACGAAACGCGTCGGGAGCAGAACTTTCATTCAGTGAGCCATCGTGTTTTGGCGGCATACAGCACCACTGAATAAATTTGTCAGCCAATCTTAATTCCAAGTGTGGGCTCTTACCTCAGCAGGCACTTCCTTCGAATTGATGTTAGCGGTTCCGCCTGGACCGCGGTGAGGAGCCCTGCTGCTTTGCAGACCTGCTGCAGTGTCAACCGGCGCTGCGGAGAAGGCACTGGAATCTGCATTTGGTGGAGTAAGCTGCTGGTGCTAAGAAAGCGGAGGCTTCACAACTCACTGGAGTAATTATTTTTAAGAAAAGTTTGTGAGACGGCGCGCAACCCACTGGGGTAAGATGAAGACACTGCAAGGACCAGAATGCCACTTGTTGTGGCGACGCCCACTGAGGCGGGGCCCCGTTGTATCCAGGTGCTTCAAAATAAGGCGAAGCCGTCCCACTTGAACTTTAAGACTGCATACCATGATCAAGTGCAGGCAGCACGAAACGCGTCGGGAGCAGAACTTTCATTCAGTGAGCCATCGTGTTTTGGCGGCATACAGCACCACTGAATAAATTTGTCAGCCAATCTTAATTCCAAGTGTGGGCTCTTACCTCAGCAGGCACTTCCTTCGAATTGATATATATATATATATATATATATATATATATATATATATATATATATATGTATATATATATCACTGAAAAAACCATAGGTTTCACACCAGTTATAGTTAGCTGGAAATTTTACTGATATAAAACCAATGAAATTCCCACGTTATAGTTAGTCGGACTCACTATAACTTGCGCGTGTAATGCCCTGCTGATGACATTACATATTACATCACTCATGACATGGTCAGTGACATCACTTATGACACCATCCAGTGAATGTGTGTCTTTCTAAAAAATAAATATGTTTTATATATGTATATGTAAAGGTCGAGGGAAGAATAAATGTTTAAATTATTGTCTTAATGAATGTTTTTTTCAAAAAGAAATGATTGGATAACTGGCTTATTAAGTGTACCTTAGTGAATACATATATTAGCGAGTAATGTTTAAATATTTAAATATATGTATCAGTGTTTCACTTTGTGAATAACTGGCTGCATGGGTTGATGAGTACCTACATGTGTAGGTATTTGGGTTCTTAGATGTTTTTTTAGTATCAGTATGAGTGTTTCTATGGTTTTATGGGGGTATTACTAATCACATAGATGCATGAATGACTAACTCTCTCTTTGTATGTGTTTAGAAGACACCATATGTGCAGGACTGTATGGGTGGTTGAGTGTGTATAGTTTTATATGCAAATAAATGGATGTTCAATAGTTTATTTGCATGTGTGAGTATGTGTGTGAGTAACTTTTGGATGATTGTCGGTGTGTAACAGGATGTATAGGTGTATCACTACATATGATGAGTGAGTATATGTATGAGTGACTATATAGAACTGTTGGTGAATGAGAGAATGTGTATATAGATGGTGGAATTACTGAATTGGTTGTTGTAACTGGTATGGGTATCTCCATGTTTTTTGAAAATGTTAATTTCTATTTTCCAATATGTGTTTTAAGGGTTACATTACACTTAAAGGAGGTGTGTCATCAGTGATGTCATAAGTGATGTCACTGACCATGTCATGAGTGATGTAATATGTAATGTCATCAGCAGGGCATTACACGCGCAAGTTATAGTGAGTCCGACTAACTATAACGTGGGAATTTCATTGGTTTTATATCAGTAAAATTTCCAGCTAACTATAACTGGTGTGAAACCTATGGTTTTTTCAGTGAATTTAATAGGTTTTTTAAATGCTAATTCCTAACTATAACCGGTGTGAAACCTATGGTTTTTTCAGTGAATTTCATAGGTTTTTTAAATGCTAATTCCTAACTATAACTGGTGTGAAACCTATGGTTTTTTCAGTGAATTTCATAGGTTTTTTTAATGCTAATTCCTAACTATAAGTTTCACTTTATAAATAAGACTGTTAGCACTCTAGTTGTTTTTTTTAACACTCTGGTACATTCTGTCATTGGGCTACAGTTGGGCTACATCTAGTTGAAATTTGGGCTACATTTACAATTTTTGGTCTCTGGTGGCCATCTTTGGGCTACATTGGGCTACTTTGGGCTACATTTTGGCTACATTTTGGCTCTAACATATATTAAGCCCAATGTAGCACAATACATATTTTTCTAAAGTTAATTTTTTTACAAACCACTTCAGAATAGGGCTACCTGTCCCTACAATTATCCCTTTTTTTTTTTTAATTTTTTGGGGGAGCGCTCCCGGAGCACGCCCCGGAGAGCGCCCCGAAAAGCGTATTTCTGAAAAGCGCCCCGAGGCGCGCTCCGGGGAGCGTCCCGTGAGCGCCAATATCGCAAACGAAAACATGATCGTGACGTATCGCGTAGCCGCGACCGCGTGATACGCACGGCGTAAGCGCACCCGGAAGTACTCGAGCGAATACGATCGCACAACGTAAACTTCCGACGCGCTTACGCTGCGCGCCCCCGGGCGCGCCCCGGGCGCGTAGCGTAAGCGCGTCGGGTCATGTGAGCAGAAAATAACACTTTTCATTGGTTCATAACAGTTTTAGTTTCATAATGATGAAGCCCCTGGTCTTGTGACCTGAAAATAACACTTCTCATTGGTTCAGGACAGTTTTTTTTTCTAAATGATGAAAGACCCCACCTTTTTTCCTTATTCTGACTTTGTCCTTTGACTGAGGAAGAACTGTTTGTTGCTCTCTCTACTTTTTTGCTCCAAATAATGGCTTCAGTAGTAGCATCAGCTGGTGCATCTGCCCCACCACCACCACCACAACCACCAAGAGGACCAGCTCCAAATTATATTGGTGGTCAAGAACAGGAGGAGGAGGAAGAGGAAGAGGAGGAGGGGAGAAGAAGATGGCTGCCAGAAGAAAATACCCCATGCAAACCCAAACCACACATTGTATGGGAGTTTTTTTCAATCCCAGAGGGGAAAAAAAGGTGAATGCGCCCAAGGTGACTTGCCTCATCTGCAATGATGAACTTTCACGGGGCAACCCAAACAAAAAATATTCTTTTGGTAACTATACCATGATTCGGCACATGACCAGAAAGCACCCAATCAACTACTCTCGTGCAGAGTTCAGGGAACTGGCCAGTAACCTCCCCCAGTCATCAAGGACCCCCTCCCAAAGAAACCAACCAACTTCATCAGAACCAGAAACATCCGAGGTGATGCCTTGCATTCAGCCGAGATTTGCTGATTTTAAAATCACTTGTTCTGCATGTGGCAAGCTTATCGCCTATGGCGAAAAAAGCGTTAAGCTCATCGTCCTTGCAGGTGATAATCACAAGTGCCCCAAAAAGAAGTAATTTTTTGGGTTTTTTGTTTTTTTGCTCCAGTTGAGCCAGTTTCAATTCCCTTTTTTTGTTTCTCCCCCTAAAAAAATACCAAAAAAAATATAAAACTGTTTTGAAAAGCCAAAAAAAGTTCAAAAAGTTCAAAAAACACAAAAAAAATATAAAACAACAAAAAGAAGAAAAAAAAAGTTCTTTTTAGAACTACCTCCAATTTCTAAATCAAAACTTCATTTTTTAAAAACTCTGTCACCTTTTTTCATCATAGTACGCTCCCAGGGCCGCTACCTGGTGCGCGCACCGGGCGCTTCCCTCGCGCAAAACGAAAAAAAAAAAATATTTTAAATGCCCCGCGGGGCCCTTTTATAGCCCCCACATCAAACCTAGGGGGTCAAATGGGTCTATCCCTGACGCCTTATGGTCAGTTCCCCCTTTGTTTTAGCCACCTCTTATGTCTCGATTTTACCGAGACACAAGATGGCGGCCGCTCTGGACTGTTTCGAATGTTTACAGACACCCGAGAGCCAATCAGCTTTCCATGCGCACCTCGCGTCACGCGCCCGGAGCGCTCCCTGGTGCGCGCACCGGTGCGCTGCTATAGATATATATATTTTTTGGAACCTAAATTACTCAAAATCCACTGCAGCACATATCTTGAGACATAGCAAAGGCACATCGGGCTACCAATCCCTACAATTTTGCCAAATTTGGTGGAAATCCATTCAGCCGTTCGGGTTAAAAGTGAAATCGACCGCCCTATGGAAATTAACATGGGGAAAACGCGTTTTGGGAACCCCCTTTTATCTCGGCCCCCGCTTGACGTATCCCCCCCAAACTTTCAAGGAAGGACCGGAGCTCGACGAGGCCATTTTCAGGAAATTTTCAGGCAGATTCGTCAACCGGTGCCAAAGTTATTCCAAATAGAATTTTGAGATTTAACATTGAAAAAAATCCTAACTATAACTACCTACTGGCGACCGCCAGTAGGTAATATATATATATATATATATATATATATATATATATATATATATATATATATATATATATATATATATATATATATTTCATCTTTAAGTGATGAACTGACTGAATGAAGTGTTAAGGTACACGTGCAATATTCATTCAATGATCTGATTATCTTTCTTTTAGATTTTTTTCCTTTCGCTTCTTTTCTTGTAGATCGTTGCTGATACTTTAGTACATAAGTTCAAATATATATAATTATAGGTTGGATTACAAGTGACAGAGCATTATTTATTCCTTCCAGAATCACTTGTTTAGGAATGTCTGCAAATAGCAATTTGCTTGTAGCTTGTTGAATGTCTATTTGAGTTTAATATTTTCTTCCTTTTGCTTCCTAATGACTGCTCAAATACTCTGCTCTAGAGTTGACCTTGCTGTAGTAGACAGAAAGCTAATAGCTTTGTCTCTAAATAATTGCCCACATAATATTGTCTGAATATAGGACTTCTCTCCAAATGCAGATGTAAATACTTGAAGACTTACTGAATAGCTTAATTGCAACAGACGCTGTCAAAAAAAGGAATTTCACACTGGAACCCTGCTCATGATAATCCTCTTTCAGATTCCAGCTTGTCAACGCTTCCGTACCTTTGGGACAAGATATGGTCTAAACTTCATAAGACTTCTAGGGCTGCCAATACGACCCAAACTCTTTATTTTATCTACAATCGCACCCTTTTGACACCCTCCGTTTTATCTTCCTTCTCCGCGGATGCCCTATCTACCTGTTGGTCATCCCCTGTCTATCTGCTGATTTGAAACATATGCTTTTTGAGTGCCCTCCCATTCTTCAATTTTGGACTTCAGTGTGGACCCAACTCCAAAAAATGTTCCATTTTACTCTCCCTTTCTCCCCTATTCCTGTCTTTTTGGGTTCTTTATCCTCTGCACTTCCACAGGCGCACCAACATTATCTCCTATTAGATCTCTTCCTTGCCATTGCTTTTCACCACATCACATCTAATTGGAAACAAGCTGCTAATGTATCCTTCCGCTCAAGGTGGAATGCAATGTGTTTCCACCATAGGCTTGATACTAACTTTGTTTCCCCAGTTTCCCTAGCAATTAAACGTGATCTCTTGTGGCTTCCTTTAGTGAAATATTTATCTTCTTCTGACCCCTCCTCCATCTCCCATGATGTTCATTCTATTGAGGTACGCAAAACACCTTGATTTATTTGTCTCTTTTTGATGATTGTACTGCTTACTTTGTAATTTTTGATAATTGGTTTTATGATGCACTTGTATTTTGTATCCATATACACTGTTGTATAATTCTCCAACTCCCCTCCTCCCCCTATTGTTGTATAATTTATTGGTTCACATATATTGACTGTTTTCTTCTATGCACCGGTTTTCTTTGTGTTTTTTCCTTACTGTTCAATAAACTCAAACTTAAAAAAAAAGCTTCCGTACCAAAGCCCTGAAGAGATGCTGCTTGTTGACAAATATTAATTTCTCACACACACATTAACCAGACACATGTGGTCTGCTTCAATAGGTTTTCGGGCAGAAGCGTGGCAGAAACACTATTCTCTTGATGAGAATTTCTCTACACAGGACATGCGCAAAGCTGAAACACAGCTCCTCCTCAGAAAGTCAGAGCTGAAGTACGCATTGTGCATTGTGCATGAGCACTATGACGACAAGCACTAGTCTTCAAGAGGAACATCTAGACCAGTGGACTCAGAGAGATTTTTCCTGAGTCCGTCATCTTGGATGTACAGCACTCTGAGCCCTCGTATTACTTTAATCAAAACAACTGGCAACCCCTGATGAAGGAGATCAAAGGCGTCTCCCTTGTGGGTATTTGAACTGTCTTTCAAATGTAACCTTCTGTGTAAGTTGCACCTTCTTGTTTACGGAGTCATTTTGTTCAGGTCTGACACTATGACAGATGCAACATCAATATTTAACCCCTTCGCTGCTGATGACGAGCTGAGCTCGTCATCAGCCACGGTGGTCGTGTGCGGATGACGAGCTGAGCTCGTCATGTAACGCGGCTTTTAGAAAAAAGCTGCACAGCGCAAAAATAACCACCGCATGCATGTGGTTAAGGAGGTGTCATTAGATATATGGCAGGCAGGCTAGCTCTTCCATGGGCGCAATGCATCGAAACATAAAGCATTTCTATTGACTTTGTCAAGAGATCATCAGATCAATATATGGTATAAAGATAGAATATCGACGGGAAAATATCGGCTAGCATTAATATCGAGGTAAGAATATCGAATAGTAAAAATATTGTAGTAGTAAACATCGTTGTAATAAATATCGTTTTGTGAGAATGACAAAAATATTGTCAAAAAAAAATATCGTTGAGTAAAATATCGTTGTATATAATATCGACCCAAAAATAGAAAGTGTTATAAAAAAGTTACAAAACTCCTACTAGTAATAATATGTGTTTAAAAATATTTTCTAAAAAAGAATTGTAAAAATTCTAGTAGCGGGTTATTGGTATTATAGGGGATAAGGGTGGGTAGTAATTTAAAAATGTAGTTTTAAAAAATTGTATAGAATATAAACAAATTAGAAAAGTATTATGAAATCGAAAATTTAAATCGAAATGTAAAATTGTTCACGAAATTACATTTTTAATTATAATTAAAAATTTCAAAAAAATATTTTAGGAGCGGGTTTTTGGTATTATAGGGGATTAGGGTGGGTAGTAATTTAAAAATGTAGTGTTAAAAAATTGTATAAAATATAAAAAAAATTGAAAACTATTATGAAATCGAAATTTTAAATCAAAATTTAAAATTTTTCAGGAAATTAAATTTTTAATTATAATTAAAATGTTCTAAATAATATTTTAGGAGCGGGTTTTTGGTATTATAGGGGATTAGGGTGGGTAGTAATTTAAAAAAGTAGTGTTTAAAAATTTTATAGAATATTAACAAATTTGAAAACTATTATGAAATCTAAATAGAAAATCGAAAATTCAAATTTTTCATGAAATTAGATTTTTAATTATATTGAAAATTTTCAAAATAATATTTTAGGAGCGGGTTATTGGTATTATAGGGGATTAGGGTGGATAGTAACTTAAAAAATTAGTTTTAATTTAACCACAATTATTTTTGTGGGTTGTTGTTGCTACAGGGGATAAGTGTTTGTAGTATATTATAATAACTGATCATATTACTAAAAATATTACTAAATTTGCAAATTTCGAAAAATTTATGATTGGCTGTTTATTTTAAATTGTAGATAATATTTAATAATAATTTTTAAAAAATTATGAAAAAAAAATGTAAAAAGGAAAAGAATAAATATATTGAGAAATTATTATGGTTTACTATCCAGCACTTTCCCTGACTTATGTTGGATTGGAGTTAGAATAGTAATTTATTATGGTTTACTATCCAGCACTTTCCCTGACTTATGTTGGATTGGAGTTAGAATAGTAATTTATTATCGTTTACTATCCAGCACTTTCCCTGACTTATGTTGGATTGGAGTTAGAATAGTTATTTATTATCGTTTACTATCCAGCACTTTCCCTGACTTATGTTGGATTGGAGTTAGAATAGTAATTTATTATGGTTTACTCTCCAGCACTTTCCCTGAGTTATGTTATGTTTGGAGTTAGAATAGTAATTTATTATGGTTTACTATCCAGCACTTTCCCTGGCTTTTGTTGGATTGGAGTTAGAATATTTATTTATTATGGTTTACTATCCAGCACTTTCCCTGACTTATGTTGGATTGGAGTTAGAATAGTAATTTATTATGGTTTACTATCCAGCACTTTCCCTGACTTATGTTGGATTGGAGTTAGAATAGTAATTTGTTATGGTTTACTATCCAGCACTTTCCCTGACTTATGTTGGATTGGAGTTAGAATAGTTATTTATTATGGTTTACTATCCAGCACTTTCCCTGACTTATGTTGGATTGGAGTTAGAATAGTAACTTATTATGGTTTACTATCCAGCACTTTCCCTGAGTTATGTTATGTTTGGAGTTAGAATAGTAATTTATTATGGTTTACTATCCAGCACTTTCCCTAACTTTTGTTGGATTGGAGTTAGAATAGTTATTTATTATGGTTTACTATCCAGCACTGTCCCTGACTTATGTTGAATTGGAGTTAGAATAGTAATTTATTATGGTTTACTACCCAGCACTTTCCCTGACTTTTGTTGGATTGGAGTTAGAATAGTTAGTTATTATGGTTTACTATCCAGCACTTTACCTGACTTATGTTGGATTGGAGTTAGAATAGTAATTTATTATGGTTTACTATCCAGCACTTTCCCTGAGTTATGTTATGTTTGGAGTTAGAATAGTAATTTATTATGGTTTACTATCCAGCACTTTCCCTGACTTATGTTGGATTGGAGTTAGAATAGTAATTTATTATGGTTTACTATCCAGCACTTTCCCTGAGTTATGTAGGAATGGAGTTAGAATAGAAAATTATTATGGTTTCCTATCCAGCAATTTTCCTGACTTATGTTGGATTGGAGTTAGAATAGTTATTTATTATGGTTTCCTATCCAGCACTTTCCCTGAGTTATGTTATGTTTGGAGTTAGAATAGTAATTTATTATGGTTTACTATCCAGCACTTTCCCTGACTTTTGTTGGATTGGAGTTAGAATAGTTATTTATTATGGTTTACTATCCAGCACTTTCCCTGAGTTATGTTATGTTTGGAGTTAGAATAGTTAATTATAATGGTTTACTATCCAGCATTTTCCCTGACTTATGTTGGATTGGAGTTAGAATAGTTAATTATTATGGTTTATTATCCAGCATTATCTATTTACTATTTTTAATAAGAATAATATATGTCATGTTGTAATATTCATTTCAACAATATAAATTAACAACATTTTTTAAACATTTTACATAGATATGACAAGTTTCTAAAGTAATAAACAAAATTTTTAAAAAAATATTTTTCTTTATTCATAGTTTCATTTGTTACTGCAAAGATTTTGAACATTTTATTAAAAATTTAACATAATATTTGACAACAAATTATATTGCAGTTTTGTACATATATACAGTTTCAATAATGCATAAATTAGTATATTACATTGTAATAATTTTTATTAAAATTTAATATATTACATATTTTTTATGTCATTGTTTTTATCAAGATATGTACATAACATAAATTTAAATTTTTTGACATCAGAGAAAAATATTTAACAATCAAAAACATATTTTAATATACAATAAACAATTAATACATAATTCTATTGAACATATTAATGTATATTTTACTATATTCATATGTTTTTTAACAATAAAATGTAAATTGTTACTAAACATGGAAAATATTATGCTATTTAATACAATTTTATTTTGATCAAAAGGGTATTTAGTCCTATTTTAGTTTTTATTATGCAGCCATTTTGTTTTTGGAACTTCACTTTTTACTCTATCAACATCGTTGTTTGGGTCATTTTAGAAAACGGAACCTCGCGGTTGGGAGCTGCTTCTTGTTGGTGAAGGTAAGTTTATTTTACATTATTTTTAAAGACATTTAAAGGTATTTTAGTGATAGTTGTAGTGTGTACGTGTCGATATGTGTAGTACTTTACTTTTTATGTGAGAATTACGTGTTATTTAGCGTTGTTATGGAGAACGTACTTTGTGAGGTATTTCGAACACAAGTAACGTTTAGTGTTGTATTAATGGATGAATTCAGATGTTCTCATATGTTTTATATGCTATGTGTAGGCTATGTGTATTTCGTATGTTTTGAGGGTGCGTTTTGTTTCTATTATTTACAGGTGTTCGTTTTGGGGAGCTGATGGATTGTAACGTGTATTTTTTTAAAGCAGGTACATGCTTTTTTATTTTCCCTGCTTTTTCGGGTTTTCTACCTTTTTACTCGTCATTATTTATCGCCTTTTTAATGGTTCCATTCTCGAGAGGATTGCGACGTGGGACTATTATCAAACAGTTGTATTTTTTGCATTTTGTTGGGATTTTTAAACACTATATGGATAGCGTTTGCTATTATTGCTGTGGAAATTATCACCGTCGAACATATTCTACAGCAGCAGAACCGTAAGTAAAAGTTATATTTACTTTTGGGTTGCATTGTGTTATAGTGTACTATTTAGTTAAATGTAATTTTATTATGTCTTGTAATAATGTATTACTTATATTTTTACATGACATAATGTTACTACATTTAAATAAATAGTATGTTTTGTTATGCTTTGCTACGTTTTTAGGTATTGATATTTAAAGGATGGATTTAGCTATTAGGTCTAAGTATGCTAGACCTTCTATACTTGGGTACATTCTAGTTTTTTGCTGGAGGTATTCGTACATATTTAATGTTTGTTTACTTAGTTTAGGGCCAATTTTAGAAAGGGATTGCTCTATTCTGAGTTCTTGGTAGCTTTGTTCTTTTTTAATGCTTTGGATTAGTTTGTGAAGTGTTGGTTGACTTCTTCCTAAAGTGGCTTGGAAGGCATTATGCCATCCTTCAACTGCGATGTTAGTTTTAGCTTTCTGTGCTATTGTACTAGCATACACATTCCACCATGGAATTTGAAATTTAGGTTGTCTACGGTGGCCTGAACGATGTAATCTTCCAACCCAGGTATCTTCAAAATAGTCTAAGAAGGGAGTTAGTTTTTTCTCATTGGTGCGGTAGAAAGGGCTGTCAATTAATAAATTGTAGTAGTTAGCTACTTCTGTTGTTGGTGCATATGCCAATGCAATCAACTTTTTTATTTGATAAGCAAAGTGACTGTTTGTAGAATATTCAATGCTTAAAGTAGATTTTTGTAAGTGCCTCCATATACTTTGGTTGTAGTGATAATAACAACCTTGTATTGAGGTATGGGGATATATCTTAAGGATAGCTTGAATCATGGCCATTTCAAAGTCAATTATTATTCTTTGTGGATAGTAATTATCTGTTAATTCTTTGATAGTTGTTAAAAGTTCAACGTAGGTAGTATTTGTTTTGTTTGGCAGCAGAGTATAAATTAAAGGGATATGTGTTTCTTGGTATTCACCATGGATGGTGTAAAGTTGATAGAAAGGTTTGTGACAAACTTTAAAAGTCCCGTCCATCATCCATGTTTCACATGATTTAAGTTTTTGCAAATTACTATTTGTAGCAAAAATTAAAATTCTTTTGTCATGACTGTGGTTGTCATACATTAAGAATTTATCCTCATTATGTGTAATGGTATATTCAGGATATATTTTTATATCCTGAAAACTTTCTGGGGTTGGTGGAGTTGGATCTGAAGCACGTTTAGTTTTTGCAATTAGTCTTTTTAAGTTGGGAATAGAAGGTAACTGTCCTGTCACATGTTCTGGCACTTTGCTTAAAACATTTTTCAAAATACTAGTGCTTGTTCCTGTACTAGCATCTTTCAATGTTTCCAGTGCTTCTCTAACTTCCACTTCTGTTACATTTGGTGGGTGGTTATGCTCACGTATATTTACCACATTGTTATCAACAGTTGTTGCTCTACCATAGCATGCACTTGAGTAATATTTGCTACATTTCCAATGGGTCTTATTCGCGTTTATTCTTTCTTGGGTGTAGGTGTAACCCATGTAGCTCAGCATTAGTTTCCCTTTTTGAGAAGTAATGAAAGTAGCTCCAGTTGCCATGTCTAAGGTATATCTGTGGAAACATATATATGTATTTTTAAGAAAATTGAACAAGATTTATAGAGGTGTGTATAAGAGCAGGAAAAAGTGTGAACATATACGTACTATGTAGCTTTACTGGTAATTCTTTAATTCTTATTTTTCTTTCAGGATTTTCTCCTTTTACAGTTCTGTAGTAGTGGTAACGAATAATTGAAAGACATGATTTAGTGTAATAGGTGTTTGATTTTACTTTCAGAATTGTTATACATACAGTGACTATACTTACTTGATGTAGTAGAAGATGTTGGTAGTGTAGTTGTAGATAGGCAAAGAATTTTGTAGAGTCTGTGGAAAAAAGATTCATTGTGTTACTTATAGTATTTGGATAATAGTAGTTTATAACATATTAAGTAAATTGCACATTTATTTAGCAGTTTTAAATAATTTTTAACAGTTATCTAAGTAGACATGGATAAGGTAGTTCATAAATGTTTTTAATTCTAAGTTTCTGGTCGTTGTTGGTAAGTTCTAATTTTTTTGTTTTAACTCTAAAGAAGAACAGTTTTTAAATTAGGGAGTTTAGCTACTTTTTGCTAGGTTCGAATGATAAAAGAAATGGGATTTTACTTACTTGAAGTGTAGTATGACGTTTTGTAGTGGTAGTCGTAGGTTTGTATTCTCTTCTCTCAGCAAGGTAACCGTTTTTCTCCAAGTTTGGGCCAAAAATGGTAAATTACGTTAAGTGTGTAATTGTTTTTATATTAGTGAGTTAATTAATGGTAGCTTTTGATTGGTTCAATTAGTGAAATTTCAAAATCATTGGTTGAGAACGTTATTTTGAATTTGAAAACCGTTATTTTCGTAAGAGTTTGTTGCATCACTAATTGTTAGTTAATTTACATAGTTAAAAGTATTATATGTGCTTTTTTGTTTTATAAGGAAATAGTTTACATGTAGAAAATAGTGAAATGTGTTTTACATTTATGCAATCGGAGTGTATGATAGTATCAGTAAATGTAATTATTCTTAACCTATATAATTTATTTTTATATAAATAAGTAATAGGAAAACTAAATAATTATATGTGCGAATAGTTTTTTTAAGTCTATTATTATAAAAAAGTGAATAATATAAAAGAATAGTGCATATAGTGTTGGTAATAATCAGACGATATTTTTAGTATCTTTCTATAAGCAGAGAGGTCGTCGATGTTAGTGTAGTCGATATTTATGTCTAAGGTAATGTTATTTAAAATAAAGTCGATAATGTAGTAGTCGATATTTAAGTTGTCGATATTAGTGTGAACGATATTAGGGTAGTCGATAAAAAATAATCGATATTTGTGTGAATCCTTGTTTAAGTATAGGAGGACGATATTAATGTAAACGATATTTTAGTGACGATATTTTTTTCTGACGATATTTATGTAAACGATATTCCATCATGGAACCCAATATATAAAATAAGCCTATTGGCTTTGTCAAGGGGTTCACTGCATCCATAGAAACATCAATCATATGTTATAAAATCATGGTTAAATAATTTAATTATGAATATAAACATTTTAATGTGTGTCCATAAATCTCTCAATAAAGTAGTTATATTCAAAATATCAGGCATGTGTTTCAGTCTTTCTTTGACATCTTGAATGCTGCTTAATTGAGCCATAAGACCAACCACAAGGGCTCCCCGTACTCCAGACGAAAAGTATACACCTCCAGTTTGGAGTGCTTTAAAATAAGCTAAACAGTCTCTCCAGGGCATCCTATGACCTGGGAGACATAGGGTGAGGATTTCAAAATAATTTCAGGGGGTCTCCTGCATTTACTGCAGCCTTACACAACACACTTTACCTATGTTGGTGGTGCCCCTGTCCCTCCTTGGGTACCACTAAGGAGTAAAAGATGCAAAACAAAGCCCACGGAAGGCTTTATGGAGCATTCTCTCACTGGGAACAGTGTTTATTTTATGATTGTGCTCTCCCACTTTGTTTACCTAATGTGGTTTTGCCCCGTTGGCTTTCACTGGTGTTGTCAGGTGGCCCCTGTCTACCTGGGACAGACACCCATTCAACTTGTAATGTGATTTGAGCAGTGCAGGGAGTCCCTTGTCGTGCTGCCCTGCCAGTTTGCCTTACCACAGCATCATTACTTGGTGCAGACTGGATACCGGCTCCTGCAGTGCTCCCCCAAGTGCCCACCAGAGAGTGGGAGCAGGCTCAAGTACGTCTCAGCATGGGGTGCAGCTGCCCTCCGAGACACAGACATGGGGGTTGGGTGAGCACCCCAGAGTTATTCCACTGCATCAACGTGCCAAGAATGGGCTGCTGGCGCTCCGTTGTAGGAGCCAACATTTTCTTTGGCCCAGGGGATGGCATCCCCTAGGACTTCATACATTGCACCAGGCCTAAGGGAATGGGGTTCCAGGTCCAAATGCACCTCTTGGAGTGAACACACATGTCCCTTCCCTCAATAATAATAACATTTTCCTTGCACCAACCCCTGGGTCAAGGCCCACTCTGGGGGGGTTTCTGTTAAGATACTGCTCACATACCTTTTATTTCATTTTTTGGCAGTTTTGTGAGAATCCTGCAGGACTGTGATACAACACATAATAATTTGTTTCACAATGTGGCCCCAGGAGGGCCCCCTAAGGACCTCCCCACAAGTGCTAGATGATCATGGTACCTACATCTAAAATTGTATTTAAAAACGTTTTCAAGGGTACACAGATAGAATATTGAGTTTTAAATGTCGAATTACACAAATATCGAGTTGGAAATATATAGTGATGAAGAAATATCGACAGCAAGAACATTGTGGTCAAGAATATCAATTTGGAGTTAAGAAATATCATTCGTGAAAATATTGGTCATTAATATTGTTTGCAAAAATATATTTGTTTAAAATATTGATGTTTTAATTAGTGCTATGTATTTTAGTATGTATTTTAAAAGTATGTGAACTATTTTTTTGTAGAAGTATTGTTTTTGTTTTTTAATGTGTTAAATGTTTAGTAGTTTTTAATTTTATTTGTAATTACATTTGGCGTTTTTCAGTTCTGTAGCAGGGTGTGGGATTATAAGGGAATAGGGTGGAAAGTAATTTAATTATAATAAATTAATTATTCTTTTGTATCAATTAGTATTGATTTAATTTAGATTTTATGATGTTAACTGTGGGAATTAATTAATTATTAATGAATCATTAATTAATGTTAGGAGCAGGTTGTGGGTTTATAGGGGAAAAGGGTGGGAAGTAATTTAATTATATTACATGTATTAATATGTTATATTTATTAATATTTATTTAATTTACAATGTATACAGTTAATTGTGAGAATTAATGTATTATTGATTATTTCTTAATTGCTTGTTATTATTATTAATTAAATAATTGATAATTAATTATGTTAATTGGTTTTCTTTTAGGGGTGGGTGGTAGGGTTTATAGGTGAATAGGGTGGGAAGTAATTTATTTATAATTAATTCATAATTATTTGTTAATTAATTCATTAAAATTTAAATACAGCACTTGTGTAAATAATTTTAGATGTGAGTTGCAAGGTTTAGAGTGGTAATGTGTGGGAAGTAAAATATTTTAAATCAATTAGTAAGTTGTTGTTAATTGATATTAATGTATTAATGTAAAATTAGTTATGGAAATTGTGTAATGATTTTTAGGTGTGGGTTGTGGTGATTATTGGGGTCAAAGGTGGAATGTAATTTATGTTTAATTAATTAATAATTAGTTGATTATTAATATCTAATCATAAATATTTACGGTAATTGTTTGTTTTTATTTTGTGTGTGGGTTTCGGTTTTATAGTGGTAACGTGTGGGGAGTATATTAATTTTTATCTGTTTTAATTTGTTTTTTAATTAATTAAATTTCTTTAATTGATAATTAATTATGTTATTTATGGAGGTAAATGTTTTTGTATTTAGATGTGTGGCGTGAATTGTGTGGTGTTATAGGGTAGGAAATAAAAAAGATTAAATGTATGTAATAATGAAAGTTTTTGATTATTAATAATTTCTTTTAAAAATAGTTATTTGTAAAACATTTTTAGATTTTTTGAAAACAATCTTTCTATGTATTTATTAGTTCTTTTTAACATTATAATATATTTTTATCTTTTGTAAATTTTTAATATTTTTATGTTTTCTTTTTTTGATTTTTAAAATCTTTTGTGTTGTAGTTTATATTTTGTTTGTTTTTAATTTTGAACTGACTCCAATGGGAAAATGTATTTTTACCCCTCTGTTATCCAACACTTTACTTACTGTTGCACTCACTGGAGTGCGAATAGTAATTTTTACCCCTCCGTTATACAACACTTTCCCTTCTGTTGCACTCACTGGTGTGTTATCCAACACTTTCCTTACTGTTACACTTTCCCTACTATTGCACTCACTGGTGTGTCATCCAACACTTTCCTTACTGTTGCACTCACTGGAGTGGGAATTGTAATTTTTACCCCTCCAATATACAACACTTTCCCTACTGTTGCACTCACTGGTGTGGGAATAATAATTTTTACTCCTCCGCTATCCATCACTTTCCCTACTGTTGCACTCACTGGAGTGGGAATAGTAATTTTTACCCTCGGCTATAAAAAACTCTCTATACTGTTGAACTCCCTGGTGTGGGAATAATAATTTTTAACCATCCACTATCCAACACTTTACTAACTGTTGCACTCACTGGAGTGGGTATAGTAATTTTTACTCCTCTGCTACCCAACACTTCCCCTACGGTTGCCCTCACTGGAGTGGGAATAGTATTTTTTACCCCTTCGATATCCAACATTTTCCCTGCTGTTGCACTCAATGTTGTGCAAAATGTAAGTTTAAAGACTATTAAATAGTTTCATGTTTTAATTTATAATATAATTTTTTTGTAGATTTTATGTTATAGCTGCATGTATATATATATATATATATATATGTATATATTACCTACTGGCGGTCGCCAGTAGGTAGTTATAGTTAGGATTTTTTTCAATGTTAAATCTCAAAATTCTATTTGGAATAACTTTGGCACCGGTTGACGAATCTGCCTGAAAATTTCCTGAAAATGGCCTCGTTGAGCTCCGGTCCTTCCTTGAAAGTTTGGGGGGGATTCGTCAAGCGGGGGCCGAGATAAAAGGGGGGTCCCAAAACGCGTTTTCCCCATGTTAATTTCCATAGGGCGGTCGATTTCACTTTTAGCCCGAACGGCTGAATGGATTTCCACCAAACTTGGCAAAATTGTAGGGACTGGTAGCCCGATGTGCCTTTGCTATGTCTCAAGATATGTTCTCCAGTGGATTTTGAGTAATTTAGGTTCAAAAAAATATATATATCTATAGGCGCTCTCCGGTGCGCGCACCGGAGTGCGCTCCCGGCGCGACACGCGACTTGCGCGCAGGAAGCTGATTGGCTCTCAGTTGTCTGTAAACATTCTAAACAGTCCGGAGCGGCCGCCATCTTGTGTCTCGGTAGGATCGAGACACGAGAGGTGGCCAAAACAAAGGGGGAAATGACCATAAGGGGGCAGAGTAGATACCCCCTGTACCCCTAGGTTTGATGTGGGGGCCATTAAAGGGCCCCGCGGGGTCTCACCTTTTTTTTTTTTTTTTCGATTTTCGCGGGGGAAGCGCCTGGTACGCGCACCGGGGAGCGTATCGAGGAGGGTACTATGTAAAAATAATGACTTTAAAAAATTGTATGTTTATGTTTTTTTTTATTTTTTTATTTTATGTAAGTACCTACATGTAGGTACTAATGAAGAGACTTAAATTTAATGTTCACCATTTTCTTTGTAGACATCTTGCATGTTGTTATTGTATTTTTTGTGGTATATGGAATTCATAACATAGTCTGTCTGGAAAGGAGAAACAGATCTTATAAGCACTCCCTGCGAATTTCTAGGGGATCATGAGTAGTCTATCCTGCTCCCTTATGAAAATGAGGTGTAAAATATTCATAGGAGATAATATAGTGGGAGAAAGGTAGTAACTATGAGTAAACTTACTATGTAACAGAAAAATAGTTGAACAGTATACTATAAGTCTCACTTTATATTTTAAACATTTTTGGTAATACTTTATGAATTACATATAAAAATGAATATTGTCTGAAACAATTTGAAATTATTAAATATAAATTTATTCCTCTGATTCTTTTTCATAATTTAATAAAATTTCTAACATAATATTGTCCGGAATTTCCTCATAATTATAAGTACATGATTCCATTTCTGCCAAACATTCTATTAACTTTTCATCCAAAGAGTCATCCATGAAATCTAGTTCATCTTTTTGGTCTTCTTGTTTTTCCACCTTTATTTTGATAGAAGTAACATTTCCTTGATTTTCTCCTTCCATTTTCTTTCTGAAAATTGCATACAAATTAACTATATTAGTAGAGTTAGGGTACTGTATACCAGAGAAGCCTAACTCAATCCATAACTATTACAGAGAAGTCTATCTCTATCTATAATTTTTACAGAGGGATAGTATATAACTAACAGAATATTTTTTCTGAAATTAACTTAAAGTGTACAATATACTTCCATAATAACAATTTACCTTGGAGAAATCAGGTGAAGTTGTCAGTGTAATTTGTTCTCAAATGTACTTCTGGAAGCAGTAGTCAAAATGGCTGTGTTTCCCTCTCTTCTTTTATATATATTCTTGTACTTAACCAATGAAACGTCAGGAAATAGTCATAGAAAATGAAAGAAAGTTTTTAATTGGTTGTAAATTCTAACATTTCATATGTGTTTTTGTCATGTAATTTACCTCAGGATATTTAGTCAGGCCTACAGCATAATTTTCTCAATGGAATTCCTTCAAATTTGGGTAAATGGTAGGGACTGCTATGTAGTAGGGCCTATTCTATATTTGATGAAAGTGTCTCTAGTGGTTTTTTTGTAAATTGCTTTCCCACCTTTTTTTATCGAGCGCTTACTGGTGCGCGCTCCTTTACGCGCACTGGCAGCGTTACGGGAGTCCTCCATTTTGTGTTTCGGTACAATCGAGACACAAGATGGAGGGTAAACAATGTTCGGTTATGGGTAGAAGGGGGCACGGTAGAGACTTTTTGACCATCTAGGTTTTCTGAGGGGGGCTTAGGAGGCCTATAAAGGTTAAAAAAAAATAAAAATCTTTCATTTTCCACGGGGGGAGCGCCTGGTACGCGCACCTTTAAGCGTACCGGAAAGCGTAATTTGGTGAAAAATAGTGAAAAAAGTTAGAAAAAGATAAACGTTTTGAATGATCAGAGGTAGGGTAGCTCTGAAAAGAGCTTTTGGGTTTTGTGGTTGATTTAGGTACCTACAAGTAGGTTCCAATGCACATTCTTAAATTCAGGAGGAATATTCTATTCCCTTCATCTGAGAAGTGCACACCATCTCCTCTGTAGATGTCTTGCATGTTGTAACGCAAGTTATTATTGTATATTGAACCCATTCCATAGTCTCTCATGTAAGCAGAAACAGATTTATTCACATGTTTCCGTGCTTTCTCAAATTGTGGACAAAATTGGTTGGACCAGTTTCATTTCTGTCTTTGGCATATATTAGAAAATACCAAGGCAGTTTGTGGAAAGAGTGTCATTAATTGATCAAAGGTGTCCTTTAAAAGCATTTCCAGACCAACCCCAGTCATAGTGCCTAAATCATTTCCTCCACAGTGCACTATTAAGAGGTAAGGTTTTGGCAAATGCATAAAGGTTTTCACCAATGGTATCAATTGGTGACATTTTAATCCTCTCTGGCCAATCCACTTGATTTCCACATTTGATAAATCAAGGTTGTGAAAATGTCTGCTATCTGCATACCTTTGAGCCCAGTGGATGTAGCTGTGTCCAAGGATCCAGACAGAAAACATGATGAGAGATGGTTCTGATGCAGTCAGAAGATGTGTGGGAATGAAATGGCAGTTGGAACAGTAGGAGTTTACAAAAAAATAATTGTGGAGTTTCACTGCTTTTGAATCAGAAGCAATGATTGGTGGATTCAGATAGTTGAAAACTTAAAGTTAGGGTGCATGGTTGTGTTGTGTTAAAGAAGCAATTTGAATGGTTAAAAAAAGTCACTAAAAGCTAAAATACTCTGGATAGGCTGGTGTATTGAGAGGTCAAACAGCCTTGCTGAGTTAATTTGCAACATTGTACAATAAACTTTTGAACCTGAGAGTTCAGTTAGGAGGGAGTTGCTATGGAAACAGATAGAAAGATCTGAGAGGGGGAAGGGTGTTGGTTTCAAAATAGTGAGGGAAAACTTTTGATTGGTTGAATTAAGGCATATGTGTACAAAGTTAGAGATTTTCTATGCCAGTCTGTGGTTTCAGTGTATTGAGTGCACACTTTTTGCTCTGTTAAAGAGAAATTGGTGTGTGTGTCTGACACTGTTTTCAATCTTCCAAAGCTTTTGTAAAGGTAAGTAATGATTTATTTAATTTACATAGAGACTTGTTTACTCTATGGAGAATATTTATAAGCAGATAGTTATGTTTTAGAAGTCAAATGGTATGCTAGTATATAAGTTCTGTGTTGTGTTTCTTATATGTTATTGAAAAATCAATTTTTGGGTGTAATTGATTGGTATTTGCATTTGGCCCTTTTTTATGATTGCCTTGTGCAGCTGATGCATCACTTTAAACATGGGTAATAAGTGATGCACTGGTGGCGCAAGGCCTTCATAAATAAGGCTCTGACTTTGTTTGCTGTTGATTTGATTTTGGATTTTTGATAATGCTTGATATCAACATTTGAAAGATAAAGGATTTGTTTTTGGGGAAACAGTGATGTTTCAAAAGTGATATTCTGTGCTTGTACATAGGTTGTGCGCAGTAATTTTTAAATGTTATTCAAAAATCGATTTTGGGGTGCAATTGATTGGTATTTGCATTTGGCCCTTTTTTATGATTGCCTTGTGCAGCTGATGCATCACTTTAAACATGGGTAATAAGTGACTCACTGGTGGTGCAAGGCTTTTATAAATAAGGCCCTGACTTTGTTTGCTGATATTGAGTGGTTGTACATAGGTTCTGCGCAGTGTTTCTTACATGTTATTCAAAAATCGATTTTTGGGTGCAATTGATTGGTATTTGCATTTGGCCCTTTTTTATGATTGCCTTGTCCAGCTGATGCATCACTTTAAACATGGGTAATAAGTGACGCACTGGTGGCGCAAGACCTTCATATATAAGGCCCTGACTTTGTTTGCTGATATTGAGTGGTTGTAGATAGGTTCTGCGCAGTGTTTCTTTCATGTAATTCAAAAATCGATTTTTGGGTGCAATTGATTGGTATTTGCATTTGGCCCTTTTTTATGATTGCCTTGTGCAACTGGTTTATCATTTTATACATGGGTAATAAGTGACGCACTGGTGGCGCAAGGCCTTTATAAATAAGGCCCTGACTTTGTTTGCTGATATTGAGTGGTTGTACATAGGTTCTGCGCAGTGATTCTTACATGTTATTCAAAAATCGATTTTTGGGTGCAATTGATTGGAATTTGCATTTGGCCCTTTTTTATGATTGCCTTGTGCAGCTGATGCATCACTTTAAACATGGGTAATAAGTGACGCACTGGTGGCGCAAGGCCTTTATAAATAAGGCCCTGACTTTGTTTGCTCATATTGAGTGGTTGTAGATAGGTTCTGCGCAGTGTTTCTTTCATGTTATTCAAAAATCGATTTTTGGGTACAATTGATTGGTATTTGCATTTGGCCCTTTTTTATGATTGCCTTGTGCTACTGGTGCATTATTTTATATATGGGTAATAAGTGACGCACTGGTGGCGCAAGGCCTTTATAAATAAGGCCCTGACTTTGTTTGATGATATTGAGTGGTTGTACATAGGTTCTGCGCAGTGTTTCTTTCATGTTATTCAAAAATCGATTTTTGGGTGCAATTGATTGGAATTTGCATTTGGCCCTTTTTTATGATTGCCTTGTGCAGCTGATGCATCACTTTAAACATGGGTAATAAGTGACGCACTGGTGGCGCAAGGCCTTTATAAATAAGGCCCTGACTTTGTTTGCTCATATTGAGTGGTTGTAGATAGGTTCTGCGCAGTGTTTCTTTCATGTTATTCAAAAATCGATTTTTGGGTACAATTGATTGGTATTTGCATTTGGCCCTTTTTTATGTTTGCCTTGTGCTACTGGTGCATTATTTTATATATGGGTAATAAGTGACGCACTGGTGGCGCAAGGCCTTTATAAATAAGGCCCTGACTTTGTTTGCTGATATTGAGTGGTTGTACATAGGTTCTGCGCAGTGATTCTTACATGTTATTCAAAAATCGATTTTGGGGTGCAATTGATTGGTATTTGCATTTGGCCCTTTTTTATGATTGCCTTGTGCAGCTGATGCATCACTTTAAACATGGGTAATAAGTGACGCACTGGTGGTGCAAGGCCTTTATAAATAAGGCCCTGACTTTGTTTGCTGATATTGAGTGGTTGTATATAGGTTCTGCGCAGTGATTTTTACATGTTATTCAAAAATCGATTTTTGGGTGCAATTGATTGGAATTTGCATTTGGCCCTTTTTTATGATTGCCTTGTGCAGCTGATGCATCACTTTAAACATGGGTAATAAGTGACGCACTGGTGGCGCAAGGCCTTTAAAAATAAGGCTTGACTTTGTTTGCTGATATTGAGTGGTTGTACATAGGTTCTGCGCAGTGATTCTTACATGTTATTCAAAAATCGATTTTTGGGTGCAATTGATTGGTATTTGCATTTGGCCCTTTTTTATGATTGCCTTGTGCAGCTGATGCATCACTTTAAACATGGGTAATAAGTGACGCACTGGTGGCGCAAGGCCTTTATAAATGAGGCCTTGACTTTGTTTGCTGATATTGAGTGGTTGTAGATAGGTTCTGCGCAGTGTTTCTTTCATGTTATTCAAAAATCGATTTTGGGGTGCAATTGATTGATATTTGCATTTGGCCCTTTTTTATGATTGCCTTGTGCAGCTGATGCATCACTTTAAACATGGGTAATAAGTGACGCACTGGTGGCGCAAGGCCTTTATAAATAAGGCCCTGACTTTGTTTGCTCATATTGAGTGGTTGTAGATAGGTTCTGCGCAGTGTTTCTTTCATGTTATTCAAAAATCGATTTTTGGGTACAATTGATTGGTATTTGCATTTGGCCCTTTTTTATGATTGCCTTGTGCTACTGGTGCATTATTTTATATATGGGTAATAAGTGACGCACTGGTGGCGCAAGGCCTTTATAAATAAGGCCCTGACTTTGTTTGATGATATTGAGTGGTTGTACATAGGTTCTGCGCAGTGTTTCTTTCATGTTATTCAAAAATCGATTTTTGGGTGCAATTGATTGGAATTTGCATTTGGCCCTTTTTTATGATTGCCTTGTGCAGCTGATGCATCACTTTAAACATGGGTAATAAGTGACGCACTGGTGGCGCAAGGCCTTTATAAATAAGGCCCTGAGTTGCTATTGTATAAACTTAAATATGTTGCAATTTATTGTTTATATTGTTTGCTTTTTAACATTACTTTGTTGTTTACTAATAGTGGTCTTTCATGTGTTTTTTTAACAGAACAACAGATTCAAATCAACTTCTGAAAAGCAAGCAAAAATGCCTTCAAGGCAAAGAATTATCAAAAATACCATACGGAAAAGGAGAACATCAACAACAGAGTTTATGGAATCCTCTTCAACAACTACTTCAAAAAACACCAGAAAAGTTTCTGGTAAGCCAATTAAGTCTTTTCTTCGCAACATATGTCGTAGAAAAAAAATGATATTGCTAATGTGAATATACAGAAAAAGTCAACAAATCTAAAAAGGAAGGAGAGGCCCACAAAAAATGTCTCGATTGGAGCAGGAGAGAAGAGAATGGATAGCAATAGAAGGGTAAATCTTTTTAGGGACATTCGTAGGCGAATGTTTCGCAATAGGGTAGTTTTAAATTTGCTAAAAAATTATAGGAAAAGTAAACTGAGAGCTGCTTTTTACAAGAAAAAGAAAAGTGTAGAAAAGATTGTTGATCAGGCTTTTGAAGTTAAGAAAAAATTATTTATTTTAATAATCAATAGAATTAGGATACTTAATAAGGCCATTGATGTTTTCAAATCGAACAGTAGATGGAAAAGAATTATTAATCGGAGTAATTTTTGTGAAGTATTTTCTGGTGAATGGATACATAGTTCAAGTTCTGAGCCTTTTTTCAATGAGGAGAGTTACTTTCAGGAAAATGATTTGGTGCATGCAGTTGACACCAGTGGTCGAGCATATGAAGTGAAAGATGGTTGTGTGATGGAAAAAGAGAAACTTGTATCTAGAGATGCAGAAGAGGTGTTAGCTGATGAAGTTTTAGGGAGACGTACTAAGGGTCCAGTGTACACATGGAAATGCAGTAGTATTTGTAGTGTGCGACAGGAATCAATCGATTTGCTTAGAAATTTCTTACGTACATATAGTAAGAAAAGTCTCAAACAAAAAATGAAGATCCTGCAAGAGTTAGATCCTTGTAGAGTGAGAGAAAGCACAGGTTTGCATGGGCATTCACTAGCTTGTCTTTCTAGAAAAGTTTGTCGGAGTGTTTTTCATCATTTTAGGATGTTAGCAGTGCATCATAATAACGTGAGGAAATTAGTGAGAAAGTTGTATTATGCAAAAAGTCCCGCACTTAAGCTTAAACAGTTAAACAGTGCTCTTTTGCATGGATCTGAAGTGGATGTGAAGACTATTTGTGAAGAAATTGAGTTTTGTTATTTTGGGAACAAAGAGGACAGTGTAGAAATAGATATAGTAATGGATGGTAATGCAGAAGATAATGGACAGATTTCAAGTATTGAAAAGTTTGATGAGGAAATTATCAAGTGTGTTGTCGACGGACTCATTATAAAATTCAGACTAGGTTAGTTGATTTATATGCAAAAAGTGAATTGGAAAATAATAGTGAATGGAAGGATTTTGTAAGTTATTTGTTGGTGGAGAATACATTTGATTTGAGTTTGGATCAGCGTATTTGTAATTATTGTTTAAATAAATTAAATGAAAATAAAATGCCTGCTAGAGCAGTTTATAATAATCTTCAGTTGATAGATATTCCTTCTGAATTGATGGATCTAAATACTTATGAATCTATTTTGATTCAATGTGTCCATCCTTTTCAGGCTATTGTACGCATGGAGCCTAAAACATTGAAATTGCCTCCAACAGATTTACTGAGAGGATTAAAGGGAAGAGTTGTTTATTTGCCTCTAGATGTAAAGAAAAATATTGATACAATTGGTGTAGAAAGAGTAGAAGAGGATCCTCTAGTTATTCTAGTTAATGGAGTTCCAACAAAGAGTAAGAAAATCTGGCAAGATTTAGTGGATGTTAAAAAAGTCAAAAAGGCAACGTTGTATTTGGTCAAAAATAATGAGTACTACAAAGATGTAAGTGTTGGAGCAGACGAAACAGCTATAGAAGAAGATAGTGATTCTTCAGTTGGTCAAATTGAAAAAGTTGATGTGTCTAGAACTGAAGAAATATATGAACATTATACTGTTCATCCTTTGCATTCAAAAGAAGTAATGGGAAATGCAATTGACTTGTTTCAAATGAAAGCAGCAAAAGGAATTCCCATTAGTGTATGGGAAGAAAGTTTGGAAGCTGTTTGTTTTCCACAATTATTTCCAACAGGTTGTGGTGGACGATATGATGATCAACCAGTTCAAATTCCTGCAGCTGAATACCGGACTCTAAGATTATATGCTGAAGATCCAAGGTTTCGTCAATGTATTCCATATTTATTTCATCTTCTGTTTGAAAGTGATTTATCTGGGCTTTCTTATGCAGTTAATCATATATTGAAAAGTGGAGCTCATTTTCAAAATGTTTGTGCAAGGGACTTTATGGAGAAAGTTAATCTGCAAGACAGTATTTTGGAATCTCAGCTAATCAATCTCATGGCATGTCAACGTGGAACCAACGAGTATTGGTTTCGTCGTCATGGAGAATTGAAATGTATGCTAAGAAACTTAGGAACTCCTACATGGTTCCTCACTCTTAGCTGTGCTGAGTATGCATGGGACGATTTACTTCAATTTCTACGGGAGGCAAATGAAAACATACGAAATATAGAATTGAAAACACCAGGAGAACTGTGTTCTTTAGATCCAGTGAATGTTTGCAGATATTTTAATCATAGATTTGAAGCTATGATGTCTTTTATTACCAACAAAAAAAATCCTCCCCTTGGAGAGGTTTTGGATTTCTTTTGGAGGAAGGAATATCAAGCAAGAGGTGCTCCTCATATACATATGTTGTTGTGGATTAAAGATGCACCCAAATTTGGATCAGATTCAGATGAAACAGTGATGAGTTTCATTGAAGAGTATTCAACATGTGCTGTTCCAAAATCTACTGAAGAAAACAATTTAAGGCAACAAGTTTTACGTTTTCAATCTCATCGTTGTGGAAAGTACTGTCGTCGTAAATTTAAAAACAAGGAAAAGTACTACACGAAATGTCGTTTTGCATTTCCTCGACCAGTGATTTCTAAGGGAAGAGTAAATAATTTAATGTCATCTCTACGACATACTGTGACGAGGAAATCTCCCAAAAATACATATAATTTGAAAAGAAATGAAGAATCTAAGTACATCAACGATTACAACCCAGTGATTTTGTCCATGTGGAATGCTAACATGGATATTCAGTTCGTTGCTGACAATTCTATTGCTGTGGCTCGATATGTGACATCTTACATCACAAAAAAAGAAAAGACAGAACTGAAGGAAATGTGGGAGGACATTTCACATGAAAAGAGTCTAAGCAAGAAATTATACAGTTTCAGTCTGAAGATGTTGTCGCATCGAGAAATTGGAGCATATGAATGTTCTGATTGGTTATCATCAGCAAGTCTCTATGCCAAATCAAGAACAATCATTTGGGTGAGTCTTGGTCTTGCGGCAACACGAAACCGAGTTTTGAAATCTGTACAAGAAATTGAATATTTGGCGGAGAAAGAACCAAACAGTACAGATATTTTGAAGACAAATATGTTGGATACATACTATCCAAATAGAAGTACTCAACTTGAGAACACTTGTTTGTATGAAGTTCTTCAAAACTACAGTTATAAGAGGAACATCACAGAAGATATCAATAATGGAAAATATGCACTCATTGGCTATGAAGGATGTCTAGTAAAGCAGAAAAAAGGCCATTTGATTAATCATCGAAAATTGAGTTGTGAAGTTCCAGACAAAAGAGAATTTTACTATTTAGCTCTTTTGCAACTCTTTAAGCCATGGCGTACAGAAGAGGAACTACTTGGAGATTTTCTCTGTTATGAAGACTCTTTTAATGCAACTAAGGATACCATAGAATGTCCTATTTTTCTAAATTATCTGCAAATGTTGAATGCAGAAATGGAGCAAGAAACCACAATTGCTGAAGAGATAGCTAGAAACAGTTCTCAAGATAGTCAGAGTTCTACTTCATTGAGCCAGGATCCACTAGGAGGACCAATTATCCAAAATGAAGCTGCCACTGCCATGGATGAGGTGGAAAGAGCTATGGAACAAGCTCAAGAGGATGGAGTTAACTTAGAAGATTTGGTAAAGCAACTAAACATTGAGCAGAAAAAGATATATGATGAAGTCATAGAGCAGATTGAACATGGATTCAGACATGAGGAAAAAGAGTGCTCATGTATATCGTTTGACCCTGTCCGACTGTACGTAAGTGGAGAAGCGGGGACAGGAAAAAGTTTTCTAATTAAAGCCATTGCAAGTTATCTGCAGAAAAGGACTGATTCACCACTGTCTTGTGTTGTAACTGCTCCAACTGGTCTGGCAGCACATAACATTAAAGGGATTACTCTACATCGTTTATTGATGCTGCCAGTTGAACATGATAATAAATTGCATTACAACAAGTTATCTGGAGATGCGTGTTCTGAAGTTTCAAGAGTCTTGAAGAAAATGAAACTTCTTATCATTGATGAAGTAAGCATGGTCTCAAATCTAATGCTTGCTTTTGTGCATTTGAGAATGCAAGAAATTCTTAAAACAGAGTATGATGTGTTATTTGGAGGAAAACACATTGTTTTTGGAGATCTATTGCAGTTGACTCCAGTAAAAGGACAACCAGTGTTTAAAATGCTTACACATGAAGATACCAGGAAGTCCCTTGGAAGCATTGGAAATGTTAATATATGGCTAAATTTTAAATATGCTGAACTGGTTCAAAATATGCGACAGGCCAAGGATGAAGATTATAAAAATATTCTACAAGATGTAAGAATTGGAAAAGTGACTGAGCTTGGGAAAAAAGCTTTGCATAGTCGATTAATTTCAAATTTGTATCCAAATGAAAACATTCTTCCAGAGAATATTTTTTAAAAAATGACTGAGAAGAAATCTGGGATATGTTTGATGCCAACTCTGCAAGAATGTTCCATCTTCAACAAGAAAATGTTAGAGTTAGAAAATGAAGAGATTGTGAAACTGGAAGCAATAGATAAAATAGAGCATATGGGTGCAACAATTGTTTTGTCTGAAAATTTGAAAACTAAATTGGATTCATTGGAGAAACGTATTTCAAAAACAGCTGGTTTTGAAAAGACTCTGAATGTGTGTTTAAATTGTCGTATCATTTTGAGAAGGAATTTAAATGTTGAAAGAGGTCTGGTAAATGGAGCAATGGGTTATGTTGTTGATTTTGTGAATTACAGAAATAGAGATGGAATTGAATTTTTAAAAATAAAATTTGATGGCATTGAACAAGTACAACAAATAAGTCGTTGTTCTGCTAGATTTTTACTTGTAAAAGACTTATATGTTCGCCGAAAACAGTTTCCTGTTTGTTTGGCGTATGCAGTGACAATTCATAAATCTCAAGGTTTAAGTGTAGATGGTGCTTTAGTGAACATTGGAAGATCTGTGTTTAAAGAGGGTATGGCATATGTGGCATTATCACGAGTCAGAACTTTATCAGGATTGTACTTGATTGCGTGTGATGAGACAAAGATTTCTGCAGATCTAGATTGTGTTAAAGAATACAATAGATTAAGAAGAGAATATGCTCCACATTTGCCTCAATATCCTCTGTTTGAAAAACGTGTGGTACGCCGAAAAAGAAGAAATGAGGATAATTGTAGTGAGGTAGTTGCAAAAAGACAAAAAGTAGAGAAAACTGTAATTGAAAACAGGAAGAAAAAGAATTGTGGAGAAAATGTTGTTGGATTTCAGTTTGAAAATAGTTCTGGTGTCAACTGCTATGCTAATGTAGTGATTAATGTTGTTTTTTTTCTTAAAAGTTTACAAGAACAGATTGTTGAAAATCGGGATCAAAGATTGTGTGGTTTATTGAATTCTGTGTTTGAGAAATGTAGCAGTGGTACAGCACAAATAGAAAGTGTAACAGAAATTCGAAATATTTTAGATATGTGTTCTGGTCAAGATAAATTTTCACAGAACATTCAGCAGGATTGTCAGGAATTTTTAATGTATATGTTTGGTGTTTTGGAAGATGAAGGTGTAGATGTAGATAATCTTTTCAGTCTTTCTTATCAATGGCAGCATGACTGCCACAATTGTAGTTCATCAAGTACTACTAGAATAGACACTGAAAGATTTATATATTTGACTTTACCAGACTGTAAATCAGTGTCATTTAAAAATCTAGTTAAAGCAGCAGATCATAATATGGTGTGTACCCAATGTAACTATCCAATGGTATCCACATTATTTATACAAAGTTATGGTCAGTATATCATTTTAGTTTTCCAACAATGTAGATCTGATGGAACTAAATTGACAACTTCTATTAAAAATGTTGTAGCTTCTCAGTTATCAATTTCAGGAAGAACCTTTACAACTGAAGCTATTATTTATCATGATGGATCTTCGACAACCTCAGGACATTATACATGCTACTTAAAATCTGAAAATGGATGGAGTTACTGCAATGATTCTCATTTAACTTATAAACAACGTTTGCCTTATGACTCTACAAATTCTTATCTAGTGTTTTTAAAACCAAAGTTTTAGTAAAGGGAATTGGCCTTTGAAGACGGGAATAGATAATAAAAGTTAGTTAGTTAGTTAGTTAATCTAATATTTTAAATTATTAATCTCATGTAGATACTTTAAGTGGATCTCAAAGTAAAAAATACTGATATATCTTACACAAATTGGCCGTGAGGAAAGTGTAAGATATGATGTTGTTAGATCTTTTTTCATAGGAAGTCGATGAAATCGAAGTTATAGAGCACAGCAGACTTTTTTTCCACCAAAAGGACCTTCACTATCTGCAATCTCATGTAGATACTTTAAGTGGATCTCAAAGTAAAAAATACTGATATATCTGACACAAATTGGCCGTGAGGAAAGTGTAAGATATGATGTTGTTAGATCTTTTTTCATAGGAAGTCGATGAAATGGAAGTTATAGAGCACAGCAGACTTTTTTTCCACCAAAAGGACCTTCACTATCTGCAATTTGGCCTCACGGAAAAGTAAGTGAATCAAAGATTAGTGTACATATATGAGATGTATGTTTGAATGGGTTTTTTTAAACACAATCTTTTAGATTGTGTTTTTTTTTTCCCCGCTGTTATATGATGAAGACTTTGATCTCACTAATTTAAGTGAAATTCAATATATTCTGAGAACAGCAAAAATAAATAATGTAACATATTGTAGAAGTTATTGTGTAGTTTGCATTGTGTAATTTATATTGTGTTCACATTGTCTTACACTCATTTTCTTTTTCACCCTTATTTACCTCTCTTTACTAATTTACACTCTTTTTTCATCGCTGTTTCTTTAGTGCACTTCATTCACAACTTCTCAATCTAATAGGAACTGTCTGCATTTCCTCTGTTCCTTCCACCACTTTTTATCTTTTTCATATTCTCACAGTACCACTGCTTTAGTTTCCTAACCCTCTCTTTCTTTTTCTCCATTTTTTTTTCTTTCGCACTCATTGTACTGTAGTTCACTTAGTTCTTCCTTTTGTCTTTCTGTGTACTTACTCTCTCACTCCTGTTTTATCCATCGTTCTATACTAACTTCATTCCTTTCATCCCTTCACTCTGTGACTTCACTTCACTCACTCTCAATCATCTTCGATTCCTCTTTTTTATTTATAGTTTCTCAATCAGACTTCTCTCCTTTTCACTCATTTTTCTTTTATTTTCTTATCTTTACTGATTTTGATTTGATATCTTACATTCTTTTAGTATCTTATTTATCTTTAGGAATTTGTTTTCTTTCTATTTCTTTTTCCTTTTTTTTTCTCTTTCTACATTACTTTCTTTCTGTTTTTGTATCCTTCACTATTGCTTCATTTCTTAGTAAACTTTTGTAGATTTTTAAACCTCATGAACTGTTGCTTCTATTTTATTATATATTTTTAAGTAATTATAACGTGTTTTTTCTTTTATCTTTCACAGATACAAGTTTGCATTGATTATATGGTAAGTGTGTTTACAAAATCTTTTTTGTTATCACCTTTGGTTTTATTTTCACTATTTTTCTCTCACCCTACCTCACCTCTGTTTCCTTACTTTGCTTTTCTCACTTATTCTTTTCTTCCATGTTTACTTCCTACCACATTCAACTTCTTTCAGTACCTCTGTCTATGCACACTCCTTCACTTACCTTTTTTACTGGTTCACTTAGTCCCTTTGTGACACTCCTTCTTTTACTCTCTTTCTTCTTTCGCTCTATTATTCCCCATGTCTTACCCTTATTCACTTACATGTACCCTGTTTCACCCCTCTTTGCTTATATTCACTGCTATTTACTTTCCCTCCATCACTACTATTCCTTTTCTCTCATTCCGTCACTACCTGTCATTCACATGCTTAACTGTCCTTCCTTTTACTTTCATCATCCATTTACATTCTCCCAGAACCTCTGCTTTAGTCTTCTTCCTATTTCTTCTTTTCTTTTGCTCCCTTATTCATTTTTTTTTTCTCAGTTATTTCCTCTTACACTTTTTATCTGTCTTACTATCTATTACACAGTCCCTTTGTGTTCCTCCCTTTAGCTCTCTTTCTCTTAACACCACTCTCTCTGTCCCCATTCCTTATGGTCACTCCTTCATTATTTTTTTTTTATTTTTTTTTGTTGGTGCGCTGACGGTGCGCGCACCGGGGCGTTCATCGGTATCCGCACCGGGAGCGCTCCAGAGTCAAATATAAAAAAAAAGGAAAAAACTATTTAAAAATAAAAATAGTATCTTAATATACATTATAGGGTTCATTTTTAGAAAAACATACCTTTCTCAGCTAAAGACATTTGCGAAAAAATAAGCTTAGAAATTCAATAAAACGTACATAGGTATGAAGCCCTACAAAAAGTTAAAAATTAGCATTAAAAAAACCTATGAAATTCACTGAAAAAACCATAGGTTTCACACCAGTTATAGTTAGGAATTAGCATTTAAAAAACCTATGAAATTCACTGAAAAAACCATAGGTTTCACACCAGTTATAGTTAGGAATTAGCATTTCAAAAACCTATGAAATTCACTGAAAAAACCATAGGTTTCACACCAGTTATAGTTAGGAATTAGCATTTAAAAACCCATGAAATTCACTGAAAAAACCATAGGTTTCACACCAGTTATAGTTAGCTGGAAATTTTACTGATATAAAACCATTGAAATTCCCACGTTATAGTTAGTCGGACTCACTATAACTTGCGCGTGCAATGCACTGCTGATGACATCACATATTACATCACTCATGACATGGTCAGTGACATCACTCATGACATCACTGATGACACCATCCAGTGAATGTGTGTCTTTCTGAAAAATAAATATGTTTTATATATGTATATGTAAAGGTCGATGGGAGAATAAATGTTTAAATAAAAGTCTAAATGGATGGTTTTAAAAAAAAAAAAAATATTGAATAACTGGCTTATTAAGTGTATCTTAGTGAATACATATATTAGTGAGTAATGTTTAAATATTTAAATATATGTATCAGTGTTTCACTTTGTGTATAAGTGGCTGCATGGGTTGGTGAGTAGCTACATATGTGTGTATATGGGTTATTAGATGTTTTTTTTAGTATCAGTATAAGTGTCTGTATGATTTGGTGGGAGTGTTACTTAGCACATAGATGCATAAATGACTGACTCACTGTTTGTATGTGTTTTGAAGACAGCATATGTGCCGGACTGTATGGGTGAATGAGTGTGTATATGTATGTGTTAGTAAGTGAATGACTGTCTTACTAGTGTCTTTATCAGTAACTACATATGTTTTAATATAGTATATGTGAGTATTGATGTATATAAGTGAGTATATATGAGAGTGAGAGATTGAAAGAATTCTTGTTTTAATAAGTATGTGTTTCTATAAGTGATTTTTTAAGAGAGTAAGTATGTGTAAGTTTCTTTAGAAGTAAGGTGGTAGTGTGTGTATAGCTGTATATGCAAAAAAATGGATGTTCAATAGTTTATTTGCATGTGTGAGTATGTGTGTGAGCAACTTTTGGAAGACTGTCGGTGTGTTAACGGATGTATAGGTGTCTCACTACATATGATGAGTGAGTATATGTATGACTGACTATATAGAACTGTTGGTGAATGAGTGGATGTGTATATAGATGGTGGAATTATTGAATTGGTTGTTGTAACTTTTATGGGTATCTCCATTTTTTGAAAATGTTAATTTCTATTTTTGAATATGTGTTTCATGGGTTACTTTACAGTGAAAGGAGGTCTGTCACTGTGTTACAAGGATGGTGTCATCAGTGATGTCATGAGTGATGTCACTGACCATGTCATGAGTGATGTAATATGTGACGTCATCAGCAGTGCATTGCACGCGCAAGTTATAGTGAGTCCATCTAACTATAACGTGGGAATTTCAATGGTTTTATATCAGTAACATTTCCAGCTAACTATAACTGGTGTGAAACCTATGGTTTTTTCAGTGAATTTAATAGGTTTTTTAAATGCTAATTCCTAACTATAACTGGTGTGAAACCTATGGTTTTTTCAGTGAATATATATATATATACATATGTATGTGTACATTTTTATATATTTATAACATTTAAAAATAAATTTAAATTAATAGTTTAATTCAACCCCAACTGTTAATATTGCTAACATTTTTTATCCCTAATTCCTCCAAAACTACTGAACGGGTTTACTCTAAAACACAAAAAGTACGTTTTCTAAGTAAAGATATCTCTTTCTGCCCATTTTCATGAAATCCTGTCCAGCTGTTTCCTATGGAAATTGCAAGGGGGTAAAATCATTTTGTGACACTTCCCTTTTTCTTGCCCTCCGCCTGACGGATCACCCCAAACATTTTTTGACATGAGCTGTGATGAATGAACTTTTTTGGAAGGATTCATGAGGATACATTAAACTGCCCTACATTATTAGTGAAACATTAAACACTCTTCCTATGGAAAGTATGATCTAGCTATAACTACACAGTGGTAACAGCCACTGTGTAATATCATTTTGTTTCATATTGTCAAAATGGGTGCACCGGTCAGGAAACTTTCAACATCCATGATGCAAAAACATTTCGCCGCAACTGAAGAAATGTCTAGCTGTTCCACTGCAATAAGTTTTTACAGTTGAGTTCTGACATCACAATGCCTGCTGCCAGCAGCCAGGTTGAAAGGTCGGTCACGGAGTGGAATTTCCTTCTTTTGATTTTTTTGTAAAGAAAAAGTGATCCATGGAAAGGAGATATTTATGGCAACAAGTTTATTTTTTCCATGCTATATGTCATTGCAGAAAAGATAGAACCTCTGCAAATGTGTACATACTTTAAGACACAAAATTTTTAACCTGATTTACATTAAAGTGATTCTAATATCTTGTTGCAAAAAATAGCAACTGCTTTTGGTGTGTTTAATTTGCACTGCATATTCTCGCTTTATTCTTCTTGTCAGAAATAAATATAAAAGAGCAAGACACCAAGGATTTAAGTAGTGTGAGTTAATGGTGGTAGCATTACCATGAATTATAAGGAATAAAATACCCCTACCATTCATTATAAGTATATTGAAAGTCACCTAGGAGTTCCATTGCCTTACAAAAGGAACCCGGCCTTCAGCCTTGTTCTTCTATATGGTCATGGAACTCCTCAGTGATTTGAAATATCCTTTCAAGGTATGGCAAGGGGTACTTTATCCCAAATGTATTAATGTCCCATGTCTTTAAGAAAAATCTTCCCATATTTTCATTCCTTTGACTAAATACCCATAATGGTACACTGTCCTTCAAGGACGCACTTTTAATTGGTTACATGTTTTTGAAGACATTGCATCACTAAAATGCATGCTACACCCTTAACAAAATGGTTGTTATTGTGCTGCATCATGTTTTCTCCTATATGTCTATAGATCCCTAAATATTAACCTTGTTATGACCCTTGACATACGGTAGCACCAAAACGTGTTTCTTCTGAATCCTCTCAATTCCACATTTGGGCATTAGCTGCCAAATGTAATTCTTTTCTTTTCTGCCAAATGTGGCATTGTCCTTTGAGGAAATTCTAAGTGAGATAACACTCATACACCCATATTTCCAATGTTCTCCTAAGACAACTGATGGCTTTATTTAATTCCTATATATTGACTAAAATCACAGTAGTTATAGCGTAGTCCTTAACACATTCGCCACCCAAGGCTTCCCAGATTCATCAAGACTACCATGATGTCAAAGTTTAAATGTGGACCTGCACAAATATCAACTCTTTCATATTGATGATTGTATATTAAAATATCGAGGAAAATATGTTGGGTGGTCATATATTGACGCCTAAACATTGAGAGCCCCAAGTATCATGATGGTAAGGGTATACAGATAAGTATAGATTTATTACTATCCTTAACTCTACATCTATATGCCTTGATTTGTATATCCTCAAGTTTCATGCAGGTGAAATTAAGTATAGTAAACTACATCAACGACCAACTCATCCACTTGAGTAGAACAAAAGCTAAGAATAGTAAATCTATACTTTCTTTATAAATGCTTACCCTGAAGACATGTTGGAAGTCGCAATATATATCTATATATTTGCAAGCAAATATTCTTGACCTTGATATATGGACATTCGCTGTTTAAAAAGATGCAAACCAATCTGCCTTGTCCTCCTCTGAACCATCTTAGTTTGATGTTATGTTATGTTAATCAAAGATTTATAGACCGCACAACTACTCAACAGAGTGTCCCGGCACTATGAGAGATGAGACGAAAGAGCTAGGACCCAGAGACCAAGAGGGGCTAATAAATTAAGGTGAATGTTGAAACATCCAAGTTTTTAACTACTTTCTAAACTCCAAAAGGGTTGTGGTCTGTCCCAGCGATAAAGGCAGGCTATTCCAAGCACGAGCCACTTGCACATGAAAAGACCGACCTATGCAACGTGCTCTACAAAAACTCGGTGCCATGATTAAATATTGATGAGCTGATCTAAGCGATCTGCGAGGAGTGTAGTAGAAAATGCTTTTCTGGATGTAATGTTTTCCCAGCCCATGAAGAGCTTTGAAGGCAACAGTTAGGGTTTGAAAAGAATTCTGGACCGGACGGGAAGCCAATGTAATTTCTTCAGATAGTGATACATTTGTTTTCTGGCCCCTAACTTCAGGATCGCTCTGGCCGCTGAGTTCTGAACAATCTGAAGCCTGTTCAGTAAGCACTCCTGGAGGCCAAGATATAGGACATTAACATAGTCCAATCTGGAGGTGATGAGAGCCTGCACCACTAACTTTCTATGCATCATTGGTAGCAAGTAGAGAAATTTCCTAATCATTTTCGGAAGTCCAAAAGATATGCCAGTCACTGTCTGAAAATGAGTTTTTATGGATAGCATGTCATCCATTTTTACTCCCAGTTTTTTAACTGTGTTAACTGCCATCTGGGGTGGCGACATTTCGTCAGGCCACCACTGTTTCCAAACATCCAGAGGGGGGAGCCAAAGAAGATAATTTCCGACTTCTCAGGATTGCATTTGAGTTGGTGGAGTTGAAACCAAGAGAAAACTTCTGTCCGGCAATTTCTAATCGTCTACTTGTTACAATCTTCCCCATTCCTACATTCCGTTCCTTCCAACAGCAACTGAGTGTCGTCCGCATAAGATATAATCTTCGCTTTGCCCGCCTCTGTCAACTTGGCTAGGGGGGACATGTAAAGATTGAATAATACAGGGCTCAAAATGGAGCCCTAGGGGACCACAACATTCAAAAGAGGAATCCTGGCTGCAAAGGGAGGAGACCAGACCTCTTGCCTTCTGTCCTTCAGAAAGGAGGCAAACCATTTCAACACTGTGCCACCAAATCCACACTCCTGCAATCTCTGCAGTAGGCAATTATGGAGCACGGTGTCGAAAGCTTCAGAGAGGTCCAAGAGAATCAGCTTTTCCTCCCTTATCAATGGTCTCTCTGATGGTCTCAGAGACCTCAAGTAGGACCATCTCAGTGCTAAAGTTGGAACGAAAACCTGATTAGTTTGATTGAAGAAGGTTATTTGTTTCAGCAAATTTGGAAACTACCAAAATATACATATTTTTCCAAAGTTTTGGCAAAAAACGGGGGAAGGGAGATAGGTCTAAAGTTGGAAAGTATAGTTTGGTCTGCTAAGGGTTTCTTCAACAGTGGAATCCCTTTTGCACTTTTCCACTTCTCAGGAACCTGACCGGTGCTCAAGGACAGATTCAGGATAATGTTGACTGTAGGATTCAGTATCTCTGCCATCGCGGCCAGAAATTTAGCGGGGCAAGGGTCTGACGGGGAGCCAGACTTCAGACCGGCAAGGGTCTGACGGGGAGCCAGACTTCAGACCCTTCATTATTGATAAGGAAGATTCCAAAGGAACTGGGGGAAAGCAGATAAGGGAAACATTACCTATCTTGTTATGACAGTTGTGCAGGGCGTCCTTGTTTTCAGGTCCCTCCTGCTCTCTGAACGAAGATTGGATCTCTGTTATTTTCGTGTAGAAAAAATTGGCCAACTGACTGATCCGATCCACGGAGAAGGAGGGATGGTTACGTAATAATTCGACAATTTACTATTCACTAGAGAGCAGCAGCGAGTGAGAACGCCAGAACACCAGAACGCAATTCAACATTCTGGTGAACGGACGACTGACGGGCGGCAAGCGGCAAGTGGAGAGAAGCGAGCATCAAGAATTTGCCCCTACCCTCGCCCTTTTCCCCCAGGCCTTCCGGCCCCCAGGCCCCCAGGCCCCCTCACCTGACCGGGTGCCCTGGTGGACACGTGTTCACTAGTACACTAGAACGCCAACACCAAACACAGCAAGCACAGTGAGTCGAGCCGGCATCGGTACAGCGGTACAGCGGCCAGCAAGCCAGGGGGGGGTGAATCAATCACCCGCAGCCGCAGCCGTTCGTGGCTGACCCTTCCACTCCTCGGCTGTGCTCTGTGTGGCGGTGCCAGCAGTTGCAGCGGACCGTGCCTCCCGGCTCCCGGTGCCCGCACTGAGGCAACGAGTGCACTGAGGCAAAGAGGGGAAAGGAGAAAGGAGGAGTCCTGGGTGAGTCTGGGAGAACTGTGTTGCGGCGAAATTTGACAGCTAACTGCGGCGGAAATCAGCGGAGGATTAACGCGCCCCCCGCAGCATCTGCATCTACCCAGGTTGCGGGAGGCGCCCGAGAGGAGGCACTCGAGTGTAGGGCGAGTGTAGGTCGCACCTGGCGAAGAGTGGTGAAAGCGGCAGGTGCCCCGGCCTTAGCAAGGCCACACCAAGGTGGTGCAGGAGCAGGTGGGGGTGCGGACAGAGCCGGAGCACAAGCACGGGCATAGGGCCCTGTTGAAAGCCAAGCAGTAAAGGGCAATAAGAGAAGGTGGCGCGGCTAATGCAAACCGGCATTACCAATACCATCTATGTCGTCAGCCAGCCGCATTAAATAGGCAGAGGAGCACCAGCACCACCAGCGGCATCAACTAGACCAGAGGTGAGAGAGCGTTTTGCCCCATTAGCAGCCACCCCCAAGTCCTAAGCCACGGCGCTAGCCAGCGCAGGGCTGCTCTAACCGAAGCACTGCCGGGTAAGAGATTGTTAAGTCCCAGTATTAGTGGAAATTAAGGAAGTGCTCTCTGGCCACCAGCACCCGGGTATGCGCACCCGGGTACGTGCACAGAAACACAGTGCTGGGTGCCTGCACAGATGCGATCAGGCACTATCCAACAGGAGGCCATAGCAAGATCGCGAAGGAAACAAGAAAACAAAAACAAAAAAACAAAATTAAAAGAACAAGAGGAGGAGGATTTACAAACCCACATCGGGGAAAACGGAGTGGGTCACAGGGACAGGCTGGTTTCAGTCCCAACCCCACCAACAAAGACAAACTCCAAACCGACTCACCAAACAGAGATACAAAAGTTCTTCTTCTTAAAAGACCCCTTGGCGGCTATGTACGCCCTCCAAAGGGAATCTTCGCTACTGCCAATCCCAATGCAGCCGGCCAAAATACAACCTTCTCTCAGAGCTTCAATGGCCACTTTAGACAGTGTATCATTACAAGTACAACTTCTAGAGTCTCGGCTGGTATATACAAATGGCAGGAATTTGGTACCAGTAACAGCCCAGGTGCACCAGGCAGCTATCGAAAGGACGGGACTAACTCCCAAAACGAAACCGGGAGATGTAACTGAAGTACAAAAAGAAACCACTGTAAAAACAAATACAAATAACATCGAAGACACTGTGGAACCCTCGGATCTAGAGGTCCTAGAGGCCCTAGAGGCTCTTATAGGGATAAGTAGAGACTGTGAAAAATCCTACCCCCCTATTGAAGGTCAAATACAGGAAGAAAACGACCCTTCACCAATAGTGAGTCGAAATGTCGGTGAATTTCCCCAAGGAAACAAGGAACAGTGCAGTGCTAACCCAAAATGGACAAAGGAGGAAAAAATAGATCTAATAAAATCAGCAGCAAGTCTAGCAACAAAGGAATTGTGGATCAGCAAATCGATTTCTAATATAAGCGAGGCGAACCTAATTGAAGTCTTGGAGTGTCTAGAAGGGATGGAACAGGATAGGGAGCAATTTACCCCGTACCCAAAGAACACAACAACGCAAAGAAGAGCCATTTTGGTCTCATCAACGCCTCTGAACCCTCAAAGAATTCAGCACGTCAACATAACAGAATCACATGAGGATGGCGATAGTCCCATAACAAAGAAACAACAAATCCTGTCTTCACCAATAACAATCTCTTCTGGAAATAGGTCAAGCCCCAGTTCGCCAGCACTGACACAACACAATGATGACCGCCATAATACGAAATAGGCTGACAATTTGATTCAAACCTTGGAACAATCAATAAAGGTATTAAACTTCCAATCTGAAAAAATGGACGTCCAAATTGATCTAATAAACTTGATGGCTAGTCATATCGTCGGAATAAATAAAAAACTGGACGCAATAACAGTGTTACTAATAAAAAAAGAAACTCCAGACAGGCAGAGTGACACAAATAATCAACAAGCCACCTGCCACTTTAGCCCGATAAAGAGAAACTGGCTACATTACTGGAAATCTTTTAAAAGATGTTTTAGGGACAGCTAAACAGTCATTAAAACATCAGTATCAAGGATCATTTAAAAAAAAATTGCGCAAGAGCAATCTTCCCACTTATCTAAAGTCAACAATGAAGAAGCAAAAAATTAAATCGACGCTCAAACAAACTCAGATCTTGAGATAAATCCAATTCAACGCGAAGACCAAATAGCGTCACCACAGCCAATAACAAAGGCGGAAGTTAAAATCACAAAACGGGAAAGAAAGCGCGCAAGGTAGGCCAGGCTTAAATACAATAAACTACAAAATATAGCCCCGGTTAAATATTTTCCACTGTTTACAACAAATCCGAATACAGAATTGAAAGTAACACCTCGATCCTTATCAGAGGCAGAAAGCGCAGAAAGGAATCAAGCTCACTTTTCACACCCCTCCTTCGCAGACAGCCAAGACTTAGGCACACGGCAAAATCCTGTTCTGAGTCTCAAAACATTCACGGAGTCAGAAGTCCAGTTCGCATGGATAAGGCGAGTGGTCAAGAAACCCCGCTGGTGCAGCAACAGAAGAATACAAAACAAGATGAAAACGAATTGCAAGAAGTAGCCGACATGGGAAAACAGCAATTGTTAGGACAAAGCAGCCCGAGTGGAGCCAAAGTACAAAATAGTCAACATTTGGTACGACAAGACGCAGACTTGCAAGAGGGGCCCAACCAAGCAGAACTCAAGCAAAATAGGCCAGAGGGAACATTGTCAACTATCCCTCAAATCCCCCTGAAATCAATTGCCGTAATATTAAGGGGGAAGGATCGTCACTGCAAGCTCTTAGTTCAGGAGCAAGCGGACTCACAAAAAAAGACGTCAACCCAAAAACATATGGGCCCTCCAACTGCTAAGCTAGAGGTAAAAATTAAAAATCCTGCAGAGTACGAACAGTGAGGCAGTGAAGAACCCCTGCAAATCCTCACAGGGTTGGGGGAAGAAACTGTAGCGTCCCACAGCCCTCTGAAAAGCAAGAAGTAATAGATCCGTGTGAACTGAAGTTGTCTTTTATCCCGGAATACCTATCGAAAGGAACCCAGGACACGCTCAACAGGGAAAACCTTTTGAGACTATTTCATGAAATCGCCCGAACTAAAAGGAATCTGTTCACGTGATTTAATTTCAGTGGAATTCAAGGAAACACCCTGAAGGGGGGTTGAGGAGTCCCTGACAACGTGGGCGTCCAAGGACCTGGTGGACAACATTATAGCTATGAGGGGAAGATTTGAGACATGGGGAATCAGGCTTCAGGCAGTGCAACGTCCAAGGTACCTGTATCCCTTCTTAAACAATCCAAATGAAGAGCAAAGCCCACAAAGACAGCAGCACACATGTTTACGCGTAGCACGTTCCAATTCACCGACGACATCAGTGCAAAACAATAGGCACCCTAAAAGCGACAGTTTGGGCACAACTGGGGAAAGCCCTCAGGACCTCAAGGACTGGGCCTGGATCGCAAAAACACTGAATGATAAGCATCCCTAACAAAGGAATACAAACATCGGAAATGGCAAGAGAAAACAAGGAATCAATCAACATCTCGCTTTGTTCATGGAATGTGCACGGCTTCAGGGATATGGGCCAAGATCAAGATCCAGTAACCTTCTTAAATCAACAACAAATAATCATGCTTCAGGAAACATGGAATATCGGGGCAACCTCAATACCTGGTTTCATTGAACATCACTGCCTGGCAGAAAGACACTCAAAGTATGGCCATCTGAAAGGGGGCCTATCAACCTTCATAACTTAAAAACTGAACTGGGAAACCGAAGAGATAGACACAGGGGTAAACTGGATCCAAGTGACCAAGGTAACCGGCAAGGAACAAACTATAATTCTCCTCCTAATAAATGTAAATGTTTATATCCACCCAGAGAGAAAGAAGCAAAATGGTAAATACATAACTCTAATATAACTGCTGAAAATATTGCAGAAAAGCCATTCAAACGCCCAACTGGTGATCGCCGGCGATTTCAACACCAACCTTTTGGCACCCAACCAGGGAAGAAACTGTAAAGTATGGAACGGTGCATTGGAATTTGTTCGCAAACTAGCAGCACTTGATCTAATAATCATGAACGGTAACCCCCCTTGGGATTCGCCTCCAGCTGCAACATACCTGAGTGGAAAAGTTGTTTTGACAATAGACTTTAATATTACGAGTACTAAACAGCTCTCAGAAATAACTAGTTTCAGAATAATTACGAACGGGCTGAAAGTGATCATCTGCCGTTAATACTGAATCTTAAGAATAGAACAGACTTTGCTCAGAGGAATAACGCCATTACGCAGCATTCAGAAACATTCAACTTGCACAAAGTAAAATGGCGAGGAGATGCTCCAGAACTTATTGTGAACAAAGTAAAGTCATTTATCGAAACCCAAGGCCCGGTTCAAGAACGGGCTCATGTAAGACATTGGGAGCAAATGGTCGAGTTTTTACTCCAAACCTTCCCGGTTATCAAGCCACAGAGGTCTTTAAAAACAGCCAAAAGGGACCCATGGTTCAATCATGATCTGAGAACGAGCAAAAGAGAGATCGCGAGAGAAGTGCGACGTCTATCCCGAGAGGGAGAAAAGGACCTAAAGCAGGAAAAAACAAAGCTGCAGACACTAAGGAGTGCTTACAGAAAGAAGTTGGAGAAAGCAAAAACAAAGTATAAAGAATCGATCTGGCAGCAACTACTAATAGCCAGCAAAAAACCCAACAGCAGCGATTTCTGGGGGATCATCAACACTTTACCAACAGGCAGGAATCGGTGCAGAAATCTGGTCAGAACATGTAAAGACCTTGTTCAACCATCCCAGGAGGGACTTAGAACAACATCCCCAGTGGCAACATCATGAATAAAACGAGGCACAAACCGGATCGAGTCATGCAACAGCAACGGCTAATTCAGCATCTAAACTCCGTTTTTGAAGAGCAATCTCCTCTGACAAACGAGAAAGAACTAAAAATCCTTATAAAGAAATTAAAGTCTGAAGGAGTGGCAGGGCCAAATGGCATTCCAAATGCAATCTTCAGGAATAACCCAGAGCTATGGTCTGAAATCCTAACACCAGTCTTCAACGCGATTTACGTAAATTCTAATATCTAAGCTTCCTGGAGGGGGACTGTCATCCACCCCATATATAAAAAGGGATATCATGGAAACCCAGGGAATTACAGATGAATCTCCTTTATTGACGTGGAAGCCAAACTTTACGCCTCATGCCTATTGAACCATCTGAAATGTTGGATGGAGGAACAAAACATCATCCCTAACTTCCAAACAGGATTCAGGCAAGGCATGGGCACTCAATCGAACCTTGCAACCCTAGCTCTCTTGAGGAAAAAGGCACAGAGAAGGAAAGTCCGCCTCTTAGCCTGTTTCGTGGATATCAAATCAGCATTTGACAGAGTGAGCAGGAATCTTTTATGGAACAAACTTAAAAGATGGGGCATACCAACTGCACTCCTTACCGCAATCATAGCCTTGCACACTGACACCTGGGCAAGAGTCAAGCTGGGAAACGGGTCGAGCACCACTGGAAGTATTTCTACACAAAACGGTCTGAAGCAAGGCTGTGTCTTGGCCCCAAGCCTGTTTAATCTGTATTTATCGTACATTGCCCGACACATTGATAACCCAGACTGCCACCCCCCAAAACTGGCTAACAAGCCAGTCGCGATCCTCCAATATGCAGACGACATAGTCTTGTTAAGCCAAACCCCAGTGGGATTACAAAGATCAATAAACAACTTGGCATCCTCCCTGGACTCGGAACTGCTAGAGATAAAGATAAAACAAAAATTGTTCGTCTGGTTGACAGTAGGAAATTAAAGTTCAAATGGAGGGTAAAGGGGGCCCATGTGGAAGAAAAAAGTGCATACAAATATCTGGGAGTAATAATCGGGCAGGGCACAAGTCGCAGAGAACACAAAATGGCCCTCAAAGCAAAGACTCAGTCCCTGATCTACGCATACAGATCATTGCGCAGAAAATTGGACTGTCCTAACCATTCGCACCTGTTAAAAGTAATGGCTGCCCAAATCCAACCAAGTTTGTCATACGGTCTTGTCCCCTGGTGTGGCAAAGATTCGCATTTCCTGAACGAATTGCAGTCAAAAATCTATAAAGCAGTTTTTGACTTGACAAAATCTGCCTCGCCCGCCCAGGTACGACTGGAATTTGGGCTTCAGGATCTTAAACACAGGGCAATGAGCAACTTCATTAAATTCTGCCACACCCTCCGGCTATCCGAAGAGGATACTCTAAATAGTCTCTGCTGGGATGAAGTAAGGTCACAGAACAAGCAAGAAACCCCAAACTCTTGGGGGAGTTATCTGAGTACATCTTTGGCCACTTTTGAACTCCAACCAGCTTGGGACAACAAGATGGATCGAGCGGCCTTTAACAAAACCGCAAACGCCGCAAGCAAAAAGAAATCTTTATTGGAAGATAAATTTGCGCTCACAAAGAGACAGCATGGATGGACAGTCATGAATTCATACAGGTCTCTAAAGCCACAAGCCTATTTATCTGCCCATTTCAGTTCCTTTTTAAAGACGTGCTTTCTAAAGTTCAGGATGGGGGTGCATGTCTCCAAGGATTTATCCCCCTCATGGGCGACAAGTTTTAACTCAGAACGTTGTTGCTTATGCGGCCCATCTGCTGTGCGCCTGTCCAGCCATGTTAACCCAAAGGAGACAATATCTAAAGGCGATATTTATCAACCAGAACATTCGCTCAAGCAGACAAGCAGTGATAAGCTGGCTGGAGGGCTCGTCGTGTCTCTTGTCTTGCCGAGGAGTCAAATTCATGAGATTAGTGAACAGCTGCCTATTGCAAGTAGATGATCTAAAATTGTTTTTGCATGTAACGTATCCCCGTACTTTTAATTTGATGGTACATAATTTTAACTTTCCCGCTATAACCTGATTTAAAAAATAGTTTTAGAATGATTTTTATAATGATACATTTTTATACACTTGAAATGTACGGGAATCAGAGTACAGATGCAATTATGATTGCTTGCATAATGACACTCCCAGCTGTTTGTGTAGATGAAGTTCATTTCTTTTATGTAGGGGGGGAGTATTGTGATGATTTTAATTAATCAAACAATAAACATTAAACTTTAAACTTTAAACTATTCTTTAGATACCATGTAGCTTGAGATGAGCAAGAAATGAAGAAATGCTGATCATGAAACTGACCTCCCTCTGTCTAACACAATTCTCATTATGTTATGAGCTAGTATGCTTCCTAGTAATTCATTCAAGCTAATCCCGTGACTAATACCTACCCATATTAAGTAGCTTGAGAAGATGAGGATATTCTGTAGACCTATTGCCACAATTATAGTTAAGGCAACCTCTCTGCACATTTCTCTGTGCAAATTTCTTTTACAAACAGTGGCCTCTTGCATAGGTGATAGAGATCCAACTACTTTTATATCACACTGTATCATCGTCAGCCGTGACCGGCACAGGTAACAGCTGGGGGGGCGAAGTGGACACACGCCAGGGCAGAGAAAGTAAATTAAAAAAAATTCAAAACACTAATGCGACAAGTAAGTGTTTTTTTTTATTTTACTTTCCCGTCAGCTGTCCAATTCTCAGCCCACCTGACCGCCCAGCCTCCGCCCGTCTCACCGCTGTTGCATGTGCTGGCCGCGCCTGATCACCATAGTATTAGGCTTTAGATCAGTCAGACCATGTCAGTCAGATCTAAGTGACATTTTGACCACATGGGCATAACATATTGTGTTTTGCATTTTGTCAGGTAGAAGTAGAAGTAATCTACCCACAAACAGAAGGTTGAAGTTATTCGTGACTAAGGCACTCCATGAGAAAAGTTTTTACCGAACAAAGGGTGATCAGACGTCCAAGATGAGCAATGTATGTTATGTTTGTGGTTCCACACAGTGAAACTCATTTCTGTACAGGCTGACTACCCTTACTGACATCCTTCCCCTACTAGGAGTTTTAGGTAGTCACCACACTGGGAAGCAGCTCCTTCTCCTGATCCATATACTTGACTCAGCAGCAAAGAGAAACTGTCAGACAATGTCACCTAATCAGAAAAACTGTTTGCAATGTATGTGTGTATGTATGCATGTCTGTATGTGGTATTTGAGTAGGACACATAGAGCCAAAAGATAACAGAGTGTTGTGCAGTGTCAAAGCCAAGCTTAAAGGCATTGAGGGACAGGAGAGGTAGCTGGATGGTGGACAATGAATGTATATTGTGATGTACTCTTCTTTAAAGACCTGAATTCTGCTGCACTGGAATAGATTCTCAGATGTGCAGAGGGATTCCTCTTTACTATTGCACCAACTGATGTTAAGTGCAGGTTGCGCCAACCGGACGTCTTGAAGCCAGCTAAATTCAAGAGATCAGGATGTACATAGACCGTATTAAAGGTGTGTGACTCCTCAGTTACACATCGTACACTTGATCCCAACACAAAGGGTGGACCTTGGCATTACCTACTTCAAGGAGAGCAGCATCTTCATGATCTATGGCCTACGCTATGCTTCTTGGTTGCTATATCAGATCCTCCAGAGTGCGGAAGAGGGACTCAGTCTGGCAGGTGAAGGTGGGAGACCACCCTGGAAATTCAATTGGGCTAAAGTATTCGGGGGTTCTTAAGAATCAGACTGACAACATTAACAGGGCGTTCAGTGGAATTATCAGTGCACTGCCATTTTCCACAAGAATATATTTGTCAAGCAACACACTTTCCAAGCAACTGGGAGAGTTTAGTATCTGCATTGGCCATAAGCTTCAGGAAACATAGGTGCCCATTTATACTTGAGCGGTCAGTCCGTCCTCCACCAGGGTCACAGAGTAAATTATTGTCACCCTGACCGAGGTGCCGACCACCAAATTTTGAAATGGCTCAAGGCCCGGTGGACATTACATTGATAGGATGCACAACCAAGCCACTTCTTGTCAATGCATTGTAATTTTGCTGGACAGCTCTGTCAACATAACTGAGCTGTCCAGCAAAGTTACAATTGTTCTTTTTTTCAAAAAGTGGGATTTTCTTCATCAAAATAAAAACAATGCCCCCCTCACCATGGGAGTTTCTTCACATTGCAAAGGGGCATTGAGCACTTTTCAGTGTCCCTTTCCGACTGGTTTTTCCGGGCGGTGATGGGCATTGAAAAATGGCAATATGTCCACCATTCTAAATTAGGTTGACAGACATGTAGCCAAATCTCTGATGGCCCTTACTCTGTCCGGCCATTGGAGAAGTTTGACCACGGCATCATCAAACTAAGTTCTGCCCAAAATAAAATCATGTGGTGGACCAGAGCCGTTGCGATGTAGTTCCCTCTCCATCAAGAATTAAATAAGGTGCATCATGAGACATAGGGGAGTATGAACCAAATTGACCTCTAAACTCTGCATGTTCCAGTACACAAAAAGAGTTATGAAGGAAATAACCAATGGAGTGTACTAGAGTTGTGCAATCAGGCTCCGTAGACCCACCCCAACATGTTCTGTGTACAACAAGGGGGCACCTTATGATTTGTGTCTTGGGTTTCAAAGTCACAGCTGCTTATATCTAAGGTTTGCCTTAAGCGAAGATTAGGACCTCCCCATTGCAGCGCTACATGCACTCAAGTCTATGCTCTATCACCTCCTTGGGTAGCTAGAATGCTCTTGATTTTCCTCTGTTTTAAAAATACAAGCTTGGTGGAGACCGTTGTCCTGTAAAATTTTTAGCATAAGGCCTCGGTGTGTATTGCCATTAGTTGTTAACACTGTTTGCACTATAATCAGGGCCCCTGGAATAATGTGATTCTGCAGCCACTGCATTTTTCACACAATTATGAATCTCCACATTTACCACATAATCTATTACCTGCTGCATAAAATGCAGCAATTTGTTTTGCGGGCAGTGAAAGGCCCTTTCCAAAGGTTGACTGGTCAACTTTTAGTAGTTTATTGCTGGATTTGAGTATTAAAGGGCAAATTATGGGTGATAATAACAAAATAATGAATGCTGTCACGATGTGCCGCATTATGCTGATAATTTGCATTATTCTCCTCCTCCCAAGAAAAGGGGGGGAGGGGGGAGGGCAAGTGCACACCTGTTTCTTCCACTTATTCGGTTCTAAAAAGTGTATTCCTTTTTAATCCTTTACCGTGCAGCTCGGTAACGTGGCCTGAATTATTTTTCTCCTGCCAGTACAGGCGTTTGTATTTTGTTTCGTCCAAAACCAATGAAAGGAAATAATCTGACAGGAACCACTTGCACAGTGCAAGAATGTATTTGTGATGCTAGGAGTAGGAACCCGAGCCCGCTACTCACACTCATGAACGACATCTATTCAGAGGGCTGCATCCTGCAACAATCTGTTGTGTGGTTTCAGAGCTAACGTCACAGTGTTACTTATGATTCCAATTGGGAGTGGAAACTCATCTAGGAACATCAATAAATCCCACCAAGTCCCACCGGAAGTAGGGACGTTGGCAACACTGGGTTAGTAGAGACACTTTTTCGAAATAAATCTTGTTTCACCCTGTTCACTATTGAAAAGATAATTTCAACAGGACCACTGATAGGTGACATTAGCACTTAAAAACACACATCATCCAGGACCCCAGAATTGAGTGCATGTGTACCGGCTGTGGGAGTACAAAGTTTACCCCTCTGGAGTTTGAAAACTCCTCTTGTTCTTGCCAAGTTGAATGTAAAGAGTTTATACAAATACCAAGATGGGCTTGTCTCCAAAGCTGATCAGGGGAGCAATTTTAAATACACGCAGCGTATTCTGACTTCTCTGTCAGGTATGTTCACTCAAGTCCAATTGTCACCTTTAGGCGCAGGTACCTGGCTTCAGCTTGGATCTTATGCACCACTGGCCGCGTGACTGTAAAAACAGTATCAAACCAAGTCATTGGCCATCATTAGAAGGCCTTTGCTCAAAACTCTTCGAAGCCCATACCAAATAGTTCCACACAGACCAGAAAACAGATACAACAGATGCAACAGATACCATTGGGACTCAGGAACTCATATTTGGTCTTTACTATTTAGGCACAAAGAGCCTGATTTAGAGTTTGGCGGGCTGGTATACTCCATCACAAACTGACCAGTATACTGCCCCGCCCGCCTTATTATCTAATGCCCTTGTGATACCATGGATGGGATATCAGTCACGTTTGTGGTGGAACACCCATTTGCCAAACTCTAAACTGGGCCCAGTGCTTAACATGAGCCGGTGATTTTCGGTGCTCAGCACCAGCACTTAATTGTAAACACCACACTTATGACACTCTGCCACTTGGTGGCACTGCTCATCTAATTTAGAGAGGAGCAGAACAATTGTTGTTTATGAATACAATATACATTAAATGAATACTAATTCCTGCCTCCCCAGCCATTCTTTAGCTTTAGGGACCTGGAATAATCTTAACTGTTGCACTTGCAGGTGAGAGTGATGGTTAGTAGTTGTTTTGACCGCCATTGGCAGTGAAGTCAGGGGAAAGGGGTGGTGCAAGCTGCAGTGGCCCCCTGGTAAGGGCCCTGTCACTTATTATTTTAGAAATCAAGCGCTGATTGGGTCTAAGGGCTTTATCATCCCAGCATCATTTATACTGTGGGGAGGTAAAACCAGTGAATTTGAACTGTGTTTTGAAATTAAGAACAAGAATATGTCTGTGTGAAAAAGTATGTGTTAATTTACCTATGGATTAGCTCTTAACTTAAAGGAAACCCTGAACAAACCTACGCTGCAGGTAATTGTGTAATTATACAATTGTTTACTGTTCATAAATGTATTTTATGAGTAGTAACTTTATGACTGCGGAGTCTCCACACACAAAAAGATAGGACTGTCCTATGTTTTTATGTGCGGAGACTCAGCAGTCTTAAAGATACTACTTGTAAAAATACCTTTGTGAATAGCAAACAACCATAAACGTACATAAATGTGTAAGCTTACCTTAGTGAACCAGCCCCTAGTGCACAATTCTTCTCAGCTGGTGGTGGTCATCAGCGTATCAATGTATTGTTGCTGTATTTGCGTATTTCTTCGGTTTGAGTGATGCAGGCGGCACAGGTAAGAGCGGTGAAGTGGGGCAAGGAGAGTCGACGGACAACGGGATGGGTAAAATTAAATAAATAAAACCACTTACTTCACACTCGTGCATCGCTGCCTCGGCGATGCGGTGAGCACAAGGTAAGTGGTTTTATTTATTTTTTTATTTAATTTTACCTATCCCGTCCTCTGTTTATTTCCCCCCACCCCACTCAACCGCTAATACCTGGAGTGATGTGACGTGCACAAGGGTTGTCAGAAAGCCCAGAGTAAGTGAGCTGGAAAGGGATTTGCTTGGAGGAATGAAGGTGTTAAGATATTGTGGAGATTTCTAGTTGAGGATATAGTGCCCCCTGGCGAGGGAGAGTGAGGCTTGTGACCTAAGTCCCTGGTGACGTTGAATTCCATAAAGGTATGGTCTCCACAGTAGAGATGCTGAGAGTTGGGAATGTGGAGTTTTGGGATTAACAGATTTCAGAACTAGAGTTACTCCTTTGTCATATGTGGATAAACAGCAAGATAAATTAAAAAAAGGTTGTGCCATGCCATCTGCATTACTTTGCATTTGGGTGTATAACGGCTTAATAGTATAGGTACTTAGTTCGCCAAGGGGGGGGGGGGGCACTTGTTTTAGTATGGTAAGAATACACAGAGAAAGGACCTGGAAATCTATGGGGAAGGTGATCAGTTTTCCCTTTTTGGAAGGATGGCAGATGAGAGCACAGATAAAAGCTCACACAGGCCCAGCAATGCAAATGAATCAGGATGTGTAGCTAATGCTGACCAGTTCTTTGAGATGAGATACATGAAGACACCTCTGTCTTTGCAATGGTCCATGCTAAAGAGGTTATAGCTAATTGGTAGTTGGTCCTAGAGGGCGTAGGGAGCACTCATCAATCCATGTCTTCATGGTAGCTGGGTGGTTCTAGGAGTTTTCAGTGATTATGTCATGAATGCTGGTGAAACACTTGGGTGCAGGCCATTTATTGACCAGGACTCTTCAGAAGGCTGTTGCATGGTTGAGGCAGTCTCGAGATAGGGATAGGGATGGTGTCAGGTTTGGTTTTGTCTGGCTGTCCATCAGTGAGGGATCTTCCTGAGTCATTGAAACTGAGGCCAAGCTGAGTCAACAATGTGCAGGGGGCAGTGTAACTACAAAGGCGAAAGGTGCTGTAGCACCCAAAGATAACCCTGCAGAAATTCAGAAGTGGGATGAGTAAGAACAAGGCCTTTAAATGTAGTTGTTATCTTGTTGCATTTGCTGTAAGTTCCAAGACAGAGGTTCTGTGTCATGCAATGCTTTCTGACATACTGCTGCTTATTTAAAATGGGGTGGGGGGGTTAGTGTTTGTTTTTTATTACCTTTAATTGCAAAGTGAGGGAATTTTGTAATGTGAACCAAGTGAGAATCTTGCTAGGGTGCAGAAAGTATGAAAGGAAATGCTTCAGGATGTCAAGCGTTTTTGTAACACACATCAGCATTTAAATACTTGTAAATTAACTTGACAAATATTTCAATATCAGCAACAATAAAAATTTAAAAGAGGCACATTTGGTTTTTTGTAGTAAATCTGTAGACTGATTGAAACAAAGATGTTAATAGGATCAAAACAAACCAAGCCATTTTATTTGAGTAAGACAAAAATGCTAAATGTGCTCAAATCTGATTTCCACTTTATCGTTCGCCCCTGCATAAGTTTAGCAGTAAAGCATCATGACTGATGCAAATTTTGTGCCCATTTCAAAAGGGCATTGAATAGGAAAATATGCGCTAAGTAAACGCCAGTACCCTGTCACACCGTACTTTAGACACACAGTTAGGACAATTTGCTAAAAAATGCACCACATGCATTACTTGCCCACCATTCTTCTGCCGAATGGGCTTGGCTCATTTGCTACACTTTGTGTAACATGTGCATTTGCACACCCCCTACTACTTTACTGACATAACAATGGCAAAGGCACCCTGACTCTGACAATTGTTCCAGAGCCACTGCCAATGTTGGTGGAGATTGCGGCCTGTGAGACATGGATGTTCAGCCCAGTGCAACAATTTGATTCACTGTTCTCTGAGGGTAAGGGGTGTTTGAAGTTGGCTGGGATGGATTGTCATAGGCATGGGTTTGATTGAGAGGACTGACTGCTCAGTCAGGCTTTTTGGTTGCTTGGGTATTGTGCTGGGTGAAGCCTTGCACAGGTTTTGTCATCAGAGTATGCTGGATTCGGGGCTGCCAGTGAGTGCAGAACGTACATGGGATTCAGAGAAGCAAGTTCCTATTGTGTTAAAGGCCTTCGTGTGCAATTCTTTTTTAGACAAAGTTAGCTGGGTGGTATTCTTGTGCATGTCGGATTGTTGTTTATGGTAACTTCAGGGGATGTATGTAGTTTTTAGATCGAGCCTGGGCAGCGCATGCGCTGCTCTGCAAACCATGGTGTATTGGAGTAGGTACTTGAAGCCCTGCCCACTCTCCGCCCATATTTGTCATTGGCCTGTGTCATTGTCCTTCCTAACTGCTGGCTTATGATTCGTTAATAGGCTTGTTAGTCCCTCCTTAGTACCACCTTCTCTTCATTTGTAACTTCTCATAAGGAGTGGCCCTTGTACTTCGTTTGTTACACAGTACATATTCTTTAGTCTGTAAGCACTATTTTCATTAATGAGTTTCTATTACTGCAGGAGGGTCTCTCACGCACAGTTGTGACCACAGGCTTATTTATTTAACTCGTAGCAAACAGGGAGCTCTTTAGGGGACATGGGAGACAGAAGGGGGCAATTCAGCAATGCCTTCAAGTATATAGGGGCAGATTTATGATAACTGGCACATCCCCAGGGATGCGCCAGTTATTTTGTGCCGCCGCTCTGCCACCCATGGTGCAAAAATGGCACAGATGCGTGACGCATCTGTGCCGTAAAGGTGGCGCATTGCTGGAGTTGCGTCGCAAACGCGACGCAGCTCCAGCAAGGCTCGGGGGTGCCCTATCTGTCCAATGCTGCCTCAAGCCTTACGCCTGCTTCAAGCAAGCGCAGGGTTTTGACGCAGCATTGGCCTGTGTGACTGAGTGAAATCTTATAGATTTCACTCAGCCACTTTTGCGAGGCGCACCTGCCCCGGAACGCCCACCCTGCGTCGGAACGCCCACATGTGGCGCAGGGCTTTACAACGTGACGCATCTGCCTAGATGCGTCACGTTGTAAATTGGTCATAGGGATGTGCCACGTTAACGCCGCAGTTGCGTGACGCAAACGTGGCGCATTACCAACATAAATCTGCCCCTTGGAATGCAATAGGTCTCGCATTTGTGAGAGTTTAAGCTATTGGCATTGAATTACTTTTATTTATGTGTTAAAAACCAAAACATAAACAAAAGGCATTGTCATTTACAATGCCAATAGGTCAAACTCGCATAAATGTGAGATGTATTGCATTGCAAATGCTTGTTTGTCGACGTGATGATTAACCAGTAGTCTGCCGGTAAATCCATGGAGAGAGCGAACGATGGAGACATGTTGACCTAAGGGTGAGATCCCGGGTCATTATGTAAAGCGAATAGAACAGGAGGTCATTGTTGACTATACCTTTCTTGAAGCAATTCTATTTTTTCTGTGCTAAATATCTCAGGGTGCAGCACTGAGCAAGCATGTCGAAGTGCACAAGAACCTAATGGAACATAACTAGTATGTATGGCTGCATGAGTTAAACGATGGCTGCTGGTATCGCAGTGATCTGCAGGTGACGAATTTAAGGCCTACTCAGCATGTCTATCTATCCTTTTTGAGATAAGTTCCCCATTTTCTTACATATTGTGAGCACGTTGTTTACATCTTTTAAGAAACTGCAGTCATAGGGTATTCAGTATTATATACTACAAGTTATCATAAAAGGACAATGAAATAGATTTGACTTTACGTTGTAAAGGATTTTTAACATTATTTAGCTCCTTATTAAAGTTAGAGGATACTATTAACCACCGTGACTTTCAGAATGTGCGAATTTACTCCTACACCGATGAAGACGGCGAGGTACAGGATTTGGTAAAACAAATAACTAATGAGTGGTGTAGTACATACATTTTGGCAGCAGGTGGCAGAAAAGATCAAGAAATAGTACAGTTTGTCCTCAGTCTTTCCGTGAAGCCAATATTAACATCACAATCACAAACAAGTGGTGATGCCAAATTGTTCCTTTGTTCATACAGGTTCAGGATTTTGATGGTGGGCGTGCAGCAGCACACTTCGCAGCAGGCCCGTAGCCAGAAGCGTATTTTTGGCGATCGCATCCTCTCATTAACAACAACTATATAAAAGGGACTGGGATTAAAAGAAGGGCTCTACTTGTCTCAATTTTTCAATGTAAACGGTGTAACAGTGCTACATTTTAAAGGCATTTATTGCATATTTACATTGTTATTATTTTCTTCCAAAATAAATATTTTGGATATTAGTAGCAGATGGTGCAAATAAAAGCAGTATGAACCAAGAACAATGGCCAAAACTGTAAAGCAAGTTACAAGCTCACTGGTGATTTTTTCCCACTAGGATTTTAGGTCTGGTGTTAGGCAAAACCTTTTGGGGCAGATTAACAATAACTGGCGCATCCCTGCATATCAGCAGGGATGCGCCAGTTATTGTGCGCCAAGCCTCCGCCGCCATGGATGTGCCGCATTTACAATGCGGCGCACCATGGGGCAAAAATGAAAGCGGTGCATTGCTTGAGTTGCATTGCAAGCGCAACGCAGCTCCAGCAATGCTCTGGGGGGGCGCTATTGTTAGAATGCTGCGTCAATCCTTACGCCTGCTTCAAGCATGTGCAGGGTTTTGACGCAGCATGGGCTCAAAAGTGACTGAGTGAAATCTTTTAGATTCACTCAGCCACTTTTAGGAGGCGTTCCTGCACAGGAACGCCCCCCCTGCGCCGGAACGTCTCCTTATGGCGCAGGGCTTTACAACGTGACCCATCTCCCAGATGCGTCATGTTGTAAGTACCCCGCACCATGGCTCATCTTTTGCGCCGCCGCTGCGTCACAAAACTGCGTCACAACTGCGGCATAAAAGTGGCGCAAGGGGCTTGTAAATCTGCCCCTTTGACTTAAGTAGCATTATAATATAATTACTTATAGAGGATTTCAGCCACTCCTCTTTATGCATTGGTCTGTTATTGTGCCATTTACATTTTTCTTCCGCTTGCCGTATGAGGTAATAGGTTAGGCCACTTGAGGCATTAGCTAACTTCACTGTGAGTGACTATATTCTTCCCTTTCGCAGGACGCACATCCACACAGAATGTAGTTCCCTTTTTTGCAACATCATGGCAAAACAAGCATTAGCCAAGCCATAAGGCTGGCAGACCTATTGACTTTCTCAAAGCTCGTTTACGAACTTTGTGACAAATGGAACATTTTAAAGGAGGAAAAACGTTGCTAAAAATCTGAGGACATTAAAAGACAATTTACATGGTGTGCAGTGTATCGCTCCAAGGATTTGGGGGGAAATTGTACAAAGAATGTTGTATTTTAAGCTTTTTAGACCACAAACATATAAAAATGGCAGTGGAAATTCTTCATCAAGAAGAAGAAGGGTCCTGAAAAAAGGAATCCAAAACAACTTTAGGTAAAAAGTTCAGGTCAGTTCTCGTGATTACTTTATTGCTATGAAATCCATAAGGCATTTTCCATTGTCAAGGTTGGTAGAACTTTAAGGCCAAGTATGGGCATTTGGTGTTCTTAGCTGTAGCAAAGATATCTATGTGAGGAAAACCGAAGGTGCAGAAGGCGTCGTGCATGACAGAGTCATTAAGGACCCATGTTGGACACGGCCTCGTGGCGTGGTCCCACTCCTCCCGCATGGCAAGCCCCGGACGACATCGTCCCCTGTCCTCCAGCCTGAAGCTACCCCCACCAACCTTGACGAGAGCCGCCACCCCTGGCAACCACCGGCTCTCCCCCTCCAGAACATGGCGACCCCTACTCGCCCCATGCTACGGGTCCGACCCTTGTCCCGGACCACCCTCTCCGGCCCGACTCCATCTTGGGCCTTCCATGTCCCGGCCCCATGGCCTCGGCCCGACCTCAGCCGCGGCCCCAGCCAAGCCCCGACATCGAGGCACCAAGATCCGACCAGGCGGTAAAGTGGCAACTTGTCCGCTCAAGGAGGAAGGGAATTTCGATGGCCCTCCAGCCGTCCTCGGACGCCTGGTTTTGATGGCCCTCCGGCCTCCCTGGGTGCTGGCTCCACCCCCCTGCTGGGTGTCTGGACCCTCTCATCCCGTCCCCTCTGACCCCCAGGCGTGAGGGTCTGGACATCAAAGGACTCCAGACTTATAACTGAGGCAGCTCTGGAATGGGACAGCAGTTGTATCCTGGAGTCGAGAGACCCTGAGACGAACTCACCTACTTCGACCCCTGAAACCATCTTCGGAGCCCTGCTGGCACTGCCGCGGCCCGACCTCGCTGAAACTATCTTCGGAGCCCCGCTGGCGCTGCCGCGGCTTGACCTCGCTGAAACCATCTTCGGAGCCCTGCTGGCGCTGCCGCGGCTTGACCTCACTGAAACCATCTTCCCTGCTGGCGCTGCCGCGGCCCGACCTCGCTGAACCCATCTTCGGAGCCCTGCTGGCGCTGCCGCGGCCCGACGTTCCTGAGACCACCTACGAAGCCTGCTGGCGCTGCCGCGGCCCAACTCCGAGGAACCCCCCAGCTCGAGGATTGAGAGCTGAGCGCAGGGTATCCCTGTACCAGGCTGGTACCAAGACTGTCCCGCTACCCCCTTCCCTCCGTTACTAAGACTTTAAGGAACCCTTGATCCCTCTTGTACATATTCTACCGAGATACTTGCTTGATTACTGATAAAGACGTTAAGAATCTATCCTTGTGTGGTGTCCCTCTGTAGTAGTGTGATTACTCGCCTGTACAACCTTAGGGGAGGAACCTCGCCCGGAGGTCTCTCGGCAGAGCTCGGCCAGTCTCATAGGAGAGGTGGGTCTCGGGGTGGTCGGCCAGATAGAGTCTGCCTCCCCCCCCCCCTGAGATCACCTTTCTAACAACCCACTAGTGATTTTCTTCAATAGATCTGCTGACAAAGTCTACAGGAGTGTTCTGGATGTCTGGGAGATTTGCTGCAGTGATCCATAGGTTTCTGGCCAGAAACCACTTCCATATGGTTTGGGATCCCAGTGATAATGCTCTGGACTTTGTTCCTCCTTGTTTGTTTAGATAGTACATCATTGTTGTGTTGCCCTTCTGAAAAAGGAGTAAGTCCATCTTGAAAGAGGGTAGGAAAGATTTTAAGGCAAAGTGGACAGCACTCAGTTCCAGCAGGTTGATGTGGTATGGCATTTCTTTCGTGGACCACATTCCTTGTATCTGAAGGGGATCCATGTATGCCCCCCAACCTGAAAGGCAGGCATTGGTCACTATTGTCTGTGATGGCACCTCCTGATGGAAAGGCATTCGGAATAGGAGATTTTTCAATTGACACCATCATTTTATAGAATGCTTTGCGGGTAATGGTGATCTTGTCTTCCCAATTGCGGGAATATTGGCTTCACTGATCTTATAGACACTCTTGTAGTGGTCTCATGAGAGGAGGATATTCAGTGTTAGAAAGATGAAGGATGCCATCGAGCCCAGTAGAGATGAGCCTTGTCTCATCTTTTGTTAGAGACATTTCAGACGTATGGACAACGGTCTCTCCTCCAAAGGATACAATTTTGCTTTTATGGTATTGATATTTGCTCTTAGATAATGAAGAGACTGCACTGGTGATGAAGTTGACTGGTACACCTAAGAGGTTAAGACTAAAGACAGTTTTTAGATAATGTTGACAAGTTTGTTGGTGTTTGGTGCCTGATAAGCCAGCCATACAAGCTACAGGTAGATGTAACCCTAGAGTTTCCTGAACCGTGCGACCGTAGCCGTGCCTTTGAGGTCGAAAGGAAGTATTCTGCATTGGTAGAGGTTGTTTCCGACCACAAATCTGAGAAATTTGTGGTGCTTTTTGGCTATTGGAATATGAAGGTACACATCCTAAAGACCTATGAAACATAGCCAGTCTCCTTGATGGATTTGAGGATAAATTTTGGGTAATGCTGCCGTTCTGAATTCCTCCCTCTGTATCCATTTCTTTGCAACTTTCAGATCTAGGATGGCTCTGAAATCATTATGTGGAGCTTTCTTTTTTACCAAAAAGTAACAGGAATACATTCTGTTTCCTCTTTGCGAAGAAGTACAGGCTCCACCACTTGCACTTGCAGCAGAATATATTTTTTTTTGTAGCATCTCCATATGTTGAGTGGATGTTTCTGGCAGAATAGCTGGAAGAGGATTGATGAATCTGAGAGAGTAACCATTATGTACACAATTCAGTATGCATGCCTCTTTTGTGATGGAAGTCCACTCTTCCAAGTATTTGGAAAAACGTCCTTCTACCAGCGTGTAATGGAAGAAGGGGAAGCATAGGCTCATTGTTTTGGACCTACAGGGGGGTTCCTGTCTGAGTAATTTGGCAAGTATCTCTTTCTTTTGATTCTCACATTTGCTATTGTTGGAAGGTCCTTTGTTGTTGCTCTTGGTTTTCTTGGGGCCACTGAGGGGGTTGAACCCTCTGGGGATAATAGCCTCATTCATTTGGCCTGTAAGAATGTTTCTTCTGCTCCTTACATTTCTCCATTTTAATCCTACTCATCTCGTCATCTGTATGGCTTCCGAATAAAGTCGTACCAGAGAAAGGTATGTTGATTAGCCTTGAGACTCCTGTTTGAGAGCCATCAATTGAAACCAAGAATGTCTTCTTAAGGCTAATCCATGTCAATATCCACATGCTGCTAATAAAGAAGACTAAGCAGCAGCCCTGTTTACATGGTTAGACACCATCATGTCCTTATTCATAACTTTTATAAAATCCCCTCTGCGAACTCTTGGAAGATAATCCACAAATTGCTGGAGAGAGTCCCATAAAGACTGGTTGTATCTGCCAATTAGGGCAGTTGCACTTGCAGATTTCATGTTTGTAGCTGCAGTACCTCACAGTGCCCCACAGAGTCACATTTTCTCCTCTACTTGTCTGATGGAACCGTGGATGAAGGATTAGTACAGTGTACTTTCTTTGCAGCCAAGACCAACACAGAATCATGCAGAGAGTCTGACCACGGGAATAACAGGACTTGTTCTGGAGGACTGTACTTTAAAAAAAAACCTAGATGGTGCTGCTATTGCTGAAGCTGGTGTAAGGAAACATTCCAACGCTGGTTCAAAAAAGCCTGGAACTAGGGAAGGTGAGGCCTTGATGAGGAACATTGGTGGAGTTTCAAAAAACACTGATGTCGTTGTTGAGGGTGCTAATAACCGAATGTTTCGGTTTTTAGCTCCTTGTATGAGAACTTCTTTCGAAGTGATGGCAATTGGTAAGACTCTTGTGGGAGGACAGTCAATCAAAGAAGGCGAAAACCTCCTTGTATCCAAGGGCCTTGTTGTGCAATAGGAATGCATCCTGCACCTCGGTCTGTACCTGCTTCTGTGTCTAAGTGAATGCCTTGAAGAAGAGGCTTGTTTAGTATGGGGTGAGCAATATTTTGAAGTAGCCGACCTCGTTTGAGGAGACTTAAATCTCCATGGTGTGACCGGTGGGCTTGCTGGAGAGTGAGCCTCAGAGGGTACCGAAGTCTGGGGAGGAGGGGGGGGGGGTGAGTGATGCCACGTAGTTGAGGGAGAAGTTGATGGTTGGTACAGAGTAGGCTTTGGAGAATCTGAAATGATTACTGGCGATGAGGATGAATGTGCTCCTGAAATGTCTGAATCCGAAGTTGTTGGGAGTCTTCTTGTCTTCATATTTCTGATAGAATCAGCAGCTTTGGAGATGAAAAATGCAGATTTGTATGTCTTGATGTTTAATGGCCTCTCGACGTTGAATGCCTCCTATGTTTTCGAGATCTACCAATTCCTCGATGGTGAGCATGTTGCCTCTGTACCTTGCATCAACCTTGTAGTTTTCAAGATCGAATGGGAAAGCCAGCTTTTTTTGGGCTACTCCTCTTCCTGTGTAGTCCTCTGAGTGTGGAGGCAGAGCCCTGGTAGAGGATTCACCCTCCTCTCGCTCATGTGATGTTCCACCTTCAGATAGCACTCCTTGCTGTATTCACAGTTCCTGTCTTCCATGAAGGCAAATCTTCTTTTGCTTCAGGATGAGTCTACGTACTGGATAGTTATGATTTATCTTTTGAGTTCTTTTTCTTCGGTAGCCTTAATCATTTTCCTCTAGCATGTCTATCTAATTGAAGTGTTACATTTCATCCTCAAAGTCGGGGAAAGCTAGTGAATTTTGCAAAATGTACAGTATGAAAATATTGCAGAGTTGTAGGACTTCAGCCAGACAAGATTGAAATACAAAAAAGTTTTGGAAGTTTATGAAAGAATTTTCTCTCAAAAACCTTTTTGAAGGATTTTTCTCACCAAAATTCTTTCTTTGGAGAATTGTATCCTGCATACCTACTTTTAGCAGGAGATTTATCTCACTACTTGTCTTCTCTTAATTTTTCAAACTTCGTTAATTTCATGAAAATTGTGAATTTAAAAATAATAGTTTACGCAGGTATAAACTAAGAACCTTTGCAACTTCGCACACACCAAGTCATTTCTGCACTTTGCACATATTTTATTTCCATTTGCACCTGGACAGGAAAGGTTACACATACATACTTCATATATTTACAACTATTTCATGCTTTGTGGCTCATGCATAAATTACATGGCTGCAAGTTACAATGTTGATGCTAGAAACAGATGTAGGTTTTTTCAGCTTAACTTGATTTAAGTTATGTCTGTAACATACCCACTCATCAAACACAGAAAAACCTGAACTCTTATCTATAATGGAAATATACATATAAGAATTATTACCACATCTATGCAGTTAGATCATTAATTCAACTCATATTTCTGAACACTAGAATACACTTATAATGAAGATACATATATTATTAATAGAATTTTAACATTTGATGTGATTGGGAGTCAAATGGAAAATTAAACAAACAAGGAAAAAAATGAGTGTCCATAAATTAATAAAAACAAAGAGTATGATTCTAAAGCAATACTACATATGGAGAAAAACACATTGTGTCAATAACATAATGTTACCCATAAGCCAAATAAATAAGAAACACATTAAAACAGTCAAACAAATTATACATTAAAGGAGATTTCGGAACCTCTTCAGAAGCTATTGAAATAAAGCCCCTCCTGCTCTAGACAGGGACAAATATAAGGTTAAGAGTTTGCAATGTGAAACTTTTCTTAATATAAAAATTTTGAGAAATAAAAGTGGTGAAATCAACTCTATGATATACCATTCCACCATGCTTTATAAGAATTTTTTTAATTTTCCTTACAATTTGTTGTGATCTGTTAGAGTACAAATACAATATTACACAGTAAGTGCTTGGGTAGAAGAAGTGAACAACCAAAGCACTCCTGAGTAATCTGCAGATATCCAAAAGATATGGATAGTTCACCATACCCATTTATAGTTGTGGCATGCTTCAACATAATTGACCTATCCACACCAAGGTAGGTGAATACCGCCTTGAGGGACTCAACGGCTGTGTGGTTGCTCAGATAAAATCAACTGGGCATTTGCAGTGGTCAATGTTCTTTGTAAAAATATCTTGGGACATACCCCTTAGGCTATTCCTCTTTATTAGTGGGTACCCTAGAAATGATTAAAATCGGGTCACATGGATGTTAGATGAGATATAAAAAACCATCCAGCAAATTATACCTTGCCAATGTGTTTTTGCCTTCTCCATTCCGTTATGATCATCAGCCCTCATCAGGGCTTCATCTAGTTTAGTACCTCGGCCTATACCTCATTCATTACATGCATCACACTAATGAATGCCAATACATTTATTTAAGCTGCTTGGGTGTGTTTGGAACTCTCATTATGAGTTACTTTTGTCTGGAGGAAATGACGGGGACAATTGTCAAATAATTTTGCCATTGATTTAACATTAGTCTTATCGCTGGTATTTTCAGCAATCTTTAATAAATTATAAATCAAAGGTGCCTTTGGTGGTTGTGAACGTTTCTCGAATAACACATAAACACCATGGGGCTGATTACGATGTTGGTCCGACCGCTCATCGGAGGCTTACCGACTGACATGGTAGGTTGACAGTCCGAACACCAATTATAATGTAGGCGGTCTGAGTGTAAACCAGCCTTTCTTTCAGACAAGCTTCTGACTTGCTCAATGAGCCCGATGGCCAGCCGAAAGCTTTTCTTAATGTCCTATGGACAGCGTTTCCATTGTCGGGATTATGATGTTGGTTTAGGACAGGCTTTTCATGTTGGGCTTTCCAACATGAAAAGCCTGTTCAAAAATCTCTTTGGGGGACCCTAGAAGGGCCCTCATCCCTCACCGGCCTCCGGTTGGTGGCTTGGGGGGGCAACAATGGTGCCCCCCCTGTTAATCCCTGCACCATCCTCCCATGCAGTGCAGGGATTAACAGAAACTCCCATTTCGATTTGGGAGCTTGTGCTGCGGCCAGTCCCCAACCGCAGCACAAGCTCCGATAGAGAAAAGGAAGCTTTCGATGGCACCATGTGTGGTTGCATTGTAATAGTGGAGTCGGGACTGCCGACCGCAGGTCAGTTGGTCCCGAGACCACTACGTTGTTGGGCGAACATGAGTCCGCCCAACATCATAATGATGCCCATAGTTGGGAATCATAACAGACTCCACAAATCTTGTTTTTCCTAAACAAGTACTACTAAATTTACAAACTATTTACGAAGAAGCAAGCAGTAGATATCCATTTGGGCTAATAGAAAACCATAAGATTAATCTTATATACACCTTTTTAAATCAACTCAAGAACTGGGTTGACTATAGGAAGTGTCCCTGGTATTAATGGAATTTTGCAGGCGCATTGTTTTCCCGCATACTTATGGATTTGCCACATGTGACACATAAATCGTCATCTGCTGCATAATCTGCAGATTTCAACAAAAAATTGTTTGTAGCTCAAATAGATCAAAAGTTACTCGAACCTCAGCGACACATGTTAGCATACAGTAGAAAGCCCTTTGTAAAGGTTGAGTGGTCACATTTCTGTTGCTTCTTTCTGTATTTGGGTGTCAAAGTGGTACTAGTGAGGCAAAACCTTTGCCCAGAATGTGTTACCATGTCTAAAAATTATATAATGAGGTACTACTAACACTAAATTGATGAATTACTGTGGAATTTGTATAGCGCAAACCTAGCCGAAAGGCAGCAGAACATTGTATGTGGGAAAAGGCAAGTGTGCAGTCAACAAGTAATAGGAGAGGTGGCTGTGTTCTGGGATTAGAAACGTACTGTTACTGCATTGTGGTATAATGTTCTTCTTAAAATAAGCAATATCGAGATGCTGGGCAATAGTGCAGTTCACGTCACCTGCTTTATATGTCTACTAGTATTTTATTTATGCAATTTTATATAGCGCAAACTTTACCCGAAGGTGTCATAGTGCTTTACATAAGAACCAGTTGAAAAACATAAGGACTTAGGATTACATGCGTTACATAAAGGATACAAACAGAAAAAAATTGCAAATGTACAAGATGTAAAGACACACAAGGAGGAGATACAAATGGATATACTCTAAGAGTCAAATGGGAATGGTAAATAGTACAAAGGTCTACTGCATATACTAGTGATTAGAGTTATCTCTATATACATAGGGAAGGGATACACATGGATATACTCTAAGAGTCACATAGGAATGGTGGAGAGCACAACAGTCTACAGCATATACTAGTGATTAGAGTTATCTCTATATACATAGGGAAGGGATACACATGGATATACTCTAAGAGTCACATAGGAATGTTAGAGAGCACAGCGGACTACTGCATATCCTAGTGATTAGAGTTATCTCTATATACATAGGGAAGGGATATGACTGGATATACCCTAAGAGTCACATAGGAATGGTAGAGAGCACAACGGTCTACTGCATATACTAGTGATTAGAGTTATCTCTATATACAGAAAATCAGAGTTCCATTAAGTGTGGTTGGAGGGGGAATGCAGTCGGAGGGGGGATGCAGTCACAGCACCAGGGGAGGGACAGAGAAGGGCAGGAAAGTGAGACAAACGAGAGAGGGAAGCAGATAATAACGATTAAGACAACGAGGAGTGTGTCAGAGGCAACAGGAGAGACAATAGAAAGGTCTCTAGGACTGAGAGGGGAGAGGTCAGAGAACGCTAAAATGGCGAAGGAGAGAGGTAGCAGAAGAAGCGAGTCATGAAAAGAAAGGAAAATGGCGGGGAGTGCAAAGGTCCAAGTCCAAAAGTCCAGGAAGAGGGCTGTCATAGCCAGGAAGTCCGGGGGGAGAAAGGCAGTCCACAGCAAAGTCACAGCCTCATCGTCCATGAGGAGTTGGCGCTGAGGAGTTCGATTTGGAGACCAGGGATCAGGGAAGGAAGACCTCAGGCGCCAAGGCAGCTGTTCGCAGAACGGGAGGCAACATAGTCAGAAAAAGAAAGTTAAACAAGGGGGACAATCCCGGGCTCACTCTTGTTTTTCGGCATCTTTCTTCCCTTGTTTTGTAGCATCAGATGGGCCTGGTGATCACCGGGGTGAAATGGCATTTTTCTACAGCGCTCTCTACATCGCAGCCAGGGCTCACCTTTCTCGGCAGGGGCTGCATGGTGACCTTCTCAATGTTGCCTCCAAACCGAGTGCGGTAGGAGCCGTCACCTCTGCACCCGTCTCTGCTGTGCTCACTCTCCATGAGCGCATCTGTGAGGGGGGGAGGGCACTGCCTCTCCTGCAGCTGGCTGTTCATGGTGCTCTGTCTCCGAAGCGCTTGCCGCACGGGATCGCAGTGCAGCCCGCACCAGCTCCCGCTCTGCCCCTCCGGTGTGATTGCTGGGAGTGGGGGGTGTCTCTGGGCTTATTTCAGGGCTTGCGGTTGGCAAAGAAAGGGGGACACCTACCGCTTTGATCTGTCCCGGCTCCGTCCCGGCCATCATCCCAGCCGTGTTGCTCCACTCTGGGCGCCGCCATCTCTGCTCGCCTCGCGGCTGCGATCGGCTCCCCGAACTTTGCCGATTTCAGCCTCTCATCCGGGATTTCTAAGTCTGCGTGGTAAAGCACTACCTTGTGTAGCTGCGAGGGTGCACTGTAGGAACCCCGGATTTGCTCAGGGCGTCCGGATGACCTCGGATGGCGGCCGAACGACCGGAGCTCGTGAGCATGCTGCTCACTCCATCGTAGCTCCGTATTGTATTTACTATAGTTTAGTACTAGCAGGGGATTTTCATTTCACTAGCTCCCAACATCTCCATACCACTAACGCTAAGTCACACTCAAGTATGGCCTAAATATGAAGTACTATCTCATCTTTGTGACAAACTTAAGATATGCTGATCCCAGAGATGGAGAAACCTCGAGGCAAGAGCCTACTTTCTACTACGTAGCACATCAACAATACTCTAGAATAGATATTATCTAATAAATTAGATCTCATTAGAAGATTCATAGGTACAAAATCGTTACATGCTCCTATAACTTTAGATAGTATGTAATTGCAACCTAACAGAATACATAGGCCACCACAGGCATTGAAACAAAGTTTGTTAAAAGACACAAGAAACATAGAGCAACTAAGTCAGAGCCTCCAATCTATCTCTCGCTTTTATATCATTGGATACAGAAAAGGTCTTCGACTGTCTCATTTAGCCTTTCTATGGGCCGTGCTTGAAACTACAAGTTCTCGCCTCTCTTCATTGCTACAGTCCGGAAAGCATATGGTAATCCTCAGGTTAGGCTTTCTATCAATGAGATAACATCTGACCTAATCATCATTAGCCATAGCACACTGCAAGGATGCCCCTTTTGCCCCACTTTATGCGCTTTATATGCAGCCTTTCTTATGCCAATTCATGAAGTCACAGTTAATGAAACTAGTTAACTTACCCACAGACAATATTAAGGTTATGGTATATATTTCAATGATGTTTTAATTATCAGATCTGATTCCATACTAGCTCGCCCAAAATGTGAATCTATAGAAGCACAATCTGGAAAAGTATCCAGATACAAATTTAATAGTGAAAAAATCAAGATACTTCCACTCGCTCATCTTCATTACAGCACCCATATACAGTTGGCAAAATAAAGTACCTAGGGGGTCTGGCATACATCTGCATTGAAAGAGTTTAAACCTACAAACTATACATATCTATTAAAAGAGGCTATGAAACTACTGAATACATGGAAACACCGTCCCTTTTCCATAGTAGGGTAGATTAAAATGATCTAATTATCCAACTTTCTCTACCTATTTCACTCACTTCAAATGTTCTGCCTAAGACATACGTCCCTCCCTTGGAGGTACTAATATCTACCTTTGTATGGGGGCAAAAGAGTGCCAGATGAGCCATCGATTTTTACAATCGCCAGTGACCAGACGGGGAAGAGCTCATCCACTTTACTTCTACTACTGGGCTAAATTAGTCTAGAATCTATAACCAAAGTAATTCAAGATGCCGCTGGCATGTTTTCACATATTATTGATTAATTCTCTGCTCGTCCTTTTTGCTACGTATTCTGAGTCGCTAACACCCCAGACAGGTAAATATATATTTTTTTGTTTAAAAAAAAATGTTTATTGCCTTTGGCATTTCAGCTTTATACATATCAAGATTATGCATAGTATTGCCAGTCATTAAATCCCCCCACAGTATGAGAACTGTTGCTGTGTGGGTCCACTAAGCAATTGCCCCCACAGTGTATAACAAAGAGGAACATATTTACAAGCCCCTATCGCCACCACAACGTCACTTTCAGTAACGTTGTGATGGCAATAGGGGCCCTGCCTTATTACCAGGGCAGCGTTAAGCCACTTAACGTGGTTTAACGATGCCTTGTAAATAAGGCACCCTTTTACACTGTACTTAGTGTGAAAGGGGAGGTCTAGGGGTGTTGTGGAGGCCGTTCCACCTCAACACCCATTGATTTTGATGCTGGCTCCAATTTACAAGGGCAGCGTAATTAGGAGGCAGCGCCATAATTAAGACCAGGGAGAACCTGGTCTTAAACACTCGATACGAGGCAAAATGCTTTCTTTCTTCTTGTTTTTGCTGTTTCCATGTGTGCTGCCTTGTGCTGCACACATAGAGACAGCACACTGCCTATGATTGTTTATGTGCAGGAAGGTCCCCCTTCCTGCACATAAACATTCATTTTAGAAAAATGACGTTTTGCAACTTCTATGTCTGCTGCATTAAGCAGCACACATAGGAGTTACAATACAGCATTTAAAGATTGTTAATATACTGGAAGGGGGACCTTCCTGCTCATTAACAATCTTTCCCCCAACGCAGACACCCTTGAACTATGGTGCAAATGTACCTGTGTTGGCAGTAGGCAGCTAAACTCAGTGCTAGCTCTAGAGGAAATGCATGGGTGCTCCACATTCTTGTGAATACAGCACATCTCTGCTTTTTCAGAATGGAGAAGCATGCCGTAAGGAATGTTTGTTTAACGCTACACTTCTCCATTCTGTTGTAAATATGCCCCCGAATGCCTTAAACCCCATTTGAAACACAACATAAAAACTCCCATGAATCCAAATTGCATTTAAACCCGCCTCCCTCTTCCTGTGCTCTGTCCATCACATATTCCACATGCCGAAAGATGCCCAACCTTTCAGGTTAAACACAGCAGTTCATTTCCAGCTCACATTATCAATATTCAACCTTCAAAGCATTTCATCATTCACCCACTGTTGTCCGGGACTGCAATGTCTGAGTGGTTCCCTCGTCAGTGTTGCCCGCCATGATTGTGAAGGCATCGGCTCCATCACCAGTAAAGGCATGCACCAAAGCTCCCCATGCCATGTGTGCTCCCTCTGCCTGAGCCCTTTCTCTCAAATCCTTTAGCCATGAGCCGTCTGAGGAGGTTTTGGGCTCCATCATCTAATGACTGAGGGCCAGATGTAGGTAGGCATTTACCGGTCGGTAACGGCCGAATTCGGCCGTTACCGACCGGTAAATGCAATTTGAGACGTAGGGCCCTGTATTTTACAGAATCGGTAAATTTACCGATCGGTAAATTTACCGATTCTGTAAAATACCGAATCGGTATTTTTTCCGATTCGGTAAAATTGATATGTAGGTGGGACTCTTCTGAGTCCCACAAGCATTACAGAATCGGTATTTTACCATCAAATACTATTTGATGGTAAAATACCGATTCTGGTGTGCATGCACATGTGTGCATGCACACCTGTGCCATATGACAGGCAGGCCTGCCCTTAGGGCAGGTATGCCTGCCACATGGCCCCCGAACCTTTTTTGGGGGTGCTAGAGGGTGTCAAAGTGACACCCCCTGCACCCTTGTCAGAATCGGTATTTACCGATTCGGTAAATACCGACCGGTAATGCCCCATTCATTCCTATGGGCTTCAAAGCCCATAGGAATGAATGGGGCATTACCGGTCGGTATTTACCGAATCGGTAAATATAGATATTTACCGATTCGGTAAAAGGAACATCTGGATGTTCCTACATATCCACCCCTCAGATTTACCGATTTTTAATTACTGAATCGGTAAAATTCGGTAATTAAAAATCGGTAAATCTCATTTACCTACATCTGGCCCTATATGTTGTTTGGTAAGAGTCAATCCAAGGACTGCAAATTTCCTACTAAGCTTTCTATTTTTTTTAAACAGGCACCAACCCCAGTAGTCATTATTTCAGCTCTCTAGGTATCGCCCACCCCACAGAATTATGTAGGTGGCCCAGGACCTCATTCTAGTAATGTACAATCTGTGGATAGCTCCATACAGCATGAATGAAGTCTGCTGGTGTGTGCCCACAGTGTGTGCACCTATGATTACTAGAAGGGCATATTGTAGGCAGATATTTGGAAGAAACGTATGTGAAATGTACTATAGTTAACTGAGAGAGTTTAAACCATATGTTGGCAGGTACTTCCTGCACCCCCCAATATATCCTAGTCCATTCTGTTCTCATTGACAGGAACTCACTGATCTGTTGCCACATTCCCTCAACCTTAAGGCAGACCTAGTGTTGTATCTGGTTTATGGTACAATGCATATTTCCTGCTTCTCTGCCCTTGCTGCTCAGCCAGTGTGAATGTGATGTATGGAATGTTGGTGTGCATGGTGATGTAATGGAATGTGATGATGCATGTGATGTGGAGTGGCGGTTGGAGTATGAGCTGAGCAGCAGGGAGGCTGCTCCTGGTGTGGATAAAATACAGATCTATTGGAAGACCATCTTAAGAGCCAAGAATAATAAACCTTCATCTTCTATATGTTTGTGTCTGTTGAGTAGGAGAGCCCTGTGTGGTGCATTATTTTGGGAGTACCATGTTTCCTCTTTGAGGTTGTGTCACTTTCTTTTTATGGTTGGGGTTCTGTGTTATTTCTCATTTCCATGCTAGTCTGGCCAGCTGGTGTGTTGTATTGGTAACTCAGAGAGTCATGTTTGTTCGTATGCGTCTGCTTGGTATTTGCTTTATAATTGATACGTGTGTGGAGGGAAATATGTATTTTCATGTATGTTTCCTTCCTTATATGGATGTTATTTTTAGACTTTTTGTTCCATCTTCAGTCCTTTAGTATGCAAGATTTACCTTTAAATAGAGCTTCATTGGCATCTTGCATTTCTTGTTGGTATTGTCATTTGTTCTGCAAAGGGGGAGCAGTGTGTCACTTTTGGTATATTTAATGCAATGTTTACATATTGCAATGTTTTCTTTGAATTTTATCTTATGTATTGGTATGCTTATCATCTCATGAAATGTATTGTGTTCTAATGTTTCCATGATGCGATTGCGGCATTTTCACATGCAATTTTCTTTATGCAATTGCTCTGCTTCCTTCTTGTATTCACAATATTATATGTGTTATGTAAAGGGGGAGGATATGTTGTATCTGGTTTATGGTATAATACATCTTTCCTGCTTCTCTGCCCTTGCTGCTCAGCCAGTGTGAATGTGCTGTGTGGAATGTTGATGTGCATGGTGACGTAATGGTATGAGAGGATGCCTGCGATGTGGAGTGGCAGTTGGAATATGAGCTGAGCAGCAGGGAGGTTGCTCCTGGTAGGGCTAAATACAGATCTACTACAAGACCATCTTAAGAGTTAATAAACCTTAATCTTCTATATTCACCTTGGCTACTGAATCATTGCATTACAACACCTAGGTCTGTCTGCTCGCTAGGCACAGTAAAAATTAGTAATGAGCCTCCTTCCGCCCGCCAGTGTTCACAGTGCAACTAGTGTCTGTGTGAACTCAGAGGCTTCTGGGAACCCCAGCCATATTTCTTTTACAGTGGCTGCTATCTTGGCATACTGGAAAAACTGACCCCTTCCCAAACCAAAGGGTTTTGTTACTTGATGTAGAGGGATAAACTGGCTTGATGGGTATAACTCATCTAAGGTGGTACAGTCCCCCTCCTGCCAGCAAGTTATAGACATGGTCCATGCAATTTGCGCAAAAGGCCGGATTTCCACACCTCCAGTTCTGATGCGTATGGCGCCCGGTGGAGTACCACCCGCTCCACTTGCTCTCATAGCCTGTACACCAGTTTCAATACTTGCAGCATTATGTTCCACTGCCACATAGCAGAAGGGACCCCAGGTCAGCTCCCCCCCAATACTGGCCGATAAAGATTACTCCCAATTAGGTTAATCATTGAATTGGCATCCTGCGTGAAGTTGATGTGACGCAAGATAAGACAATTCAAGGTCAGTTACTTCTATTTCTCCTTTATCTCACTCCAATCTCAGTGTGACAAGTCCAACCCGGCATCACTTCTCTTACCACTACAGGTCCACCAGGAGCTTATCCAGCATCGAAAATACACTCCAGGAAGTCTTGTACGTGGTTTCCTGTAATACATAAAGAAACTGGGGCAGCACAACCATCTTGATTACAATATGTAATGGACTGTCTAAGATTAGCAATCACACACCCCATATTTAAAGTGTGGTGCTGCTGCACCCCGTGTACTAACATGCATGCTGAGGTAGCGAACACAATCAGTGTTCCAGGGGATTCCCGACTCAGGTAGTCAGGCAGTCTCAATTCCTTTCAGTTGACCCAATGGGAATAATGCAGATTCCTACTGATTTACATGAAGGCCCGAGAGCTCTCCCAATTTTCTAATCACATTTAACAGGACGCAAATATAACATGGCATTATCTGCATATAGAGACACATCATGGGTCGTCTGTCCCACCTGTATTCCCCAGCAAAGCAACGCCTGTTGCAACCTACACACCACTGGCTCCATCACCAGGGCGAACAGTAGTGGGGACATGGGACATACGTGCCTGGTTCCCTACTGCAATCGAATCACCTACGACACCAGGCATCCCGTACGCACTCATGCCAGCAGTTGTGTGTAAAGCAGCTTTACCCATGCAAGGAACTGGGTACCTATTGCCATTCTGTCAAAAACATGCCACATATCCTCCCAGCTAACCAAATCAAATGACTTTTCTATATCTAGGAAAGCAAGAGCATAATGATCTTGATCCAAGCAGTGCGCATGAAAAACGTGTGCAAGCTGGCACAGGTTGCAAAGAGTGTTTCTACGGGGAACAAATCTTGATTGGTCAGGGTGGAATCGTTTCGGACGGAGGTGGCATAAATGTTTTGTCTCCTGAGAGTGCACCAATCAGTGTACTCAACACGGTGCACACTACACTTGGACCCTATGGGTTCCTATTCCAACCTTAATATTTTCAAAAATTAAAGCCAATAAAACACTTTCTTATCTTTTTGTTTTACATTTAATGTAAACATAATTTCAAGTATTTGCATACCTTTTACTTTGACATTATCTTTGCACTCATGTACATATTATCAATGTTACATCACATTGTACATATAAACATTGTTATGCATTGAAAGAAACAAAGGGGCACATGCATAAAGCTATTTTGAGGTCGCAAACAGTGTGAATCGCACAAATCGTCCGTTTGCGATCGCAAAATAGCCCTAAGCATTGCATCATCCAAATTCACAGACTTTCCCTGGTATTTGCTAAAATAGTGATAACCTATTTTGCGAATGTCAAATAGCAAATCTGTATTAGCGATTTGTTATTTGGCAATCTCAAACTTATGCATGAAAAATTCGCAAATTTACAATGACATGGGAATCGCAATTTAACACTCGCAAAATATCACCAATTCAAATCAGGTGGTAACCAGGTGAAAACTATCTAATCCGGTGCGAACCATTGGCAAAGTATTTAAACAGGCCCAGATTCCTCAGAATTTTTCACAATGGCAGCGTTCTACGTCATGGCGAGGAGGATGAGGCTACGAGCAGCAGCACAGAGAAGAAGGAGGATACAGGAGCGCATTTTTAGAGTGTGCGTTACATTGTTGGGACAGACAGAGGAAGCGATATATGACAAATATAGGTTGACTGCAGACATGATCTATGATCTGATAGTTGAATTAGATCCCATACTACAGCATCAGACTTGCAGGACACATGCAATTCCCACTCATGTGCATGTCCTATGTTCACTGCACCTCCTAGCATCAGATAGCTTCCAGGGTGTAATAGCTGCAACAGGAGGGTTTTCTAAAGTGCTGTATAGCTCTTTTTCAACTCATTCCTTGATGCCATGTTGCAGAGGATTCACCACCACATAAGGTTTCCTACAAAACCACAGGAATTGAAGCAAACCAAATTTGATTTCTATCAAGTAGCCCAATTTCCCCACGTAATTGGTTGCATTGATGGGATACATGTAGCCATATGTACCCCCTCAGTGGAGGAGTGCATTTACAGGAACAGCAAATCACACCATTCACTGAATATACAAGTCATCTGTAATTCTAAACACATAATCACAGACATAGGGCCCGATTCACAGAACTAACTTAAGACAAAATCCTAAACTTACTACCATTTTCGTATTCACAGAAGGCACTTACTCATTTTGGTATTCACAGAAGACACTTACTCATTTCGGTATTCACAGAAGTTAGGAGTCCTAACTTTAGAACTCCTAAATGCCTTCTGTGAATACAGAAAGTCTTCAAATTAGGATTTTTCTCAGTTTAGTAGTAGTAAAGTTAGGACTCCTAACTTTAGGACTCCTAAATGCCTTCTGTGAATACTGAAAGTCTTAAAATTAGGATTTTTCTCAATTTAGTAGTAGTAAAGTTAGGACTCCTAACTTTAGGACTCCTAAATGCCTTCTGTGAAAACCCAAAGTCTTGAAATTAGTATTTTTCTCAATTTAGTTGTAGTAAAGTTAGGACTCCTAACTTTAGGACTTCTAAATGCCTTCTGTGAATACCGAAAGTCTTAAAATTAGGATTTTTCTCAATTTAGTAGTAGAAAAGTTAGGACTCCTAACTTTAGGACTCCTAAATGCCTTCTGTGAATACTGAAAGTCTTAAAATTAGGATTTTTCTCAGATGAGACGAGACCTTACATGGTTTAATTGTTTCTGTTATTTATTATGACAAAAATGTGGTAGTATTAATGCATACATACAGGTGTAAACTTGCATTGTGAGAGTCAAAATTAAACAATATGACATTTCCATGGTACTTCAATGTCAGCCCTGACAAATGGCATGATACTGGTTACCTCACCAGACTACAGTTTTTCTCTCAATGCCACACTACTTTCTGCAGCCACGCACTACTGTGGGCTGTTCTGTGGGCTCTGTCACATCCCTTGTGGAGCCTTCTGATGCAGAGGTGCTCCTAGTATTGTGCCTCCTGCATGTGGTCACTAGTGCCAAGAGACTACTTAGGCTGGAGGCCTCCACACTCTCCCCTCCACAAAGTACATTTTTGCCCCCAACTGAGGCTGTCCGTAATTGCTCCACAGCATTGGTGACCTATATGAGTCCCCTGGCCACATCCCCACAGCAATGGGTCATTTCCACCTGCATGTCCACAGCACAACGGGACAGCAGAGCTGTGGTTGTGCTCAGGCGGTTGATGGCCCTAGTGTAGCCATCTAAACGCCCTATCAACTGATGATGCCTTTTGCGTTGGGGCAAATGATCTTCCTGCATCACCTTTCGTAACTCCTGGATGGCTTGGTTGACATTAGTAAAGTTCTCATTTGTATCCCTCTGTCCTTCCACAACTGCTGTAGTGAGATCTGTTATGCTGTCCCTCATCTCTGCCATGTTTGTAGCTAAGGAACCAAGTTGTGCCTGCATTAAATGCATGTTCTTGCATTGCAAGCACTGCACCCTCAACATTACGGTCTCCAGCCCACCACAGACATTAGAACCATCATCTTCAGCAGCTACCATTTGAGCCCTTGCCCTGCGCCTCTGGTTGTGGACATTCCTGCGCCGCATCTGTAATTGGGGTCTTGGTGTGGGGGTATGCCCAGCCTGTGATGTCTGAGGGTCAGGTTGGCTCCCCTCTTCTATTTCAAAGGCAGGTAGTGGTGCCACAGTGCTCCTGAATCTTGTGGGTGAAGGTATTGGGGTTGCTGAGGCCACTTGTTTCTCCTCTCCTGACTGAGCCTGAGCCTACAGGGTATCATGACCTTCACCTTCATCAGACTCCTGCACAGCTGCATCTAAGATGTTAAACAGTGTAAGTTCAGCTTTTTGTTGGACATGTAAGCACATTGCGCATAGTTTGGTTTAATAAAGTTATTTAGTAACACACAGTGTCTAGATATTTCACGTGCTTGATGTACTTGAAAGCACCTATGCTGTTTTGACCCTTCTTTGCCTTTCCTATTGGAGTTGCTGTCTGCTAATCCCTTAATGCATTTGTGTGTAGGAAGTAAAATGTGGACAGGAGTAGGATTTGCAATTTTGCAATACAAAGTCTGATCTACCTAAAGGGGTATTGTTTTTAGATTTAGCAATGAATGGTCATTTGCATGCCTCTTACCTTGTGAAGTACTGGCCTGTGCCGAGATGTCTATTTTGGTGACTCCAACTACAGCTTCAGGCTGAAGGGTTAACCCCACCAGGTCCTCCAGGGGTGTATTGGCAGTTTGGGTTGATGATCCTCCTCCAGTCTTCTTGGCATCGCAAGCCTTGCAGCAATCTTTTCCTTGGCACGGCTCCGCAGGTCATACCAGCGCTTGTGCACTGTATGACCCCCACTGAATTGATTGTCATTCCAAGTCAGATTTTGCTTTCTCTGACTCAGGGACCTGGAGTAACTGGTTCCCAAAGAGTTTGTCATGGCTCTTTACAACTTCCTCAATGAAGACTTCAAGCTCCTTCTCGCTGAACTTCAGCTTCCTCTTGCGCTGTGATGACTTTTTCTCACTAGTTCCTGAAGCCATGCTGATGTCCTTGCACAGGTTCAGATCTCTCAAAATGCTTGATTCTGCGGTGCTCTTGCAGTCTGCCTCCTCCTCTGTCTCTCTCAGTACATAGGTGACAGCACTGGCTGCATCACTTCCTGGTTGTGATGTCATCATGCTGCATAGAAAATTCAGAATAGCTATTTGCGATTCACTAATTGCGGTTTTGCTTTTTTGTGAATCAAAATTGTGCAAATTTCTAATAGCAATTACGATTTTTACCGACTCGCTAACATTTTGCGAATTTATAGATGCATGGACATTTGCGATTACCAAATAACGATTCCTTAAAAATCGCTATTTGGTAATCGCAAAATGGAATCTTGATGCATGCGCCTCAATGCTTCTGGAAGATTCAAAATGCATTTCAGGTTATTCACCCTTCTTAAGAGGAGCTGTAAATATTAGCGTAACAATCATTTTACCATTATGTTGAAACAGCACTAGTTTTAGAAACAGCTGGCAATACTGCCAAGGTTCTGAGTCATAATATTGACATCATCAACGTTTGGAGTCCTGAATTTGTGTATTCGAGACAGAAAAATGCTTTTGATTTGAAAAAGAGAAAACCAGAGTGTGTTAACCTATGCCTGCGTAAGAGTGAAAGGTTTAGAAATAAGAGTCTCATCGCTCTGAGACTCTTATTTAGTCTTAATCGCGGCATTACGTCGCAGTTCAGTACGATTGGGTGCTTTAACTCAATAAACCTTTCGCTCTTACGCAAGTGTAGGTTTGCACACTCTGGTTTTCTCTTTTCCAAATCACAAGCATGTTTCTGTCTCAAAGACACAAATTCAGGACTCCAAATGTTGATGCTGTCAATATTATGAATCAGAACCTTTGAAGTATTGCCTGCTGTTTCTAAAAGCAAGTGCATTTTCATTATAATGGTAACATGATTGTTATGCTAATATTTACAGCTCCCTTGAAAAACGGTGAATAACCCGAAATGCATTGGGAATCGTTCAGAAGCTTTGTTTCTTTCAACGCTAAACGATGTTTATATGTACAAGGTGATGTAACATTGATAATATGTACACGAGGAAAAAGATAATGTCAAAATAAAAGTTATGCAAATACTTAAAATTAAGTTTACATTAAATGTAAAACAAAAAGATAAGACAGTGTTTTATTGGTTTTAATTTTTGAAAATATTAAAAGGTTGTAATGTAGGAACTTACAGGGTCCAAGAGTAGTGTGCACCGTGTTGAGTACACGGATTGGTGCGCTCTCAGGAGACAGACTTAGCAACGGAGACAAGAAGGCTCCGTCACGTGGCAGCACACATAACCTGATTACTGATAGAAGTGAACCAGTTAACTACGAGCAATTGTGAGTGCAGGCTAGACATCAGTAGGTATAAACGTTTTCCCAGTAGTTGCCCAAGTATATTTGATCCACATTTTATAAAAAAACGAAGGGCGGTAAGAGGATGTGTCTAGTAGGTCCTTCCCAGGTTTAGGTATTAGCACTATCAGTGCTTCACACATAGGCGCCGGGAGCACTCACTTCTCCAGGGCCTCCCGTAAGCACCACTTTCTTGGTGCCCCATCCCATCGCTCTGTGCTGGGTGCTCTCTCAATTAAGGGTAAAGTAATCAGTCACTGCCTCTGTGGTCGTTCCCCTACAGGATGGATCAGTGAGACATTCCACCGTCATTTACACAAGGGGACCTGTGGCGCTCTTTGGATCAAAGAGTAAATTAGAAGTAGGGGGGGTAGTCTGAGATATATCTTGCCAAATATATCATGTCTGTTACTCTCTGTGTGGCTTCCACCTGTGTGAAAAAATGGTCTAGCCAACTATGTGTGTCTGCTGCAGGGGTGTAGCAGAAATATGTGAATGTTTGTGGATGCTGGGCTCTCCAAGTGTCTACCAACCCCATGCCCACATCATTTGTCTTAGGGCTTCTGTATTGTTAGGTTTGGTGCCCTGTCCTGAGGGGAATTATTCTATATCTCCATCTAGCACACAGTTACAGTCCCCGGATACAATCATCTTTGCAGGCAGAAACCCTTGCATTGTAGCCAAAGACTTCCCAAAGAAGGCCCCATCATCTATGATGGGAGCATATTCACTGATCACGCAGAGGTCGTGGGCATCTAGTGTACCATGCAGGATGACATACCTCCCATCGGGATCCACACATACCACAAGTTTTTGGAAAGGGACACCAGGGGCCACCCAGATATGAGACCCTGTGCAAAGTCAGAATACAAAGTTGCATAAATCTGTCCTCTACCTCCGGCGGAGTGTGGCTTTACAGTCGCCCCACAGGTGGGTTCCCTGCAGAAACGCAATCGAGAACGGATGGCGTTTGAGGTATGGGAAGAATTTATGGCATTTCTATGATCTGTTTAGCCCCTTAATGTTCCATGTAAGGAACTTGTGGTCACTTCCCGAGCCCAGCATGACCCTGTGGTCCATTCCAGGAAGCCCTCCCACTAGACCGGTCAAGAAAAGGCAGTACCACCCAAGGTTTCTAAGCAGCAAGAGCACCTTCTCCCAAAAGAACAATAACAATATAAACAAGTCAACAGTTTCCCAACCGCCCCCCACCCCTCCCACCCCCAGGCAGAATGTGCAGAACTCCCTTCAGCTCAGTAACAGCCAGGAGGGTACCGGTCACTGCCCCACCACCCTTCCTCATCCCCTTATGTGTTCTAACTAGACCAGTACTATGTGTATTCAGGGCAGAGAAGCCATGTCACCCCGATCTGGGAGTCCTAAGCAGGCACTCAGCAGACCAAGAGATGACAGGCCCCCCACCACCTCCCACCACAAAGCAATCCATTGTATTGCCCTTCATGCATTCACTGCATACTGTACCGAATGCAACTCCCCCGGTACCCCATACAACCTGTGTTGAATAGTCCCGAAATTATCGTGTGGCAAGAAATTATTCAACACTTCATATTCAGGCAAAATATTAGCATAACAGTTTCCAAACATATTGCCACCTTCCCTGGTTCTATGCAGATCATCTCATCCATCCAGATGCTGGGATCATAATGAGGGCAATCTACGCAGGGGGCTCTCCACCCCATAGTCTCCTGTCCTGGTGCTCATAACTAAATCAAAGATCCCCCCTCCCCTATGGCATCATGCCCCATATCCTCTTATATGTGTTGTTCCTATCCGGAATCAGTACTGTCACTCAGTGTGTCAGACACAAGTCAAATCTGCGAAAAAGCAGTACCACCCTAGGTTTATATGCGGCAAGGGCATTTCCCCCAAAAGATCAATAACAATAAAAACAACAGCCAACAATTTCCCAACCACCCCCAACCCCTCCCACCCTCAGGCAGAATGTGCAGAACCCCCTCCAGCTCAAGTAACAGCCAGGAGGGTACCGGTCACGCCCCACTACCCTCCCTCCCCCCTCACGTGTACCAACTAGAACAGTACTAAGTGTATTCCAGTTAGAGAAGCCATGTCACCCCAATCAGCGAGTCCTAAGCAGGCACTCAGCAGACAAAGAGACAACGGGCCCCCGCCACGTCCTCCCACACTGCAGTCCATTACATTGCGCTTCATGCATTCACTGCATACTGTACCAAATGAGACTCCCTACAACCCGTGTGGAACAGTCCTGGAATTATTGTGGGGCAACAAATTATCAACACTTAACATACAGACAAAATATTAGCACCACAGTTTGCAAACATATTGCCAACTTCTACTACTGGATCTACGCAGATCATCTTGTCCATTCTGAAGCTGGGATCATAATGCGGGCAATCCACAGAAGAGGGCTCTCCGCCCCACAGTCTCCAGTCCTGGTGCTAACATCTAAAAGTTCCCCTCCCCAATGGCATCATACCTGATGTCCTCTTATATAGCATCAGTACTGTCACTCCGTGTGTCGGGCGCCAGTCAAATCTGCAAAAAAGGGCTCCAATCCATTAATCCTGGCACTTCAGCCCTCAGGGTGCCATCCAGGCAAACAAGAATTTGATCCATAGCTGGGGCCTCCAGCCGCTTCACATTCTCCAGCCTCCTGTTACGGGCATGACGCTGCACCATGCCATCCAAGGTCAATGTCTCCCCAGAGTATCAGTACTACCCTTTCGGACCAGAATGTCTAGCCACTCCATTACTTTGTGTGAGGATTCATAAAAGTGGGCACAGCTGGACTTGCAGTTTGGCAGGGAACAGTAGGCTGTATTTGATGTTGCAGTCTCAGTTTCCATTTTACAGTTAAGAAATTGTTCCATAAAGTCTGGACACTTCGAGTGTAGTCTGGGTAAATAGAGATTTGCTTATTCTCAAATGTGGATGGGCTACATGTGCGCACATGTTGAAGGATTGTGTTGCAGTCACGGTAGTGAAAAAGATGGGCAATTAGGGCCCGTGGGGGCGCTCTGGCGGCAGATCTCTGAGAGCCCTCTCCTCAGTAAAGAAATTAGATAGTCATGGGGCCTGAGAGTTTTTGTAATCCAGTGTTACAGAAAAAGCTCCACCGATGGTCCCTCCGAACACTCCGGGAAGCCCACCAGGCTCAGATTATTTTCCGTGACCGGCCTTCAGCATCTTCCAGGCGCTACTCTGTGATTGTGGCACTGCATTTTAATTCTTCCACTGCAGCTCTAAGTGACTTGAGCTCCTTCTTTAGCACGTCCACATCATCCTCCACCACCGTGGTCTGGTCCGCAACCATCTGTAAATCAAAGCGCAGATGATTAATTTACTTAGCCATGGAGTTAATTATCCTGCTCAAGCGCGACACAGAAGCCCTGCATCTAAGCATGGGCGGAAAATCCGTTTCGCTCGCGGATTTTGCAGATTTTCGGTAAATTCGCAATCCGCGAGATTCGCGAATCTTCCGCAAAATCCGCAAATCCGCGAGCAGCGGATTTTGCTCGCACTGTTCGCGTGAGTTCGCGGCTTCCCAGTACAACTTCGCGCCCCGCGAATAAGTGCAAAATTGCAGAAATACGATCTTAGCAAAACTGAAACTACTTACCAGGTTCAAAAGTTCAGGCTCATCATTAGTAGCCATTTCCTGTAGTGCTTCCTGAGGGGCCCCTCCAGAGTTCAGTTGCCAGTTGCAACTATTATGTGACCCTGCTCTGAACCTCAGAATAGTTACACATATGCCACAAAGGTCCTGAATTACAGCTAAGGGAGACAAGCAGGAGCCAGGCTGGAAGTTAAAATCCATTAATCAGCCCCTAATTCATTACTGTCAGTTGGGGCAGGGCAGGTGTTGTAACTAATTTTGCAACAATGAAAGCACTTAGCAAGTGCAAAAGATCACTAATCAGGAAGCACTAAGGAAGCAGGTGCCAGCTAAAAAAATATTCTGTGACACATTAATCAGCCCCAAATTAATTCAGGTCACTTGAGGCAGGGAAGGTGTGCTTGCGTTGCCACAATAATGTACACTGACTGGACAACCAGAGGGTGCTGTGATGAAACAGAGGGTGGCATGGGTGGGCCAGAGGGTGGCATGAGTAGTCAGAGAGTGGCAGTGGTGACAGAGAGTGGCAGTGATGAAGAAGAGTGTCCCAAACAGGCTGGACACGTAGAAACAACAAGTTCGCGAAACTTGCGACCCGACAGGTAAGTTCGCAATTTGCGAAATTGTACAAAACCCTCGCGAGCTGGCAGAAACCCGCGCAAACACAAAAAAAAATCCGCAAATTCGCGAGAATTCGCGGATTTTTCAGATTGCGAGTTCGCAAATCCGCAAAATTCGCGAACGCGAGATTCGCAAAATTCACCCATGCTTACCTGCATCCCCACAAGGAGTCCACTGGCGTAACCAACGTGGAGGGGCCCCCCCTGCAAGGGACATGGAGGGGCCCCACTCTGGATTAAATCCGGAGCTCTCAGGCCCGACTACTGTGCTGAGGGGCCCCCTGAAGCTCAGGGCCTCTCTGCACCGCAGGGGATGCGGGGGCCTGTGTTATGCCACTAACGGAGTCCCGCAGCAGTAGACCCCTGTACTGGCATGCTCGTGGACTGCTCACACACTGGATGCTCTGGCACAGTGTATTGCTCTTTTCTGTTGGCTTGCACCGTTTTTGCCACTTTGTCCTTCCCCATCGTCAGGAGTTCTAGGGGCTTTGTTTGCACTAGACAGTATCGCATGTCTGCTGCTGTACCCGCAATTGACTTATCCTCCCCTATGGTCAACTACACCAAGTCTCGCGATCTCAGGATGTATCTTCGCAAGGTGTGTTTATGGACACATGTGTAGGGCATAATCGATTCTGCCTCAGTAGAAGACAACCAGGCAGCATCTCCCCACCAGTGCCAGCCACGATGACAAGGCCATCTCCAGTTCCCATCAGTCCGTCCAAACTCTGTGTGACTCACCTCGCCCACCAGCACATATCACTGTATGCATCTTCTACCCGGGCAATTTCAGGGGGATCAAACAAGGCCGGTGTCCTTACTCTCTGGGCCCAGTCCAGACCCCCTCTATTGCAGCATCACTGAAAGTGTTAAGGAGTCTATGTGCACCACAGGATCTCTCCTGTGCACCCTGGGTCCTGCAGCCCATGGCTGCACCCAGTTCCTCCTTTCCCTGCTGGCTGTGGCCTCTATGTCCCTTTTTTGGGGGGCCCTCACAGATACAAGCGCTGTATCTCAAGGGCACTAGCAGAACTTGCCTTGCACCTGTAATGGCTCACACAAACACAGCAAAGCACAGCCCCCATGTCACCAACCCGCTGGGCTTCTGTAATTACGTGAACATCGCAGTAGCAACAGGGCAGCCCAGCACTGAATTCAATGGCTGGGGCTGCCTCAGTAACTCAGGCCCGCCCCTCAATAGTGGGATTAATCAGGGTGTCTCTCCTCGCTGTTCCCAATGATATTGGAGTGACGTGGCTCCCACACTGCGCCGCTATCAGTCCGCGGGTCCAAGGCAAGCCTCTGACACTGCCTTCTTCACCCACGCCTGCCAGCTCACATTCTGGTATCCCCGGGGTGCAATTCACACAATTGTTGTCCTCTTGGTGTGGGAGCACTTGCCCTGCTAGTTCCGCTCTCAGTTTGAGCAGCTCCACGTTTTGCACCCACCCAGCTCTCCGCTCTCCTATAGGCTCCTGGGTCTCTTCGTCGCCGATACAGCTTTATGGTGCAGCAGCCACAGGTCCTCCACTTGGCCCGTCGATCCACTTTGTGGTTCATGCTTGCACATATCTTTTTGGGGGCCCCCTCAGACCGTCAGCAGTAGGGTTGCCGCAACCACTATTTTAGGGTCAGTTAGGCATGAATTGGCTCAGGATTATGGAGGATACAGAGCTCCTCAGTGGGAGCAGATGGGGAAGACTTCTAGTCGGCCAACTAAGCAGGCCACACCCCCACGCATGCAAATATTAAGTTAATCAGGCGAACATTAACCCTATGGCAACAGATTAGTAAATGCTACAAAATTCAAATACTTCATGGCTATCAACCCATTTGAAATAATGTATTACTAAAAGAGGCCTCTAAAACTCGACTGAATTCCAAATGGGCTGGATCTTGCCTTCAGTTTATATATCAACTTAAGGGAGGCATACTTAAAAGTTTCACAGAAATAGCCAACAAATTTGATATACCTCATTCAGATTTTTTTCAAGTTTTTTGCAACTTACAACTTGCTTTACGGTTGGAAGCCTAGCTCTTGAGTTATTAACATATATATGTGCATGGCTAATGCGACCCAACCTGGTCTCCATCTCAAGGTTTAACCAGAAATGTGTGACCCACATTAGATGAAGGTTTGGCACACTGAGCAGACAATTCAACTAATTAGACAGACACGATGACCACTGTCGAATAATTTATAGCCCGCTTAGAGCATCGCTTACTGTTACTACCCTAGTCGAATTAGAATTGCAACATTATAGAAATCTGCAAATGGCAACCGAGCAGTGCCTAATTTGTGTTTTTTTTATTCAATTCGATTTTTTTTTTAAGACAAATACCGATATATGGGTTTAGTGTGATTTTTCCTTAATTTTTCATTTGAAAGGTTACTGTTTGATTGTTACAAAATGTATTGATTCCTTAAACGTTTCAAGTGGTAAAATGACAGAATGAAAAACTAGTACTGAAATCTAGCAAGAGTGTATTTGGCTGTTTCAAATGTTTTGTGCATGTGTAATATGTGTAGTGAATTTTGTACAGTTGAGTTTATTAACATTCAAATGTCGCGTATACATGAAAACAAAACAGGATGGTATCAACGTTCAAATGATTTTGGTCCATTGTCTCTTCATCTATGTGCCCTGTTAAGCATAGACCTCTTTATAGTCTGTTGTCAATTGTATTCTGAGCTGGTTGGGGTTTGACAGCTACATCATTGTGTATTACCTTCATGTTAGGGAGCAAAAGGCCCTATTGTTTGTTGGGAACATTATTTTAAGGGCTAAGGGGTGCCAATTGGGGTAAGATGTGTTCGGTTTATTCCCATTTACAATGCACTTGTGAGAGTAAATCCCTTTCTAGAGACTTGTCCCTCCTCCATCTCTCCTTTAACTCCACCCAAGCCTCATCTTACTACTTTGATCTACCTAATAACCCTTTCTAGCTTCTTCCCTCCTCTATCCCTCCCTCCACCCACCTCAAACCTTGTTTTACTACTATGATCTCCTAAATAACACTTTCTAGGTGCTTCCCTTTTCTATCCTTCCATTATACCATTCAATGAAACTAACAGACTCATATGTCCATCGCTCAAATTAGCATACATTTCCCTATAATAACTCACCACTAATACTTTTTGGGTTACGGAGTAGCGTACTAATCACCCAAAAGTGCTTTGATGCCTCATCAGGAGTTTAAGCGCTATATAAATACAGTTACAATATTGGGCATATTACAGGACTGAATGATGTGCATACATCATTACAAGTTGTGCATATACCAGGGAGGTGCATATTGTGCCTCTAGTAGAGCCAATATATTCTTTATGTGATAGATGACTTCATAGTGGACTTGTACCTCCGAGGTCTGTAATGCAGCCGCGGTGCATCCATTGGGGCGTAGGGGCGTAGCCCCGCTAAGCCCTTGACGCACCGTGGCACTGCAGCTAACATACGCTAATTCTTCAAATTCAGCGCAGCGCGGGAGGGACAGGCGATCATATGATCATGTTGATGCCTGGTAATTGGTGCGGTCCGGTCGGAGTGCGCAGGGGGTAGGGGGGTGGGGGGTGCGGGCCTGCTGGTCTGCTGGAGCTGCGCATGGAATTACCAGGCTGAGACTTGCCCGCGCATGCGCTTTTGCGTGAAAAACACTTTGGCGTAGAGAAGGGGCCGGGGGTGCGGCTTCAGCCGGGCCGGGTTTACAAAGGCTGCCCAGGGCGAGTGCTGAGTGTGCCCCCCTAGCCAATCCTGGTGCTGCATGCAGCACCAGCATTGGCTAGGGGGTGCGGCTTTGGTGGGTGCAGAGTGGCGCGACCCCGGGCAAGAGGAGAAGCAGACGGCGGCGAGAGAGGAGAGACCCCCATGCAGAGCAATCTCCCACACACACTACACAAGATGTGTTTGTCTGAAGAGAGAATGCAAAGAGATACACGTCAGTGCATCGGTGTAGAAAAGTAGATGAGCCCCCACGGGATAAGAATTACACTTTTATTGTTAGAAGCAAACTTTGAATACAAAAAGTACACCTGTCGATGCATTTTTACAGCCCCACGGGGGACTGGGTGTGGATCTGTTAGTGGCAATCATTTCTAGTTTCAAAAACCTACAGCAATATACACACTTTTAAGGGCAGTTTGACCCCCACCAGAAGTAAGAATGAAGCGTCTGAGTATAGTGCCTAGTGGCGGGAAGTAAATTCTGATGTGTCGGTAGTATTGGTGTCAAATGACGCTTTTTGTGTTGGAAACATTTTCTGATCGTTGTTTGAAGTTTTGTTATTGTATATCCACTTACTTGGGCCCCCGGGGTGATTAGGTGTGCTGGTATACAACCCAGAGTCTGTAATTTTGGTGTGGGCACATTAAGGAAAGTACAGTGCGCTCCCGGTGCTCTGTGGTGGAATAGAAGCCCCAAACGGGGGCGTGTGCAAAGTGGCACACTCGTGTGAAGTGCAACTTCACACAAAAAGGTGACATATCTCTAGAACCAGTGTTTCTAACCAGAGAACTGTTTTTCATAATCCCAGAAGATTTTGAAAAACATATCGCCATGTCTCTATAATAAATGACAACACGAGAAATAGGATTGCCTGTCCGGACCAGAAACCCAAATCAGCCCTGGCTAAAATGTCCAAAGCGGCCGCGCGCTGCATGGGCCGCAACTGGAATTGGGCCAAGGAGCCATGTGTGGGTCAATGCAGCTCATATTGTTTGGGAAGCAGCCTCGCCCGCAGCCCACCAGGAAAATGCCAGAGTGGTACAGTGGCATGGAAGGCCCTGCAATTACGCCTCTCAAGTGTTTGAACAGGTGCAGAACTGAGGTCAGAATCACTCAGAGCGTATGGGCAGCATGGAGTTAAAACTTTTAGGACAGTTTGAGGGGCGGGATTGTATAGGCACATTTTAGGGTGGTGGTCAGGCACGTGGGCACCCAATCAAGTTTTGGGGCCCCTGCACCACTGGTGTTGTAGGGGACAGCGTGCTGCTCCTCACTTAGCACTAGCGCTGTTTCTCTGATCTTCAGTGTCAGTGTGGTACCACTGTATTTATAAATTATAATGTGGTATTATTGCAGTTCATTACGATAGCAAATGTTACAATTGTGGCAATCATTTTAACGCACCCTGTCCCAGATTTTGAGCACCATCAGCCTTCAGTAGATGAGGACAAGGCTGAGAAATTAGTGGAGAGAGAGAGAGGAAGGGAGGGGGAAAGAGAGTGCGGGAGCGAGAGAGGAGGGAAGAGAGAAAGAGTCAGAGCGAGAGAGAGAGACAGAGAGAAGCGTGAGATTGGAAAGAAAAGTGACGGCGAGTACAGGGACTACTAGAAAGGCAACAGAGACTATGCTCTTCAGAATGAATTGTTATATCCTACATTGGGGGCTGGCCATGGTTTCTTGAGTGAGATGTACTTGTCACAGTTGAAGTATGAGATCTAAGTGTAAACAGCAGGATAAAACCGAGTATTTCAGAGTGTAATAGTTACCTATTATGGTGCATTACATGCCCCTTTTGTCAAGTATCCGTAAATATTCATATAATTAGTGTTATTGTAGTGTGGACAGCCAGTTGTCATTATTTTCGGTTTAAGGGCTCAGTTCTGATTGATGAAAGCCTTAGATATGTACAACCATTAATGCCTGAGGTTTAGAAAAGAGTTTTCCGAACAGCTAAGGATTGGCAGAAGATTCGGGGGGCCTCTAAGTAATCACAAATGTCAGTGTTCAGAAGGTAAGCAAGAAGGCTTGGATGTGAAATTGAGAAGGAGTTTTAATAGGCTGAAGGAACCTCAGGGGCTTAAGGTTAGTCGGTGCTTCGATGAACAATGTCCCTGAGAAGGAGCTTCTGCGCCCCTGACTAGGGCAAGGAGCCACAATTAAATGACAGTGAGGAATTATGGGCAACGGATGGTATGCAGAACATTGGGCAACGGATGGTGTGCAGGAATCATGGTACAATCAGGAGACTTTAAATCCTGAGAGCAAACAAGGCTTTATGGACCTCAGAGAGAGCATGAACTTCAGGAAGCTGAAGGTGAGCTGCAGACTCAGGGGCCTAAATAAAGCAATACCACTGAGACAAATATTCACTCCCAATGCCCACTAAGAGCAAGCAGGCGTTTTAAACATCTGGTGCTGATTATATGCAAAGCAGCAAGGGAATTATTCAGAAATCTGGAATCCAAAAGCACTAGAGAGAGAGCTGCAGCATCTGAGATCTGAGCCTGAGCAGTACGCTCAGTGGACCAAAGAGTGGAAATTAGCTTAAGGGTCCTATTGGAAAGTGGGTAGTTTATGTACCAACTGATAGGGAGTAAGAGCCTCAAGTCCTTAGAATGCACAGAACCTGTAAGTCCTTGAGGTGAGCAGAAGACTTGAGGATGACAATGAACCTCTGCGGCCATGTAGGTTCGAAGTGACCGAAAAGCCCTAAGGATGACCAGGAGTTTTAGGTCCTGACAGGGGATTCATAAATCCCAGGGTGAGCAAAGGCTTGGAGATCTAAGAGAGAGGAATACGTTCAGGGACCTGATGGTGAGAGCTTTATGGACCTGAAGGTATGCGTCAGAAGGCAGATGGGTGATTTGTGATGGATTATTGGTGTTTCCAGTCTTGGATGATGCTACTGGCTTTTGAAACTTTAAAAAGTGTAATTTATCACAAATATCTTCAAAAAATGAGCTCCTGATGATAACCACACAATGATTCATGAAAGGTTGCTATCTGCAAATGTAGGCCGCTCTTTTAAGGGGAGCTTGGGACAATTTTTCATCTCAATCTGACCCTGCAAGTCACCGACAGTGCACAGGTGCACTCGTCCAGTTCTAAATGTGTTTACATTTAATATTCAGGGATAGTGCCAAATTTGTAACACAGCAGCAGCTCACTAATATTACTGCAAATAAATTTAGCAACACCCTCCCATTTCTCATATGAGAGGTCCTGTTTTGATCTAAAATAAACTTTTTTTAATGGATGTTGCATAAAACATAAACACAATATTTATCTGCCAAATGTCTGTAATAGGCTCTCTCAAATCACCCACATAAAAAATACATTTAAGGAAATTGATTTTTTAAACTATCTGTTTAAGAATTAATCATGATCATCTGGGCAAGACTCTGCAGAACTGAGCCTGTCTCTCACAAGCCCCCTGGAAAGGGCCCACTTTGTCCATGCCTTAAAATGTCTCTGGATGTTTTGGGCTGTGTGGGCTGTGAGAGCTGTGTGGGCTGTGTGGGCTGTGAGGGCTGTGAGGGCTGTGTGGGCTGCGAGGGCTGTGAGAGCTGTGAGGGCTGTGAGAGCTGTGTGGGCTGTGAGAGCTGTGTCGGCTGTGAGAGCTGTGTGGGCTGTGAGAGCTGTGTGGGCTGTGTGGGCTGTGAGGTCTGTGAGGGCTGTGTGGGCTGTGAGGGCTGTGATAGCTGTGTGGGCTGTGAGAGCTGTGTGGGCTGTGAGAGCTGTGTGGGCTGTGAGGGCTGTGTGGGCTGTGAGGGCTGTGAGGGCTGTGTGGGCTGTGTGGGTAATAACTGCACTTTCACAATTGCTTTATTAACCTTCCTGCTTTCTCAAATTTGCTTGAAAATGCACGATTTTGCTTCTTTTTTTTCAAAATTTTCTTGGGGGGGTAACCCCCCCAAGCACCCCTTTTGGGGTTCGGGCTCGCTCGCTGCGCTCGCTCACTACGGTGCTGTATGCAAATCACTTTGCGCCCCACCACTTTCAAATGTCACCCACCGGCCCAGCTGTAATGGCATGTATGCTTTGGCTAAAAAAAGTACATATATCAGTGGCGAATTCCCCAGATTCTCAGAGCAAAAGAATTGAGAAGTGTGTAAGGAGTGGTACTGTCTTTTAGTCTTTTAGTAAAAGATTGGTCCGGGACAGTTTAGTGTCAAGCCTGGGAAGGCACAAAATACAACAGAAGATGACAGTCATATCAGCATTAAAGGTCAGAAAAAATTCATTATCTTTGGTTCCAAAAGTCATGACATCCAGTTTCTTTTGCGGCTTTGCCTTGGTTTTATTAAGATATCCTTTCCAAGGAGGTTGAGACCAGCACGTTTAAAGTCAACCATCATATTACTAAGGTAGGAATTAAAATCAGGTATTACATGTGCCTTTCAGCCGAGCCAGTTGAGGATGTGGGTGGAGCCAGTGAAGGAGGTGGGTGGAGCCAGAGGAATTGGGTATGGCTTCCCACAAAAATGTGAGCACATGCACTTTACATTTTTGAAATTAAGAACTGCAACCGAGAACTACTGCTAGCTGTCCGCATTGTCAGGTAATTGCTGCATTTGGAGTTCACGTGTTCGACAACTGTTCTGGGATTCGATCATACTGGCAACATGTATTAGAAAGCATTCTCTTGGTATGCAAAATATTTCTGCCCCAGGAAGCCCAACTGGTTATATTAGACCCTACTGAGAGCATCAATTCTAAGTGTGTCTCTTTATTGATTCTAAGTGCATGGTTAATAATTCCTCGACATTGGAAAGCACTTTAGAGACATAACCTACAATTATGGCATCAGGATGTTTCAGACATCTATTCATTAATAAACAACAGAATGCCTGCAACTCAACCAAGTGCTTTTTAAAAAAATTGGGGTAAAATTATTCCAACCGATTTTGCCGCCCGTATGACAAGGTAGACAGACCTTTTATTTGATTATCAAGAAATATTAATTAAGGGTGATTTGTAAAATCTATGTACCGTGGCATTATTATAATATATTTAAATGTACCTACAGCTTGCCATAATGAAAATTAATAAATAAACAATATGGCATCACCACACGCTAAATAGCCTCAAGAATACGATTCAGAACCTGAACATCCAGAAACACATTGTCCCAGGCCTTTCAGCTTGTTCTGCCACCTCACAATCTTGCCAGATATGGTTGGAATGGTTTTCCTGTCCAACCCGTCTTCGCCTAAAACTGCATTAGGCTTAATCCTCAAACCTACGGGATAAATTGCAAAATATTCCAGAATGTGATGAACCTGTGTACCATCAACAACATGGCACTCAAGACACAGAATGTAACAGAGGGGTATTCCATGTAACCTGCACTGGGAATGCATTTCAAGACGGATTGAGTGGAATAAAGCCCGCTGAGCACTCGCGCGTCCGTTCTCATTGTTCTGTCAGAGCCATCCATTTGCAGCTATTTAACAGTTGTGCACTAGTGCACACCCAGATCTCGGCATAAATAATTGCTGATCAGCTGGCTACACTCAGGTACACACACCTCAGCAAAGTATGAAGTGCTGAACAGCTGATTTAGCGCGCACAACAATCGGCAAAATTATACTTATTTATCTACTGTGTTCGGGTGAAAACTCACTTCTCAGCACAGCTTCTGTAAATTATTAACCGAAGAACAACGTTCTCATGTCAACAAAATGACATGAGTGTGTAACCAGGCCCAACTGGCCCCAACTGAGACACCACGCAGGTAGTCCATAAACTGTGCGCGTGACAGCTCGTGCGCAACGGCATGCACGTAATGCGGTTGGTCATTTCCGGCCTTGCCTTTGCACTAAATAGCTGGACGTGAAACAGAGAACCGGTATCGATGGGGTACTTAGAAACATCACTCTCCGGCTCGCACCTCAAACTGCACCCTGTAAACATGTGCGCTCTATCAGTGCAGCCAACCGCTAATGCAAAACTGCTTTGTGCTCCCATTGGTCAATTGGATAATTGCCCTCAGATATCATGAAGCCAAAGGCAAGGCTGAGAGATTCATGCACCAACAAAATATATCGATGTAAACAGATAATGAGTTCAGCCGAGCACAAAGACAGGCCATGAACTTCATTCTACGGTTTCTGCCGGAATATTAATCCATGTATTAATGCTTAACCTTTGGTGCCCTGGTGATGGCCATCATAATGGGTCCAGAGGCTGGCTTTGATGCTTAGTTTGTGGGGGGGGGGTTGTTTTTTTTTTAATTAGAAAGGTACCACATCAAATTATTTATAATACAGCAATTAAATACAGATTGACATCACAAAAACATGTATAAAATATTTGTTTCCACTCAAAAGGTACTGCCCTTTCCAGCCTGCAAAGAAAAATTCCTGCCACCGGGCCAAAGGACTCTGAGCTACTTTCTGACACCTTGCTCCAGCTCTAAGCAATCTGGCAGAAGGTAGAGAAAAAGGACGCATTGAAGCTCCTTTTTAATTTAGAGATCCCCATGGAACTGGCAAAACTAGCTAAATTTGCACGAAAACTCACAGAGCTTTTAAGTAAAGATCGAGCCATGGCTTAACATAAGACTCTAAATTCAAAGCCGTGAGTATATATCCGTATCCATGGGCCTTTATATCTATTTTTGCCACGGCTCAAAAACGTATGGAATGTACTGAAATTATATTGTTTTTATTAAATTTCGAAGAAGGTTCTTGGAAGTACACATTACGCATGGTCTTTTGTAACAATTTTTATTATTTGAAACAGTAAAATTATATATATACAGCAAAAAGTAATAACTTAGCGACACTGGCAGGGACATTAGGTCCATAGCCAGGCATGATAATTTTAGGCTCCGGTAGAATATATGTCTTCAATAAGACAATGACTTTATACAAGTATGGTGGCATGATCTGCGAAAGATTTGCTACACCGAAAACAGTTGAATGTCGCCCGAAGACCACACTTATGCAAAATATACGCTGTATACTGCAGATCAAAGAGAGTTTTACAAAAATTAGTCTTAAGGCGCGATACATTCTAAGTACTATGTTCAAATAACTTTATATAGGTAATTTTGGCAAACGAGACTCCAATATTCAATTTAGCAGACCACCTCTGTGACAGTACGTCCAGTTTACTAATTGTATGATTGTAATGAACCAAAATATGATAAAAAGTACCTGTGAAGTCATAGCTCGGATCTCTGTTAACATTTTGCAAAAATTCATGATCAGCCAGACAAATATCATTAGGGTAAAGATGTGAAAGGAAGTCCCTTAATTGTAGATATTGAAAAAAATCCAGTTTTAGGGACCACAACATCTTCACTCAACTCCTGATAAGATCATAGATTAGTATTCCTAAAAAAGTGGCCCAAGGTTAAGCATTGCAGGCCCCATCAACAACCGACAAACCCCTCGTGAACAGATAGTGGAAAGTTTGGACTAAACCCAAGGGCTGTATATTGATGGAACCTCGATATATTGCAAATAGAGCAACTTTCTTGCCAAACCATGTGGTATACCTAAAGGGTTTTAAAGTGTGTATGCTTGAAATAAAATGTATCTAACAGACCTTTAGGAGGTAGGGTTATCTTCGGAAAAGCCTGATATTCGGAGAATAATACTGCTAGGTCCCAGGCCTAGGGCCCAATCACTTAAGAAAGTCTGAATATAAACAATGATGTATAATATTACCAGAGGTGGAGCAAAGCCATCCACCCATCATTGTCCGGTAGCAGAAGATGTTGTACAGCACAACAAGCCTTTTCATATTCCCAAATTCATTTCTGCCAACTATTTTCAATGCTTTTCATAAAGCCCCTTGTCAAGTATGGTGGCATAGACCTGAACAAGTAAAGGTAGCAAGGTAATATGACCATTTTAATGACACTCCATCTGCCTATGATGGCCAAAATGAAGCAGATCCCATTTTTGACAAATTGAAAGAGTCTCATTATATAAGGCATCATAATTCTGAGAAACAATAATTTTCATGTTCATAGAAATATGAACATCAAGATTTTTGACTGATTAAACAAACCAGAGATCTGATCTTGTCAAGCCAGTATTTGATAACATTTCCGTCTTGCCCATGTTTATTTTGAACCCTGAAACAAGTCCAAAAGCAAGCAATGCAATTTCAATAGCCAGGAGAGCCTTCATCGTAAACTATGTAAATATAGCTTTGTCATCAGTGCAAGTTAAAACTTTAGCTTCGCAAGGATTCAATTGTAGAGGAGGGGAGAAGGACTACAGGAAGGGGAGGCGGAGTCCTCAAAAAGGGGTTATCTGCAACTCAGCCAAATGGGCTGTGTTAGGATGGGGAGGTCTGCAAGAATTCTGCCTGTGACTAGGACTGGGGTTAAAGCCATCTAGGCTCCCTGTTGGATGAACGGACATCACCTAGGGAAACCAAGATCACCTGCCCTGGAGTCTAGAGCAAGGAAGAAGAGAGCATTGGAGGGAGTGGCTGCACACTGATAGGGTTGTTGGTCATGTGAAGGAACAGTCCGACAAACCCCATATGCCAGCAGAGGGATGCTGTGGTCTCAGCCATGTGAAGTGCACCGTGTGGAAAGCACCAGGCCCACATTGCCGCAGTGCAGTGCAGTGCAGTGACCACTTATGCCAGAAGGGGCCACTGGTGAACTTTATTGTCTCTGAGCATGAGACTTCTGCTGCCATGTATAGGATGATTGTACCGAAGTGCCTGTGCCCAATAGTGAGCAATGCAGCAACCTCGTATGTCAGAGAGGGCTGCTGGTATCTCTGTGGTGAACTGTTTGGGTTATGGCTCGGACGAGAGGATTATTTCTATGACAAGCGGGTCAAGCCCACCAACTGAACCTGAATGTTTCCCCGCGGATCGCAGTACACCACTGAGGATGTCCTACCATCACTGGAGAACCAGTCGGGAGCAGGAGAACTCCCTCTCCCTTTTAATTTGGGGAAGAGCAGGTTACCTTTTGTGTCCATTGAGCGGGAGCAGCTCCGAACACTGGAACCAGACCAGCAGTGCTGCTCAACAGGAAGAACCTGCGCCGCCGGGTGCAGCAGCATCCACCGCGAGTGGCTGACTTCACCATGCAGGATCTGCACTTGGGAGTGTCTGAGGAGAGGGTACTTGCTGGGTCGCTGAACACTGCCACACTGCTGGAGCAGGTAAGACTGAAAACGGCCTTCGGGACTCTGAGGGATTCATCACTACAGATGCTCCAGCACCATAGGCACTTTTGACTGAAATACTGAAGAGTCAGAAGGGAACTCTTGAGTATGATCCAATTGTTTTCATTCTCTGATGTGACCACCAGTGAATGGGGAACAACACTCAACACATTACACGAAGGATGGTGGAACAGGGATTTACCTTACAACTGTCAGAGCCCGACCTCAATGGGGATTGTGTTGTTGCTTCTGAATGTCATATTCCTTTGTATGTCTAGAGTTTGAAATAAAATACAACTTTTTCTATGAAAGCAAATATTTGGCTTGACATTGATTTATTAGGGCATATTTTTTTTAAAATTGGCATACGGGAGCGCCGCAAGACTTTTTACTGCGCTGCCCTATGACAATTTTTTGAAAAATGCCCCAATAATTAATGTCCAGCCAAATACTTGCTTTTATAGGTAAAAGTCGTCTTTTTATTTCAAACTCCAGACATGCAAAGGAATATGGCATTTTGAAAGGGCCGGAATGCACGGTATTTACGAGATACGGGGTATTGCTAACCTTCCAGCCAGCGCAATTTGGTATCTAGCACCAATGCAGGTGCCCTTGCACCATGGTGCAAGAGTGTCTGTTTTTGTTGGCAGGATAGTTGTTGTGCAGGAAGGGACACCTTCCTGCACAAAAACAATCCATGGGGGAGTTTTTTCTAGTTACCGTATTTTCCGGCGTATAAGACGACTTTTTAACCCTTTAAAATGTGCTCGAAAGTCGGGGGTCGTCTTATACGCCGGTAACTAAATTTTACCGCTCCACCAACCTTGCCTATGCCCGCCTGCTGTAGTCCTTACCGGCTATTGTAGTCGTGCCGCTCCGCCTTCATGACCCAGGTCGGTATACCGAGCCTGTGAGCATGCCTCGAGCCTCCGCGTCGGTGTGATGGGAGAGCAGCAGCTCCAGTGGGGAGGAATTTGGGCGCCCTGCTCGTGGGAGGGTGGGGGGATGCAGCAGCATGTCCTGATCTGGCGTGACCCAGGTCGGTATACAGAAGGGCACCGAGCCTGTGAGCATGCCTCGAGCCTCCGCGTCGGTGTGATGGCAGCGCAGCAGCTCCAGTGGGGAGGAATTCGGGCGCCCTGCTCGTGGGAGGGTGGGGGGATGCAGCAGCATGTCCTGATCTGGCGTCTCTCTCCTTCCGATGTGACCAGAAATCTCGCGGTCATCTGAAGCAGAGGAGCGTCAGTTAATGGCCATAGAAAGGGGACTGTGATATTTTCCCGCCGGCAATACAGCAACGTCATGTTTTGCTGCAGTTACTAACAGTACATTCCTGTTAAATCACCAAGACACTGCGTTCTTTTTAGGATCGGATGGACAGTCTTTACACTTTATGTCACGGAGGAGGGCTAAAATCACGGGTAGTCTTATACGGCGAATATATCACAAAACCTAATTTTTTTTATGAAAAGTAGGGGGTCGTCTTATACGCCGGGTCGTCTTATACGCCGGAAAATACGGTACATGTGTGCTGCAGCCAGAGGAAATATGAGGAGAAATGAAAACATTTCTACTCGTTACACCTGCTCAGGGGAGATGTAAGGTTTTGGTGGCTCACCAGGATTACGCTATTTTGTAAATCGCGGGCAGCCTCAAAATCCATGGATGTTGCATGGGAACAGCATCCGCAATACCCATGAAATGCCTCCTTGATGCAGAGGAAGGCAACGCAGTGCTTTGCACTGCCTTGTTTTATTCCATATCTATGAGGCCATGCAAAGCCTCTCAGGGTGGCTTTGTGCCGTCGAGAGGAACGTACCACTGGAGCAGCAAAAAAAGTGATGCTCCGGTGGCGCAGGCCTTCTGCAAATAAGCCCCATTGTTCGTACTGTTTGTATTGTGAGTTATGAGTCATGTTCACTAACCTACATCTACCCCTATGGGAGCCTTGACTTCTCTACAACAGCTACCACTAAGAGTCAAGTGCAGAAAGGGTACTTGCCCCAGTTGAGCGGTATCCAGAGCTGGCTGGGCCCCAGGACATCAGGTGTAAAAGGCATCAACCATCACGGTTGGGCCTAGTAGCCCCTGCATGCCCAGTGGCCTTCTGAAAGGGGTTCTGTCACTAAACAAACTCTAAAATTGTTTCTTTATTTTCTTTTTTTCTTTCTCTGTACCTTTTCAATCTCATTTATTCAATGCTTCAAATTGTTTGGGGTTGAATTGTGACTTCTTCTTATTCATTATTTCTCCAGGAAATTAAGCTTTCTAATGTTGAAAGTACCCTCTAAAGGAAATTGCAACTCTTTTTCACTAGAAGTATACTAATGCCAGTCTTGTATCCACGCACACATATAAAACCCAATGTCTGTCACCATTTAGTATGCATATGAGCCCTCTGGAGAAACCTTCTGTCCCTCCATAGCAGATACGCTAAGAGCTTTGGGGTTTTTCAATACAGCTTCCATTATTGCCACTCAAAATAATCCCAAAACATCACAAAATGAATAAACAAACAATAATCATCCCCAGCTTGCTATGCCAAAGGTCAACCTATCACAGCACGACTCTAGCAGCAACCAACCAATGATACAGTGACTCTGTGGCGACATCTCACCAATCCCAGTGCGACCCCTCAACTGGCTAACCAATTGCAGTGCAACTTTTCAGTGAATGGAGAAACACTGCACAGCCCTTTCTGTCACTGAACGCACACAAAATAAACAAATAGGCCTTGTCTGCCCAACCAAAACAGAAGAGAATTAGGAAGTTAGATACAAAGAATCTTGCAATCAATAGGAACAAGGCTGGACACTTTGAAGCACTTGTTAAACACATATGACACAAAGCAGACTCCAGCCCAGCTGCAATCTACTTTTGATTAGTGTACTTATTCAATGCACAGAACTGCCAGCAGCACAAACCTAAATTAGACATGCAAAACCAAAAGGAAAACTGGTTATCAGAAAACTCATTATATGTGTGAATTCTGAGCCTTGCCAAACACACTGTTGCAAAGTGATTTTGCTAGCAAGTTTGCTGACAATTTCAACAACTTCACCAATTAGATCTCAAGCTCTTGGATTATGATGAATCTGATTAACTTTTTAACACATAACGAAACAAAATCTTTTTCAACACAAATCACAAATATGACAAGTACATCAATTTTAATACATATAAATCACCTCTAAGGTAGGCCCTAAACGGCCTTTAGGGCAGAGTGCAGTGTATTTAAAAAGTTGTACATGTGCTTTATAAGTTTTACATGTCCTGGTAGCGAAAAACTCTTAAATTCATTTTGCATCACTGTTAGGGCCACCTTTCCTAAAGCATAACATTGGGTTAGATTTAATAAGTGATAACATTTGATTGTGAGGCGGTAGAAATGTCATCTTTACACTCAAATTAATTGTAATTTAAAATCCTCTAAAATAGTAAATTCTGATTTTAAGTCACAATTCTGAAAATGCCACTTTTAGAAAGTTGGCATTTTCTTGTCCAAACAATTTGGTTCCAGGAGCCTGAGTCCTGGGTCACAAGACAAGGAGTAGTTGGCAGTTTGCCTTTATGTATTCCTTCCAGACAATGAGACAAAGGGGGACTTGATGTTGGCAGGATGGACCATCCTGCCGGGATGGGATTGGTGGAACAGTTCCCTGTCCCACGTACATTTAAAAGTGGCTGCCTCCAGCACACTCACAAAGAACTTGACATCAGCCTATTGTCACCCCAGACCCCTTGGAGCCCGGTGAGGAAAAGGAAGGGTATTCTACAGACAGATGTGGGGGGAGCTCGAGAAGCTTCTCCCACTTCAAAGCTGGCACCACGTATGAATATTTGATCCTCAGACCAACTCTTCAGTACGCTCCTGGACCTTTAGAAGAATTCAGAAGGACTTCCATGCACTCGGGGGAACTACCAGGCTGCTTGAGGCCTGCCTTGTTTCTCAGAAGACTGCCCTTCTGCTACCTGAGGACTGCCCTGCTGCTTGAGGCCTGCCATGTTTTTCAGAGGACGGCCATGCTGTTTCAAGCCTGCCTTGCAGCTTGAAGGAGAGAGAACATTCTCCTTGATCCCAGGCTACCTGAACAACTTCAAGGGTTAGTTGGCTGACTGCCTATTCTGAGCTACAGGAACACTACAAGTTCCAGAGGCCTCCCTGTAACTGCCCAGCTGACTAGCTGCACCAAACCTGCCATTACCTGCAACTGGACCTGCCTGAGCACTGCTGGCCTTAGATGGAGTGAGTCTCTGATCCCTAAGAGGAGCCACCCCAGGTCCTGGACTCTTGGCTGCATCAGACAGAACTCCTTCTGGCCTAACTGAAGGTTATATCAAAACCAGCAGGAAGTGAGAAAAAACTATGCAAAGCTCAGCATGGCCTTAATGAAAGCTTCATCGGAACCGACGCCATGTGGCTCAAAACCGTGCCGCATAGCAGAGAGCTTCATCAGAGCCTACAACGAGTGATGCAAAGCCCGGCAAAGCCTTGGTGCACAGCTGAAAGTTTCATCAGAACCAACCCTAGTAACGTTATCATTTCGCCCCACTAATGCTTGCAATGAAGTCTGTGGAACTCAGCATATAATCCAAAGGTGAACAGGAGAATGCAGACAGAATGCTGGTCCAAGGACAGCAAATGGAGTCTCTGAAGCCACCCCTTTTCTTAAAACCACCCTTTGCTACCAAAAGTTTTGTGAGTGTGCTGTACCGTTAAAATCTTCCACTTGACAAGCAAACCCATTGATTGGGTGGATCAGGAACAGTGTTAACCTTAATTTCAGAAGGAAATGTGTTCCAAAAAAAAGTGCAGCCAGCATATCAAGAATGCAATCAATTAAGAAAGGACTTAGGGCCAGATGTAGGTAAATCTATTTTACAGATTCTAAAATACCGAATTTTACCGAATCAGTATTTTAGAATCGGAAAATGGTATGTAGGTAAAAAATCGGTAAAAAATACTGATTCGGTAAAATTCGGTATCGGACAATCGGAACTTACCGATTCGGTAATTACCGAATCGGTATTTACCGAATCGGTATTTACAGAATCGGTATTTACCGAATCGGTATTCCCCTTTCATTCCTATGGGCCAAAAGGCCCATAGGAATGAATAGGAAATACCGAATCGGTAAATACCGATTCGGTAAATACCGATTCGGAAAGCAAACAAAAGTGAAACTCAAGTAGGCAGCCAATCAGGTGCTACCACCCTCCCCCTCCCTACCAGGAAGTGGCTACACAGGCAGCTGCAACTAATTAGAAGCTTCTGGAAAGGCAGTTGAAGCTGAGCTGAGTGCAGGAGCAGCAGAAAGGGTTTTGAACACTTTTAAAAGTGAAAAATGTCAAGCAGCCAAGAAAAAGAGCAGCCTGAGAGGAGGAGGAAACTGAAATTCAGCAGCATGGAGCTGCAGGTCCTTGTGGAGGAGGTGGTGAAGGTGCAGCACAAATTGTTTGGCAGGCAGTCCCTGACTGTGGCTGAATTTAGCCGAAATAAAAATCTGGCTGGACATTATGGAGAAAGTAAATGCAGTTGGGGTGACCACCAGGGACACAGAGGACCTAAAAAAACGATTTTATGACCTGAGGAGCCAAACAAAAAAGAAAATGGAAGAACATCACAAGCAGGCATCCAAAACTGGCGAAGGCAAGAACCCAGCACCCCCCTGACTGACCTGGAGGAGATGGTGGCCTCAACCATAGAACCAAACAGCGTCTGTGGACTGGGAGAAGTAGACAGCTCAGCCAGAGCTGCAAGCAAAAAAGGTAAGACAAATGCACTGCATTCCCCCCAATACCAACACCCTTACCTGTACCCTTAGTGGGCAAGTGAACCCATGTCCAGTACTGCTAGCACTATACAGGGCCAATGCATGGTGTGATATGTAGACAGGAAATGTAAGGACATGTCATACAGCACCCCAATCAACAACTTAATGAAACGACTGCATACAGAACATGGCCAATGAGATAATTATTTAATTGTAGTGACTGTGAGACAGTAGCGCTTAGCTAATGTACGCTCATGTGTCCACAGGTGAAACGTCTCGCAGGCGTTCGCAGGAGGCAGAAGGCACACTACCTGAGAGGGAGGAGAGTCAGGATACAGGACAAAGTACCCCCAACGTACCATAGGACAAAGCAGCAGCAAGTAGCCATCCACCTGCCCAAGACACAGAAATGGCCCAATAGTTGCTGGCGTCCCCTAGCAGATCTCAGTCCCCTCTCCTGCTGTCATCACCAGAAATGCCAGCATCACAGCATGATGTGATACCTCCATCACAACCAGGCAGGAGGCATGTCGTGCCTCCACTCCCCGAATTGGAGTCGGTAGCAGCTGACATGGAGGGTGACGGACCACACAACTTGCCTGTAGGAGGTAGCTCTGGTACAACACACTCCAGTGCAGGGATGGGCCATAGTGCTGCACGACGCCGCAGAGTTCAAGAAAGGCCAGCAGATGCACCAGTTGAGGGTCCAAGTGTGTTCTTTGGTCTGGAGGGGAGCATGGTGAGGATACAAGGGATGCAGGGAAAAGCCATCCTGGCATCCTACCGACAGATGAGGTCCCTGAATAATAACATTGGAGAAATAGGAAAGGGCATCAGTGAGCTGGTACAGGTCAACAAAGAGATGGCAGCAGGGATGTGCGGAATTAACAACTCGGTGCAGCTCCTATGCACCAAACTAGACAATGATTTTGCTGCGAGGGACAAGGATAGGCAGCGTGCACATGTCCAAAGTAAAGCCATCAATAGCCTGGCCACTGCCACATCCCTGTTATGCAGGAGAAGCAGCAACATGCAGGAGGCCATAACCCAAAATACAAATGAGATCACTAGGGGCATGGGCAGGATGGCCAGTGCTCTTGAAGCGCTGTTGAATGCCCAAACTGCACACACAGCTGCTCTAGATGTGCCTGTAAGTGAGAAGAGCACAAGCAGGAGCAGCATTGGAAGCACCCTTGTCCCTGAAACTAGGAGGAGCAGGCGCCATGCTGAGGCCACAGGCCAGCAGGACAGTGAGCAGGTTGAACAACCTACTAGTGTTACTGGGAAGCGAGCAAGGAAATAACTTTCACAGTTCATGGTGAAGTTAACCAGGACTGACATCTTTGCAGTGAAATACTTTTTGTTGCACATTTGTGCTTTAAAAAACATACGTCAATACAAAATTAAACTAGTTTAGTTGCATACTACGCCTGTCTTTGTCTCCTTACTTACTTAAAAGAAGTTGCGTGTGATCTGTTCCCGCCTGTGTCTGCCATCAGTTGGTGTTGAAACTCCAGATGTGTGTGGTTCAGGCACTGCTTCCTCGTCGTCATGGTCCTCATAATCTGAGATTTCCACTTCTGTGCCCTTTTTGACCGCCAGGTTGTGCAGCATTGCACAGGCTGCAATCATTTTACAGCAGGTGATTGGTGTGTACTGGCAGGCCCCTCCACTTTTATGGAGGCAGCGAAACCTGCTTTTCCACATGCCAAAGGTGCGCTCCACAATGTTTCTAGTTGTTTTGAGTGCCCGGTTGTATCTCCGCTGACTTGCGGTTGTTGGGTTGAGGTAGGGTGTGAGGATGAAGGACCGGAGGGCATATGCACTGTCCCCTAAGAGTAGGAAGATATAAACATTAATCACATGCACACACACACATCCACCTGAAATACAAATCAAGTGAATTTCACACAGTATGTCACCTAGCAAGTATCCTTCACCAAATTCCCCCGCAGTCAGTCCCCCGCAGTCTAGTTGTTTTGTGTGCCCTGTTGTATCTCCTCTGACTTGCTGTTGTTGGGTTGAGGTAGGGTGTGAGGATGAAGGACCGGAGGGCATATGCACTGTCCCCTAAGAGTAAGAAGAAATAAACATTATTCACATGCACACACACACATCCACCTGAAATACAAATCAAGTGAATTTCACACAGTATGTCACCTAGCAAGTATCCTTCACAAAATTCCCCCGCAGTCAGGCGTGCGTAGATCCCACTGTTTTGGAAGATGTAGGTGTCGTGGGTACTGCCTGGGAATTTGGCTACTATGTCAGTGATCACGTACTTTGCATCACAGATCACCTGTACATTTATGGTGTGGGTGGATTTACGGTTCCGATAAATGTACTCTGTGGCAGCAGGCGGGCATATTGGTATGTGGGTACCATCAATGCAGCCAATGATGTTAGGGAACTGCGCCATCTGATAGAAGTCTGTCTTTGTCCTTAGCAGTTCTGCATGCGTTACAGGGAAGCTAATGTAGTGATGCATTCTCTGCAACATGGCATCAAGGAATGTCTGAAAGAAACACGACAGACAGCTCTGGGACACCCCACCTACCGCAGCAACCACACTCTGGTAGCTTCCAGATACAAACAGGTGTAGGCTGCACAGCACCTGCACATGGGGGGGGATGGCGTGTGCCCTTGGGGTAGGATGGTCCAAAAGTGGGTGGAGGTCCCTGATGAGGTCCAGGATTGTATGTGGGGCCAGCCTGTAACTCTGTAGAATCTCAGGCTCAGTTAGATGGAATAGTGTGGTCCTCTGCCTATACACCTGCTCCTCTCTCCTCCAGACCCTCTCTCCTTCTGCCTGGAGCCGTAGCCGCCTCGCAATGACATAGAATGCCGCCATTCTGGGGAAAGTGGTGCATTTTGGGGCCTTTTCTATAGCCTGCACCTGGTTACCACCTGATTTCAATCCATGGTAAATACCGAATTTCATGCAAATTCGGTATTTAAAAGGGGACCTACATCTCAAAATTCATTTTTACCATTTCTTATTTACTGATTCGGTAAATTTACCGAATCGGTAACTTTACCGATTCGGAAACTTTACCCAATCGGTAAATATACCGATTCTGTAAAGTTTCCAATTCGGTAACTTTACAGAATCTGTAAATTTACAGATTCGGTATATTTACAGATTCGGTAACATTACCGATTCGGTAACATTACCGATTCGGTATATTTACCGATTCGGCTACTGTTTGGTCCCCTACATCCCGAATGCCCAATACCGGTCGGTAATGGCCGAAATTACCGATTTTCGGCCATTACCGACCGGTATTGGTCCACCTACACCTGGGCCTTAGTTCTAAGGCGGTATTATTAAATTCATGAAGACTTATTACAAAATTAAAAAAAGGTACAATCAGGCTACTTAAAGTAGAAGTTTCTGGATTACATGCAAATCAATTTCCATAAAGGCCATCAGTTCAGACGTATACAGAAAACGTACAAAATCAGAACAATGCCATGTCTCAAATGTGCAGTTAAATCAGTAAGAATTCGGACGTCATCCCTAGGCTCACCCAAAAATTCGAGGGTTTTTATAGGAAATCTTGACATACAAAATGCATAAAATCTGCAGAATCACTGTGGTGTGAGTAAAGAAATACATTCTTAATCAATCAGAATATAAGCTACACAATCATCATACAGGTTTAGCACCTTAGCACCTAAGCATTAACCCACTACATGAATATTGTTTCTCTCCCCTCTGACCTAATGTCAACTGGTGAACGAATTAGTTACATAAACTACAGTGAACCATTGTGAATAAATGCAATGCTGTGTGCAAGTGGAAGGTCCTTGGAAAATGTTAACAATACAGAGCCCATGCTAGACAACCTACTTTGAGAATGGTGTTGTTCAAAAAGAAAAAAATATGATTTACATAACCTCTTATAACTGCTGGGCTTTCCTCCTTTCCCCAATACTGAGCCCTTTTTAGTTATTTGGGGTAGTTCCCCCCATAGGCCTCCATAATCTGTTGTCCACATAATGTATCCACACCAAATTTGCGTCCTTTTTTCAACATCCTGGGAATTCTAAAGGTACTGAGGGTATGGATTCTCCTGTAGAGGTTTGGAGGACTGAAAATAGGTAAAATATAGCTAACTTTTGAGGTTTGGGGGAAAAATAGGAAAACGTATAAAAGTGTAGGTCTTTTTTCCTAAAAAGGGAATCAACAGATTGTTGTGATAAAGTCATCATCTTACCATCTTTCAGGAACATGCAGAGCTGAATCAAAAAACGTAATTTTTTACTACAATTTTGGATTTTTTTTAAAGAGGTAGCCCGTTTTTTCTATGTTTAGTGCTTTCAACCTTATTCCCAGTTGGTGGCGAAAACCAGTGTGAAAACCTAGTGATCCAGGAAAGTTATAGATTTCTGAAAAGTAGACACATTTCTGAATTCAGCAAGGGGTCTAATGTGTAGATCCTGCAAGGTTTTCCTAAGGAAATTAACTTTTGAAATAAAGGAATATTGATAATGAATATGAAAAAATGAGAATTTGTGACAATGTTATTGTGTCTAACCTTTTGTCACGATGGCCAATTTACAAAAGCAACATACCATTACATCTGCTAGGCCCTTATAGTTGCGGCAAAATATAGGGTTTGTAGGATCTCCAAAACTCCAAGGTACCCAGAGCCAACCAAAGAGCTGCACAGTACAATGGTTTTTCATTATGTACCAGGTATAGACCAATTCTTATAGTAAAATATGTAAAGTCAAGTATGGGTATAAAGAAGCCCCTTGTAGTTCTGAAATGGGCACAAGATATGGCCTTTAGGAGCAGTGGTTATTTGGAAATCTCTGAATTTGTGGGTACCCATACTAGCTTGTGATTCAGAGAGTATTTTACAAAATGTCTTCTTTCTTATACACTGGCTTACGTGTGTAAGGTACAAATGCAGTGAAATAAATTGGTAATTGTCCTACTATTTTATGGTCCCATATGTTATCCGATAAAAATGGTACCTCACTTGTGTGGCTTGGCCTAGTGTCTGGAAACGGGGCAAAATGCTACTGGAATGCATCACATTTTTCCACTGAAAAAGGACCTTTTTTCCAATGCAGCTAGCTGTGGATTTTGAGTCTTAGCTCAGGCGGCACCTAGGAAAACCTAGCAAACCAATACTTTTTGAAAACCAGACACCTAGGGGAATCCGGTGTGTGGTGACTTGTGTGGCTCTCACCAGTTTTTTTATCCAGAATCCTTTGCAAACCTCACACTTTGACTAAAAACACACTTTCCTCACATTTCTGTGATGAATAGTTCAGTAACCTGAGTGGAGGGTCACAAACTCCCTTCCACCTACCATTCCCCCAAGTCTCCCAGTAAAAATGGTACTTCACTTGCGTCGGTAGGCCTAGTTACCCCGAGGGGAAATGAGCCAAAATGCTACATGGACACACCACATTTTTACACTGAAAAATGATCCTTTTTAGCAATGTTGGTAGCTGTCGATTTTGAGCCCTAGCTTAGCCACCACCCAGGACAGGAAAATCTAGCAAACCTGTACTATTTTTAAAAACTAGATACCTAGGGAAACCCAGGATGGGGTGACTTGTAAGGTTGTCCTATGGTTTTTTTACCCAGAAGCCCTTGCAAACCTCAAACTTTGTCTAAAAACACACATTTGTATCACATTTCTGTGAGGAAAACTTATGAAATCTATGGGGTGCCACACGTCCTACCGACCAGCATTTACCTAAGTCTTCTGATAAAAATGCTATCTCACTTGTGTGGGTAGGTGTAGTGCATGTGAGAGGAAACAGCCAAAAACGTAATATAGAAATATCACTTTTTTCTATCAAAACTAACCCTTTCTATGGATTTTGGGCCCTAGCTCCATTAATACCCAGGTAAACCTACCAAACTTATAAAAAAAATTCAACTGGACATTTAAGGGACTCCAGGGTGGGGTGACTTGTGTGCAGCCACGGCCGGTAGTGGGAGTACCTGCAGGGCGGTGATGTGGGGAGGGGGAGGGGCAAGGTGGGGGGTAGTAATGTGTGGATTACGGAGTTTTACAGGTAAGTAAACATTTAAATAAATAAAACGAATTTCGTTGAGCGCACTGCATCGCATTTGGGGATGCAGTGCACTCAACGAAATTTGTTCTATTTATTTAAATGTTTACTTACCTGGGAAGCTCCGTAATCCATACATTACTTCCCCCACCCATCACCTCCCCCTCCCCACGTCACCGCCCTGCAGGCACTCCCACTGTCGGCCGCGGCTGCCTGTGTGGCTCTCACCAGGAAATGCTACCTAGTCAAACTTTGACTAAAACACACATTTTTTCCACACATTTCTGTCAGGAAAACATCTGTAATCTATGGAGAGACACAAATTTCTTACCACCCAACATTTTCCAAGTTTCCCTATACAAATGCTACCTTATTTGTAAGGGTAGGACTAGTGCCTGTGAGAGGAAAGGGCCCAATATGCAACATAGACTCATCTCATTTTGGCACTGAAAGTGCACCAATTATTTTTGCAAAGTGGGTAGCTCTGGATTTTGGGCCCTAGCAAAGCCAGCACCAAGGCAAACCTATCAAACCTTCAAATGTTTTTAAACTAGGAAACAGGAAAGTCCAGGGGTGTGTGACTTGCATGGCTCTCACAGGGTAATTGTACCCAGGAGCCTTTGCAAACCTCAAACTTCGACTAAAAACACACATTTTACACACATTTCTGTGACGAAAATTTCTGGAATCTGTGGGGAAACACACATTTCCTACCCAACATCATTCTCCCAAGTCTCTAATAAAAATTATTCCTCACTTGTGTGGGCAGGCCTAGTGCCTGCGACAGAAAATGTCCCAAAACGCATTATGGACACACCCAATTTTTCCACACAAAACTAACCCTTTGTTTACAATGTCAATAGCTATGGATGTTGGGCCCTCGCTCAGGCGGCACCTAGGGAACCATAGCAAACCTATCAGTGGCGATTTCTTTGTTAGGGCGCTGGGTCTCCGCCAACCCTATTTGCATGACCGTGGAACATGCCGTTAATTGATATTTGCAATTACCATCATGGTAATCGCAAATAGTAACTACTACCATCCATATTTCTCTTAAAATGCTAAGTATCCCTCGTGATGATGTTCCTTAGCATCTTAAAAGACATGTGGAAGCCTTGTGCCAGTGCTGGAATCGAATCGGACCCCTCCTGCGCTGCTGCCTGCCCGATGGATGACACTCAGACATGGGCGTCAGAGATGGCAGGCAGTCAGGCAGGGTTCTTGTGACACATGCACTAATGCGCAAGTGTCACAATATTGCTCTATTGCTGCACTGGATATGCAGGATGACATGGTGTCAGCCCTGCAATCCAATATATTGAGGTCCTTGGAGACCTCCCACAATGACGCGAGGCAGCGTCATGTTTTAAAGAAGCCCAGGGAGAGTACAGTTTAAGCCCAGTGCCTCCCAAGGCTGCCTATTGCTTGAGCAACATTGATGACCCTCCCTTTCCCAAGCCATCCCTGTGACAAAGAGAGGGGTAATTTCTTCTTCTTTTTTTTTTTTACAGCGTTATCACCTAACTACATTAATCAAAGCACATTGGATTGTAATGTGATTAATGAAGAAACACAGCATTTTGATTAAATAAAATGCATTTGAGCTAGTATGACGTGACCTCAGAGAGTCCTGAGACTCAACTCATTACCCTGTGACATCAGTCACATGCTGAATGCTGTAAACAGATACACTGAGCATGCTTGTGCTCAGTGAATCTGTTTATAGCATTTTTGCAGTGTTCGCAAAGTAGAGCCTTCACTTTCAGCTCCTCTGTGAGCTGTGGTTGGGAATTGGACACCTCTTCAGCAACAGGCAGCACCCAAACCATGGCCTAATTTCACCAACCTGCAGGACAGACTGGGACAAAGCCTCCAAATGACCGGCACAGTAAGTTTAAAACTCTAAGGGGCACATGCATCAATGTAGTGAATTGCAATTCCATAATAGCGATTTTTAAGGAATCTCTATTAAGGACTCGCAATTCCTTATGCATGTAGAAATCACTGAAAAAATTATGATTCCGAAACATTCCTTAATAGCGAATCGCAAATTGTGATTCGCTATTAAAGAATGCCCATAGGAATGAATGGGAAACCATTCTCAAATTGTGATTAGCAAATATGTAATCGCAAATTGCGAATCAATTCCAAGGGTGCCAAAAGGTCACCCTGATGCACCCCCAAAATTGGCATGTGTGCACATGTGGTGATTACCTATTTTGCGAATGGCTTTGGGCTTGATGCATCCCAAAAGGCTAATTACTGGTCGCAAAGGGGATAATTCTGCGAATTGGTCCGCTTGTGAACGGTAATTAGCTTGATGCATGTGCCTGTAAATATTTTATTTCACAGATCTTCTTTTGCTGTGAGCACATTACATGTTTAGAATGCAAGCTGTTCAGAAACTTGGTGTTTTAGATTTAATAGCCCGCAATGTTGCTCTAGCTAATGGAATCTAGCCCACAAACAGAGTTCACATGACAACTACATTTCCTCTCGGTGCACTAATGTCACTGTCTCCAGGGTGGGGGCAGGGGCAGATGAATTTTAAGTTAATGTTTAAGCACTAGCACTATTAATAAATGCTTTTCAGTGCAGTTCTATCGTGTGTCGTGATAAAGTCAAAGCTTCTACATGTTACAGAAATACACTTTGACATTGTAAAAAGCATGCAAGTTTCCCCAAAACCCCACTTAAAAGTGTCGGACTCACTTGCTTCGCTCGCTCGCTAGCAATACGCTCTACCACTTTAAAATTCCACCAGTCGCCAGTGAAACCTATACATTTTTTAAAACTAAATACTTATTGGGAATCCAGAGTAGGGTAACTTGTGTGGATCTCACCAGCTGTTCTCACCCAGAATCTCATATAAACCTAAACGTTGACTAAAACACACATTTTTCTCACATTTCTGTGATGGAAAGTTCTGGAATCTGTGGGGAGCCACACATTTCCAACCACCTTGAATTTCCGAAGTCGCAGTATAAAAATGGTACCTTACTTGTTGTGGGTAGGCCTAATGCCTGCGACAGGAAATGGCTCAAAATGCAACATGGACATATTACATTTTTCCAGTGAAAAGTGACTGTTTATATGCAATGTGGGATAGCTGTACATTTTCGACGCTTACTCAGCCGGCACCTAGGAAACCTACCAAACCTGTACATTCGAAAACACGACACCTGGGTAGTCCAGGGTGAAGTGACTTGAGGGGTCTCTTGCCATGGTGAGACTACTCCACCCCCCAAATTTTGAAATGACCAAGCTGGCTGTCATTTAAAAAACATTGGCAGGAACCGCCGTCAAGGCGGTTCCTGTCAATGGTTTTTTACATTTGATGCATGGCACCATCAATATGACCCTGAAACTGGATTTTCTTTTTAAAAATAAAAAAAGCCCCTCTCGCTATGGGAGCTGTCTGCCATGGTGAGGGGGTCATTACAAAGTTTTCACTGCCCCTTACTGCCAGGATTTTCAAGAAGGTGAACATGGCAATCATGATAAATAACGTAGCCGTACGTGTAGCGTTGGGTGCAGAGATCTCTGCAATGTTGCGATTTTTGTAGATTGACAGACTACAGCCTCAACAATATTAGATAGGATAAACATCATTGTTTTCCCAGTGGTTTTAACTCATATGTTTTATTTATAAAGAATATCTGTTTTATTGCATCAATTTATCATGTATACAAAACTCGATTGTGAAACTAATCTTTTTTAATTAAAACAAATTATTTTTGATATCAAGTTCATGGTTGTGTTATAGTCTATGATTGTTTTTGGTACATTATAATGTTTTGACATAGCTAGAGTTTTGTTTGCAAGATAGCCTGGGTTGATACCTTCAAATTTTGCGATTTTTGTAAAGCGCACTATCACCTAGGAGGACATCCTGCCACTGATGCAGGAGCAGTCAGGAATGATTAATGGATTCACCTAGTTGAAGAGTTAAGTGTTCAGTTTCACTTGGAATGGCATAATTTTAGAGTCGGTGCAGATGTGTAGGGGCAGGTCATTCCAGGATTTCGGAACAAGCAAATTGTCCCTGTTCTGGTGCTGTGTATGTATGGAATGTGTGCTAGTACCAGTCCGGCTGAGCAAAGGTGTCTGGAAGGTTTCTCAAATCTGAGATGTCTTCAGGTATGCTGGACCAGTGTTGTGTAAGGCTTTGAATCTTTGCGTCAGGAGTATGAAAAGAGCTGTCAATGGGGAGCCAGTGAGGCTGTTGAAGCCGTTTGAGGTTCAGGATGTGAGCTTGGTGGGAGGTTGAGAGAGGAGGCTGCCTTCTGTGCTCTCTATGGTTTAGAGTCATCTGCTTAGTTGAGCGAGGGAATAATTCAGCATCTGGGTGAATGCAGCACCAATGGAGTTGAGTCTGTTGATGAAGATAAAGTGATGGCATGTGTATCTGTACTGCCTTCTAGCTATGCAGTATCCCTGTGACAGCACACTTAGTCTAAGCTTTTTCTATCTGTTCATGTCTATGCCCCCTTCAAAGTCTTGACCAATCCTGTAGCCAAAGGAACCTTTATTACCACTTTCCATTGACAGCTATATGAAGCTCAAGAAAATGTATTTCATGCGCCTTCAGGGCACACACTGAGAAAATCTGAAACTGCCTTGCAAGGCACATAAGGCCAAATGTACTAAGGTTTTTTGCAGGCACAAATCGGTTTTAGACCCATTTGCGCTTACAAAAAACATGTGTCCTATATTCTAATCCTATGTTGCGAATCACAAATCAATTTGTGACTCGCAAAATAGGATTAGCGACTAGCTATTAGGAAGGGGTGTTCCAAGGGCATACCTTCCTAATAGCGACTCCTTGAGCTATGTATGACTATTTTCCGACTACATTGCGGTCGCAAAACAGTCACAGTTTATCACCCTTCACAGAAAGGTGGTAAACCACTCACAAACGGAAAGGGGTCCACAGGGGACCCCTTCTACCTTGTGAGTGGCTCGCAAAATATTTTTTAAGGGCAGTCAGTGGTCCCAGGGACCACTGACTGCCTTTATAAATGAAACTGAAAAGTTAAATGCAATCCATTTTCCTTTAAGGAAAACGGGCTGCATTTAAAAATAAAACATCTGTTTTATTTAAAAGCAGTCCTAGTCATGGTGGTCTGCTGACCCCAGCAGGCCACCATCCCTGGGAGTGCCAGCCATTACCAATGGGGTAGCAAATTACGCTTGCCTCATTAATATGCATGAGGCATGCAATTTGTGACCCCATTGGGATTCGCAAACAGTGTCTCAGACACTGCTGTGCATCCCAATTTGCAAATGTGATGCAATATGCGACTCACAAACTTGCGGGTCGTACATCTGGCCCTCAGCCCTCCAACTGAGTGAGCATATCTACCTTTGAAACTAAGGCAAACGTGCTGGGGTAGTCCTTCTAAGTCTTCCCCACCATTCATCTTGTCCTGATGAGACCTGGCTACCTTTCTAGGCCGAAATGCAGTCGACGCATTTAGCAAACAAATAAAAACAACAAATAGCCTTGAGAGGGCCAATGGACTATTTACCTTGTAATTTAAGGGGTACCTCTCTTTTTTTTAACTATTTAAAAAAGAATCAGTGTTGTTTGTTAAAAGAAATGTGTATATTTGTAGGATGAATATTTGTGGTTCTTAAGTTCACTGGAGACACTGCACACAAGGTTGTATTAATAATGATATGATTAAAATGTTTCTTGTAATTATATCTTTTTGAATGAATTTGAGAAAGAATGTTACAATCATTATGGTGGTCTGAGACTTGAATATAGGGTGATAGCATTAGATGGTGTGGGTTATTTAATCAGGTGTACCCTTCATTGTTTTTTTGAATGATATCTATGAGTTCCATTGTTTCGTTGTGTAAGTTACCTAAAGGGTAATTCCAAAACTAGCAAGACTTTATATTTTTGGTAAACAGGGACCTCTGTAAATATAAATCCGTATTTGTAAAGCGCGAACCACTCACCCTTGGGGGTCTCAAGGCGCTGGGGGCCGTCGTGGAAATTAAGTGAGCTATTGCCCTGAGTCACATGGTGCTGAGCTGAGCTGCCACCAGAGACAGGATTGAACCGTGAACCCTGTGCTCTGAAGTCAGCTGCCCTGGCCGCTACACCACACCTCTCCAAAGTGACTTATGTTCCACCCACCATTATTTGCAATGTGGTGATTACGACCCACTTGGCATTCGGCGAACAGAACTACTACCAAGTTCTAACGGCAGATAAAGGTGTTGAGCAGGCAAAAGCAGGTCCATATTGTATAAGAAACTAATAACAGCGAGAAGAGGTTCTATTCCTCAGACGACTTAAAAAGTATATGGTAGTGCCTTCTCCTAAGTACTAACCTCTTACAAATCATAAACAGACAGGGTTTGAGGTCTAAAGCTCAAGAGGATATTTATGTTTTTTATTCAATTGAGTTATAGTCTTCATAGTCAATACCACTCAGAAAGTTTTACAGTTCCAAATATCTTAATTAGTTTATCAGTAATACATATTTGCAGCAGCCTAATATTTATATCCAGCTCAAAGTATGCCAGCACGTGTTTCGCGACCTATGATATTGTTTTTATCAGGGCCAATCATATAACTAATACAAAAAAGGACCTAATCTTCTTTACAGCAGTGAATAATCAAGTATAAAGAGTGCATAACATCTCTTCTTTTCTCTTCCTCCTTTCTTCTTTTTCTCTTCTCCCCCCTTTTCGCTTTCTTTCTTTTCTTTCTTCACGAAAATGTTTCTAAAAATGCATTTTCTCTTAGTACTGCTATATTTCATTAGGATTTTGACTAATACTGTTTTTCGTCCATGTTCCACGTTCTTATGCTTCCTGCCTTTTCTAGACTTTGTAATGATGTTTTACATAGTTTTATATTCTCAATAACGCATTTTAAACAAAAAAAGTGCATAACATCTATAGACATTAGATTAATGAATCGGCATAATAACTGCGCTCACCATCGTCTAGCTCTTAGAGACTCTCCCCTTCCAACACTTCCTCCCTATAACCTAGCGAGACCGTTTTTGACAAATATTCCCCATCGCAGCAGGAGAGAGCACTCACCTGCTGCTCTTCACCGCTCTAGGGGAGAATGTGTGATGTCAGCAGCTGTGCAGTGCGCACCTGTCCCAGACGGGCAGGAGGGGGGCGGGTAGCAACATGAAAGCGATTCTGCATCACCCCTGCCTTTTGGCACAAACAAGGAGTCCTCCAATGCAAGCACCAGAAGCTCCTTTTAAGGCCATTGCCTGACACCTGCTCCAAAGGGGCTCACCATGTGCAGATGTAATAATTAACAGGGCACGAACATGATGAGACATCTACTTTTGGGCAAACAGTGTTGTGGCCTAGTTAATATATTCCAGGAAAATTCACTTTAACATGTCATAATAAAATATTTCAAACAGTAATACTATCGTTTTATCTCATACATGTAAAAACAAGTATGGTTTAATATTCTGCACATTGGTAACAATTCACATTTTTGATTAATGCACAAAACCTCCTTTAGACTGAAACTCAACTAAACTGGATCCTGATCCTCTATTCTATTAGATCCGATGCAGTTAAACTTCACCTCCTTGATGATATTCTGAATCAAATTGTAGCACAATAGATCTTCTAACTGATGAATAAAACAGCATATTTAGGCCTTGCGATAATATACATTTTTTGACAATATGGACATGGAATTATTATTCCTGTTTTCCAACTTTAAAAGTACAGAAAGACTGATATTTCAATGGAAATACTACCTTCTAGCATTTACATATACCAACTATACAATTTCAGATAAAACTGAAGCAATATTTGCTGCTCATATACTTGGGCACTATTTATCTGATTTCCCATTGATTCGCGTATTTTGATGCTTCTAAGTACAGAGGAAATGGATGTGAGAAGTTTGCCTGGATATGCTGTCCACTATTCTAGTGGGCACCTTGCACCAGTCCAAACGACCCTTATTGATGGTAGGTTTAAAGACAACCTATATAGAAAGCTTTCCTAGTGGTAGCTTTGGAGAGCAGCCTTCAGGTTAAGTCTTGGAGGAATGTAAAGCAGCTTGTTTTACCAGTCTATAATCTCATGAATGACCAAATGAAAGGAGAACCACACCAGGTATATATATAAAATATATGTATTTATTCTAAACACATCCATCTAGTCTCTTTATGAGGCTAGAGGCAAAAGTACATTCAATAAACTTAATTAGGGCACAGTAAATTAGTGCAATATAAGTTGAGCCCTAGGGTCAAACCAAACCATATATTAAGAAAGTGGTATAAGAACCACGACTGACATAGATACAAGGCCTAGAGCCTTTAGAACTGCTGGTGCCAGGAACCACCCAAGGTAGTGACACAGGGGACCCACCGGGGATGTGTGCAGTGTCTAAACACAGCCGCAAATCACTATTAACTTCTATGGGGAAAGACGCGGTTGGAAATTTAAAGATTAAGGACACTTAGAAGAGGACTTGGAGCAAACCCCTTTAGAACTAGGAGATTCTAGAGTCAACACCCATGGGAGCACCAGAGTATTCGAGTTACCTCCCGCCGGGAAGCCGGGTGCATAGGTATCTTTTTGTGTCGGGTTTCATCGTCGATTTCAATAGCGAGCTGCTGCAAAATGCTACTGTCGACCAAGTGGAAAGTGCCGGGTGGATCCAAGGGTGGATCGGAGATGCGAAGAACCTGAAAGCAGAGGGGACAGAGTCTGGGTCACTTGCCAGTGACCAGGAAGGCGATGAGCGGATGCCCACCGATGTCAGGTGATTTCAGGTTAAGAAGGTGAAACTTGACTCTTCAGCCACAAGGACCAGGAGGAGTCGACGATAACCAGGTGCTGGATTCGAGTTGTCCCACAAAGGATATCGAGTGCTGCGGTGTTGGTTTCCGGATTGGACCCAACAAGCCTTTGCAACAGTAACCTACGCAGAAAGCAGAGATTGGCTTTGGTGCAGACCAGCAAGGTCTGAGGGACTCACCCTTTGGAGGGGAGTTAGGGCACTTCTGAGCAACCAGGAAAGCCCAAGGAAAAGAAGAGTTACCTTCGTGGGGACCCACCAGTCGACGGTCCAGGGATCGCAAAGGGGCCTCAAGCAGAAATGCTAGAAGCGGGCTCACGGAACACTCATGGAGTGTAGGCCCACAATCTTCGGTGCAGATGGTGCTCGGGGCTTGGAAGACAAGTAGCCCAATGCACAACTTTGAGAAAGCTCGGGAAGTGGATGCACTAGCAAATGTGCAGTAGTTCCGGCCCCACGTCACTCGTGAGGGCTGTGGGTCTCAGCTTTGCTGGGAACCTCTGAGAAGTCTGGAAGTCTGTGTCCTGAGTCGCAAATACTTCGGGGTCCGGCGGGAGCCTCAGAAATGCAGACTGGCAAGATGCTTCTTTGGTGCCTCCTTGAGCAGGGGAGTCACTCCTTGACCCCAAGGGAGATTCTTCCGTCTTCTAGTCATGTAGAATGTTGAAGTTCCAGGATATATGTTGCAGAGTTTCATCCAGGTGTAATCTGAAGTCCTAAGGACTGAGGTCCCATACTTATACTAAGAAAGGGGGTTGGACATACTCTGGGGACCCACCTATGGGAGGATCTACGGAGGGGGGTGGCTACACCCCTTTCCCTTTGTCCAGTTTCGCGTCAGAGCATTGGCTGAGTGCCCCTGAAACCGGTTTGAACTGGGATATGCACAGGGACAAAAGTGTGCCCCCAGCACTGTCTGAAAAGCATTCTCTGAATGCACCCACCCAGCCCCAATACACTGAAGCCTATCTGGGAGGTGGTTACACCTCCCTGTGACAGGAAACCTATTATCCAGGCCACCCCTGCTTGAATTTCGTCCAGCAGCAGGAGGTCAGATCAGTGTCTGTGGCTGCAGCATCCATTTTGTGATGCTGGGGCTCTTTTAAACTATTACCGGTTAGGTCAGTGTGTACATGTCTGTCCCTCTAGAAGGGTGGAATTCTACCCCCCCCCCGCTAGGACTGGTGGGGGGGGGGTAGGATTCCAAACTGTTTCACACCAAACACAACATGTTTCCATGCAGCCATTCCAAAGTTAGCATTTACCGCGAGGTTATAATGCACTTAAGAGTATATGTCTGGCTGCATCACAGAGCAGCTTCAGAGAATAGATTCCGAAAGCTGCAGAGGGGTCCTGCTCATGCATGGGCACCCTCTCACACAAAACCAAGCACTCTGCCTTCAGGATTGATAAGGCCTGCCATAGGAGTGACTTATAGGCCTGTATGTGTCAGTGATTAGAGTTAGATATAGGTAACCTATGTCTTAGTAAGGGGTGCATGCCACACCTTCCCCAGGCTGCAGTAGCTGACCTGTGGTGCCATTTTGGAAGGCTTCCCAGGGGTGGCATAATATATGCTTCAGCCCCTGTTAGGCCTCTGGGGTACCTATGCCCTTAGTACCTAAGGAACCATATACTAGGGACTCACAAGGGTAACCCAGTAACCAATCTGGGGTGTACCTAAAGTACATGCAATAATTTTAGAGAGGAAGCAGCCAGGCTGGGGTCCTGGTTAGCAGGGCCCCAGCCAGACTAAAGTCGGGAAACAGTGAAACAACAGCAAAAAGTGGGGGTAACCATAGTAAGTAGATCCTACTCTCCTACACAACCCCCCCCCCCCCAAACGCATGGACATTAAACTAACCTTGACCAGTTGAGTCTTCATGTTCTAAGTGGAAATACCTGGAGAGTCCTTCTGCATTGGCATGGTTGCTCCCAGGTCTGTGTTCCACTGTATAGTCCATCCCCTGTAGGGAAATGGACCACCTCAAAATTTTGGGGTTTTCACCCTTCATCTGTTTTAGCAATAATAGGGGCTTATGGTCAGTCTGAACAGTAAAGTGAGTGCCAAACAAGTATGGCCTCAGCTTCTCCAGAGCCCAAACCACGGCAAAGGGGTCCCTCTCAATAGCTGACCAAGGTTTCTCTCTTGGGGTTAGCCTTCTGCTAATAAAAGTCACTGGCTGGTCCTGACCTTCATCATTCAATTGTGATAGCACAGCCCCTACCCCCAACTCTGATGCATCTGTTTGGACAATGAATTCTTTGGAGTAGTTAGGTCTTTGTTGAATTGGTGCAGCACACATGGCCTGTTTCAGGTCATCAAATGCCTTTTGACAGCTAACTGTCCACTGCACTTTCTTTGGCAATCTTTTAGAAGTTAAGTCATTCAGGGGTGTCACAATGGAACCATACCCCTTGACAAATCTTCTGTAGTACCCAGTCAGGCCCAAGAAAGCTCTGACCTGAGTCTGGGTGGTTGGAACAACCCAGTCCATTATGGTCTGGGTTTTGCTCTGTAATGATTGAACCTGGCCTCTACCTACAAGGTGGCCTAGGTACACAACCTGACTCTGCCGTATCTGGCATTTAGTAGCATTGATAGTTAGCCCTGCCTTCTGCAGGGCCTCCAAAACATTTCTCAGGTGGACCAGGTGATCCTCCCAGGTGGAGCTAAAGACAGCAATATAATCTAGATATGCTGCATAGTAGTCTTCCAGGCCTGTTAGGACTTTGTTCACCAACCTTTGACAAGTGGCAGGTGCATTCGTCAAACCAAAGGGCATTACTACAAATTGATAGTGCCCACTGGGGGTTGCAAATGCTGCCTTTGGCTTTGCATCATCAGCTAATCTGATCTGCCAGTAGCCAGCTGTAAGATCAAATGTGCTCAGAAAGTTGGCTGAGGCCAAATTATCTATAAGCTCATCTGCTCTTGGGATTGGATGGGCATCAGTCCTAGTGACTGCATTGACACCTCTGTAGTCAACACAAAACCTCATCTCTCTCTACCACCTTGGGTGTAAGGCTTTGGTACCAAGACCACTGGACTAGCCCAAGGGTTCAATAACTCCAAAATCCAAAATTTTCTGGACTTCTGTCCTGATACAGTCCCTTACATGATCAGGTTGCCTATAAATCTTATTTTTAACAGGCAGACTGTCCCCAGTGTCCACTTCATGACTGCACCAGGTGGTCTGACTTGGAGTCAGAGAGAACATATGTCTGAACTGACTGAGCACTTGTCTGCAATCAGTTTGCTGCTGATCAGTGAGGCTGAATGCCAAGGCTACACCATCTACTGACCCATCATCAGGGTTCTGTGAGAGCAGGTCAGGGAGAGGATCACTCTCCTTCTCCTGTCCCTCATCAGTAGTCAAGAGCAAGCCCATGTCTGCCCTGTAAACATATGGTTTCAGTCTGTTGTCATGAAACACCCTATGGGGGCTCCTGGCTACAACATCTACTGACCCATCATCAGGGTTCTGTGAGAGCAGGTCAGGGAGAGATTCACTCTCCTCCTCCTGTCCCTCATCAGTAGCCATGAACAAGCCCATGTCTGCCCTGTCAACATATGGTTTCAGTCTGTTGTCATGAACCACCCTATTGGGGCTCCTGGGAGTTCCTAGGTCTACCAAATAGGTAACCTCTCTATTCTGTTCAACAATAGTGTGGGGTCCACTCCACTTGTCTAGGAGAACTGCCGGGGCCACAGGCTCCAATACCCACACTTTCTGTCCTGGCTGGTATACAGTCAGTACAGCCTTTTGGTCATGCAAGGCTTTCTGTAATTCCTGGCTAGCCTCAAGGTTTTTAGTAGTCTTTTTTATATACTCAGCCATCCAGGAGCGGAGACCAAGTACATAGTCCACTATGTCCTGTTTAGGGGGTTTGAGAGGTAACTCCCATCCCTCCTTCACCAGACTTAATGGGCCTCTTACATGATGCCCAAACAGAAGATCAAAAGGACTGTAGCCAACCCCCTTCTGAGGAACCTCCCTGTATGCAAATAAAAGGCAGGGTAGTAGGATGTCCCATCTCTGCCTAAGCTTTTCTGGGAGACCCTTGATCATACCCTTTAAGGTTTTGTTGAATCTTTCAACTAAACCATTGCATTGTGGGTGATAGGGTGTGGTGAATGTGTACTTCACTCCACATTGCAGTCAAGTAGCTGGACATAACGTTTGCATCTATGTCAGATACTACCTCCTTAGGGAAACCCACTCTTGACAACACTCCCAAGAGGGCTCTTGCCACAACATGTGCTGTAGTGGTCCTAAGAGGAATTGCCTCTGGGTACCTAGTGGCATGGTCCACCACCACCAAGATAAGCCTGTGCCCAGATGCTGTCTGGGGATCCATTGGTCCAACAATATCAATCCCCACTCTCTCAAAGGGAACCCCTACCACAGGTAGTGGTATCAGGGTGGCCTTTGTGGTACCACCTGCCTTACCATTGGATTGACAGGTGACACAGGTGCAACAAAACTCCTTTGTGTCTTCAGACATGTGGGGCCAATGAAAGTGAGGGACAATTCTGTCCCAAGTCTCGTTTTAGCCCAGGTGCCTGCTAAAGGAATATCATGGGCTAGTGTCAATAGGAAGGTGCTGAATTTCAAAGTTATAACCAGCCTCCTGGCTGCACCAGGCTTGGGGTCTCTACTCTCTGAGTACAGAAGTCCGTCATCCCAATAAATCTTATGGGTGCCACTAGCATTCCCAGCAGTCTCAGCAACAGCTTGCTGTCTGAGGGGTTCAAGAGAAGGGCAGCTCAGCTGCTCCTGACTCAGATCTGCCCAGGAAGGGCCCCTTGTCCCCAAGAACTCAACCTGATCAGGCTCAAGCTCCGTCTTCAGGAGTACAATGATCTCCCTCAAGAGACTGATCATCACTCTGAGTCAGGGGGGAAGGCACTACCTTAACCCTACTGCTCCTTTTCATGGAAGGTGCCTGGTCCATTATACCAGAATCCAGGGCCTGTTCAGTTTTAGACATTTTGGCCTGTGACCTAATCACAGCAAACACATGTGCAGAGATTCCTAACATTTCTGCATAGGTCGTTACCGCCACTTCAGACCAGGCTGACGTCTCCAAATCATTGCCAAGCAAGCATTCTACAGGGAAGTCTGTACTTACCACAACTTTCTTAAGGCCAGTTACCCCTCCCCAGGAGAAATTAACAACTGCCAGGGCATAGTTGGTCCTGACATTGCTAGCATTGGTCACTTGGTAAAATTCACCAAGTATGATTTATCCAGGGTCCACAAGGTCTTGTGTCGCCATAATGACACTTGCCCCTGTATTCCTGTAGGCCAAAGCCTCTTTTCCATTCATCAAAGGCTGCTGTCTGTATTTGCCCAAGTTACTGGGACTCACACATGAGGAAATATCCATGCCTCTATCACAGATTAGGACAGCCTGAGTTGGTACTCTGACTAGGCCAGAGTCCATCTAAGTACCCGGGGTTAACCCTACTACACCCTTCTGCTGAGTACCACCACTTGGAGCTAAACTAGGGGGAACAGTTGCCTTAGGGGCAATGGTGGCTGGAGTTGAGTCTTCATTTCTAGTGCAATCACTAATTTAATGGTGGTTCTGCTTACAGACTTTTCACCATGGTTTCTTTTGACTTGTCTTCTTGGAAGATTGGGAATCCCCACCATTAGAAGCTTTTGGGGGCCTTGTGAATGCTTCTAGTCTTTACCCTTCTCCCCACCCTTATTAGGATCTTGCTTCTTCTGGTCACCACCTTGGTTTTGCACCTTCTGCTTCACCCTGGTTCTGACCCATTTGTCTGCATTCTTTCACAATTCTTGGGGAGAGGTCAGAACAGAATCTACCAGGTGCTGATGCAACAGCCAATTCTGACAGTTGTTAAGGATTTGCTCCCTCATAATCGAATTGTATAATCCTGTATAATCACACACTTTACTGCCCAGTAACCAGCCCTCCAGAGCCTTAGTAGCACAATCTACAAAGTCAATCCAGTCCTGAGTCTGTGTCTTTTGGGTATCTCTGAACTGTATTCTATACTTCTCAGTGGTTAGGCCAAACCCATCTATTAGAGCACTCTTCAGGACCTGGTAAGCATCAGCATCCTCTTCTCTTACAGTGAGGAGCTTGTCTCTACCTTTGTCTGCAAAGGAGAGCCACAAGATTGCTGCCCACTGCTCCTGGGGGACTTTCTGCAGAGCCGGACTGGCATTTGCGGGCACCGGGCATTTCCCCGGTGGGCTGGAGGGGTGGGGGCCGGTTTTGTGGCCGCAGGGGGCCGCTTTTCTTACAGAGTGCCGATTTTGTAGCAGCGCTGCAAAATCGTCCCTCTGTAAGAAAAGCGGTAGCAGTGCTTTGCGGGTAACAACCCCCTCCCCTCCCATTACCAGGGCCGGTGGAGAAGCAACCTGCCAGGGCAATGCTGGTCTCAGTCCGGCCCTGACCTTCTGTACTTTGCAGGCCCTTTCCAGTGCAGTTATCCATTTGTGGTTGTCATCCCCAGTCTGGTAGGGAGGGACAATCTTGCTTACATTTCTATGGTCATAGGAGCTATCCCTACCACTAGGGAAGTTGCTGCCGCCATGGGACGCTAGTCCCATCTTTTTTCTTGCTCTTTCAAGCTCTAGGGACTCCCTTTCTAAGGCTACTCTTTGTTTCCTTATGTTCAGTTGGGCTCCGTCAAACCTCAACGGAGCCTCTCTCTTCTCCTGGGAGGTGTCCCACCTATGAAAGGAGACAGAGGTCCCTACAGATGTGTCAGAATGGTTAGATTCCACCGAAGGAGATCTTGGCCTACTAGGCACACCCCAAACTCTTCCTGGTGGGACAAAGACAGAGCCACCTTGGCCTTCTTCATCTCCAGTTGGAGCTGGTTGGTCCAGGTCTAGGTCCTTGTCAACTGCCTGGTCAACATCAGAATCTGAGTCCTGGTGGTTTGTACCACTTGCCTCCTCTCCCTCTGTTTCTTCCACCCCATTGCCTACCCTTTCAGGCTCTGTAGCCTTCTTATGTTCATCCAGCAATAACACTTCTCTGAGGTGCTGTGCTGGGTGGTGCCATTTTTGCCTGTCTTTAGTTTCCTCATAGTACACAGAGCCCTTAATTCTAAAAAAAAGAATGTGTCATACTTGGATGCCTTTATTATACAGACATCTGGCAGGGTCCCACTGGTTCCTGGCCCTGAAGACATAACTAGTGAGGTGCGGTGTATGCACTCCCTACTCTAGCTGTTAACCTACTAAACTCTTGAGTTGTAGAAAGGGTGTGCTTAAGCCCTTAACACACAACTCTAAGTTCAGTAGAACTTACTGTATTTAAGCTTGTATTATATGTACCTCTGGTACCTTTAGTGGTTTTCAAATGACCAATCACTTGAGATTATCTGGTAAAACAATGGCAAGCTGGAATCCCACACGTTGCACACCATTGTGAGAAGTTGGCCTAGCGTATGCTGTCCACTATTCTAGTGAGCACCTTGCACCAGTCCAAATGACCCTTATTGATGGTAGGTTTAAAGACAACCTATATAGAAAAGTATCCTAGTGGTAGCTGTGGAGAGCAGCCTTCAGGCTAAGTCTTGGAGGAATGTAAAGCAGCTTGTTTTACCAGTCTATAATGTCATGAATGACCAAATGAAAGGGGATCCACACCAGGTATATATATAAAATATATGTATTTATTCTAAATACATCCCTCTAGTCTCTTTATAATGCGTTGTAATGGCATGCGTTGTAGTGACATGCGTTTTAATGGCATGTGTTGTAGCCACATGGGTTGTAATGGGTGCGTTGTAATGGCATTTGATGTAAAAGCAGATGCGTTGTAATGACTGCATTGCAAATGTAGTGCGTTGTAATGACTGCGTTGTAATGGTTGTTTCCCCTCTAGTGTACCTTTCATTCCCAGACCTTCAAACCACGGAAGAAAGAGATGTCAAAAAGATGTTTTGGATGAATAGAAAGTACCCATACATGATAGTACTCACTGCACCATGTGGTTTCCTGATAGCCTGAGAGCCTGGGCCACAGTCTACTTTGCTCATGACTCCAAACCCCCATGTGTACAGAAGCAGTGGACTGAAGTATATCAGGGACTAACATTATCGTAACCAACAGCCATGCAAATCAGGCGAATGTGGAAGTGCAAGTTGGCTATACAAACACACCAGAAACTGATTGTGTAACACAGGAAGATGATTTAGGTGAAAGTACAATACATATTTGTGGACATATGCCCATTACAAATCATACAACATTAGGCCTACATATTTCCCTCCACGTATGGTGAATCACGTTTGTTACTTCAACACATCAAACACATATCCAGCCTACATCATTGCTAGATCTTCAAGACAAATGAGTTTGACATTATCCAAGGGAAGTAGAAACACCCACCATATGTTATCTTACCTAATTCCAGTTCATCCATGGAAAAATTAGCCTTCTTCTGTTGTATACCAAGACTGGTGCCATTTACAGGATGTACAAACCTCTGCTAATTGCACATCAGACTAGATGTAAGAGCCAAAACTTTAGTCACACATTACAAACTACATACTAACTTCACTATGATATCATAAAAACTGGAAGGACTCATGTTTCTAACAGAAGTATCTGCTTTATTCAGATCTAAACAAAACTTGTTTTAAAAATATCAGGCCTTTGGCAAGTCCACATGGTTGCTGGTGGGGGCAGGTGACCAATAGGTTTGCCACTAAACTTACCTACAAAACACTGCCAGGGGAACCTACCCAGGAAGGGGGTCTAGTGAGCATGTCAGGCTCCTCAAAGATCTCAATTGGGAGGTGGGGGTCTTGAGGCATCCGTGACCAGGCACTGGAGTGGATACATTCGTATCTGTCCCAGAGAACACGGAAGGTGGCGTTGGGATCTGTATCTTCAACACCCAAAGTCCTCAGTTGTGGCGTCCCTCAAGGGTCGGCACTCAGCCCCCTCTTGTTCAACATCTACCTCTCTCCACTCTTTACGCTGATTGCCAATTGGGGTGTTAAGGCAATTTCATACGCCGCCGACACCCAATTGATATTTCCGTATTCAGAGGTGTCGGAGGAGTCCTTCTCGAGTTTCAAGGGCTGTCTCCAAGATGTGGCCTGTTGGATGAATACGAATAAATTAAAGCTCAATTCCAATAAAACGGAAGTGATCTTTTTTGGGAAAGGCCTCCCTCCACCCTCAGAGCTATGGTGGCCAGCGGAAATGGGACAAGCCCCCTCACCCAGCCTAACGGCAAAAAATCTGGGAGTGCGGTGGGATGACAGTATGTCCTTTACCTCGCACATCCAACAAGTAGTCGGCTGCTGCTTGAGTAAACTGAGGAATCTGCGTAAGATTCTGAGACTTCTACCAGAGAGTTGCCGAAAAACAGTAATCCATGCCACAGTGACATCTAGGCTGGATTACGCCAACGGCCTCTATCTGGGCTTACCAAAGTACCTAATTCAAAAACTTCAGCTGGTCCAAAATGCGGCTGCAAGACTGTTAATGAGGATTCCTTTCAAGCACTCAGTCCCTCCGTATCTTCGATCACTTCACTGGCTACCAGTTGCCAGCAGAATCAAATTACTTACGTTGGCCTTTAGATCTCTGTTTGGCACCTGCCCTAAATACTTAAAAGCTCGGCTCCCGAGATACTCCCAGGCCCGTGCGCTACGTTCCAACTGCCACGTTCGGCTTGCCGCCCCACGAGTGAAAAGGGCTCGGCTGGGGGGTCAAACTTTTTCGGCAAATGCTGCGACACTGTGGAACACCCTGCCGCCAGCAATTCAGCAAGCCCCCTCTGAAATCTGCTTCAAGCGGTTGCTAAAAACCTGGCTCTTTACCCAACCGCACTAGGCATCTTCACTTCAGTACTCTTGGTTAACTGTGTTCTTTTCAGCGCCGGGACACCTCCTCGTGAGGTAGCTGTTCGCGCTATATAAAATGCCGTATTATTATTATTATTATTATTATTGAGCTTGAGAGGGGTTGGACTTTGTCCTGGAAGGGTCTTTTTTGGTGTTGTTTGGGTCTTTGGTTTCTTCTTCCTTTTGGTTTGGGATTTGGGAGGGCTGGTTCTTGAGGTGGAAGGGATGGGTATGGGTATGGAATAAGGGGGTCTGGGTTGTGGGATGGGAGGGAGGGAGGTGTCCAAAAGCGCAATGTCCAAGGGAAAGGAAGTATTGGTCACGGGTAGAGACAATGGGATATTCATTATTGGGTTCAGGTTGGGAGGTAGAGGGAGTGGAGGTGCCTGGTGTAAGTGGCTCTGTGTTTGTTGCAAGTGTGTGTTGTGTAGATGAGTGTTAGAGCCTGCGTGCAGGTGTGTATGTAGTGGATGGGCAGGGTATTTGGGATGGGGTGGAGGTGTCTGTGGTTGAGTTGCGTGTGTGTGTGATGATGGATGTTGATGGGTGTGTGGGTGCATGTGTGCGTGGAATGCCAAGGTGTGGGGGTGATAGGTCAGCTGGTGCTGCTGTGCTCCCAGGGCCAATGTTGATGGGGGTGTAGGTTGAAAGTGTGTGCTGTGTGGATGTATGTTCAGTCAGTCAGTCAAAAAGACTTTATTTCGATAAAAAGTTATCATAAAAGCTGCACACAAATCACAAGTACATCAAGTTTAAAAGCAAAAGCAAAAGCAAGCATAAACAAACAGCAAAAGTTTATGAACCAAGGATGAAAGTTTGTTAAAAAGTTGCGAATTTTTTGAAAGAGTTCATTTGGCAGTCAATTTAAGAAAGAATTAAACAGTTAATTTTAGCCTTTTAGTTCTAATGGACCAAGCCCTTGATAAAAATTTGGCTAGGGCGCAAGCATAGGTGGCACGACTATCAGACATTAATATCCAGATTGCGTCCATGTGGCTCCTAGTGCCCAGCTGGCTGCATACGTTTTTGAGCCATACCCTCCTGGGAAGGGCATACTCTCCACATTCAAACATAAAATGTGCCACTGCCTCTGGTTTATCTAAGCATACTGGGCAACACTCTATAGTCTGTGCAGGGGATTTCCATCGTGAGGTAAAAGAATACAGAGGAAGAGTTCCTGCTCTAAATTTGAAATGCAAGGCCCTATCAAAGGGTTTTTCGATAGTGTCAAGATACGCTTTCCGTTTTGGTTGGTCCTTGAACCTCAAGAAGTCTTCCGTAAGTCTGCCCAGGGTAGTACTGGTGTTCCTTTGTAGCAAGATCCAATCCCAATAAAGTTTCTTGAGAGTTGACTTTGGGGGTGAAGATCTATTTGCCCATGCATCATTTAAGCCCAGATTTAGTAACAGTGTTTTCATATCTCTCAACCATTTGATTTTATGCCACCCTGGTAATGACATGATTCTGCAAGACCTTGCGCACATTTACCAAGTTCCTCCATTCGCCACAGTCAAGCCCATAGCAAAAGTGGGCGGAATCTTGCAAGATCGTCAATTGGGCGACAACTTAGGTCCAACATTAGCGGGACCGTGGGAGTACCCTGAGGGAGTGACATAATCGCTCTACAAAATTTCTTCTCTGATCTTGGTAAATCGTTAGTAATAGATGAACCCCAAAGTTCTGCCCCGTATAGAGCAGAACTAACCCCTTTAACCGAGTAGATTTCGAGGACAACAGCTATTGGTCTTATTAAGCAGGAGCGTTGTTCTTTCAAAAGGGCTCCTGTTATCCTCTTGTGGGTTAAGAGCATTTTGTCCAAATGTGGGGTCCATTGCATTTTATGTGATAAACGAATACCAAGATAGTCGAAAACTTCTACCCTCTCCAAGGGTTCCGCGTTCAGGGTAGGGGAGCGGACTGGTTTTTTAGGAGGATTCAACACAAGGTATTTTGTCTTGCTTGTGTTAATTACCAGGCCTCGTTTGGAGCAGAAGGATTGAAAGTTATTTAGGAGCCTTTAGAGGCCTATTGGGGTTTTTGATATTAAAAGCGTATCATCCGCGAAGAGGAGGGTAGGTATACGTTCGCCAGCCAGGGATGGTTCGTCTGAAGGATGTTCCCGGAGATGCGCAACCACCCCATTGATGTAAAGGGAAAAGAGAGTGGGAGCTAACACACATCCCTGGCGGACCCCTCTCTCAACCGGGATACTACTTGTTTTTCCCCCCCCTGGGCCCCACCTAATCTGGGCAAAGCTATTTTCATGTAGCCTGACGAGTAGTGATAGTAAGTAATGGGGCAACCCCATATCAGCCAAAACACTCCATAGGGTCTCCCTCGGTACAAGGTCTAAGGCAGTCTTTAAATCGATGAACGCGAGATAAAGACTGCCCTTGCCTATAACCACGACTTTCCAATACACCATCATTAATCTAAAAGCTTGTTCAATTGTCCCGGTACCCACTCTAAAGCCCGCCTGGTAGTCAGAAAGGATTTTGTTTTCTTCTATCCAGTCTAGTATTCTGACCAGTAAGACCTTGCCAACTACTTTTTGACTAATGTCCAACAGGCTGATGGGCCTGTAGTTTGATGGATCTTCTCTGGCACCTTTTTTAAAAATAGGGACCACCTCCGCCCCTTTCCACGAGGAGGGGATAGGGGCGCCCCTACAGATGGCGACAAGTAGGGAATGAATCAATTTTCCCCATTTCGGAATATCAGATCGCAAAAGGTCGCCAGAAATACCATCCGGGCCAGCAGCTTTTTGGGGCATGATAGTGCCTATCGCATATTCCACTTCTTTAATTGTGAAGTCGAAATCTTCAGGGTGGGTGACCCAAATTTGTGGGAACGATGATGGAACCACAACCCCCCCTTCAGGGTCACTGGAAGAAGGGAGTAAAATGATCATCTTGGCGGGTATAAAGCTTTGAAAAGTGTTTAACCCACGCCTGACTTGGGATATTACAAGTTTTCAAGTCGCTATCTGGCCTATTTCTAGCTCTTATGGTCTCCCAAAAGTATTGAGAATCTTTCTTGGAGCTAGCTTCTTTAGGGGTATACCAATAAGCCTCTTCCCACTCCTTTTTTGCTTGTGCCAGTATTCTCTTGTGCTCTTTCCTGGCTATCTGTTTCAGGGGTTGGGATTTGCCTTTAACGGCCACAATTAAGTGAGTATTAGCCCTCCTGCATGCTGTGGTGTACCAATCATGCATTCCCTTAGTTTTATGCTGGGACATGCTCCTCCCTGCGGAGCCCTTTACCCAAAAAACTTTGCCTATATTCTTAACGGCTGCTTCAAAAATGGGTGTTGCCTTATCAGCTAGCATGACTGGGTTAATATTGTCTAGCTCTGTTTGTGAGGCCGTAAGAACCTCATCTATGCTGGAAAGTTTGACAGCGTCAGTGGCAACTTTGTTCCACTTTAAGCGTCTTCCACAGGAGGAAACAGTGACCTTGCGTGTGCAATTGGATGGTGCTAACAATGCATTACCAGACCAGGGATTCATGATAGATAGGGAAAGCGAGTTATGGTCACTCTCCACAGTAGGTGTAACTGCCATATCTTCGACCAGACTCCAGAGTTTTAAGTCCAACAGAATATAGTCAATCCTCGAGGTATGACCAAATCTGTTGAACGTAGGAGCACCCATCCGATCTGAAGATGTACGGCCATTAGTGACTCTTAGCCCAAACTCTAGTGTCAGTGCATTTAACTGCACTGCGCTACGGGACCATCGTTTAATCGGAGGGATGGTAAGTGTGGGAATACCCCATCTGCTATCTTCTTCACCTAAGTCGGGGATACCATCCAAAGGAAGTGGCTCGTGGGTGCAATTAAAATCGCCTGCTACTAGGGTGTAATTAGCTTCTTTGTGGTCTCTGAGGTGCACCTCGAGGTCAGATATTACAGATGAAGTGCACCCATTTTTTGTGCCTCTAGCATAGATGTTACATAGGACTAGGGATATGCCTCTACAAGGGTTAGACAATAAAATACCTAGGATATCTGGGTTATTTATCTGCTTAGATGTTGTTCGGCAGTTAAGGGAAATGCTTACCCAGATAATGAGGCCCCCCGAGGGGCGCCCCTTCCCATGCCTGGGTTTCTCAGCTGGGACAAAGTAGGTTACAAATCCGAACCGGTGGAGTGGTTCAGTGCTCCAGGTCTCCTGGAACATGCAGATCTTATGTGTTTCAACCAAATCGCTCCACTCAGGCAGCCCCAGTTTTCTATGAATACCTGCAAGGTTCTAGCTAAGGATTTTTATTTTCTCCTTGGCGGTTTTACTTTTAGTGCTAATAATGTCACTATGACTTTGGGGTTCTACACATTCCCTCTCTCGAACAGAAGATGTTAACTGGGTCTGGCTCGTGGCTATCATAGTTGGAGGATTGGGGCATGTCGAACATGATGTAATTTGAGGACCCTCCTCCTCGCCCCTATTGAGGTCCAGGTGTGAACAGGAAGTTTCGTCAGGAAAGAGTCAGTCTACCTCATCGAGAGCACAGAATCTATTCCAGTGAGCAAACTGAGATAGAAAGGGGTCAACTACAGGAGGTGGTCCTTGCCATGGTTGCTGCCACTGGTGGATAGTGTGTTGTGGAGCGTGTGTGTACCCTCTGGTGATTGGATAACTAAATCTAGGGGGTTGTTGTCTTGATGGCATAGGTAGAAAGTAGGACAGAGGAAGTGGATGGATTTGGGTAGCTGGTCCACTACTAGGTGCATTGCATATATAATTCACTACCCCTGTATCCCTGAAGTTGACAGTTACAACATCTCCTGCTATAGTCTTGGTATTTCTACCCACCCACTCTCCTCTTCTAACTGCAAGTATTTCACCACACATATGTAGGGGTAGTGGTTTGTGCAGCTGGAGCCACTGGGCACACTTATTTTTCAATTCAACAAAGGTTTCTCTTCTTCCTTCCTTCAGTGGTGGTACGCCCGTCAGTACAACCACAGGGTGAAACTTCTGGTGGCAAGTTGATTGTCTTAAAACGAGCCGGCCTTGTTTTTGGTTCTTGAATCTTGTTTGGAGAGGAGGTTGATGTTAAATTGGTATCCACACTTTTAGAGCCCTTTGCTGGTTGGTTAGGCACTTTTTTGGGACCTGAGATTGTATGCGTCTCCGGGGTAGGGCCAGTAGCGCTAAGAGTTGGGGGAGGGGCAGCAGATTTTTCCCCCATTTGAGTCAGATGTTGTATTGCTGCTCCTGAGTTTACTGGTAAAGTTTTGGCCTTAGTGGTAGCATCTTTTGAAGGTTTGCTGCTAGTGGTGTTTCCCAGGGGCGCTTCTTTTGTTTTCCCATGCGACTGTATTGGCACATTTCCACTTGCCTTATTAGATCCAGTCCATTTTGTGTTGATTAATGATGTCAATCTATCAATTTTGGACATTAAGGGCTTAATGTGAGCCGTTATCGTAGTTTCAAGGTCCGATTTTAGATCAGCTACCATATTTTCAACCCAACAAGGTATGCCTGATGCAGAATTTGGAGCGGGTGACACTAAGTTGTGGTTCCTTGTGTTATTTTTAGGCTTTTTCTTTGTCTTAGGTTCGCTCTTAGTAGGACTTGTATTCCCTAGTCCAGGCGATACACTGACTGTCATTCCATCTACCCTTGGAGGAGCTGAATCGGGTGACATATTTTGAAGGTTTCCCTGCTGTGCAGTTAAAGGCTGACCGCATGGAAGATCGACAAAGGAGGCGGTGACTCCGAGGCTTAAGTCTAAGTCGTCAGTAACATCTTGTGAAGGACCCACAAGATCAACTGTCGCCTCCTGAGTGTCAGCCAGAAATATTGTTGGCGGCAAAGATAACCTCCTTTCGGTATTAGCAATAGCAGAAGATACAGCCCCAATAGTTTGTTGTAGCATGATGTCGATTGCTGTGAGGGTAGGGACCGGTTGCGGCGCAGTTTCTTTTTGTCTCGTTTTAGAGCATAGAACAGGCATTCTAGACCCTTCCTCATATTTATATCAGGGCAATGGGGTAGTATCCGGGTGTGAACAGGATACAAAGACTTAGGATCCTGACGTTTATCTCTCGTTGGTCCACAGGAAAGAGAGGTGGCCCGGCCCGGCCTCTTCTGGCAGCTGAGGGCCGTAGAGGGCCCGCCCTTCGCCCGCGCCTCCGTCCGCGCGCGACCCGCGTTCGCGTCTGGAGGCGTGGTTAAATAGGAGGAGGAGGGGGGCGGGAAGAGGCACCAGGTGCGCGAGATGGTGTTGCGCAAGCACTCCTGGTCCTCGCAGTCCCGCTCCCGAACACAGCAATTGGTTCTCCTCACGAACGTTGGTGACTGAGCACACGGGCTCCCAAGTCACGGGCAAGTTCCTTAAACACAAGAGTGCTGGGCAGAAGGGTTTCTCGGTTCACCACACCACGACTACGAGCGGCACCCGCGGAGGGGGGGCCGCGAGTCGTTTTAAAGCTCCCAGGGAGGAGGGGGCGGGAAGAGGCACCAGGTGCGCGAGATGGTGTTGCGCAAGCACTCCTGGTCCTCGCAGTCCCGCTCCCGAACACAGCGATTGGTTCTCCTCACGAACGTTGGTGACTGAGCACACGGGCTCCCAAGTCACGGGCAAGTTCCTTAAACACAAGAGTGCTGGGCAGAAGGGTTTCTCGGTTCACCACACCACGACTACGAGCGGATGTATATTTGACATGTGTAGGCTGTGTGTGTGTGTGTGTGTGTGCGCTGTATAGGTCTATGTGGGTGGGTGCATGCACAAATGTGTGCTTAGGACAGGCAGGGGAATAGGGTATTTGTCTGGGGATAGGGTAGAGGAAGGATGTGGGTCAGAAGGTTGGGATGGGTGTAAGGCTGCTATTAGTGAGGAGGCCAGAGCGTACAACAATATTTATAGGACAGACAGTCCACTGTCAATGCCTTTCAGGTAGGCAACCTTCAGAGTATGTTTGCTGCCCAGACCCTGGATGGCGTTCAGCAGTGTAGTCAGCCCAAAAGAAATCTGTCTCAAAAGGTCAAAAGCCTCCTCACACAGGGCAGCTGGGGGCGCAGGGGGTGAGGTGACTAGAACTGAGGATATAGCTCCCCTCTTAGGGGAGTGGGCCCAAACAACTGGTTGGGGAGCAGCAAAGAGGGCAGAGTTGGAACAAGGGTGGCGGACAATTAAGGCATTGCACCAGGATGGGTGTGGTCTGCCACCACCAAGGAGTGGCCATTGGAGTCTGACTCTGTGGAGAATGGTGTTGAGTCTTTGTCCTCTATGGCACTCCTCTCACCCTCTTGGCCTCTGGGTCCATCTGTATCAGTGTCACGACCGAACCCACTTTGGCCTGTTGCTTCGCCAACGACCTGGGCTCTGTCTCCTCTGTATGCGTGGGTAGATGGTGAAATGACATATGAGTTTGGTCAATTCCAACTGCTTCAACACACAGGAGGAACAGCTCACTAATAACCAACACACCAAATGTGCATGTATCACACCACCTACTAGGATGGCTAAATTGTCTATAACATTAGCATTAGCAGGCGCATGAATACAACATGTGTTCACAACAGTTGTACACGATGATGTCTGGACCACAGTCTACCACAATTGCATGAGTTGCCTGTCCATGAAGAGAAGGTTAAACTTGAAGACAATAGAGAAGGGATATCATAGCCGTTCGACTTGTCTATCAAACGCATATATCAATGTATTACTGAGTGTACACACTTACATATGACCCCAACATGTCTGCATTACACTACCTGCTGCATGTTAGTAGTCACTTAATGAACCTCCACTATTCCACATGTGCAAGACACCTAAGTGTATACTCACACTTCAACGGCATGGAAAACTCACATTGTGAGACAGTGCTGTAAGTACTCCGACCATGTATGTCATTGCCTCATCATTTGGAACCGAGTTATTACAATGAACAATGTATTTGGGCATGTGTGACCCACCCACCCATGTCTACGAACCCCTGTCTGTGATTACATATAACATGAATGCACATCACCATTCACAAAAAAGTCCTTGACACATTGGGCAACACATACAATTGTGATGGACACAGACTTCAAACTATGTACACCCACAGATATTGTGGCACACACGGATATGCTACATATGCCAACCAGATCTACAAATGCAGTTACTCTTCAATTGTGTTTGTCATCAGTCAACCTCCATGTTGATGTGGTCACTGTTGCCTGTAACAATGAATAGCTGGTTAGGTATGATTCAAATTATGTAGCACAATACTCACCTCCTCCTAGCTGCTGTTCGGCCCTCAACTGCCCATTAAGCTTGCGGTAGGCCAATGCCAGGATGCGAGCCATTAGGGGAGTCAGTGTCTGACGTCTGCCCCTACCATATGGGGAGGACTTCTCCAGTTGGACCTCCACGATCTTCCGGGTTCAGTGTCTCAGGTCCTCCCACCTGTTCCTGCAGTGGACACTGAGCCGGCGATAGACCCCCCTGGAACAGCATTTTCTGGGTAATGGCGTTCCATACTGCCTGCTTTTGATGAACGTAGATCTGTATGTATGCAATAGATGAAGAAACTAAGTGGACATGCAAGACTAGGGTCATCTGTCTGGCCGATCAAGCAGTTGTAGACACCTAGCATGACCATGAATAAATTGTCAGTGACAAGACTACAAGCAGCCTTACCTGTAGGATGCCTGTAGATGATTTCGCAGAGACGTTATGGACCAACTTCCCCAAATTCTAGGCAACACCTAGTGACTGTTTTAACACACTGAGGTAATTAAATAGAAATCAGGGAGGTAGGCCGGATCGTGGACGCTACCTGCTTCCTTGATTGTCGATCTGCGAAGCAATAAGGAGAACTTTTGTAAATACTGATTTCTACTCTATCTATTTTAGTCCTAACAGGTTTTTCTATGATTTTACTTGGGCTTTAGCGAGTCCTACCTGCGACTGGTCAAGCTTTGGCGTCGCGTCCGTGTTGTCGTCGTGAAGGGAGGGATTGGGCAAGATGATGGTTAATGTAGAAGATGGTTTGTTCAGTGTTTGTTCTCTGTAAGGTAAGTGTTCAAAGAGGAATGATGAGTTACTGCTTTACTAAATTGTTTGCATTATTCATAACGTCCCTTTAAACTATCTTTAACTTACACTGACTTCTCACCATGCTGTTCTTCACCTTCACTTCCTAATATGTATCATATTAAAACAAAAGACAAGAAAATGGCAAGGCAAACATAAACGTAAAATATCATAAACTCTCTTTCTTTGATAATTCTCAAAGTCTCTAAATCCTTTTTCAAAAGTCTTTGTAATTGTTCTTATCCTTGGAATCTCTATGGAATTGGAAATTCGAATTCTTTCCAGGTAAGTCTCTAGTTCAAATATTCTCTGGATGCTTGCTTGCGTGGGGCGCCAATAATTCAAACAAGAAGGAAAAAACGGTAACTTAGCTTTGAATCTTGTTTCCTTCCTTTTTAGGTGATGTGCGCGATGAAAGCAGACCTTCGCGATGAAAGCAGACCTTCGAAATCTGGAGCGCAGGCCGTCGTCGAGGGAGTCAAGGAATCACCTCCGATGAGCAACGAAGACAGAAGGCAAAGCGTCGGTTTACGTTGGGTGTGGCCTTTTATAGAGGAACCACACCCAGCCACACCCAAGGAAGGTTGACGCATTGCGCGCCAAATCCATGCGTGCCGTTTTCCAGCGTGCGCGCTGAAAACGGCATCTCTATTCTCCGCTCTCTGTTCCTTCTGCGAGCCTTCTCTTGCCCTGAACACGAGTTGCAAAACCCTTCCTGCAACAATACCTACCATTCTCTGGCAATAACGTTTCTCTCTGTCTGTCAGACTCACAACACAAAACTCGGGCCATGAATCCAACAAGCACTTGGCAAAACAAATAACATCATAGTTATACACATGCATGAAAAGGCCTGAATCAAAGTATAGACAGATTCTGAGTTTTGCACAATCACACATTAACATACTGGCGTGCTGGCTGCACGGGACAGGGGTGGGTTTCAAGAATGAGAAAGTCTACCTCTGCATATATGTGCATCTACGTCTGCATGTATGTGCATTTACGGCAGGTGAGGGGTGGAATCATGACAGTACTCCCCTCTCAAGATCCCTCCCAAAATCTGTGGTACAGGTTTCGGTTTGTTAGGATAACGAAGATGAAAGTTCTTGATCAATCGAGCAGAATTTTGAACGTTGGAAAGAGGTTCCCACGTCCGCTCTTCGGGGCCATAACCTTTCCAATGTATTAAATAAAACAGTTTACCTCGGACTCTCTTTGCATCTAAGATTTTGTGAACCTCAAATTCAGGGACACCATCAACAAGGATGGGTGGTGGATTTTTAAGAAACCTAGTCATAGAATTACAGGGTTTGATCAACGATACATGAAATACCGGGTGAAACTTATACCTACTGGGTAGAGTGAGTTTGACACTGACAGGATTTAATATTTTTTCTATTACAAAAGGCCCGATATATTTGGGACGTAGTTTTTTGCAAATAGTCATTCTCAAATTTTTTGTAGATAACCAAACTCTATCTCCGATTGAGTATTCTGGTGACGGTTTTCTATGTGAATCTGCTGACTCTTTTTGGCTCTCTTTCGCTTGAGCTAAATGATATGGAGCCTGTTTCTGAACATGAACCAATCTAGTAATGTGTTCCTCCAGTGATGGTATGGCAGATGGGATGCTTGCTTTTTCTGGGACATTTTTAGGGTGGAAACCATAAACACAAAAGAAAGGTGATAGACTAGTGGAAGAATTGTCTAAGTTATTGAAAGCGAATTCTAAAACCCACAAAATGTCTGACCACTCTCTTTCGTCCTCTGCTAAAGCACACCTAAGAAACTGTTCTATAGTTTGATTCGTCCTTTCAGTTAAACCATCAGTCTGAGGATGATAACCTGAGGACATGCGAATGTCCATGTTCAAAGTTTTTCCTAATTCTTGCCAGAAATGAGAGATAAACTGTGGACCTCTGTCAGAAATAATTACAGAGGGAATTCCATGTAACCTAATGATTTCTTTAGAGAAGATCTGAGTCAATTGTCTAGCAGTAGGGATGCCTTTTAATGGTATGAAATGAGCCATGCGAGAAAAGTGATCTACCACAGTCAAAATTGTGTTGAACCCTTCTTTGGTCTCCGGAAGCTCCACGATAAAGTCCAGCGATATCGTGTGCCAAGGTTGAGGCGAAATTGGGAGAGGTAGCAAGAATCCACTAGGTGCTTGGTGTTGTGTTTTTTGTTGGATACAAATCACACAAGTTTCTACATAATCTTTTACATCATTCAACAAGGTTGGCCACCAAAACCTTCTTTTGATTGACTGACTAGTTTTAGCAACTCCTGGATGTGCACACATAAGAGGATCATGATGTAATTGTATCACCCTTTTTTGCAGTTCTTGCGTTGGTACAACAATTTGCTCATTCAAATACAATAATCCTTCTCTATTTTGCATTAAAGGATACAAAATTTTCCATTCTTGAAGGGTCTTATCCTGAATTTCTAGTTTAATGTCTTTTACAATATCAGTGACCACCACTCCTACCTTGAAGCAAGTCTCAGGTAATACTGGTTGAACTTCTTGAAGAGAACTCTCCTTCTCCTCTATAGTCCCCAAACGTGATAATGCATCTGCTTTTAAATTCTCTCTTCCCGGACGATAAGTAATTACAAAATTGTAATCATTAAAAAACATTGTCCACCTCAGCTGTCTAGCCGTGAGAGCTTTCACAGAGCGTAAAAATTATAAATTCCTGTGGTCGGTGTAAATTGTTATTGGATGTCTTGCCCCTAACAAGTAATGGCGCCATTCTTCGAAGACTGCTTTTATGGCTAACAATTCCTTGTCAGCTATGGCATAATTCTGTTCGGTAAGGGTTAGCTTTCTTGAGTAGTATGCGATTGGATGCATTTGACCAGTGTCTTTGTGCCTTTGAGATAAAATGCCCCCTATAGCAAACTGTGAAGCATCAGCCTCGACAATGAATGGATTAGAAGGGTCAGGGTGCATTAACACAGGTGCTGAAGTGAAATGATTTTTTAGATTCTGAAAAGCTTCTTCAGCATCAGTATTCCAATCAAATTTTGTGTTCTTCCTCAGTAACTTAGTAATTGGGGTTACCAATTGTGAAAAATTACGTATAAAACGTCTATAAAAATTTGCAAACCCCAAGAAGCTTTGTACTTGTTTAACTGAAGAAGGGCTGGTCCAATCTAGAACTGCCTGAATCTTCTTAGGATCCATTTCAATACCATCTGGGCTCAGGACATATCCCAAGAAATCCACTTTGGTGGTGTGGAAGACGCTTTTTTCCAGCTTTATGTACAAGGAATTATCAAGTAGTTTTCGAAGAATGGCTCTCACCTGTTGTACATGTTCTACGGTGTTTTTAGAATAGATGAGTATGTCATCTATGTACACAATGCAACAGATATCCAAAAATTCTCTCAAAACCTCATTTATGAAAAATTGAAAAGCTGCGGGAGCATTACACAGTCCGAATGGCATGACCTGGTATTCGTATAAACCAAATTTAGTACGAAATGCTGTCTTCCATTCGTCTCCACTGCGGACTCTAACCAAATGATAAGCTCCCCGCAAATCTAATTTAGTGTATATCTTAGCATCTTTTAATTGGTCCAGAAGTGTCGGAATCAGAGGGAGAGGGTATCTGTTTTTGATGGTAACATTGTTTAGAGCTCTATAGTCGATGCATGTTCTCAACTCTCCCCCCTTTTTCGGAATAAAAAAGAGGGGGGAGGATACAGGAGATTTCGAATGTCGAATAAACCCATTGGCCAGATATTCGTCTAAATATTCTCTTAAGTGCTCGTTTTCTTTTTCGGTAAGTGCATAGATTCTACTACACGGCAATGTAGCCCCCGGTACCAAATCTATCCGACAATCGAAATCCCGGTGAGGGGGTAGTGTGTTAGCCTTCTTTTTGTCGAATACATCATGAAGATCAGAATATTCTTCTGGAATTCCTTCCAATAGGAGTATACTCTTTGAAGTCAAGGGAAAATTATTTCCTAGAATTACCACTTGGGAGTCTGGTGTAGTTAGACAAGAAGATACACAATGATCTGAGTCAAATAACAGGGTTCTTTCCACCCAATCTATTTTGGGATTGTGTTTGACTAACCAAGGTATCCCTAAAATCAGGCGAAATTGAGGGGCGTCTATGACGTCAAATGTGATGTTCTCCTTATGTTTTTGTAAACAAGTCATTGACAGTATTTCAGTGTGAAATTGAATTAGTCCCGATGATAACTCTTTACCATCTACCGCTTTAACCACTTCTGGGTGTTGTTTGGCTTTAGTTTTGAACTCTAACTTCTGCAAAAACATAGTATCTATGAAGTTGCCTGTAGCTCCTGAATCAATCAAAGCATCAACTGTCCATTCCTTCCCCTTTTCTGTTTCTGATTGCAGAGTAACTGTAATACTAAGATGATGGGAAGTAAGCTCAGGAGTTATTGAGGCCAAGCTAGATACCTCACTCGACAATCTGACCTCTTGATTAGTCGAGCCAGTTAGTTTTCCGACTGTTGTACAAGAGCCACCTCCGAATTCTTACTCTTAGGTTTATTTGGGCGAACTGGACATTCCTTAACGAAATGACCTGATTTGCCGCAATATAAACACTGATTCAGTTTTCTTCTCTTGTCCTTCTCTTCCTTACTCAGGGGCCCTTTTATAGTACCTATTTGCATTGGTTCGACTCCTGAATCAGACTTTGACGAACCTTCAGACCTTACAGTATTGTACCTTTCCTTAAAAGTGAACACCTTAACTTCTGTTTTACCTTTTTCTCCTCTGCGTTCTAAAAGTCGATGATTAAGCTTCACTACTAAATCAATAAAATCTTCGATGGTGTCTGGTGGGTCTAAGATCTGTGTGACCATATCTTTTAACTCATCTCTGAGCCCTTTGTAAAAAAGGGAAACTCTTTTTTCTTCTGGCCAGCGGGCCTCAATGACCAGTCTATTGAACTGGGAAATGTAATGTAACAAGTCCGAAGACCCTTGTTTGAGATGCAATAACTCATGGTCTGCGGACTGGACAAAAACGTGCTTAGCAAACAACTTTTTCATAGTATTCTTAAAGAGTCTAAGGTTATATAAAATTGGGTCATCGCGTTCTACAATTGGCACAGACCAAAGGGCTGCATCCCCCCCTAGATATGACAAAATAAAGGCTACCTTAGAGGAATCATCTGGGAAGGCTGCTGGCTTGGCAATGAAATGCAAATGGCATTGATTTAAAAAGATCGAAAACTTATTACTATCTCCCAAAAAGCGTTCAGGAGGTGCTAAAGGCACTGTAATTGGAGTAACTACCTGAATCTGAGTTGGAGCAGAGGAAGAACTAGGACCTGAATGCAAGGTCTGAAGTCCTGGCTGAAACGTGGCTGGTTTCAGAACCGGTTTTTGTGTTGAGGGAAACCCCCACTGATTAGAAGCAGCTTGAATATTGCTCTGAATATCTGTGATATCTCTACGAAGGGCTGCGTTTTCGGCTTGAATAGCCGTTAACACGGTTGCAATATCTTGCAAAGAACTTGTGATAGAAGGATCCATAACGTCTGGGCGAAAATATCGTCGTGGGCTTTGCCTTCTGACAAGACTACAAGCAGCCTTACCTGTAGGATGCCTGTAGATGATTTCGCAGAGACGTTATGGACCAACTTCCCCAAATTCTAGGCAACACCTAGTGACTGTTTTAACACACTGAGGTAATTAAATAGAAATCAGGGAGGTAGGCCGGATCGTGGACGCTACCTGCTTCCTTGATTGTCGACCTGCGAAGCAATAAGGAGAACTTTTGTAAATACTGATTTCTACTCTATCTATTTTAGTCCTAACAGGTTTTTCTATGATTTTACTTGGGCTTTAGCGAGTCCTACCTGCGACTGGTCAAGCTTTGGCGTCGCGTCCGTGTTGTCGTCGTGAAGGGAGGGATTGGGCAAGATGATGGTTAATGTAGAAGATGGTTTGTTCAGTGTTTGTTCTCTGTAAGGTAAGTGTTCAAAGAGGAATGATGAGTTACTGCTTTACTAAATTGTTTGCATTATTCATAACGTCCCTTTAAACTATCTTTAACTTACACTGACTTCTCACCATGCTGTTCTTCACCTTCACTTCCTAATATGTATCATATTAAAACAAAAGACAAGAAAATGGCAAGGCAAACATAAACGTAAAATATCATAAACTCTCTTTCTTTGATAATTCTCAAAGTCTCTAAATCCTTTTTCAAAAGTCTTTGTAATTGTTCTTATCCTTGGAATCTCTATGGAATTGGAAATTCGAATTCTTTCCAGGTAAGTCTCTAGTTCAAATATTCTCTGGATGCTTGCTTGCGTGGGGCGCCAATAATTCAAACAAGAAGGAAAAAACGGTAACTTAGCTTTGAATCTTGTTTCCTTCCTTTTTAGGTGATGTGCGCGATGAAAGCAGACCTTCGCGATGAAAGCAGACCTTCGAAATCTGGAGCGCAGGCCGTCGTCGAGGGAGTCAAGGAATCACCTCCGATGAGCAACGAAGACAGAAGGCAAAGCGTCGGTTTACGTTGGGTGTGGCCTTTTATAGAGGAACCACACCCAGCCACACCCAAGGAAGGTTGACGCATTGCGCGCCAAATCCATGCGTGCCGTTTTCCAGCGTGCGCGCTGAAAACGGCATCTCTATTCTCCGCTCTCTGTTCCTTCTGCGAGCCTTCTCCTGCCCTGAACACGAGTTGCAAAACCCTTCCTGCAACAATACCTACCATTCTCTGGCAATAACGTTTCTCTCTGTCTGTCAGACTCACAACACAAAACTCGGGCCATGAATCCAACAAACACTTGGCAAAACAAATAACATCATAGTTATACACATGCATGAAAAGGCCTGAATCAAAGTATAGACAGATTCTGAGTTTTGCACAATCACACATTAACATACTGGCGTGCTGGCTGCACGGGACAGGGGTGGGTTTCAAGAATGAGAAAGTCTACCTCTGCATATATGTGCATCTACGTCTGCATGTATGTGCATTTACGGCAGGTGAGGGGTGGAATCATGACAGTCAGCACCCCAAAAGTGTAGACTCCCGTGATTAACATACACACTGACATGATACCACAATACACTAGCCAACTGATGACTACACCCAACTCAGGTCAAGTCCTCTACGGACTATGCCAGTCTACTTACATCATGTAGCCCAGGGCCATAACACATGTACTGTGTAGTCTAAATGTACCACAACACGCCATTGGGAGAACATGACAGTTAAAGTACATGTATGTAACAGTACAGACAATTTCACACCCCAGGCATGTAAATCTATCTATGCTGTTCAAAACATAACTGTTTCCACTAAATGTAAAACATCCCATGGGTCACCATGGAAGGTCTGCCATGTGTCACACAGTATGTTCACAATCTTAAAATTTGTGGTCAAGTGGGAAACTCAATGTAAGATAGTACTACGTCTGGTTAAGTGTTTGGGCGATGTCCTACCAGCAAAGGGTAGCCATTTGCCACCTGTGGCACTGTCACAGGGATGACATCAACGTACCATTGTACATACTGTCTGGTTGCTTCATGTGACACACCTGGTAATGCAATGATGGACTTCATTGCTGTTCTCACCAACTATCTGCACTGTACATGTGTCAATAATGCAATATGCCTGCACAAATTGAGCTCTACTCATGGAACAATTACAACACACTTGTGGTAGTGAAGGGCTTTCCTAAGGCAGTGAAACACATTGACAATGTGGGTAAATGGCAAGTAGACTCAGGTCTGTGGGTCTTGTCAGGTACATCCTGCGGAAAAAAATTGAAATGCAACAGCCTGTGCCTACTGTGTAGAGACACCGCTCTCGTGAACATGCAACAATGCTCCCATTGATCGTCAGCTATAGGACGGCCCAAATCCTGCTCCCACGCCGTACGAACCTTAACGTCACAGAAGGGGCGATCCATATTGCACTGTTTATACAGTTTGGAAACCAAATGTGCACCCGTTTGACTTTCAATTAGTAATGATAGTGGAGTGACCGGTTCAGGAGCAACTGGAAACGTGGGGAAGGTAGCCCACAACATGGAAAGCCTATGTCGCAACACAATGACATACATATATGAGCAGTCTTGGAACTGAGTGTCCTCAGATACCAAGAAAACATGATTGTCATGAGAAAGATCACTAATCGTAGAAATCTGAAATATAGCCAGTGTGCGTTGCACCAAAACCTCACCAGTAATAGGAAGCAATGTGGGATTTGGGAGTGGCAGTGCCAAAGAGTATAATAGGTCCATCCCAAGTGGCCTCCGTAATTTATCCCACGCCCAACTAGTGGTGGATACTGTCTGAATATCCCGTGGGTCCCTCTGGACCCCTCTAGGTAACACTGTGGACAATTTCTGCGGCAGTACCAGATCTGCCTCCGGCTTCAAATAAGGGATTCGGGCGTCTGGGTGGTACCAAGCATAGGAATAACAACACTGTGCAGTCAAATAGTATAGATACATATCTGGGACTCCCAATCCGCCCCGCTCAAACGGCAGTGTCAGAGTCTGCCAACTCACCCGCTGTCTCTTGTCACCCCATACCAAGCGCAAAAGAAGTTGGCGCAGCTGTAAAAAAAAGGACTGGGTAAGAGGAATGGGAATGTTGTTAAAAAGATGTAAAAACCTCGGGTGGACTACCATTTTGACAATAGCCACTCTGCCCGCCATTGACAAAGGCAGCCGCAACCACCTATCAACCTGTGATTCCAACGAGCTAATAGCACGGCCATAGTTTAACCTAATGATGGTAGCTGTATCTAAATGAATATAAACTCGAGATATTTAACCGCGTCATGGCACCATTCCAGCGGGAATTCACAGTCCCATGTAGTCGTACTATTTGTTAACGGAAAAATCACCTACTTGTGCCAGTTTATACAAAGACCGGAGAACCTGCCAAAACTAATAATTTCCCTAATAAGGGGTTCGAGGTTAAGGTGGGGTTGCCGAACATATAAAACAGTATCATCGGCATATAATGACATCAAAAGAGGGCCGGTGCGAAACTGCAAGCCACTGTGTAAATGTTTCTCTTGAAAGTGACGAACCAAGGGGTCCATGGCTAAAATGAAAAGCAATGGGGACAAGGGGCAGCCCTGCCGGGTGCTGTGGGGCAGGCAAAAAGGTGGGGAGATCGTGCCATTCAGGAGCAGTCTAGTGGTGGGTTCCATGTATAGCAGAGCAGTGGTAGAGACAAAGCACTCAGGCAATCCCATATGGCGCATCACCGAAAGAAAGAACAGCCACTCAAGGGAGTCGAACGCCTTCTCGGCATCGAGGAGCACCACTGCGGCCGGTGTAGTGGGGTCTATCCTATGTAATACTGTAAACAAAGTATGCAAATTAAGGGAATTAGACCTGTGGGGGGCGAAGCCAAACTGCGCCGGTGTCAATAAAGACAGCCGGATGGCGATTACTTTGGCTAAAATGTTGTAATCCAGATTCAGCAGGGACAATGGCCGGTAGGAGCAAAAGAGTGAGGGGTCATTGCCGGGTTGGGGGAGAAGGATGATGACAGCCTCCCTGAAGGTTGGAGGAAGGATACCAACCTTGAGCGCCTCCGCATACACCTCTATCAATCGCGGACCCAACACATCTATATATGGGATTATTTTAGTATGAATTTAGGAGCAGTGGAGGAAGCATATCTTTTACTGTAATTTGACAGGATATTTCATATTTTTAATACATTTTGTATCTATCCATACTAAGATTGATTGATTGGTAGCAGTACAAAATGTTATTATTAGTTGAAGGGGTGAAGACCAACCTCAAGTACTAATCACTATCTTTGTCAGGGTGCACCACTTAAGTCACTAAATAAACCTGATGCTCAACCCCTTGGTAGCTATGGCATAGAGCAGACAACCTTAACTTAAAAGCAATATGTGAAGGGGAAACAACCTTTACAATGCAACTTTTACAACGCACTACCATTACAACGAAACGTTTAGAACGCAACATCCATTACAACGCATGCCATTACAACGCAACCATTACAACGCATGACACTACAACGTATACCACTACAACGCATAGTACCCTTACACTATCCAACACTTACCCTACTGTTGCACCCCCTGGAGTTAGAATAGTAATTTTTACCCCTACACTATCCAACACTTACCCTACTGTTGCACCCCCCTGGAGTTAGAATAGTAATTTTTACCACTACACTATCCAACACTTACCCTACTGTTGCACCCCCCTGGAGTTAGAATAGCAATTTTTACCCCTACACTATCCAACACTTACCCTACTGTTGCACCCCCCTGGAGTTAGAATAGTAATTTTTACCCCTACACTATCCAACACTTACCCTATTGTTGCACCCCCCTGGAGTTAGAATAGTAATTTTTACCCCTACAGTATCCAATACTTACCATATATGCAATGTAATGGTATGCGTTGTAATGGTATGCGTTGTAAAGATAGTATGCGTTGTAATGGAATGCGCTGTAAAGGTAGTTTTTAAAAATTCGTTGTAATGGATGTTGCGTTGTAAAAAAAGCGTTGTAAAGGTATGCATTGTAAAAGTATGCGTTGTAACGTCCTACATCCATGTGAAGTATTTACACAGTACTAAAGCAGTAATAAAGCTGAAATGCGAAACAATAAACACCCCAAAATGGATTATAAAAATAGATTAAAATTTGAGTAAACAAAATGACAACAATCCAATATAGAGTACTGGAGATATTCATTTTTAACGTTTTAAGTATAAATAATATAAAAAAAGCATAAAGAGCCAGTGCTAGTTAATGGTCGTGGTGAAACAAGACTGAGGCACAATTTGACGCTGACCGCAATGCAGGTTGATACACTAACCAGGTTTGTCAGCGTCAAAGATTTTACCTCCTGACTGTAGTCCTATAAGTCCCAATCCACCAGAGCAGTATACTTCTAAAGGGGGAATTGTACTATGGTAATTTAGGAATGCTAGTGTCCTCCCACATCTAACTCTAAAATCTAGTTTTAGACAGATCCTGTACCCCTAACAAACTCAGGGACAGAAGTATAGCAGTACAAATCTTAGCTTTCAGCAACTAGACAGTGGATGCACACAAATTGCTTTGGCATTCAGTTTCTTTTCTTTGAAGTGCACCGCAAATGTCATATGAAAAACCCCCAGCAGCGCTGTCAAGCAGGCCTTCCTTGACACTCTGGCAGGATCTAACATTGTGATGTCAGTAAGATGCCCATTTTAATGGAGGCCGGTCTGGCTGGGGGGCGAAAGAAAGGAGCAGACCTGAGTGTTAGCTACATGTGCTTGTGACAGAGTAGGCTTCTTTGAAGTTAATCAAGTTCTTGGGCCCAGCCCACTGGCCATCCTTAAAAGGGCACAACAAACACCTTCCCACACTGAAGGCCTTTTGTCCCTCTGCTAGCAGCAAGATCACACCCTATTCACACAAATTGAAATTACTGGCTGGCAGAAGTGGGAGAACAATATGCAGAAATAGTTTTCAGGGACTTCAGACAGAGCAAAGGTAACTTTTTAAAAGTTGTCTTTCCAAAATATTTATTACAAATCTGAATTCAGCAGTGAATTGGGTGTGTAATAAATATTTAGAAAATTACACTTGTAGGTGCCTCCTAGGCGAAGGAAGATAACATTTACTAAGCTTAATATTGTATCCCAATTATTTCCTTTGGACCAGTCAACACTTCTACTGTGGAAATAGCTTTTAGAGCTTTATCACTGTAAGGCCATGTTTTACTTTAAACTTTTACATGTCCTGCTTTTAAATACTGTGCACCCTGTCTTATGGGCAATAAGGCCTGCTTAGAGTGGCTAAAATATTTAAAGGAGGGGTTAGGCCTGTTAAAAGGGGTTAGTTTAACAGGTTAAATTAGTAGTTAAGCCCTGCACAGTCAGGCTACGGGTTGCATGCCTGCAGTCATGTTTACATTGTCACTATAGTGGATGGCACAATGAGGGCTGCAGTGTACTTGTATCTTACAGGCCCTGGGTAGACCGTGGTACTATATTCTAGGGACTTATAGGTATGTTAAATATGCCAATTAGGGTTATACCAATTTCCTCATGTTGAAAGGTGCAACACAAACACGTTACCACTGGTTAGCAGGGGTAAAGTACACAGGTTTCTATAGCAAGATAAAATAGGGTTCATCAAAAAGGATGTTTAAAAGTCCTGGGTGACCCTGCAGAAAGGTAACATTTCCAGCAGTAGTTTTCCATTCACAACTTTACAAAATATCCCAGTGACCCAGATGCCACTTCCCAAACAGCTAAATGAATGGCAAATGGTGACAGGTTTAAATTCTTCTCCTTGACAGGGTAAGGCATCAGCTTTACCATGCCTATTTTCTAGATAATGAGTGATGTGATAATGAAACTGGAAGGAAAAGATAAGTTGGTGTGTCTGAGGTGATGCATTTCATTGACTTCAAATATCACCAATTCTTATGACCCGCCATTATAGTGATACATTATTGGGCCCGGGCCTCCAATGTCCCATTGCCTCCTTGATTAATAAACAATTCTCTGTCATATTTGGAATACTTTACTTCAGAAGAAGTCAAAGTTCTAGAATATTAAGGAATAACTGCTCTAGTTCCAGGATTCATTTGGGAAAGGTTTGCTCCAATAGCAATATCTGTGAGCATAATTTTGATGTTTAAAAATGGGTGCTGCAGTCTTTAAAAGGCTGCTTCTTGCTCCATCTCCTGACATATCCTTTGCTGTTACACAAGGAATGGGCATAAAGGGCCCGATGTAGGAGCCTTAATACCGGTCGGAAACGGCCGATTTCGGCCGTTTCCGACCGGTAAATGGCCATTTGGTATGTAGGTGCCCGTTTCCGAGGGAATATGTAGGTAACTGCACATTTACCGAATCGGTAAAATTACCTAGGGCCCGATGTAGGTAGGGCGTTACCGATCGGTAACGGCCGAAAATACCGATTTTTGGCCCTTACCGATCGGTAAACAGCCATCGAGATGTAGGGAACGAAAAACATAAAGAATCGGAGTGAAAACCGAATCGGAATGAGTAGCGAATGGGAAATAATCTGATACGTACATACCGAAAATCGGACATGTAACGAATCGGAAAAACACCGATTCGGATGCAAAGACCGATTCGGTCCATGTACCGATTCGTTAGTGACACCGAATCGGAAAATCACCGATTCGGTCCATTGACCGAATCGTTAGTGACACCGAATCGGAAAATCACCGATTCGGTCCATGTACCGATTCGTTAGTGACACCGAATCGGAAAATCACCGATTCGGTCCATTGACCGATTCGTTAGTGACACTGAATCGGAAAATCACCGATTCGGTCCATGTACCGAATCGGTAGAAAGACCGATTCGGACATGAGCCGAATCGGAAAACATGCCGATTCGTATGAATCGCCGATCGGGAAATTTCCCGATTCCGACAGTTGGGGAGATGTAGGGAGGCACAGAAACACCGAAATCGGCTCAAAATCGGTAGAATTCACTCGGTATTTACCATGGATTGCAATCAGGTGGTAACCAACTCCAACCCATATAAACAGTCCCAAAATGCATTGCAACTTGCAGGATGGCAGCTTTCTATGTCATTGCGAGGCGGCTACGGCTACAGCAGGAAGGACAGAGGGAATGGCTAAGAAATGAACAGGTCTACAGACAGAGGATAACCCTGTTCATGCTCACAGAGGCAGAGATACTACAGAGATACAGGCTGGACTCTGACACCATACTTGAGCTCATCAGGGATCTCAAGCCATTCTTGGACCACCACACCCCAAGGGCACACGCCATCCCTGCGCACATCCAGGTGCTATGCAGCCTACACCTGCTAGCGTCTGGCAGCTATCAAAGTGGTGTAGCAGCAGCAGGAGGGGTGAGCCAGAGCAGCCTGTCAAGGTTCTTCCACACATTCCTTGACGCCATGATACACAGGATGGACCAATACATCTCTTTCCCTGCAACCCATGCAGAACTGCTACAAACCAAAGCTGACTTCTACCAGATGGCACAATTTCCCCAAATCATCGGTTGCATAGATGGCACACACATTCCGATTTGCCCACCAGCGGACACCGAATACATATACCGCAATCGCAAGTCTACACACACCATCAACGTGCAGGTGATCTGCAATGCAAAGTGCACCATCACAGACCTGGTAGCAAAATTTCCAGGGAGTACCCATGACTCCTATATTTTCCAACAGAGCGGCATATATGCACGGCTGATGGCTGGCGAATTTGGAGAAGGATACCTCCTAGGTGAGACACATCATCAGACCCCCATAACACATAGTAGGTAGGTGGAATACATGTATGCATGTGTCTAATGTGACCCCTTTCTCTTCCAGGCGACAGTGCATATGCCCTCCGCTCATTCATACTCACCCCCTACCTCAACCCCTCCACACCCAGCCAAAGGAGGTATAACCGGGCCCACATACGCACAAGGAATGTTGTCGAACGGACCTTTGGCATCTGGAAAAGTAGATTCAGATGCCTGCACAAGAGTGGAGGTGCAAGGCAGTATACCCCCATCACCTGCTGCAAGATCATAGCTGTATGTGCAATGTTACACAACCTTGCGGTGAAGAAGGGCACTGAGGTGGAGTTGTCTGACTACGAGGACCATGACGACGACGAAGCTGTGCCACTGACACAGCCAGCTGGGGTGTGTACGCCAAGTGATGGCAGATACAGACGTGAGGAGATCACTGAGAACTATTTCTGACTGAGTACAGATGCAAAGACAGCTAAATGTTGCTTGGAAAAAACAAATTTTAATAGTGTTGCACCACAGTTACAGCACTGATGTGCAACAAAAAATGGAGTATGGTAAATAAAATAAAGTCCAAGGTACTGGTTGCCTCACCCGCCCTTGCCAGGCTATTTCTTTGCCCGCTTGCCAGACCCACTGGGGTGTCCCTCAGCCCCCTCTGAATGCCCAGCAGCATCAGCCGAGCGCCTGGTGCTCCTCCGTGGCTCAGACGCAGCGCTGGCCGGGCTGCTGCGGCTGCTGCTGTCCCCAGCATCACCCAGGTCCAGGGCCGGATTGGAGGCGGTGTTTGAAATTATCATGGCCTCCATAGCAGTGGTGATCCTGGCCATCCCCCTAGTGAGCTCAGCTGTATGCTGACTAAGGACAGATTCCTGGTTGGCGCTGCGATGGCACAGTTGTGCCGTCGCCCCTGCAAGGCGGCCCATGGCGCGGCTCAGGACCCGGGCATCCCGCCTGCGCACCAGCTCATGCTCCTCCTGTCTGCTAGATGCGTGGGTGATGGCAGTGGTTAGCCTGCCTAACCCTGCTGCCACCTCCTTGTTCGATTCCACGACGGCCTGGAATCCCTTGACCAACTCTCCCATCTGCATGTTGTGCTGCAGGAGCTGGCGTTGGCAGGCCATAGTGGATCTTGCCTGTTGCCTCTGAATTTTCACCATCTGTCCCTCCAGGCCCAGGAATACACTGCCCTCCCGTGCAGGTGCAGCAGTGGTGGTGATGGTACGGCGCCGGGCACTGCTGCTTCCGGCCTGCTGAGTGGGCTGGGGTGCCACTGGTGGGGGTGTGAAGCTGGCCGGTCCCTGAGCCCCTGCTCCCGGGACAGGTGGAACAGGTGGCAAGGCCACGGTTGTGGCAGGAGCTGGTGTAGGCGGAATGGTGTCCCTTGTAGGGGAGTTCTCTGGGGAGAACTGCAAGGGGGGTGTGCTGGCCATTACTGGGGAGTGCAGTGCATCGAAGTCAATGACCAGGACTCCCTCCATACCTAGCCCTGGGGTGTCTCCTTCCTCCTCCTCCTCCTGGCCAGCCTGGCTGGTGCTCGGCCCTGCGACTGCAGTGTCGGACGGTGCTGCTCCCTCTGCTGTGACTGTTGTTCCGCCTGATGGGGCCCCTAGGTACAAAGAAGCATTTGTAAACTGAGTGCCGATGTATTACAGTCAGTACAATTATAGCATTCCACATGTCCTTGCATCTCCTTACACTGTGTCACACTGTTTCCTGTCTTGTGATTCTGCACTGCCATATTTAGCTAACTTCTGCTGACTACATGTACCATGATGCTTGTCTCTTGTATGTTGGTGACAGTACTGTGCTGGGGTTTGCCTATGCATTGTGTCTAATGGGGAGGTGTCTGGTAGGGTGTGTCATGATGCGCATGCTTCTTACCTGTAGCTTTAGCTCTCGCAGAGCTGTCCAGGGTCCCGATTCCACTGACACTCTCCCTCTCAATGGTGCTGGAGACCAGGTCCTCCAGCTCGGTGAGGGGTGGCGCCGGGTTCGTGCCTCCTCCAGTGAGTCCAGCCTGCCTCTGTATCTCAGCCATCTTCCTCTTAGTGAGGCTGCGGATGTCATAGAATCTCTTTTTCAGTTCTTCTACAGACCTGGGGGTGACACCCGCAGCATTCACCTTCTGGGCGATGTCGGCCCAGATTCTCCTCTTGGTGCTGTCTGGCACGTTGAGGGACAGCTTGCCAAACAGCTGGCGGTGCACCCTCACCACCTCCTCGACCAGCACCTGAAGTTCGGTGGTGGTGAACTTCGGCTTCCTCTTCTGGGAGGACTTCTGGCTTTCTGACTGCTCTGCCATGTTCTCCAGTTCAGTTGGCAACCTCCTACTCCCACTGCTGCTAACTGTGAGTGTTGAGCTCAGGCTGGCTCTCCAGAAACTTCTTAATTAGCTGCACCTGCCAGTGTTGCCACTCCCTGTTTGGGTGGGGGAGGGGGAGCCACCTCATTGGCTGAATCGGCTTTTGCCGAATCGGCTTTTACCGATTCGGTAATATCCGAATCGGTAAAATCTGAATCGGTATTATCCGATTCGGTAAAAGCCGAATCGGTTCCTTCAATGCATTCCTATGGGCTTTTTCGCCATGGGTGTGTTTTCATGGCTACGAATCTATGATTGCCGAATCGGATTTTACCGAATCGGCTTTTACCGAATCGGTATTCGCCGATTCGGGACTATCCGATTCGGTGGTAGCCGAATCGGTAATTTCCGATTCGTTGTTAGCCGATTCGGTACTTTCCGATTCGGACCGAGCCGATTCGGAACGTACCGATTCTCATTACCGATGCCGACCGATTCGGTATTCATTCGCTTTTTTTTCCCTACATCTCGTTTTCCGATTTCAGAATACCGATTCGGCCCGCCTCGGTATTTTGAAATCGGAAAATCGCGTTTACCTACATCGGGCCCTTAATCGGTAAAATACCGATTCGGTAATTCTACCGATTCGGTAAATTCCTAATGTAGGTGGGACTCTTCTGAGTCCCACAGGTGTTACCGAATCGGTATTTTATCATGAAATACAACTTCATGGTAAAATACCGATTCCGGTGTGCATGCACATGTGTGCATGCACACCTATGCCATGTGGCAGGCAGACCTGCCCCTAGGGCATGTATGCCTGCCACATGGCACCCAAGCCTGTATTGGGGGTGCTAGGCGGTGTCAAAGTGACACCCCCTGCACCCTTGCAGAAATCGGTAATTACCGAATCGGTAAATACCGATTCGGTAATGCCCTTTGATTCCTATGGGCTTCAAGGCCCATAGGAATCAATGGGGGATACTGATTCGGTATTTACAGAATCGGTAAATACCGAATCTTACAGATTCGGTATTTACCGATTCTGAAATACCCACATCTCCCCCCCTCCAATTTACCACTTCTCAAATACCGAATCAGTATGATTCGGTATTTAAGAAGTGGTAAATTGGAGTTTACCTACATCGGGCCCAAAGAGTCTGAAAAATCTTGACAAATGACAACAACAATTGGAAAACACATGCAATTACTGAATTGCCTTTACTGTCTTTCGTGATGGCCATACTTGAACAGCTTCCCCTTACTGCTGATTCACATGAAGGCCCTTTTAAGAGATCCTTAATCCTAGCAAAACGATTTCAGATTCTCCAAACAGTATTTTTTCCAAGACAGAATTATTTATAATCTTCTCAATACTTCTTTTACAAGCATCTCATGTTCTTCTAGAGTTTCTAAAAAACAAATAGTTTTTCATTGTTGATAATAATGTAGGTGTTGAAATATCCCTGAAGATGTTGTTCACAAAATGCTTGATGGCAGCCGTAGCATTGCAGAATCAGAAGGACTTCACTAGGTATTCACGGCCCATATTGGGTGTGAATTTCCTTTTCCATTATTCCTGGCAGTGTGTTATTATATAATTATATGAACTTTGCTGACCTAACGTTGACAATACCTTTGTTGATTTAATCCAATCCAAGAAAACTGATGACAAGAGAGATATGCTGTGAATAGTGATTGTAGTTACCTTTCAACAGCTGATGCAGTGATGAATTTTTCCTCCCAACTTTGAAATTTAAAGTATAGAAGCTTGTGTCAGTGATGTAGAGGGACAAATTAATCCTTTCTGTAGATTTTCTTTTATATAGTCTTAAAGGATGGTCTGCTCTTGCACTGTCAAAGCATACATTCTACTAAATTGAATGTTAGTTCCTTGGAGGAAATCAATAGGTCAACAGAACAGTGATAGGGGTGATGTGGAGGCAATTGGCCTGCTTTCTTTTAACTAAATGCATCATTAAATGTCTTGTATGCTTTGGGTCCAGAAAGCTAATTTGATTCCGTGCTTTGGGCACATACATGAAGCTGATCTCACTCCAGCATAGCAGGTCAAAGGAAGATACCGGTCAAACTTTCCTTTCTTTTCAGTTAATTAGGAGCTTATATCCATGAAGTCAAAGAGCTTCCAACACTCCAGCAAAAACAGGAGGACCAGTGAGGTCAAATGTAATTGTTTCTGTACCCCTATCAACTAAAGGCAACCTCGACATGGTGTTTCCTAGTCCACATCTCCAGACAAAATGGGCTTATCACTGTTGCAATTCAGATAATAGCTTCAGATGTTTTCTTTGGTTTTTAGGTAATGTTGATGGTTATGAAAGGTTTGATACATAAAGCAGCCTAAAGGCCCAAAACATATTAGAGCCAATATGGTTAGGGGTATGTGGCGTGAAAACCCCAGGGGCTTGTGGCAGGAGACCCGGGGGTACTGCAAGCAGCATCGGAGGCGGAGGAGAGAACGAGACGCGGCTTTCGGGAGAGAACGTCAATACCGGACGTAGAGATGCAGAAGAAGCAGATGAAGACGTCGGCTATGGCGGAGATGAAGGAGGAGCAGGTCCACAACAGAAGGCCTCGGTCCCAGGTGGGGGTGAAGGACAAAGCAGCACCGGGAGCTGGGATTTCCAATAGGAAGGCGTGATGGACATGGCAGCCATTGGCTCCGTTGTCGAGCCACGGCTTCAGGCAAGTGCTGCGGGACACTGTGTGTTGTGTGAGCCAGTGGGTCTGGGTTCACGGACATGTCGAGGAGTTGTCAGGGTGGGAAGGCTAGAATGTAGGAAGGTCCTGGGAGCAGGACTTTCCTGGTGCACAGGGGGGTTATTGTTTGGAGGTAGTAGAGTCTCACTGGAGTACTCACAGCAGGGGTCCTTCTGCTGGCTTACAAAAGTGCTTATTTATATCAACAGGGTCCATCACTCCCTGCCCTTTTGCACGATAACAGCGGTGATGTGGTGAAGGGTCAGAACCCTCTCTAGTGACAGGATACTAACAACCTGTGGCTTTCTTTCCCCAAGGGCATCCCATTTACAGAAGATAGTGGAACCCTACTATTACTACAGTGAAGAAACTGAAGGTGGAAACAAGACAGGAAGACTAGAGAGACTTTGGAGGACTGAGGTCCGGCCCACTCACCCCATAAATCCTTCAGTAAAGACTTTCTATAGCAAAGCACCCTAGCCTACTGTCTCGTCCTATAACAGAGTCATTGAGTCATCATACCTCATATAAATAGATGGCAGACATTCATAGGCCCAAAAACAAATTGCAACATACCCCCTGAGGAGCATATGTTTCTAAGAAGCAGGGCCCTCAGGTAATGATCACAAATGTACTCAAATATTAAATTCTCACAACAGCTTCAAAGCTGATATCATTAAAGGATAAGATCGGAAGAAAGCTGCATTTCCAACTGGTCCAAGGGGATGATGTAACAAAACTCCAGTGGCTGAACACATCTAGGTTGGAAAGGACAACCTAAAGTCTTTGTTTGAATATAGGAGATAGGGTGCTAGCTCTTTCTTAGAGCTGTGTCCCTAGGGACAACTTTGCTGCCTAGGGTCACTCTAAGGCCAAATCTGTTTCTGCTTTCTGTTGTGAAGATCGCAAGACTGACTTTATGATTGAATAGTGGGGGCGTGGCTTACCATGCGTCAGGGATGGCCGCGTCTGTGTGAATCTCTGGAGGGAGGCGCAGATGTCGGGGGTGCAGCGGCGGGCCCCCTGCTGCTGTCCCACTGTGTTGCCCTTTTTCGGTAGTGTTTACACAGCAGTCATGATTCTTTTGTTTTTTTAAGAAGTAGGGGGCCATAAGTCAGATATAAAAGTGAGCTGCTTTTTCCCCTCAGAGCTGTCTGCCATCTCAGCTGTGAGAGGCATTAGTTAGTTTGCTCCTACTCGGAAATTAATGACAGGCTCCTCCTTTAAAGGAAGTGCATATCTTTAAAGGCATTTTCTGCACCTGAGTTGCCTCTACATTTAAAGGCATTTTTTATTCTCCTGTGTAAGAGGTGTTTCTTCATTGTAATGGCTTTCTAATGATCTTTAAAGGATTCTCTTCAGCTGTTGACACTACTGGAGCACTGTGCCGCAATTGAAAAGGTTTCTAGCAGTATTTTTGTGGAACCTTTGTAGAGAATTTCAGTTTATGTTCTTTGGCTCCTGTTTACTGTCATGCTTGTTTTAGAATTTCTAGCTGCTGCGTCAGTTTTAGGGGTATATGTGGTAGAGCAATAATTACCTTACACTGGCTGCACTGCTACGCTCATTTTGTGTGACTCTAATACATGGACAGGTCAAAAGCTCTTCATTCTACATTTCAGTCTCCGGTAGGTAAATCACGAAGGCGTTTGTCGCATAGGCTGTTTCTGCCGCAATGGAAAATCTTACCTCAAAATGCAAGGCCAAAATTTGGCCTCTTCTCATATCTCATCTGCTGTGCCATCTCAAACCCAGGTCAGTAAGACACAAGTTAAGAGGCTTAAAAAAGACCCACCCTAGCCTACAAAATCTGCACCTGCAGCTTCTCTTGACCTTTCATTGGAAGAAATCAGAGCTCTATGCCCTTTTGTGGAGGACACTAATACTAAATTGCAAACTCTCAATGATAGATGGTCACTCATGGAGGAACGTTTGTCTTCGGTGAAGCAACAAATCTCATACTTTAATGACACATCTCTTAAAGTGAACTGCTTACAGCTACAGGTTTCTTCTCTACAGAGACAGGTTGAAGATCTTGATAAACGTAATCGGAAGAACAACCTGCAAATTAATTTTTTTTTTAAGTAATTTTTATTGTAGACATACAGTTCACATACCAGTATACACACATTTACAGTTCTGTTCGGGCCATTTAACGACATACTGTCATTTCTTGTTGTACGCAGCCTGCAGGCCCTCAACCCGGAGGTCGGGCGGCGGCAAAAAAAAAAACGACCCTCCTTAGTCTGGTTGCTGTTGTTAGGATCATCTCATCGCATTAAAGAGTGTATGTCTACTTTTCTTTTCCTAACCAAAATAAACTTTATGAACTCCCCCTTAAACTATCCCTCAACATTGCTACTTGCCCACCCTCCCCTCCCCCGTCACCATCCGCTCGCAGGGTCTCTTGCTGTGTCTAATCTAGGGTACAATCTTGGGCCATATATTGTCTAGGTGTGTGATGTGCTTGATGTTTCCGGGGTGCAATTCCTGTCCGTGCTGAGGGTTTCCTCGTCCTCCGTTAGCATGCTATCCCTAAGGGCTTGTACTAGCGCCTCCCAGGCTGCCGCCATATCCAATGCTCTAAGGTCTGGATTCCGACGTGCTAATTGATATCTGTGTGTGCTGTCACAAGCTGCCCACTTGAGGAATTCGTTATACCATCTCCTATGAGTAGGGCTCGTCCTTGCCTTCCACTGTCTTGTTATTTCCCTTTTGGCTATTATCAACCCCATATCAATGAATTTACTTGAATTTTTATTTTTGGGTGTGTGTGGGAACCAGTGCAGAATGCACACCGCTGAATCAAACTCAATGGTTCTTTCCGTTACTTCGTTCAAGGTGTCCCCTATTGCCCGCCAGTACTCCCGGAGGGCAGGGCAGGACCACAGCATGTGTTCCAGCTCCGCTCCCTCCAACGTTCACCGGGGGCATGCCGACTCAACTACCCCAAAGTACTTCTTGATTCTGCCAGGGGTCATGTAAGCCCTGTGCAGCACGTAGAAATGAATGAGCTGAAATCTCGCATTTCTTGGGCTATTTCGGGCTCAGCGCACTAGTCGGGCCCAAGTCGTCTCAGGAATATCCTTACCCAGGTCAGCTTCCCATTTGGACTTTAACGCCGTGAGGGGTGGCAGGTTTTCGCGGAGCATTCTAGAGTACAGGCACGTCACAGCCTTAACCGTCCCAGCCGCCATCATAGCGTACTGCAAAGCCATGGACGTCTCGGGCTCTGTCAGACCCCCTTTCCAATGCGCCTGCATTGCTCCAACCACGGCCGAGTGCAGAAGGTAGCCCCCTCGTGGCAGATCGAACCGTTCCTGAAGTTCCTGATATGGGAGGAGTGCACCATCTTCATAGAGGTCTCCTACAACCTGTATTCCCGCGGCTTCCCAGTGCTGCAGCTGCGACCAATCTCCGCCGTGGGGCAGCGCAGTCAGCATGCCCAGGGGTATTTCCGGGTCATATGGGTGTCGTATCCCCGCATGCCGCTGAGACCGGTTCCAGCAAAGCCGGAACGTTTGTTGCTCAAGTGTCAGGTCTCGAATGGCGATCCTCTGCTGTAGGGCTATATAGGTCAGGACGTGCAATGACGTGCCTCTCACCCCGTCGCTCTCAGGGCCCCGGTACACCCGCGCCACCTCCTGCGTGTATATCTGCAGTTGAGCGGCGAGATAATAAAGCTCGAAGTCCCGTACCGCGAGCCCCCCCTCGTCCTTCGGGCGGGTGAGCGTCGCCAACGCCACTCTGCATCTACCTGCCCCCCACAGGAACGTAGTCAGCTGAATCTTGAGTTGACGGAAGAAGGAACTAGGAATCCAGATTGGGAGTGTGCGAAAGTAGTATTGTAAACGCGGCAGGGCAACCATTTTCAGCAAGGATATACGGCCAGTGACGGATAGCGGGAGCGTGGCCCAAAAGGCCATGCTGCCTTTCAGCGCTCGCACACAGCGGCCTACGTTTCCCTCTAACATATCCGCAGCCGTGTGGTAAATATATATCCCTAAGTACTTAAGACAATTCGGCTCCCAGTTAAGCATAGGCCGGTGGTCAGGGCGATCCGCGTCCCGCCGTAATGGGAACAAGCACGTCTTCGCCCAGTGGACCTTTAGGCCCGATATTTCGCCGAATCGCCCCAGCAGTCTCTCTGCACCCTCCAGCGCTGTTGTATCGTTTTCTAGGAATAACAGCAGGTCGTCGGCATACAATAAAATAAATTGCTGACCGTCTCTGCTGCCTTCTCCCTCGAAGTGTTTTCCCGTCCGGGCCTCGGCTGCAAGTGGCTCAATCGCTAGTGCAAATAGTAGGGGGGACAAGGAGCATCCCTGTCGGGTGCCCCTTTCCACCGGGTATTGGTGCGAGACTAGGGGTCCTAGCCTCACTCTTGCCACTGCCGCCGTATACAGGACTCGCGTCCAATTAATATACCCTTCCCCCAATCCGAAGTGTTCCATGACCTTGTATAAGTAGTCCCATTCTAGACTATCGAAAGCCTTTTCGATGTCTACTGATAGGACTAGAGGCGCTCGACCCTCAGCGTACGGGCCCTCCAACAGGCGCGTGAGTCTCCTGATGTTAATTGTCTTGTTCCGTGCGGGAATGAATCCATTTTGGTTTTCGTGTACTAAGTCGGGCATATGCTGTAGGAGTCTAGTTGCTAAAATAGAACTCAATATTTTGTAGTCAGCGGTCAGCATAGAGAGTGGCCTATAAGACGCAGGGCTACAGCTCTCCCTTCCCGGTTTCAGGAGTGGTATTACTAGCGCTTACCGCATTGATTGGGGTAGGCGACCTTTTACTCTGGCTTCTTTGTATATCGTTTGGAGTTTTGGCGCCAAGACGTCTAGGTACCTACTATAAAATTCTATGGGCAACCCATCTAATCCCGGTGTCTTGTTGCGGGCCATCCTTTTCACCGCTCCCCTGATCTCTCCTAGGTCAATGTCTCTCCCCAGAGCCTTCGCCTGTTCCTCGTCTAACTGGGGCACTTGAAGGCCATCTAAAAAGATCTCGGTTTCACTCTCCCGATCCCCCGGTTCGCTCTTGTAGAGGCCCTCATAGTACTTCTGAAAGCCATCCAAGATCTCCGTTTGGGAGTAGTGGATGTGACCCACCTCTTCCTCTATGGCTAGTATTGGGGAGCATCGCTTTGTGGGGTTTGCCAGCCATGCTAGTAATGTTCCGGCTTTGTCCCCCTCTACGTGGGCCCTAAGCATATATGCCCGGTGATCAAAGCCACAAAGTCGTTCCACTTCCAATGCCACCGCCTCCCTAGCTAAGTTGACCTCCTCTTGGAGTTCGGGATGGCCAGGCCGCACCCTCTCTGCTTCCCACAGCTTGGAATCTGCCTTATTGAGGTCCTCCAGCAGCACCCTCCACGTGCACATACTATTTCGTTATGCACTGGCCCCTCACCACCCATTCCACCGCTCTAGTGGCTGTCGCCCCCTCGTTGTCGGTGAAGTATTGGGTTATCCCTTCCTCCAGTGCCGCATGGAACAATGGGTCTTCCAGGGTCTCTGGTCTCAGCTTCCAGGTCGGCACTCGAGGTACCTCGACCGCTCAGGCCAAGTTGACTATTAACGGGTTGTGGTCCGAGATTGTCCTTGTCAGGTACTCGGACCAAGTTATGGCCGGCAACACGACCTGTGAGCATAGTATCGCATCAATTCGGACGTGGAGGTCATGCAGGCTGGAGAAATGCGAGTAATCGCGTTCAGTTGGGTGTTGTGCGTGCCAGACATCAGTCAAGCCCCACCCCTCCTGCCATTCCAATCTACCCTTTGTGAGTCGGTGAACAGGGGAGTCCCTCAATGGTGGGTGGGACCTATCCAGTGTTGTGTCCGTTACTGAGTTAAAGTCCCCTCCCATCAGAATCGGGCCTGCCAGGAAGTGTGCTAGTGTCCCCGACAAACCTGTTAAGAAGGTCAGCTGCTCCGTGTTCGGGGCGTATATGCTGCACAGTACTATGTCCCTACCTCTCAACCTGCCTTCTAACACTAGGTATCTCCCCTCTGGGTCTATTAGATGTCGTGTCGCCTGAAAGGGTGTGCCCGCCCTTACCCATATCAAAGCGCCCCTAGCATACGCTGAATAAGTGGTGTGAAAGACCTGACCCCTCCATCTCCCCTGCAGTGCCGCCCCTTCCTGCTTCGTGAGGTGTGTTTCTTGCAGCAGCGCAATATGGACCCCCCTTCGAATCAAGTGGGCATGTACCTTATGTCTCCTTACCATCGTATGAAGCCCCCGCACGTTCCAGGTTATACAGTTCAATACATTTGCATTAGCCATTGTCCCATAGTTCAAGTCGCTTCCTCACACAGAATCCCATTCCCTCGCGGATGGTGGACCCCCCCAATTTCCTCTTGACTTTTCAAACTTTTCAACTCCCAGGTATCCCGGGATCAACAGTTGCCAATTGTGGAAAAAGTCCCCAACAGTATGCCCCCTCCTTCCCCCCAGAACAGGCCCCAATATTGGTCTATCAGTTCCCATCCAAACTTATGCAACCTTTGGAACTGTGTTGCTATTCCACGGTCGTAATCGCGAGTGCCTTAAGGGCGAGTGGAGCGTGGCCTAGATCGGAAGGTAGCTACGCAGGCTCTCCCCCCGCACCCTCCCTTGGACCCCCCATGATTAGCAGCAGGCGTATGAACCAGTTCGTAATCCCCGGTTATAGTACTCTTCAGTTCGGGAGGTTCTCGTTGGCAATCCTGCCCACTACCTGTCAGCTCCGAGTCAAATATTCAGGATCTCCTCCGACGTCTGCGGTGTTACCAATGGACCCTTGGTTCTGTGTATTCCCGAAAGGTCTGATTCCGAGCCCGAGGCTATGGCGTGTGTCTCTGTGTCCGTGCCCTGCTTGGACTGGGAATCGCCGGATCTCGCCAGCGTTTCTACAGCTTGAAGCGCGGCCTTCCGCTCCGCTTCCGTTTGTGACGCCGATGGTTACCGTGTGCCTTGTCGTGTCTTGCGCAATCTCTGCGATTTCCGTAGGCGCGATGGAGCCCTCTCCCTTTCGACTCGGAACTTGGCTTCATCAGTGCCCTCCTTATATGTTTCCCACCACGCCCTTGCATCCGCCGACGTGCTGAAGAAGTGTGTTTTATCATCGACCACCACCCTGAGCTTAGCTGGGAAAAGCAAGGAGTATGGGATGCCTTCAGTCCGGAGTTCCCTTTTAATCGACAGAAAGGAGGCAAGCAGTCGCTGTGTCTCAAAGGTGAAATCAGGTGTTCTCCAGTTGAAACGGACCAGTGTCCCGAGCCCTTTGAAGCAGCAGGTCCCTGTCCTTGTAATGCAAAAATTTGGCTATGATCGGTCGCGGGGGCAGGCCCGATTTGGGCGGCCCGGACGGGACACGGTGTGCACGTTCCAGGGTGAAGAAGGGCGAGAGGCCCTCCGGTGCCACCGTAGTCCTGAGCCAGTCGTCGAGGAACTCAACCATGTCGTCCCCTTCTGCCTTTTCCGGCACTCCTACTATCCGGACATTACTGCGTCGACTCCTATTTTCGGCATCCTCAGCCTGTCTTTCTAAGACTTGTATCCGGACTAGGGCATCTGTTAGTCTACCCTCCATAGTTTTATGAGCAGGAGCCAGTTCCTGTAGGGTATCTTCGACATCCTTGACCCTATCTTTAAGTTTGTCATGGTCCGCTCGTAGGAGGCCCAGTCCCGATACCACCTGCGCTATATCTTGCTGCAAAGTGTCTCTTGTTGCCGCTATAACCTCCAAGATGCGGTCCTGCAGCGGCTGACCGATGGTCCTGCAGGATCCCCTTCCACCGCGTCGGAGGCCGCGGCTCCGTCAGTCTTTCCTTTCGCTTTCACCATATTGCCAAGCCGCCTACTCCGTCGATGTGCTCAGTGCCCTCAGTCGCTAGTCGGGCCCCTCGCTGTCCCCCGGTTCTCCTCTCGGGCGCTGGATCACAACTGCTGGGACCGTCCCGTTCCCAGCTTCCCGCCTATTGGCGCCTCGGTGGCTCCGACTTCAAGCCCTCCCGCCACTGGGCCACCGCTGGATCTCAGCTCAACCCGTCGATCCGCCTCGTATTTGCGTCCTTCTGCAAACCACCACGGTTCACTCGGGTCAAGACCGACCTAGGGCCTGTTATTGTTCTGGAGTTGCTCTCCGCTCAGCACTTTCATGCGGCCTACCGCAGGGCGGGCCCGCGATCTGCGTCTTCGCGCCTCTACTGCTTCGATCCCTGCTTGGTGCAATGTAAAGACCGGGCCTCTCCGGTTACTGCTGGGCCGACCGTATGGACTCCCCTTCAGCTCCACTGTCTTAAGGGCGGCTGGGGCACTTCTCCAGGAATGCCTGCTATCGTCTCGTCCGCCACCGATGGCTCGGGGTTCAGTGCCCCACCCCTCCGTCTCTTTTAGGGGGGGTCCTGAGCCGGCCACCGACCGGTCCGTCGGCGAGGGCGTCTCGGACTTGCTGGTCTGCACCACTCCTTAGTTCTCCACAGGCTGCAGGCCTTTACTTCTCCGGGCTCCGCTCCCCTGCATGACGCACCAGCCCGGGCCATTCCGCCATCTTGTCACATCCCTGCTCTCAGGCTAGTCGGCTTGGCGGGCAGTAATCTTCTCGTCATAGGCCATCTAGGTCCACCGCTGAGTCACTTGGCCATGCTTGGTGGTGTGATCCGGAGTCGGGTCTTCGGCTCCCTCAGGGGGGAGAACTTTGCTCGCTGCTGATCGGCTCTTATCACACCTCGGCCGCCATCTTGGGAGCCTCTTCGTGTCGAGCTTTTAGTGTTCCTCCGGCGCCAAACCTCTGTTAATCGGCTCCGTTGGCGGTTCCCCGTGTGCCTTTTCTATTCGCCCGTCGGCGACCCGTTTTTCCGACCCGTTTTTCCGGGGCCGTCATGGGTTTTGCCGCTCATGGACCCCCCATGATTAGCAGCAGGCTTATGAACCAGTTCGTAATCCCCGGTTATAGTACTCTTCAGTTCGGGAGGTTCTCGTTGGCAATCCTGCCCACTACCTGTCAGCTCCGAGTCAAATATTCAGGATCTCCTCCGACGTCTGCGGTGTTACCAACGGGCCCTTGGTTCTGTGTATTCCCGAAAGGTCTGATTCCGAGCCCGAGGCTGAGGCGTGTCTCTCTATGTCCGTGCCCTGCTTGGACTGGGAATCGCCGGATCTCGCCAGCGTTTCTACAGCTTGAAGCGCGGCCTTCTGCTCCGCTTCCGTTTGTGACGCCGATGGTTACCGTGTGCCTTGTCGTCTCTTGCGCAATCTCTGCGATTTCCGTAGGCGCGATGGAGCCCGCTCCCTTTCTACTCGGAACTTGGCTCCATCAGTGCCCACCTTATACGTTTCCCACCAAGCCCATGCATCCGCCGACGTGCTGAAGAAGTGTGTTTTATCATCGACCACCACTCTGAGCTTAGCTGGGAAAAGCAAGGTACATAGGTGTATAGGATACCTTCAGTCCGGAGTTCCCTTTTAATCGACAGAAAGGAGGCACGCAGTCGCTGCGTCTCAAAGGTGAAATCAGGTGTTCTCCAGTTGAAACGGACCAGTGTCCCGAATCCTTTGAAGCAGCAGGTCCCTGTCCTTGTAATGCAACAATTTGGCTATGATCGGTCTCGGGGGCAGGCCCGGTTTGGGCGGCCCGGACGGGACACGGTGTGCGCGTTCCAGGGTGAAGAAGGGCGAGAGGCCCTCCGGCGCCACCGTAGTCCTGAGCCAGTTGTCGAGGAACTCAACCATGTCGTCCACTTCTGCCTTTTCCGGCACTCCTACTATGTGGACATTACTGCGTTGACTCCTATTTTCGGCATCCTCAGCCCGTCTTTCTAAGACCTGTATCCGGACTAGGGCATCTGTTAGTCTACCCTCCATAGTTTGATGAGCAGGAGCCAGTTCCTGTAGGGTATCTTCGACATCCTTGACCCTATCTTTAAGTTTGTCATGGTCCGCTCGTAGGAGGCCCAGTCCCGATACCACCTGCGCTATATCTTGCTGCAAAGTGTCTCTTGTTGCCGCTATAGCCTCCAAGATGCGGTCCTGCAGCGGCTGCAGCTCCGATCGTCCTGCAGGATCCCCTTCCACCGCGTCGGAGGCCGCGGCTCCCTCAGTCTTTCCTTTCGTTTTCACCATATTGCCAAGCCGCCTACTCCGTCGATGTGCTCAGTGCACTCAGTCACCAGCCGGGCCCCTCGCTGTCCCCCGGTTCTCCTCTTGGGCGCTGGATCACAACTGCAGGGACCGTCACGTTCCCAGCTTCCCGCCTATTGGCGCCTCGGGGGCTCCGGCTTTAAGCTCTCCCGCCACTGGACCACCGCTGGATCTCAGCTCAACCCGTCGATCTGCCTCGTATTTGCGTCCTTCTGCAAACCACCACGGTTCACTCGGGTCAAGACCGACCTAGGGCCTGGTATTGTTCTGGAGTTGCTCTCCGCTCAGCACTTTCATGCGGCCTACCGCAGGGCGGGCCCACGATCTGCGTCTTCGCGCCTCTACTGCCTCGATCCCCGCTTGGTGCAATGTAAAGACCGGGCCTCTCCGGTTACTGCTGGGCCGACCGTATGGTCTCCCCTTCAGCTCCACTGTCTTAAGGGCGGCTGGGGCACTTCTCCAGGAATGCCTGCTATTGTCTCGTCCGCCACCGATGGCTCGGGGTTCAGTGCCCCACCCCTCCGTCTCTTTCAGGAGGGGTCGTGAGCCGGCCACCGTCCGGTCCGTCGGCGCGGGCGTCTCGGCCTTGCTTGTCTGCACCACTCCTTAGATCTCCACAGGCTGCAGGCCTTTACTTCTCCGGGCTCCGCTCCCCTGCATGACGCACCAGCCCGGGCCATTCCGCCATCTTGTCACATCCCTGCTCTCAGGCTAGTCGGCTTGGCGGGCAGTAATCTTCTCGTCATAGGCCATCTAGGTCCACCGCTGAGTCACTTGGCCATGCTTGGTGGTGTGATCCGGAGTCGGGTCTTCGGCTCCCTCAGGGGGGAGAACTTTGCTCGCTGCTGATCGGCTCTTATCACACCTCGGCCGCCATCTTGGGAGCCTCTTCGTGTCGAGCTTTTAGTGTTCCTCCGGCGCCAAACCTCTGTTAATCGGCTCCGTTGGCGGTTCCCCGTGTGCCTTTTCTATTCGCCCGTCGGCGACCCGTTTTTCCGACCCGTTTTTCCGGGGCCGTCATGGGTTTTGCCGCTCATGGACCCCCCATGATTAGCAGCAGGCTTATGAACCAGTTCGTAATCCCCGGTTATAGTACTCTTCAGTTCGGGAGGTTCTCGTTGGCAATCCTGCCCACTACCTGTCAGCTCCGAGTCAAATATTCAGGATCTCCTCCGACGTCTGCGGTGTTACCAACGGGCCCTTGGTTCTGTGTATTCCCGAAAGGTCTGATTCCGAGCCCGAGGCTGAGGCGTGTCTCTCTATGTCCGTGCCCTGCTTGGACTGGGAATCGCCGGATCTCGCCAGCGTTTCTACAGCTTGAAGCGCGGCCTTCTGCTCCGCTTCCGTTTGTGACGCCGATGGTTACCGTGTGCCTTGTCGTCTCTTGCGCAATCTCTGCGATTTCCGTAGGCGCGATGGAGCCCGCTCCCTTTCTACTCGGAACTTGGCTCCATCAGTGCCCACCTTATACGTTTCCCACCAAGCCCATGCATCCGCCGACGTGCTGAAGAAGTGTGTTTTATCATCGACCACCACTCTGAGCTTAGCTGGGAAAAGCAAGGTACATAGGTGTATAGGATACCTTCAGTCCGGAGTTCCCTTTTAATCGACAGAAAGGAGGCACGCAGTCGCTGCGTCTCAAAGGTGAAATCAGGTGTTCTCCAGTTGAAACGGACCAGTGTCCCGAATCCTTTGAAGCAGCAGGTCCCTGTCCTTGTAATGCAACAATTTGGCTATGATCGGTCTCGGGGGCAGGCCCGGTTTGGGCGGCCCGGACGGGACACGGTGTGCGCGTTCCAGGGTGAAGAAGGGCGAGAGGCCCTCCGGCGCCACCGTAGTCCTGAGCCAGTTGTCGAGGAACTCAACCATGTCGTCCACTTCTGCCTTTTCCGGCACTCCTACTATGTGGACATTACTGCGTTGACTCCTATTTTCGGCATCCTCAGCCCGTCTTTCTAAGACCTGTATCCGGACTAGGGCATCTGTTAGTCTACCCTCCATAGTTTGATGAGCAGGAGCCAGTTCCTGTAGGGTATCTTCGACATCCTTGACCCTATCTTTAAGTTTGTCATGGTCCGCTCGTAGGAGGCCCAGTCCCGATACCACCTGCGCTATATCTTGCTGCAAAGTGTCTCTTGTTGCCGCTATAGCCTCCAAGATGCGGTCCTGCAGCGGCTGCAGCTCCGATCGTCCTGCAGGATCCCCTTCCACCGCGTCGGAGGCCGCGGCTCCCTCAGTCTTTCCTTTCGTTTTCACCATATTGCCAAGCCGCCTACTCCGTCGATGTGCTCAGTGCACTCAGTCACCAGCCGGGCCCCTCGCTGTCCCCCGGTTCTCCTCTTGGGCGCTGGATCACAACTGCAGGGACCGTTGCGTTCCCAGCTTCCCGCCTATTGGCGCCTCGGGAGCTCCGGCTTTAAGCTCTCCCGCCACTGGACCACCGCTGGATCTCAGCTCAACCCGTCGATCTGCCTCGTATTTGCGTCCTTCTGCAAACCACCACGGTTCACTCGGGTCAAGACCGACCTAGGGCCTGGTATTGTTCTGGAGTTGCTCTCCGCTCAGCACTTTCATGCGGCCTACCGCAGGGCGGGCCCACGATCTGCGTCTTCGCGCCTCTACTGCCTCGATCCCCGCTTGGTGCAATGTAAAGACCGGGCCTCTCCGGTTACTGCTGGGCCGACCGTATGGTCTCCCCTTCAGCTCCACTGTCTTAAGGGCGGCTGGGGCACTTCTCCAGGAATGCCTGCTATTGTCTCGTCCGCCACCGATGGCTCGGGGTTCAGTGCCCCACCCCTCCGTCTCTTTCAGGAGGGGTCGTGAGCCGGCCACCGTCCGGTCCGTCGGCGCGGGCGTCTCGGCCTTGCTTGTCTGCACCACTCCTTAGATCTCCACAGGCTGCAGGCCTTTACTTCTCCGGGCTCCGCTCCCCTGCATGACGCACCAGCCCGGGCCATTCCGCCATCTTGTCACATCCCTGCTCTCAGGCTAGTCGGCTCGGCGGGCAGTAATCTTCGCGTCATAGGCCATCTTGGTCCACCACTGAGTCACTTGGCCATGTTTGGCGGTGTGATCCGGAGTCGGGTCTTCGGCTCCCTCAGGGGGGAGAACTTTGCTCGCTGCTGATCGGCTCTTATCACACCTCGGCCGCCATCTTAGGAGCCTCTTCGTGTCGAGCTTTTAGTGTTCCTCCGGCGCCAAACCTCTGTTAATCGGCTCCGTTGGCGGTTCCCCGTGTGCCTGTTCTATTCGCCCGTCGGCGACCCGTTTTTCCGGGGCCGTCATGGGTTTTGCCGCTCCGATTTTCAGGATTTCTGTGAGGATCGGGCGCGGAGCTCTGAGCTCACGCCGCCATTCCCTTCGGCGCCCAAGCCACGCCCTTCGCAACCTGCAAATTCATTGCCTGCCTGAAGGCACGGAAGGGGCGGACTCATTCTCTTCAAATCTTTTTTACCTCAAATCTTGCATTTACCTAAAAATCCACAACTTAACATCCAGAGAGCTCACAGATTGGGGTGCCCTCCTTCAACTGCTTCACCTCCTAAAAGACCTACAGGCGTCATGCTTTACTTCTTAGACTATACAGATTTAATGCAAGTTATATCTGCTGCAGGTTGCCTTAAAAGAATCACCTGGTCAGGGAATGTGTTATATTTTTCTCAAGACTATGTCAAGGCTACAGCAGAAAGAAGAAGAGACTTTCTGAGTATGAGACCTGCCCTCCGCTAAATAGGAGCCCAATTTGGACTTCTTCATCCGTGCTTTTTGAAAGTCACTCATAATAATAAAACAACAACATATGAAGATCCTTACCATTTAAGGTATTATCTTACTTTTTGCAGAGCAGATGTCATGGATGTTTTTCCCTCAACCTCTACAACTTAACTGCCTTTTGTTGCCGAGTTTTCTCATTGCTTTGATGCTTTTAAGATTATTCTATGCTTCTCTTGTTGATGCGTTGTATTGTTCTAATATAACAATTTGGTGTACATTTTTTTATTGAACATTTTATATTGTTCTCTTTTATCCCCCAGATGCTTTGTCTATGTTATGGTTGTCTTCGTTCCCCATTACTTTTCGTGCGGCTACCCTCTCATGCCATGCAGATCCCTCTGTATCGGACGTGATGTCTTCTTTGCGTGGTTCCCACTTAAATTCAACGGGATTTTGTTAGGTATGTCATTCTTTCTGCTTGTCTGTTGGCCCTGTCCATGCTATATTAATGTTCGATGTATTTTTTTTCTTGCTACGGGTTTCTGTTTCTTCTTTTCTTTTTTCTCCTCCTTTCTGTCTTTACTTTTCTCTCTTATTTTAAACATTTTACACTGTCTTATTTCTTGCAGAAGATTCCTTCCTCTACAATGTTTGTGGCTTTGTTTTTTTCTCTCTCAAATAAGGTCTGATTGTTTTCTTCATTCTGTTTATCTGCAATGGTGTTGACAATGGTTTCTTGGAATGCCAGGGGTCTGAATTCTCCAATTAAAAGACAGCGTGTTCTGACCCATTTGTCAAAACCTAACGCTCATGGAGCTTTTTTGCAATAATCACATCTCTCGTATATAGAATGTATGAAATTGATGAGAGGATGGGTGGGTGAAGTTTTCTTTCCGCCTACTTTGGGGAAAAACATGGAGTTGTAATATTGTGTCACAAGTCTTTGAAAGTTCTGTTGATTTCTCAGGAAATGGATGAGATAGGGAGATGGCTAATACTTAAAGTGTATTGTGATAAGATTCCAATTGTTCTGTTCAACATCTATAGGTCTAATGACCTGATTGTCGATTTTGGTCTTTAATTTCTCAGAAGCTTTTGCAGTATCCTGATGATAATCTAGTTCTGGCTGGTGATTGTAAGTTACCTGTTGATCCTTTTTTAGATAGGCACTCCTCATCGCACTACATCCCAAACAAATCACAAAAAGCTTTCACACAAGCTCTTCAGAGACGTAATCTTACTGATTCCTGGCAATTATGCAATCCAACCTACACATTTTTCTCCCCAGTACATCATACAGAATCTCAAATTGATTATGTTTTTTCCATATCATCTAACCCAGAGGTCTTCAAAATTTTGAAGTTTGAGCCCCTCCAGCTGATTTCTTTAAAATGTCGGGCCCCCCAACCACCTGACAGAAATTTCTGGAATCTGGTACACTACATAATCGACCACCACCCGCATATTCCGGACCATATCCGGAAAATAATGTTCAAAACAATGAGTGTTTCCTCCTTCTCCATGAATTCCCTCACTACCACTCATCAACAATGCACCTCATCTCTCTATAGCACCTTTCTGGCAAACATATATTTTTTTTATAGTGCTATTCATAGTTTCATCATACTCAGGGGCATATGTACAAGCAGTTATAGACACCACACCGTCACTTTTTACGACGTTGTGGTGGCGATAGGGGCATTGCCGTATTTACAAGGCAGAGTTAAGCCACTTAACTTGGCTTAACCCTGCCTTGTAAATAAGGCCCCCTTTCATGCTATGCTTAGTGTGAAAGGGTGGACAGTGGGTGTTGCGGTGGGCATCCACTGTAATAGGCACTGATTTTGATGTTGCGCCCTATTTACAAGGGCAGCGTAAAAGTGAGGCAGCGTTAAAATTAAGAACAGGGAAAACCTGGTATTAAGCTGGCAAAACTAGGAGAAATGCATTATTTCTCCTCATTTTTGCTTCCTCCACGTGTGCTGCCTTGTGCAGCACACATGGAAAAAGCAAAATGCCTTGTGTTTGTAATCTTTAAAAAAAATCAATGTTGTGTGACAAATGGCATTTAAAGATTGTTTATGTACAGGAAGGTCAGCCTCCGGTACATAAACAATCTTTTCCCTGCACCCAGACACCCTTGCACTATGGCGCAATGGTGTCTGCGTTGGCACTACACTGCTAAGTGTAGCGCCAGCGCAGGGGAAACGCAAGGCTGCACCATATTGTTGTAAATATGGTGCAGCCTTCCGTTTCTGAAGTGGCAGAGAGAGGCCTTAACCCATGACTGCTAACACCTCACTCCGCAACTTCCTTGAACATATGCCCCTCAGTTCTTTGATCTGCATGGCACACCTTCATTGTAGCAGGCACATTAACCCTCTGTGCTGTGAGGGTGGCAGGAGAGGAGCAAGTTGTCTGAATGCAGGGTGCATTGCCAGACACTTGCAGTAACTCAGCATGCTATTGACGGCAGTGCAGGGTTTCAGATATGTTAAACTATTGCTATTGCAATTATGGCATTAACCAGGGATCGAGGGTGGAGGAAATAAATACTGGGCTGATCTTGCAACAAACATCATAAATGAATACATACTTCTTTATAACCCATATTTAGTGTCAAGAGAAGCAATTTGCAGGCTGTTTAAACACCTGGCTGGGATTTGTCTGTTGGCAACTTAAAACCCTTTTAGCCCTGTGATCATTGTGCTCCTGCCAGTGTAATTTAAAAAGCAACATTGTCCCCTTTCTGGGAAGAGCTGTCCCTCCCTGGAAATTCCTAGAACTGAAATGCTTCAGCTGCAGTGGGAGGCAGGAAGCCTTCTCTGCTAAAACTAAAAGCAAGTAACAGACATTCATTTCATCTGCAGTCTGAGGCAAGGAGTCTCCTCTGCTCTGAAATAGTCGCTTTCAGTTTTAGCAAAGGGGGCTCCTTGCCTCCCACTGCAGCTAAAGAATTTCAGCTGTAGAATTAAACAGGATAACCCCCCCCCCCACACACACACACACAAACATCGTGTGTGGCAGCCTGGATGAGACAGCTTGACAGCTTCCTGTGCACACAGCCACTGAGTATTTCACAGGCCTTTAAAATACCTTTTTCTTGTTAATGAGTCTTTAATGGTGTTCACCCCTTCTTAGGGCCCCTGCAGCGCCACTCTGCCGTTTGTTTGAAGAATCAGTAGAGGACGAAGGTGAGATTTTAGGGAAGAGTGCGCGCCCCCCCCCCCTGAGACGGTGTCTGGAGGGGGTTCCCTTTTGATTTCTGATCATGCCCGGTATCTGTGCATTTAGACATCATGCCCAAATCCACTCCTCCTAAGAGATGGAGATTTAACCCCTTCCATGCTCATGACGAGCTCAGCTCGTCATGAGGCACAGTGGAGCTGTGCTTATGACGAGCTGAGCTCGTCATGAACAATGGGTTGGATGAGGATCCAGCACGGGAGGGGAAACCCCTTAGCAGCCAAGTAATTCCCTAATATTGGATTCCTCTTTCGCCTCTTCTTTTACTGCTTTTGCTCAAGATTGTTTCCTCTTTAATCAGATGGAAGAGATTCCCTTTCATACTGTATGTGATGCATTTAAAGCTTCAGCTCAAGATTTTATAATTAATTTTGTTTCTAAAAGACGTATTTAATCGGAGTCTAAGCTAATTCTTAATTAAATTAAACTTTTAGAGCAGTGATTCCCAAACTGGGGTCTGTGGACCCCAGGGATCTGTGACACATTCCCAGAGGGTCCGCAGGCAGCAGTTTTAAAAGCACTGCAAAGTTCCTTGTACAATCAGCAGTTTTTGGGCAGCAATAACAGTGTCAAGATAACTCTGGTGATTAATGTACATGCTGGAGAGAGATGGAGGTTTTGTGCAGTGGCTGCTTTGACTCATTTAAGGAAGCGCAGATGGTTAATATGCCTGCTGCAAAGAATATCTACCATGCATTTTTTTTTAAAACAGTATTTTGTTTTGTGCATAGCTCAGTGGGTTCCTGCTTTTTCCACAGAGATTATTTTGTTATTGTGCAGTTCACAAGTGCCAATCGTAATCTAGCACAGTGAGCTATAAACTGTCATCAAAGAGCTGCATGCAAACTGCATGGTACAAGTTAGTAAGTTATGCTTTTTCCCAGTCTTTCATTATCCTGATGCTGCTAAAAAGGTTTGTTTGGGTAGAAATTAATCATTATTATTAAAGGCAACACTAACCCCTGTGTTATGTTCTGAATCCTGAATTTGTGCTTCTCCAGACCAGGCACTTTTAAAAAATGCCTATCAGTATGGATGACATGTGAATCCTACACCCTGTAGTCCCCTTTGCCTTATGTACCATTTTCTATTCACTGATCTACACATGTATGATTCATTGTGTCTGTATGTGTGTGATCTAAAGTTCTCTGAAACCCTACAGTGGTATGAGAGGTGCTATAAAATAAATTAAATGCATGTGACAGTGAGGCTATGGAGGGATGAAAGGCACTGTTGGTGGGGTAGTAGTGATGGAATCATTGAAGATTGTCAATCATTGAAGATTGAAAAAAGATTGATGCATCCTGGTGCATAGTAAGGTCATTATTTACTATGCTTTAAAAGCTAATTCAATTCAATATATAATGTCAAATATGTTGTAAAATGCACCATTTTCCCCCAATTCTCTTGGGGAAGAGTCCCCCAAAACTCAGTCGCTGCACTTGGTGTGCACTATACAGGGACTGGTCTGACAACATTTGCTAGAGCAGCTTTAGGTTTCCAGACCATCCTTGGCAAGATGAGGAGCCTCGGGCAGCGAAATAAAACCAAACAATGAAAAGTTAGTCACAAGATGCAGCACCAACCTTCACATTAAGATGTTTTGATTTTTGGAAATATTTTTTAAATAAAAATGCTAAAATCTTTAGTAATTCAAGTCTAGTTTTTGTTTGATGTGCACACATATGTGTTTATCTTTTTCGAATGACAGTTTAATGTTTGACATTTAAATCATGCAAGTTGCTTGGGGATCCCCGGCTTCCAATAGTGACTAAATGGGGTCCTCAGGAGTGAAAAGTCTGGGAACCACTGTTTTAGAGCATCCTTAATATACATCCCATTCTCAACAAGCTCTAAATCAACTAATTAAAGCCAAACTTATTTTTTATAAAGTATCCACTGATAAAATCTAGTGCTAAGTACTATGGATGCCAAAATAAGTCTGGAAGGTTACTAGCTAATTATCTTAAAACTAAACAAAATAAATTATTCATTGAATTAATTATTGATTCATCACTGAGACATGGATATTCTAGCTCAATTCCAACAATTTTATAAAAATCTGTACACTCCAGATTGTGTACCCTCTGACATTGCAATTTTAAGTTATCTATCCTCTATTTCAAAACCAGCTTATTCTCAAGTTGACTTATCTTCCCTAGATGCAGATATTACTCAAACAGAACTTCAGCTCACATTGCTTTCCCTTAAAAAAGACAGAGCTCCAGGGCCGGATGGTTTTACAGCTGAGTTCTATACATACTTTTCTAAATTGCTTCTTCCTAAATTTTGTCTGTTAATTCATCCATTCCTTGATGCCTTCATCTGTTTAATCCCGAAAGTGGGTAAAGATCCACACTTTTGTAAAAACCATTGACCGATCTCTTTAGTAAATTTAGATTATAAAAAAAATTCTAAAGCAATGGCTTTACGGCTATAAGTGCTTCTTCATGATCTCTTGGGCAAGGAGCAATCCGGTTTTGTCAAGTGTAGATATCTTTCCGACAATACTCATTTAATTTTTTATATTATTTCCAGATCTGCCAGCTTTCTCAATTCTTTAGCGGCCATTGCCTCAGATGCAGAAAAGGCTTTCGATCGTGTTATTTGGCCTTTTTTATTTTAAACTTTAACATGGTTTGGTTTTGGACCAAAATGTGTGGCTTTCATTTCTCTCCTTTATACTTCCCCTAGGACAGCCATTTGTGCTAATGGCCTGAAGCCTTCTTTTTTAACCTACACAGAGGGGTTTGTCAAGGTTGTCCCCTTTCCACCTTCCTTTTTTAGGTCGAGTAATTTATTTCTCAAAACTATTGTGTTGAAACCAACTCTAAAAACCAAGGGGCAGATTTATGTTAACTGGCGCATCCCCAGGGATGCGCCAGTTAACATGCGCCACAGTGCGCCACAGCTCCGCCAGCCATGGTGCGCCGCATTTATAATGGTGCAAAAACGGCACAGATGCGTGACGCATCTGTGCCGGAAATGTGGCGCATTGCTGGAGTTGCGTCGCATGCGCGACGCAGCTCCAGCAAGGCTCGGGGGTGCCCCATTTTAACAATGCTGCGTCAAGACCTACGCCTGCTTCAAGCAGGCGCAGGCTTTTGACGCAGCATTGGCTTAAAAGTGACTGAGTGAAATCTCATAGATTTCACTCAGCCACTTTTGCGAGGCGCACCTGCCCCGGAACGCCCACCCTGCGCCGGAACGCCCACAAGCGGCGCAGGGCTTTACAACGTGACGCATCTGCCTAGATGCGTCACGTTGTAAATCATTCGTAGGGATGCGCCACGTTTACACCGCCTTGCGTGACGCAACAGCGGCGTAAACGTGGCGCAAGGGCCTCATAAATCTGCCCCCAAGGGCTTTGGGAGACTGACAACGCACAGTGAATGTGCCCGTGCATGCGCTTTTCTCCCGAGCCTCGGCATCACACTTCAAAGGAATTCCTTCAGCTCCTTATCTCCTCAGGCACTTAGCGTCTAAGTGTGTCTCCCAGGCTCCTCACAGTGCCATATGTCATGGCCTCCGGGCATCACACTTCTAACGTGAACGACCGTCTGCTCCTTGGAATGCTGGCATGGTTGCCCAGTGCTGCCTGATCTTCTTCAAAGGCAGCTTGTAACCCGAGCTGCCCTCTGCCTTTGCATTCTGAACTCTTTCTTGGATTTCACACACAGTCCATAGAGCTTCCTTCTACCTTTCACCAGGCACATACACACCCCACCAGCCATCAGTGAACGCTTTCACCAGGCACACACACACAGACACCATCATCCATCAGTGCCCGCATTCACCAGGCATACACACCACCGCCATCAGTGCCCGCTTTCACCAGGCATACACACCACCGGTCGTCAGTGCACGCTTTCACCAGGCACACACACACACCACCAGCCATCAGTGCACGCTTTCACCAGGCATACATACCACCGGCGTCAGTGCACACTCTCACCAGGCACAGACACCATCAGTCATCAGTGCACGCTTTCACTGGGCAAAAACACCACCAGCCGTCAGTACACACCTTCCACCAGGCACACACGCCACCAAACAGCAGTGCACGCTTTCACCAGGCACACACACCACCAGCCGTCAGTGCACGCTTTCACCAGGCGCACACCACCAGCTGTCAGTGCACGCTTTCACCAGAGACACACACTACCAGCCATCAGTGCACGCTTCCACAAGGTACACACACCACCAGCCGGCCAGGCACACACACACCACCAGCCATCATTGCATGCTTTCAACAGGCACACACACACCACCAGCCATCAGTGCACGCTTTCACCAGTCATACACACCACCGGCCGTCAGTGCACACTCTCACCAGGCACAGACACCATCAGTCATCAGTGCACGCTTTCACTGGGCACAAACACCACCAGCCGTCAGTACACGCTTCCACCAGGCACACACACCACCAAACGGCAGTGCACGCTTTCACCAGGCACACACACCACCAGCCATCAGTGCACGCTTTCACCAGGCGCACACCACCAGCTGTCAGTGAACGTTTTCACCAGAGACACACACTACCAGCCATCAGTGCACGCTTCCACAAGGTACACACACCACCAGCCGGCCAGGCACACACACACCACCAGCCATCATTGCATGCTTTCAACAGGCACACACACACCACCAGCCATCAGTGCACGCTTTCACCAGACATACACACCACCGGCCGTCAGTGCAAACTTTCACCGGGCACAGGCACCATCAGTCATCAGTGCACGCTTCCACCAGGCACACACCACCAGCCGTCAGTGTACACTTTCACCAGGCACACACACACACACCACCAGCCATCAGTGCACGCTTTCACCAGGCATACACACCACCGGCCATCAGTGCACACTTTGGCCAGGAACACACACACCACCAGCCATCAGTGTACACTTATACCAGGCATACACACCACCAGCTGTCAGTGCACGCTTTCACCAGGCACACACACACACACCACCAGCCATCAGTGCACGCTTTCACCAGGCATACACACCACCGGCCGTCAGTGCATGCTTTCACCAGGCACACACAACCAGCCATCAGTGCACGCTTTCACCAGGCATACACACCACCGGCCCTCAGTGCACACTCTCACCAGGCACAGACACCATCAGCCATCAGTGCACACATTCACCAGGCATACACACCACTGGCCGTTAGTGCACCGTTTCACCAGGCACACACACACACCACCAGCCATCAGTGCACGCCTTCACCAGGCATACACACCACCGGCCATCAGTGCACGCTTTCACCAGGCATACACATCACCGGCCGTCAGTGCACGCTTTCACCAGACACACACACACACCACCAGCCATCAGTGCACGCTTTCACCAGGCATACACACCACCAGCCGTCAGTGCACGCTTTCACCAGGCACACACACACACCACCAGCCATCAGTGCACGCCTTCACCAGGCATACACACCACCGGCCGTCAGTGCACGCTTTCACCAGGCATACACACCACCGGCCGTCAGTGCACACTCTCACCAGGCACAGACACCATCAGCCATCAGTGCACGCATTCACCAGGCATGCACACCACCAGCCTTCAGTGCACGGTTTCACCAGGCACACATACACACCACCAGCCATCAGTGCACACTTTCACTAGGCATACACACCACCGGCCATCAGTGCACGCTTTCACCAGGCACACACACACCACCAGCCATCAGTGCACACTTTCACCAGGCATACACACCACCGGCCGTCAGTGCACACTCTCACCAGGCACAGACACCATCAGTCATCAGTGCACGTTTTCACCGGGCACAAACACCACCAGCCATCAGTGCACGCTTCCACCAGGCACACACCACCAAAAGGCAGTGCATGCTTTCACCAGGCATACACACCACCAGCCGTCAGTGCACCCTTTCACCAGGCACACACCACCAGCTGTCAGTGCACGCTTTCACCAGAGACACACACTACCAGCCATCAGTGCACGCTTCCACCAGGCACACACACCACCAGCCGGCCAGGCACACACACACACCACCAGCCATCATTGCATGCTTTCAACAGGCACACACACACCATCAGTGCACGCTTTCACCAGGCATACCCACTGCCAGCCATCAGTGCATGCTTTCACCAGGCACACACCACCAGCCATCAGTGCACGCTTTCACCAGGCACACACACCACCAGCCATCAGTGCACGCTTCCACCAGGCACAAACACCACCAGCCGGCCAGGCCCACACACACCACCAGCCGTCAGTGCACACTTTCACCAGGCACACACACCACCAGCCATCAGTGCACCCTTTCACCAGGCACACACCACCAGCTGTCAGTGCACGCTTTCACCAGAGACACACACTACCAGCCATCAGTGCACGCTTCCACCAGGCACACACACCACCAGCCGGCCAGGCAAACACACACACCACCAGCCATCATTGCATGCTTTCAACAGGCACACACACACCACCAGTGCACGCTTTCACCAGGCATACCCACTGCCAGCCATCAGTGCATGCTTTCACCAGGCACACACCACCAGCCATCAGTGCACGCTTTCACCAGGCACACACACCACCAGCCATCAGTGCACGCTTCCACCAGGCACAAACACCACCAGCCGGCCAGGCCCACACACACCACCAGCCGTCAGTGCACGCTTTCACCAGGCACACACACCACCAGCCATCAGTGCACCATTTCTACAGGCACACACACCACCAGCCGTCAGTGCACACATCAATTGTTAACGCATCCACAATTAACTATTGTAGCAATCGCAGTATGGCACACTTTACTTTTAAACATATTCATCTAAAGCGCAGCATGCCACCATTCCCTCACACTCAGCACCCTCACACGCTCTGCAATGGAACATACACTCCAAATACCACTCAGTGCCACATAATTGCAGGCAACATAATTACACTGCACTCAATGCAACATACATACCAAATACCACTCAGTGCCACATAATTACACGCCACATAATTACACTGCACTCAATGCAACATACCTTCCAAATACCACTCAGTACCACCTAATTACACGCCACATATTTACACAGCACTCAATGCAACATACACTCCAAATACCACTCAGTGCCACATAGTTATATACAACATAATTACACTGCACACAATGCAACATACACTCCAAATACCACTCAGTGCCCCATAATTACACACCACATAATTACACTCTACTGAATGCAACAGACACTCCACACAATACCACTCAGTGCCACATAATTATATGCTTCATAATTACACTGCGCTCAACGCAGCATACACTCCACATACCACTCAGTGCCACATAATTACACGCCACATAATTACACTGCACTCAATGCAATATACACTCCAAATAACACTCAGTGCCACATAGTTACGCGCCACATAATTACACTGCACTCAATGCAACATACACTCCAAATACCACTCAGTACCACATAATTACATGCTACATAATTACAATCTACTGAATGCAACACACACTCCACACAATACCACTCAGTGCCACATAATTATATGCTACATATTTACACTGCACTCAATGCAAAATACACTCCAAATTCCACTCAGAGCCACATAATTAAACACCACATAATTACACTCTGCTGAATGCAACACACACTCCACACAATACCACTCAGTGCCACATAATTATATGCTACATAATTACACAGCACTCAATGCAACATACACTCCAAATACCTCTCAGTGCCACTGGGTTATATGCAACATAATTGCACAGCACACAATGCAACATACACTCCAAATACCACTCAGTGCCACATAATTACACACCACATAATTACACTCTACTGAATACAACATACACTCCACACAATACCACTCAGTGCCAGATAATTGTATGCTACATAATTACACTGCGCTCAACGCAACATACACTCCAAATACCACTCGGTGCCACATAATTATATGCCACATAATTACACTGCACTGAATGCAACATACACTCCAAATACCACTCAGTGCCACATAATTAAACTCCACATAATTAATCTGCACTCAATACAACATACATTCCAAATACCACTCAGTGCCACATAATTACACGCCACATATTTACACTGCACTCAATGCAACATACACTCCAAATACCACTCAGTGCCACATAATTACACGCCACATAATTACACTGCACTCAATGCAACAGACACTCCACACAATACCACTCAGTGCCACATAATTATATGCTTCATAATTACACTGCGCTCAACGCAACATACACTTTAAATACCACTCAGTGCCACATAATTACACGCCACATAATTACACTGCACTCAATGCAACATACACTCCAAATAACACTCAGTGCCACATAATTACACAGCACTCAATGCAACATACACTCCAAATACCACTCAGTGCCACATAATTACACGCCACATAATTACACTGCACTCAATGCCACATACACTCCAAATACCACTCAGTGCCACATAATTACACTGCAATCAATGCAAAATACATTCCAAATACCGCTCAGTACCACATAATTACACGCCACATAATTACACTGCACTCAATGCAACATACACTCCAAATACCACTCAGTGCCACATAATTACACAGCACTCAATGCAACATACACTCCAAATAGCACTCAGAGCCACATAATTACACGCCACATAATTACAATGCACTCAATGCAACATACACTCCAAATACCACTCAGTGCCACATAGTTATATGCAGAAAGGTATAGGTGCCTTCAAGGGGATTTGTTTAACAAAATATAATTAAACGTGATTTAACTAACTCTTTAGGACAAGTCAATGGTCCTTTCAAGAATAACGACCATTGACCTGTCCTAAAGAGTTAGTTGAATCACGTTTAATTATATTTTGTTAAACAAATCCCCTTGAAGGCACTTATACCTTTCTACTTACTCACCCTAGCCCTCAAGGGTATTTTGGGTTGCTCACTGTTCCTTAATCACATAGTTATATGCAACATACACTCCAAATACCACTCAGTGCCACATAATTACACGCCACATAATTACACTGCACTCAATGCCACATACACTCCAAATACCACTCAGTGCCACATAATTACACTGCAATCAATGCAAAATACATTCCAAATACCGCTCAGTGCCACATAATTGCACGCCACATAATTACACTGCACTCAATGCAACATACACTCCAAATACCACTCAGAGCCACATAATTACACGCCACATAATTACAATGCACTCAATGCAACATACACTCCAAATACCACACAGTGCCACATAGTTATATGCAGAAAGGTATAGGTGCCTTCAAGGGGATTTGTTTAACAAAATATAATTAAACGTGATTTAACTAACTCTTTAGGACAAGTCAATGGTCCTTTCAAGAATAAGGACCATTGACCTGTCCTAAAGAGTTAATGAATCACGTTTATTTATATTTTGTTAAACAAATCCCCTTGAAGGCACCTATACCTTTCTACTTACTCGCCCAAGCCCTCAAGGGTATTTTGGGTTGCTCACTGTTCCTTAATCACATAGTTATATGCAACATACACTCCAAATACCACTCAGTGCCACATAATTACACACCACATAATTACACTCTACTGAATGCAACACACACTCCACACAATACCACTCAGTACCACATAATTACACACCACATAATTACACTCTACTGAATGCAACACACACTCCCCATATTACCACTCAGTACCACATAATTACACGCTACATAATTACACTGCACTCAATGCAACATACACTCCAAATACCACTCAGTGCCACATAATTACACGGCACACAATTACACTCTACTGAATACAATATACACTCCCCATATTACCACTTAGTGCCATATAATTACATGCCTCATACTTACACTCTAATCAATGCAACATAAATACACTTTATCTATCTGTCTATCTATCTATCACCCTTCTATCTGTCTATCTCTCTATCACCCTCACTCTATCTATCTATCTATCTATCGCCCTCACTCTATCTATCTATCGCCCTCACTTTACCTATCGCCCTCCCTCTATCTATCTATCGCCCTCACTCTATCTATCTATTGCACTCACTCTATCTATCTATCGCATCACCACAGCATCACTCAGCACCACCAGAGCATCACTCACCACAACATCACTATGCGCTACCACAGCATCACTGAACGCCACAGCATCACTTGTCGCCACCACAACATCACTCCGCGCCACCACAGCATCAATCTTTGCAACCATTCAACAACTGGTTCAAATATGTTCTCTCAATATTTCAAGCTTCATTACAAATGTCACAAAAATATGTTAATAGTTCACTTCTGTTCTTGGATTTTCATCACAATAAAATACAATGAACATAATCTTCACAATCAATCAATCAGTGACACTTATAAGCGCGCTACATACCCGTGGGGTCTCAAGGCGCTGGGGGGGGGGGAGCCGCTACTGCTCGAACAGCCAGGTCTTCAGCTTCTTCCTGAAGGAGAGGTGGTCTTGGGTCAGGCGCAGGTCGGTCGGGAGGGAGTTCCAGGTCTTGGCGGCCAGGTGGGAGAAGGACCTTCCTCCTGTAGTCGCTCTTCGGATGCGGGGGACGGCGGCGAGGGCGTGGTTGGCTGATCGGAGGTGGCGTTTGGGAGCGTAGAAGTTGACTCGGCTGTTGAGGTAGCTCGGGCCTTGGTCGTGTAGGGCTTTGTGTGCGTGGGTGAGGAGGCGGAAGGTGATTCTTTTGTTGACGGGGAGCCAGTGAAGGTCTCGCAGATGTCCGGAGATGTGGCTGGTTCGTGGGATGTCGAGGATGAGTCTGGCTGAGGCGTTCTGGATCCGCTGGAGTCTCTTCTGGAGCTTGGCGGTGGTCCCGGCGTAGAGGGCGTTGCCGTAGTCCAGTCGGCTGGTGACGAGGGCCTGGGTGACGGTCTTCCTGGTCTCGGTGGGGATCCACCAGAAGATCTTCCGTAGCATGCGTAGGATGTTGAAGCATGCCGAGGAGACGTTGTTGACTTGCCTGGTCATGGAGAGGGAGGAGTCCAGGATGAAGCCCAGGTTGCGTGCATGGTCTGTCGGTTTGGGTGCGGTGCCCAGGGCGGGAGGCCACCAGGAGTCGTCCCAGGCGGAGGGAGAGGAGCCCAGGATGAGGACCTCCGTCTTGTCCGAGTTCAGTTTCAGGCGGCTGGTCGTCATCCACTCGGCTACCTCTTTCATCCCTTCGTGCAGGTTGGCTCTGGCGGCGGCGGGGTCGTTGGTCAGGGAGAGGATCAGCTGGGTGTCGTCGGCGTAGGAGATTATGCTGAGGTTGTGTTTGCGTACGATGGCCGCGAGGGGGCTCATGTAGACGTTGAAGAGGGTGGGGCTCAGAGATGATCCTTGGGGGACGCCGCAGATGACTTCGGTGGCCTCTGACTTGTACGGTGGTAGGCGGACTCTCTGTGTTCTCCCGTCGAGGAAGGAGGTGATCCACTCCAGCGCCTTGTCCTGGATTCCGACGTTGCTGAGGCGCCGTACTAGGGTGCGGTGGCAGACCGTGTCGAATGCCGCGGAGAGGTCTAGGAGGATGAGGGCCGCTGTTTCTCCATTGTCCATCAGGGCTCGGATGTCGTCGGTGGCGGCGATGAGGGCGGTCTCGGTGCTGTGGTTGGCTCGGAAGCCGGACTGTGAGGGGTCGAGGGATCCGTTCGTCTCGAGGAAAGCGGCCATCTGCTTGTTGACGGTCTTCTCGATGACTTTGGCTGGAAACGGGAGGAGCGAGATGGGGCGGTAATTCTTGAGGTCGGTGGGGTCCGCTGTTGGTTTCTTGAGTAGGGCGCTGAGTTCGGCGTGTTTCCAGCTCTCGGGGAAGATGGTGGTGTCGAGGGATGTGTTGATGATGTCTCGCAGGTGGGGTGCGATGACAGCGTCGGCTTTGTTGAAGACGTGGTGAGGGCAGGGGTCGGTCGGTGATCCGGAGTGGATGGAGTTCATCGTGCGGATGGTGTCTTCGGTGCTGATCGGGGTCCAGGCGCGGAGGGTGGTGGTGGGGGGTGGTTGTTCGGTCATGGTGTGCGTTGGTTGGTTGTTGAAGCTGTTGTGTATGTCCGCGATCTTGTTGTGGAAGTATGAAGCCAGGGAGTTGCAGAGGTCTTGCGATGGGGTGATGTCGTTGTTTCCTGCGCTGGGGTTGGAAAGCTCTTTGACGATGTTGAAGAGTTCCTTGCAGTTGTGTGCGTTGTTGTCCAACCGGTCCTTGAATGCTGTTTTCTTGGCGGCGCGGATCAGCTGGTGGTGTTTCCGGGTGGCAAGTTTGAAGGAGGTCCTGTTGTCCGGTGTCGGTTCCCTTCTCCAGACTTTCTCGAGGGCTCGGCAGTTCTTCTTGGAGCTCTTGAGTTCGTCGGTGAACCATGGGGCTTTCTTGCTGCCGGGTCTGCTGGGCGGGGTCCTCAGTGGGGCGAGTTCGTCCGCGCAGTTGCTGATCCACTTCGTGAGGTTGTCGGCGGCCTGGCTGGGGTTCGCTGAGCTGGCAGGAGGGTGCTGGCTCAGGGAGGTGGCGAGCTGGTCTGCTGTGATCTTGTTCCAGCTTCTGCGGGCGGTCTGTTGCTGGTGGTGGTGGGTCGTTGTTTTCTTGAAGGTGAAGTGGACGCAGCTGTGGTCCGTCCATTGAAGCTCTGTGGTGTGGCTGAAGTTGATGTCCTTGCTGGATGAGAAGACAGCGTCGAGTGTGTGTCCGGCGAGGTGGGTGGGGGTGGACACCAGTTGCTTGAGTCCCAGGTTGGTGAGGTTGTCGAGCAGGGTGCTGGTGTTGCGGTCGTTGTTGTTCTCCAGATGGAAGTTGAGGTCTCCCAGGAGGATGTAGTCAGCGGAGGGGAGGGCATGTGGGCTGACGAAGTCGGCGATGTCCTCGCTGAATTGTGTGCGTGGTCCAGGGGGTCGGTAGATCAGGGTGCCTCTGAGGGTGGTGTTCGGGTTGGTGTGGATCTGGAAATGCAGGTGTTCGGCGGTGGTCAGGGAGTTGTCGGTGCTGGTCGTGAGACGGATGGTGCTCCTGTGGATGATGGCGATGCCTCCTCCCATCTGGTTGGCGTTTCGGTCCCTCCGGACGATCTTGTAGCCCTCTGGGATGGCGATGGCGATGTCGGGAGCTGAAGAGGCGTTCATCCAGGTCTCCGTGAGGAAGGCAACGTCTGGAGCTGTGGTGTCGAGGAGGTTCCAGAGTTCGATGGCATGTCTGTGGATGGAGCGGGTGTTGAGCAGGATGCACTTGAGGTGGGTACTGCTGGTGTTCGGCTTGGTGGGTGCTGGTGCGAGGCAGGTCCGGATGCAGGTGAACTTGCAGGCGTGGCAGCTGAAGGGTCCGTGGGTACGTCGTGGAGAGGCTTGATGGCATTCTGGGAGTCGGCCGGTGTTGAGAGCGGTGAGGGTGGCGGCGGAGTACGTCAGGCGGGTCGGTCGGGGTCTTCGTGGGCCAGGGGTCCTGGCGCTGGTCGCGATCCGGTCGCGGACGGGCGTAGACGGGCTTACCTTTGGCGCGCCTTCGGCGCACAATCGGCGTGCCCGCTGCGCGTGACCGCTGCGCGTCCGCACGGTCGCCATTTAAGGCGAAGTGCGCGGGTGGGCGGAGCAGCTGGGAGGCGGGAGCGGGGAGGGAACAGAAGAGAAAAAGGGGCGGGGCCAATGTCGGTGGCGGGAAGCGAGAGCGGAGGGCGGCGAGGTAGGCGGCCAATCAGGAAGGAAACTGGACACGGCACAGGGGATACAAAGAAATTAACAGGCACAAATTTAGGGCAAAACAAATAAAAACGGCAAAATACGCGAGCAGACGGCAGAAACAGACAAGCACAAATTACGGGCAAAACGAGGAAAAACAGCAAAATACGCGAGCAGACGGCAGAAACAGACAAGCACAAATTTAGGGCAAAACAAGGAAAAACGGCAAAATACGCGAGCAGACGGCAGAAACAGACAAGCACAAATTTAGGGCAAAACAACTGGGAAACCAGAGGGGAGCGACCACGGCGTCAGCGAGGCAGAAGGCAGGCAGAGGGGAACACACGCAGCAGCTGGTGGCCGTGCGGCGCGGGGGTGTCCCACAAGTGCCACAAAAGTTATTTACAAAAGCTATTGCCATTATAAATTACAATAACTTTTAAGTATTAATTTTAAAAAAAATAAAAGCCATTTTTATTTGTAATATCAATACATCTAAGTAACTTAAATACAACACATATTGCATTACAAATGCTATAGGTGTCACATTTGCGAAAGTTAAAACTATTGGCATTGTAAATGACAAAGCTATTCAATTCACTATTTTCCAAACCAACACATAAATAAAAAATTTGTCATTTACAATACCAATAGCTCAAACTTTCCTAATGCGAGACCTATTGCATTGCAAATGCTTGTTTAATTTAGCATTAGAACCATTTTTATCCCGGATCCGCCAGAATGTTAATATTCATGGTTTCATCCATGACTCACAGCAGGTTAGATTTGCTGCGTATTCTGATGACATTTTACTATTTATATCCAAACCTCATTCTTCACTTCCTGCTTTCACATCAGCAGTTGCTTCTTACTCACCTGTCTCAGGTTATAAGCTGAATACTGACAAATGCGAAACTATACCCCTTAATAAATTCACTTTTAGTCATGATTTTTCTACTTCCCATTTTACCTGGCAATCTAAACAACATACATATCTTGGTCTTCAATTCTCTACCTCCCTTACTTCTTCTATTCCAACGAATATGGACAATTGCACTCAGACATTCTCTTCTCTAACTAGTAAATGGCATCCTTTTTACTTGTCTCGACACCATTATGATGATGCTGGTTCCTATTATGCTTTTTACTCTTTCTAATATTCCCTTACATGTCCCTCTTAAGCATTACAGGAAAATATATTCAATACTTTCTGCTTTCCTCTGGAATAATAAGAAGCCTTATGTCTTTAGGTAAGCTAAAGCGGCCTAAGGTTGAGGGTGGTGTACACTTTCCTGATTTCTTGAAATACCATAAGAGTACTTTTGCGACAATGTACTCACTGGATTGCACCCTCCTCGCTATATAGTCCATTATGTTTTGATTTGGAACAAGATTTTTTATCCCCTTATTCTTTTTCAGAATTCCTGTCCTTCATGTGAAAACCTTGAAAAATGTCTAATCTTACCATCGATAATACTTGGAAATTATTATATTCTGTAATTCCTTATTCTCCCATGGATCTTTGATTTGCATTATTCTACTGTATGTTATCTTAAGTTGAATAAATATTATTTTTTTGTAACTTTAAAGAATGATTGAATAGCCAACAAATGTTTAATAGAGAAAAATTAAGGCTGTCAGATTTCAACTCAAATTTAAGAGTTGCTGCTTGTTGAGAATATATATAAGTAGCATAAGAACTAGATTAATTGAATTGAAATCGCTCTGGCAGGTGAGCGGATTGAAAAATAAGCTGCAATATAGCATCCCCTAACTGTAAACTATTCAGGCTGGCGATTACGCCATCTTCAAATCAAGGGCCTTAATGACTAGCACTGCCTGCAGACTGATGTTTGCAAATGGGCTCAGGCAGGCTTGGATTTGGCCCTTAGAAGGGCATGCGCTTTGTGTGCTCTATCAAGGCGCATGTCTACTACAGAGCAGCAGAACCAGCAGCAGTATTTATAGACCGGACGCCAGTCAGGAAGGGCAGAAGTAAAGTGCATTGCTGAATCAATAAGAATGCCCCGTGAGCCGCAGACAGCAGATGGAAAAAATGGAAACCAGCCGGCCAGTGCAAGAACCAATTGGAGTTCAGCTGGGAGCGGACCAACTTTCCTTGGAGTCGTGCATAGTAAGGGAAAAAATGTAATTAGCCAAAAGAGGAGAGCCACAAAAACTAGCATTGGCAAAGCCATGAGGTCTAGTGCTGGCCGCCATCCTTTTGGCTTTGGTAATTCTTGTTTTTTTTCTGCTGTGATTCTTGCAAAACATGTTTGCTGGGTACGCTGGTGGGCCATCATCAATCCACACAAAATTGGTGGAAATCAAAAATTGTTTTTGTCTGCAAAAAAGTACACTTTACTATATCAGTGCTTTAACTGTTACTGAGTCCTAGTACTTTTTCATTTTCTCCAATTGAGTACCGGCACTTTTCCTCGAACAAGGAGAGTATCGGTACTCACGAGGGCTTGGCAGTGATGCAGGTGGCGCTCCATTCATCAATCACCTCGAACCTCAGCAGCACCTTCAACTCTTAATCACTGTGGAAGCCTGGGCTGCCAGGCGTGGCCGGCATGGTTAAGAGCAGTGGGGTTGTGGGCAGGGTGGGGGTGAAGTCAACAGATGATAGGATAGGTAAAATTAAATAGAAAAATAAATAAAACCAATTACCTTGTACTTGCAGCATCGCCGATGCGGCGAGCGCAAGGTAAGTGGTTTTATTTATTTATATATTTTATTTTACCTATCCTGTGGACAGAGAGACATATTTGCATAGATAGATAGTCAGGGTTGAATAGGTTGCTAGCTAGGCAGGTTGATAGACAGACAGGTAGATAGACAGATTGATAGATAGAAGGGCAGAACGACAGACAGGTACCTAGATAGACAGCCAGACATGTAGATAGCTAGACACAGAGGTAATTGGGTTGGTAGACAGACAGGTAATTAGGTAGATATACAGACAGATATGGTTGCGAAGATAGAAAATAGATGGAACAGGAATTTGGAATAAACGGCAGAGCTAACTTAGGAAGTATAAAAGTTAAATGGCTATATAAGCATGCAGCAGCGGCCGGCATGGCTAGCACGTGGCGAGGCGGGCGGCCCTGGTCAGGAGGGGTGCAGGTGATCGCGAATAATAAGCAAAAATTAATTAACTTACCTTCCCGCCAGGTACCACATCTCCGCTCCTTCTCTACTCCGGAAGCACAGCCAGGCCCCACTGACCAATCACAACGCTGCAATGCAGCGTTGTGATCTGTAGGCACCGAGGCTCCCCTGACCAATCACAAGGCTGCAGTGCAGTGTTTTGATTGGTTGTGAGCGTCCTGGTTGGATGCTGAACGGGAGCCTGGGCTTGTTTTCCATGCAGGCTGTAATGCTGCCTGCATGGAGAAGAGGAAGGTGCACATGACGGGTTTGGGCGGCCCAAGAGGGCCAACCAAACAGGGCCGACCAAACAGTCATTGCGCACTTGAGTGGGCAAACCACTCTGCCCCTGCCCTGCTCCGTGAGCAGAGCGACCCTGCCCACCCGCCCGCAAAAGAAACATAACATCATGATAATAACTGAAAGTTATCATGTTATGTTTCCTCTTCTCACACTGCTTGAAAGAAGTGGGGCAACGCTCCTCCGTCATATCGGAGGAGCTGCCACTGTAGTCACGACATTCAAGAGCACTGAAAGCAATCTAGAAAGTCCTGCAGCTTTCACTTTTGACTGTCCCGATCTCACAGACAAGAGCAGCAGTGCAGTGTTCTGTTGCTGTGGCAGAGCTGCTCCTCGTCGCCCCTTGGTTGACTCACCAGTGAGAGCTCTTGTAACCTGATTTCCTTTTTCAGCTAAACTCTGTCTTGGCTAACTGCACAGTGTACACATGCCTTCAATCTGCTCAGTTCATTAAAGCAATGCAAACCGACTGCTGCACCAATAAAAGCATGTTAACTCAATTGCTGTTTAAATGTTGTTGCGATCACGGACTACAAATAATGAACTAGTGGGGGTCTCGGTTATTTTTATTTTTATTAGATTGAGCTGTGCAGCGGCCCATAGTCTCTCAATAATGGCAGAAAAAAACAGTGCGTCATTGATTTTCTTAATAAAACATAATGTGGTTCTGAAAACATGTACAACCAAAAGCATAGATGAGGACTGCTTTTCAGTTATAAATGGGAGCTCTCAAAACAGCTCGAACTAAAGAATGCAGACATGTTTGTTTTTCCTAGCTCCTGCCTCATTAATGAGGCTTGTCCTCTAGCTGGCCAGCACTTGGCGCTAGTGGTGCACGTGCTCCATCATGGAAAGCATCATGGAAATCAGAAGTCGCATGCATCTCGCTGCCTCCAGTGCTTAGAGGGCCTTTGCGCCGCTGCAGCTGGTGACTATCTCCAGATGAGCTTTGGTATAATCTGAAAAATGAAATGGTAAAATGTGCATTCTGAGCTATTGTTTGACGTTTTGAAGAGATTGGTTAAATGCAGAGGTAGCATGGGAGTAGGGTGGGTGTGACTCTCAGTGATACCTACTTGTGTAACCAGCCGTGGCCGCTGCAGGTAAGAACGGTGGGGCCGGCTGGGGGGAGGGGGGGGGGGGGCTAGGGTTTCGAGAGACAACCATGAGAGAAAATTAATTATTTATTTAAATTGTCTCTTGTGGTCGTCTCTCAAGTCATTCCCCCACCTGCCCCCCCTCTTCCAAGCCGGCCCCACCACTCTTACCTGCAGTGTGAAACGAACAGTACAGCAGCACCAACACGTGTTGCTTTTCATCATGTATCTAGAGACTTGGAGGCCTGAGGCATGAGCTCTGCATATTCAAAAGAGAGAACCCCTCATACAGCTAAGAGTGAACAGTACATGCGCAACCACAATCTGCATTTGATTTCCACGGTCTCCATCTGCGAGTGAAATACTACATTGAGGTTCTTGTGAAAGGATGAATGTGCTCTAAACACAAAAAACTCAGATGTAGTTGACATTATACCCGCAATCTTCACAACAATGACAGTCCCCCCAGCACAGCCTGAAATATGTAGTGTACAGAAAAGTGACAATTACTTTCAGTGTAGAGAGCAACAGGACTAGGAGGTTGTTAATCTTTCAGCCGGTTTGGGTGGCAGAGAAGAATGACACACTTTCCCAAGTCAAGGTATAGGAAACTTTTTTAAGAAGCTGAATCCCCACGTTGCTTCACATGAAGTAACCAAGGAGTATGACACATCATCTTTTAAACTACATCACCCATTCTTATTTTTTCTGTTTTTACAATGATCTTAATGAACGAGTTTCTGATTGTCTGTGAATGTTCCTAATTTTGTCCAAAAATTAACAAAAGGCACAGGGTGGTGAACTGTTGTTCCGGGCATCGCTCATTACCAGACTCGTACATTTTTAGATATTAGACACCTAGGGCATTCCAGGGTGGGATGACTTCAGTAGCTCTCATCAGATTTCCTTACCTATAAGCCTTTTGCAAACCTCAAACTTTGGCTAAAAGCAAAATGTTTTTCTCACATTTCTGTGAAGAAAACGTCTGGATTCTGCAAGAAGTCACAAATTTCCTACCACCCATCATTCCCCCAACTCTCCCAATACAAATGGTACCTTACTTGTGTAGGTAGGCCTGGTGCCCATGACAGGAATGGCCCAAAATGCAACATGGACAAATAAAAAATTTCCACTGAAAATTGACCCTTTTTATGCAATGTGGGTAGCTGTGGATGTTGGGCCCTAGGTCAGCAGGCACCTAGGGAAACCTAGCAAAACTGTAAAATGTTTTAAACTAGACAAGTAGGGAAATCATGGGTGAGAAGGCTTCCGTGGCTCACACCAGGATTTTTCCCACAGGAGAACTTGCAAACCTCAAACTTTAGATAAAACACACATTTTCCTCACATTTCTGTGAAGGAAACATCTTGAATCTACAGGGAGCCACAAATGTCCTACCACCAAGCATTCCCCCCAAAGTCTCCCAATAGAAATGGTACCCCAGTTGTGTGGGTGGCAGTAAGGAAATGCCTCTTTTTGGATGTTCACCCCCACATTTCTGTACTGATGCAGCTTGTTTTTCAACTCTGAGAGTGCAATGAGGCCTGCTGACTAGACCTCAGTGCCAGTGATCTAACCCCTTACAAAGTATATGTTGAATTGGCTATCCCTAATTGGCAAGTACTGACGTACTTATAAGTCCCTAGTGTATGGTAGCCAGGTTACCAAGGGCATGTAAGGCAGAGTGTCCACTCAGAGCTGCAGCACTGATTGTGACACACTGTGTGTGGCAAGGTACAAAATGGCTCCCTGCCTGCCACTGCAGAATGGATGGGCATGGTTTACACTGCCAGTTCGACTTTGCCATTCAAACCAATGGCAAAGCCCCCACTTCCTTAACAATATATGTAAGTCTCCTCTAAAAAAGGCCTAGAGAGCCCTACGGCAGGGAGCTGTGTATTGTTAAGTAGGACATGTATGCCTTTATATGTCTTTGCAGCAAAACCCCTCAAATTGTGATTTTGCTGTGGAAAAGTTAGTACATCCATTGGCTAATACATGGTAACCAGCTGAGACCCCAGCCTGGCTAACCTGGGGCTACCTAACTATGTACTGTAAGGAATTAAATTAATCCTGGCATTAAACCCAACATGATGCCAAGGTTGAATTTAATGCCACTATTAAAGTAAGGCAACTTTTAGAAAGTTGTCACTGTGCCCTAGTGGTCCAGTAGCCTCACATGGGCTACGACCCACAGACAGCTTTCCGCCCGCCTTGGGAGTCATGTGACTGACTCCCAGGCTTAGGATTAAACACAGCCTGCTGCAGGGTGAGGTGTTACCTCCCCTTTGCAGGAAGCCACTCAGGGTGTTAGCCCAAAAGGTGAGTTTCACAGGGAAAGTCGCCTTTAATGGGAAAATAGTGATCACACTCCTGAAGGGCTGCCTTATGTTCCTATAGACTAGCTGAGACAGGAACGGAGAGGAAAACCCATCCCCAACCCGGGTTTTCCAGTGGGCGTGTAGACCCCAGGTAGCCACACATCTAGGGTGGGCGACTGAGTTCCTAACATCCAAGGAAAGGTCCCGACATCTTGAGAGTGGCCAGAATGGTGCACTCTGGGACTGCCGGATGTCACACATTGCTGGAAAGTCCTCACCAAGAGGGAGGGGGCCTGGTAGCCTATTGGTTAGTGACCGCATTATCCCATTTGGGCACTCTAATGGGATAAATAGGGCACCCCTTGTAGAAATGGCATGATTACCCCCCACTTTTTGCCTGACACATAATGCAATTTGACTTGGTGTGTCCTGGGTCCAAGCCTCAGGTTCCCAGGGCCTGTGTTCTTTCCCCAAACTGTACCTTTGTTCCCACAATTGGCACATTTCTGGCCACAGGTAAGCCCCTTGTAAATGGTAGCATGAGTAGCAAGGGCACTGTGACCAGAGAAGGCCTCTGAGTGCTGCAACACCTACTGTCCCCCCCTAGAGGCCCTGCACCTTAATACCCACACACTGCAGTTGCAGAATGCATGTTGTGGTGCAGAGAAATTGTGAAGAGTTGACATGTCACACTTCCCTGTGTTTCATTCGCGAAGTTGTGACACGAGACTTGCGTGTCACAGAGGAGTTGCACAGCCCCATGGACATTTGTATTCAATTTAGACACGTACTCAGTAGTAAACTCGGGTTCATCCAATTTTTTATTCAATGTTTTATTCATGTTAATCCGTCACGTCACAGAAATAAATTTTCACGCAAACTAATTGCTTTCGAATTGCCCATCCGGGCCTATTCTAAGGCACGTGTAGAAACTCCATTAATCCATTATTTTACATCACCCAATGCATTTCGGTCTTGTTGACCTTCCTCGGCGGTATCTACATTTATAAAAAAAATTATTTTAAAAATACATTCATCAACCCCATATCATTTACTTTTTTTGTTTTTTTTTTGTTTTAAAAACCTTTATTTATCATCAAACATCTTACACAGCAATTAGCCTACAACTCTGAGGCCGGCCGCAAAGATTGGGCAGCAGGGCCGCCTTATCTGATAATATCCTATTGAACACAGCCAATTAGCCGACAACCCGAGGGTCCGGCGGCGCTCCAACAGTGAGGATTGCAGAGACCCTCCTAGTCCCATCGCTAACCATGCCCTTACCTAACCCACCCCACCCCCAAATCCGCAGTCTCTCCCGTCTAGCTTGGAACTGTAGCGTGTCTTGTACCAGGGTGTGTGCACATTGCCTGTCATACTTAAAAACAAAACCAATTCAACTCCCAACAACCCCCCATCCCACCCCCCGTCCCACCTGTCTCCCTCCCCTGGCCATTCTATTGTTAAGCCTGTGTACCTCTCTCCTACCTCCCTCAGATGAAATCCCTATTTTACGCCGCGCACTGCCTACCCCATGTCCAACCTACAATAGCACTAAACTCCACCCACTACTATATGCTTCTCTGCTCAATTTGAGTACATCGAACCAACCCACTCATCCCCCTCGGACACACATCCACTCCATCCAACCACACATTCCACCCTGTGTTTCGGGTTCGGTCCAGAAGAGTGTCGTATTAGCCCTGAACATTATCTATTTCCAACAGTTCTGGGTTATCATCTGCCTCCTCATGCAGTGGTTCTACCTGGTCCCCGGCATTTAAAAAGGTCTGGTATAGACCCCAAAAGTTTTTGGGTCGACTTTTGGGCGGGAGCAGCTCACTATAAATTTCTGATTGCGTGCAGCAATATAGCATATCTCTGGCCCACCTACTCTTGGTCAGTAGCGGTCCTCTCATCCAGCAAATGGCCACGACACGTCTGGCCAACAACAGACCTATATCTGCCAGGCGACGCACTGCTACTGGAAGCGTCTTAGAGTATCCCAGCAGCGCCAATGCTGGGTTAGCTGGCAGTTCTGTCTCCAGTTTCTCGCTCATTTCCGCAAAGACCTCCTTCCAGAATGTATTTATATCAGGACAACTCCCGCCATATGCATGAAATCTGCAATCTGTGCGTGGCAACGCTCACACTCAGCGGATTGCCTAAGCCTGTATCTGTGTAGTCTCTCGGGAGTGTAATATACTCGTTGAATAAATTTGAAGTGAACCAGTCTATGTCGGCCATTAAGAGAGATCTTCCTCGTATTGGTGCAGCAGTACCTCCACATTTCATCGTCTATTTGTGTTTGTAGATCTAGCTGCCACGCTGTCCTGGCCTTAGAGAGTTGGTGTTCCTTATGTTGTGTCCCTATTTTAAATAGATTTGTGACCAATTAATGAGGGGAGGCGGTCTTAATCACATATGTTAGTTCCGGAATTTCAGGCGGTTCCGCCAAATCTGGGCCCAGGAGTTCCAACAGTGCCGAACGCACTCTATGGAACTAGAAGCGCAGCAGTAGCGTACTCCCTGCGTCCAGGGTGGCAACCTGATCCCAAGTTTTAACCACCCCATTTAGATAGAGGTCCGCCATCTTTACTATGCCTAGTTTGATTAGTGCTTGTACTACGTCCCTCTCTTCCAAAGGATCAAGCCATACCGCCCACGTTATCGGCATACGTGGGGAGTATAATAGTTCTCACTGCTGCTCCTGCAGTAGCGCATGCCAGGCATGGTTTGTAGCTTTCAGCGAGTCCAGTCTACCAACACTTCGGTCAACCAACCCCATATCATTTACATATAACAATAATTCAACACTAACATATATTGTGTCTGTACCCCAAACTCCTAATTCATCCTTATTACGTGAATGACTACTCCTGTGCGTCCCCATTCATCCTTCCTCACACAAATCCTGTACCTTCAGCTTCTGTGCCCTCCTCAACCCTTACCCAAAACATATCACACATCCCTCTACACTTTATGCAATGAATCATAGTACCACTGTTCCACCTCTGTTAGCACCCCAGACGAGAAGGAAAGTTGAAAAAGGAAAGTAACAAGGTCACGTCATGGACTGTCCGGAAAAAGTTATCAACAAAAGAAGTTATTAAAAGAACACATTTAACCATATCATTATGGACATTTGTTTAAAGTATGCATTGTCTTGGGGAGTTTATTTTCATATGTATTCAGTATATTTATTTAAGCGATAAGTGCACTGATTCTGGGGTAATTAGGGTACATTGTTAAAGGATTGTTGGGGAGTTCAACATGGTTGGTTTGGGAATTCTGGAGGGTGCAGTGACGGAGTCGCGTTGCGGGAGCAAACATAGGTGGGAGAGAAGCGTTCGGCTAAAAACCGGATGCCTCGGAGGTTTGAACATGGTGTTTTTAGAAGGCGGTTTCACTGTTTGAAAAAACAGCAGATGATTACAGGTACAAACTGGGGAGCAGGGGAGAGTGAGATAGGTGGTGTTACCGATGGGTTGAAAGTCAGCGTTATGGGTGATTAGATCTGTAGAGGGGCGTGTGACATGTTTTGGGTAAAGGTTGAGGAGGGTACAGAAGCTGAAGGTACAGGATTTGTGTGGGGAAAGATGAATGGGGAGGCACAGGAGTAGTCATTCACGTAATAAGGATGAATTAAGAGTTTGGGGTTCAGGCACAATATATGTTAGTGTTGAATTATTGTTAAATGTAAATGATATGGGGTTGATGAATGTATTTTTTTAAATAATTTTTTAATAATTGTAGATACCTCTGAGGGAGTTCAACAAGACCGAAATGCATTGGGCGATGTAAAATAATGGATTAATGAAGTTTCTACACGTGCCTGAGAATAGGCCCCGATGGGCAATTCAAGAGCAATTAGTATGCGTGAAAATTTGGAACTTTATTTTTGTGACATGATGGATTAACATGAATAGAACATTGAACACAAAAATTGGATGAACCCGTGTTTACTACTGAGTACGTGTCTAAATTGGATGCAAATGTGCATGGGGCTGTGCAACTCCTCTGTGACACGCAAGTCTCGTGTCACAACTTCGCGAATGAAATTGTCAGAATCGTTCACTAAAAGGAACGGAGTGCACTTGGAGTGTATGCACGCCGAAATTGTGTAAAATGTTATGAGGTTAACATCAAGGAGAAAACACAGGATGTGCTGCAGACTTTTTGCAATGAATCACACTTCCCTGTGTGCCATACCGAGACCCCCCTTCTTGAGGCCAAGATAAGCCACCCTTCCGGCAGGGTGCAATAGCCCTCAGGTGAGGGTACAGTGGCATGAGCCCTGTACCTCTACAGTGTCTAAGTCCATTCTTAGACATTGTACGTGTAGTAAAGCCAAAAAGAGTATATTGTCGATGATTTGGTTATTATGAACTCCACAGCTCCATAATGGCGTTACTAAAACCTAGGAAGTTTTGTAGCAAACCTCTTAGCACCTTGAAACCACACTGATGCCAGTGTGGAATTTAATTTAAAAAGCACTCATGCGCATCTTAGAGATGCCCCCTGAAAAAAAGACCAGCCCTGGTGTGGTTCCTGAATGGCTGCCCGCCATTTGCCACCACAAAACAGGTTTCTGGACTCCTGGGTAGGGAGCCTCCACTCTCTGGGTTCAGAAACATCCTGGGCAGAGGTTTCATGCCTCTCCCCCAGGACGGGCTGGGTCAACGAAGGAGAAGCTTCAAAGGCCTGCCAACTTTGGAAGCTATTCTTGTCTTTTGCTGCCCCCAGCAACTGGCTCCCATCTGTTCTGCCCCCAAATTTGGGTGGGAGGATTGGCAGGAAAACCAAGCTAGGAGGAGAGGTGTGCCCACTTTTGCCAACCCCACCCCCTCAGGTGGGGGAGGCGAGGTGAAGCACACATCTCAGTCCCCTCCATCTTAAAGATGAAGGGACCCAGCCAATTAGGAAGAGACGTATGCCCCCTCCCACTGGAGGGTAGCATAATAGGGGTGTACCCACCCTAAGGAAGGGACCCATTGGTCCCAACCTACACACCCCTTTAAAGCCCCTAAATTTAGTATTTTGGGACAACCCTGAACCTTGCTTCTTCAGATTTGAGTAAGAAAGAAGAAGGACCAAAGAGCTGTGCTGACCCGGGAAGAGGACACCCACTGCTTTGGTCCCAGGTCTACCGGCCTGTCCCGGCTCCGACCTGCCTACAGTGAAGAAACTTGCATATACAGCAGCCCCCCAGAGCCTGGAGGACCTGCCCTGCAACCACTTTACAGACTCTGTCTCCTGTGAGCACCGGACTTGCTCAAGCAAAGACTCACCCACAGAATCTGGATCCAGGCGGCTCCGTGATTCTGCACCACTCCACACCTGACGCACACAGTCCGAGTTCGAGTGGCCCAAGACCCAGCGATCATGACCTGGGATTTGAAGATCCCCAACTTACCTCCTGCCTCAAGTTGAAGCCTGCAGCTTCAACCTGAAGATTCCCTCCGACTGTGACCGGAGCTGGTGAAGAAACCCAATGCCAAAATACACCCTTGTACTTGACGACCCACAAGCTTAGATGGCCTAACTAACGGTGTCCAGGCATCCCCCAAGAACCCAACTCACCTGTCCAGCCAGTGTTCGCTTTGAAGAAGTCTCCCTGCCCGAGCTTGCAGCAACTTTGATGAACCAAAGGTCGCCATTGGAAACCACATTGTCCCCGACGTCTTCTTGGCACACTGCACCCGGCTGCCCCTGTGCTGCTGATGGTGAAGCTCCTGTGCTGATTGTTGGCCCCTGCCGTGCTGACCTTATTTATTTATTTATTTTATTTATGGACTTGTAACGCGCCGGCATCACACCCGAAGGTGTATCTCCGCGCGGTGCTGTGAAGAAACAGGTCGGGCAGCGCTCCTACTAGAATAGAGTTGTCTTTAGGCATTTCCTGAAAGCTAGATGACTCGGGCATTCTCTGAGGGAAAGGGGAAGACTGTTCCTTACACACAAGAGCTTTGCTCACACATCTGAGTGGCCTGCTTGTGAGCAGTCCCTAACCGAAGGCCTCCTTAGCCCCATTGGCTAACATTGGGACCCTACACTCAGCGCCCACACTCCCCAGTGCCGCTGGTGGTGCAACATGAGTGCCTACCGAGACCTTGTGGAACCTTGGTCCTACCTCCAAAACTCCCACTTGTAAGACATTTTCTTACCTGTGAAACCGATAACCATTTTCTCCCATAGGAACCCATGTTATGAGTTTATGGGCATAAAATGTTGTGTTGAACTGTTGTTTGTATGGAGGAAAAAGTAACTATAGCCTAAACCTTGAAAAGTGTTACTTACCTTGTATTGTGAGATCCCTTTATTTGGCATCTAGGCATACCACCCCCAGCAGTCAATGTAATTTGAAAGTAATCAAAAAGAATTCTAAAAGTAATTACTGTGTAATTTAATCTGCTTTTTAAAACCATACCAACCTGTAACAATTGCAAATCCATTCCCAATTGCATTTCTACTCCTGCTTGGTTCAAGAAATAAAATATAAGTATACCTTTTATATACTTACCTTATTGGTCTGGATTCTGTCTTGAGTAAGTGAATACAATAAATGCTTAATACACCCTCTGGATAAGCCAAAATGTTCTCCCACACTAACACTAAGAGAGCTGTTAGTAATTACCCAATTTAGCCAATTTTGCCGCTGCTATACCTCTGGGTACTCTCTGGACTCTGAACACACTATACCTTACTTTGGTGTAGTATATACAGCTTCCTACCCCCTGGCACATTGGACCACACTGGATTTGGAAAGAGGACTGAAGAAACTCTGCCTTGCTACCCTTTGAACTGCACAAAGAAAGACTGCAACATCTGGTGGACTGCACCTGTTGCACTTTGGGCTAGTGAGTTTTTAGATTGTGTCTATGGCTCCGAGCTCGGGGAAAAGTTGATCCCCAGCCCTACAACAGAGAAGTGACTCAAAGGATCAGTCTGCTGATCTCCTGGAACCAGCTCGAGGGGCAAAAGAGCTGAAGAAAACCAAACTGGCAAGTTGCTAGCTACCAAATAATATTTGCACCCCAGGAGTCCAATCCCTGATGGTCAAAAGTTGCAGCCAAGTCAACTGGACCCTGGAGGGCCATCAGAGTGTGGACTGGTGGTCCAAGAAGTACACTAGCTCCGACTAAAGAATTTGTTACCCAAGCATAGTATCCGGGAATCTGAAGCCCAGCTTCTGTCCTTCTACCCTTGGAAAGAGGACTTTATGGGACCCTAACCTCTGTGGACCAATTCGCCCCGCATCACCCGAGGACCAAGGAGCACCACAAAGGCACACTTGTCGACTGCAATGTAACCAGAGCATCCTTGGGCATTTTTTCATGCTGCATCCCCAGCATCAGGACCACTCCATATAATCAATGACAGTTGTGCTCTAAAAGCTAGAACTGTACTGGAAAATGCTCTGGTGGCCAGGTACCTGTCCAAAGTATCTTCACTGCTCCCCTAGACCTTCATCCTGTTGGATTTGGTGACTCAAGCTGAGCTGGAGTAGTTGAACTAACTTTCACAAACGATTGAAAGTTTACAAACTTTTTGTTGACCAATACTTCTTTATGGTTGCATTTAAAAGTGTTAACATCTTTGAAAAATCATAACTGCAGAAACCTCTGGTCAATTTTATTGGTGTTGTGTTTCTTCGTGTTGTGTGGCTTTCTTATTTCATTGTATGGTACTGTTAAATGCTTTACACTAAGAGCCTCATTGCGATGTCGGTCGGAAAGGCTCCGAATAGCATTCAGATTTTCCTAACCTGTATCGAAAGCCATGTTTGCAACTGACTCAGAAACATTTCCGACCAACTGATTATGATAGAAGGTAACCGTTTGGTCTTTCCAACCGGCCTTCGGAGAGTACACGTTGGTAGGACACAAATTGTACAGCTCTACGAACCTCGTTTCTGACCAACGTATCACGATGTCGGATTTGGACAGCCTCTCCGAATCGGCCTGTCTGACACGGAACCGCTGTCGGAAACTAACTTTGGGGGCTCATAGCAGGACCACCTACACCCGGAGTCCACGGATTGGGGCCAATGGGGGTACAAATGGGACTCCTCTTTACAACCACACACAGTGTGGCAGGCACCATGGGGTGCCTGCGACAGGGTTCAAGGTTTTCCGCAACCACCCCTTTTTTCAATGGAAGCCGTGTTGTCGGTCGGAATGCATTCTCCTATTGAAGTCAATAGGAGTCCGACCAAACGGTGTTCGGAAACATCGTAAATGGTCGGTCGGGCTCACTGAGCCCAAGTTGGTCAGAAACTAATCCGACACGGAGTCGGACGGATTGCTTTCCGACCGACATCGTAATGAGGCCGTGAGTTTCATTATTCAGGCCTTGCTGCTCGAAAGCCATAGCTACCCAGGGTTGAGCTTCAGGTTGTTCAAACGAGCCTGCCGACTGTATTTCAAGATAAGGCTAACCAGCCATATGAAATAATACATCCAGATCCTCACAGTGGCCTAGTGTCCGTGACGACAACTGCCCAAAACTCAAGAGTAGTAAACAATGAATGAGGAAGGGTGCTGCACTCAGTTTCAACTTATTTAAAAAAAATAATATTTCGATATGCGTGCTTTACTAGATTAGTGCCTGCCCACAAGTGTAAAGTATGTATGTGGCCTGGTGCAATGAGTCACCAGGACTCTAGTACGCACTGCAAATAATTACTAATTCTCCTATATTCCGTTTGATTTATTTTCATCAATATTTCAGCTTTATGAGAATATCACATTTACATTTGTTCATACATTTTGCTCACAAAGTCAGTGGTTACTTCATTATTGTAACATTGTAAATACAATCAAGCATACATTTTCAAAATCACAAAAATAAAAATGAACAACCCAATGCATTTCGGGGTTTTGGCCCCTTCGTCGGGGGTCAGTTTAAAAAAGACACAACAAGGAGGTGTTACTATTGTTGCTTACAAAGATGTTTAAATATACGAACTAAGCTTACTCAACTGGTTCTTACCAAGAGTACGTGGAAATAATAAGATTCTTTATTAACTCGCTATGATTGTTTGGCAGTATTCTAAAAGAGAAAATTTAACTTGGTTAAGGAGAGGGAATTTTATTGATTTTAGGGCTATGCTAAGCAGTAGGGACAACAGAATCCAGTTACCTGTGGTTTTATGTATACTGAATAATCTGTAATAGAAAGGAGGAAGAGGCGAACGTTATTTAAAAAAAGCCTCGAGTGAACCCAAATTGAATGTAACACGTATTTAGACTAAAGTGATGTGCTCACCTGCAGGTTTTCAAAGTCTCGCATACATGAAAGAGACCTGAATGGAACAAAAATTGCCCATCAGTATGATATTCTTTTTAGAGATATAAACGAGTTGTAAATGAAAAATGAAGCGCTTTTACCTGCGAGCCTATTGGGTTGGGCTTTGGTCTCGCTGTAGTCTCAATTCACGATACTGTGAATATAAAGGATAAATCCATTGTGAGACTTGCTACTCCAACTCTACATTACACTTGATGTGTAATTTACTACCTCGGCAATGCTTACCGTATGACTTGAGTTATCTCTGTGTAGACAACGACCGTCGCCTAGCTTGCCGGCTGGAAACTCAGCGGTAAACAAAAGTCCTTTCTTTATTGCAACTGCCATGCTACTGAATGCGTAGACATAGACAGAGGAAATGAACGATGCCCGCCATTAAGTGGTTTTTTTAATGGCAAAAGCATTATATACTGAAAATAAAGTTAACCTATTTTCGTTAAAAACGGAACTTCGTATTTTATGTAAGATTATCCTATAACTTCAGGTCGACTTTATGTTATTTATTAGAAAGAGAAAATATGATGAGTTTGACGTGTTATTAAAATTCGGGAGATCTTTTGTTTGATGAAGGTATTTTCATTCTCTGTTGAGATATGTTGGAATATTTTAGGTTAAACCACCATGGCTGAGGAAAGTGACCAATCAATCATTATTAATGCAATGATAACTATTAGCATTTTTAAACCTTTGAATGGTACCTAAGGAAAAGTTGGTTTAAAAACATATCCACATGGAATTTACGCATGAAATTTTACACTTACTGCTATAGCCACTTGGAGAAGAATAAACGAACATTCCTGCCTATTTACAATCTATAATCCGCTCTCAAAGGAAAATATAAAGATAGACTATACATGCAACTGCCTATTTCCAATCTATGTGAATTGATGTTATAAATTGTAACTCAGTTCGATGAAAACCTTATTAAACCACATGTCTGGTAATATAAGAGGTGTTGCATATACTCATATCACTGTGTGTAGGAATCCCTAGAGATCTGTTAAACCCTTAAAGGAAACATGCCATCTCCATCTTATCATTTAACCCATTTGGGATTAGTGTCTGTAATTTTCGTATCCAGAATGCTTCTCTCTGGAGGAGTATTTTGGCATTGTCTATTCCTAGTTTTTGCGGTACTATCTCAATAATTTGGAATCGGAGTTGAGCTATATGTTATGTTATGTTATGTTATGTGGTTTTTATTAGGCGCGCAAATGCTCCAGCTAAGGAGCGTCTTGGCGCCCGACAAGGCAGCTACACACAACTAGATAAAACAGCACAGAACACACTAACTAAGGGAATAAAAATGTTTTCAAGGCGCGACGAAAAGAGAGCAAATCGCCCATAGCGCGAATTGTCGGGGGTAAGGAGTTCCACAGAGCAGCGGCCCGCACTCGAAATGAGCGCCCACCGGCCCTGCTTCGCTTAAAGCGTGGTACCACGGCCAGTTCGAGATCTGACGATCTTAAGGGCCGTGCCGGAATATAGTTGGCCATGAGGGTCGTGAGGATCATTGCCGGGGGACCCCTTCAAGATCTTATGGGCGACGCAGAGTACCTTAAACTGAATCCGCTGCGCCACCGGGAGCCAGTGCAGTGCTCGGAGTGCTATAGAGTGACTTTTTTCAATCCAATGTTTCGCCAACGGCGAAGTGCAATTTTTATTGCGTATTCGACTTTCATCGAACTGAGTTACAATTTATAACATCAATTCACATAGATTGTAAATAGGCAGTTGCATGTATAGTCTATCTTTATATTTTCCTTTGAGAGCGGATTATAGACTGTAAATAAGCAGGAATGTTCGTTTATTATTCTCCAAGTGGCTATAGCAGTAAGTGTAAAATTTCATGCGTAAATTCCATGTGGATATTTTTTTAAACCAACTTTTCCTTAGGTACCATTCAAAGGTTTAAAAATGCTAATAGTTATCATTGCATTAATAATGATTGATTGGTCACTTTCCTCATCCATGGTGGTTTAACCGTGGTGAAAACCTGCAGGTGAGCACATCACTTTAGTCTAAATACGAGTTACATTCAATTTAGGTTCACTCGAGGCTTTTTTTAAATAACGTTCGCCTCTTCCTCCTTTCTATTACAGATTATTCAGTATACATAAAACCACAGGTAACTGGATTCTGTTGTACCTACTGCTTAGCATAGCCCTAAAATCAATAAAATTCCCTCTCCTTAACCAAGTTAAATTTTCTCTTTTAGAATACTGCCAAACAATCATAGCGAGTTAATAAAGAATCTTATTATTTCCACGTACTCTTGGTAAGAACCAGTTGAGTAAGCTTAGTTCGTATATTTAAACATCGTTGTAAGCAACAATAGTAACACCTCCTTGTTTGTGTCTTTTTTAAACAGACCCCCGACGAAGGGGCCAAAACCCCGAAATGCATTGGGTTGTTCATTTTTATTTTTGTGATTTTGAAAATGTATGCTTGATTGTATTTACAATGTTACAATAATGAAGTAACCACTGACTTTGTGAGCAAAATGTATGAACAAATGTAAATGTGATATTCTCATAAAGCTGAAATATTGATGAAAATAAATCAAACGGAATATAGGAGAATTAGTAATTATTTGCAGTGCGTACTAGAGTCCTGGTGACTCATTGCACCAGGCCACATACATACAAAACTCAAGAGGGACAAATCACATTTTTCCACCGAAAACATACCCTTTTTTTTGCAATGCCGGTAGCTGTGGATTTTGGGTCTTAGTTCAGCTGCCACCTAGGGAATCCTAGCATATCTATACATTTTTTAAAATAGACACCTAGGGATTCGAGGATGGAGGTGTCTTGTGTAGCTCTCCCCAAATTTCCTTACCTATAAGCCTTTGCAAACCTCAACCTTTGGATAAAAACAAAGATTTCTCACATTTCTGCGAGGAAAACATCTGGATTCTGCAGGGACACAGAAATTTCCTACCACCCAGCATTCTGCAAAGACTCCGGATAAACATGGTACCTCACTTGTGTAGGTGGGCACAGTGCCTGCAACAGGAAATGGTCCAAAAGGCAAGATGGACATATCACATTTTCAACTGAAACACCCTGTGGCAACACCCACAGAAATTAAGAAGAAAAATCAAATCAACAGCCACTAAGAAGGCACTATCCGAATTGAGTGGCCCACAGTGATCTGAATAGACACATTGTAATGGCTTATTTGAAACTAAAAGCTGTGTCTGCGGTGGGCAAGCAACAGTGATACTTTGATTTGTTGACAATTGTCACAGCAAAGGACACATTTTGTAGTCTGTTTATGAAGACCCTGCACCAGGTATCATTTCTGTAATAAAGAAACTGAAGCTGCCACTCCAGCATGGGCATACGCAAATCTCTCATGAGCGCTATTATTAACTCTAACTTACAGTCCCAGTTGGGGGCAAAGGGAATATTTCGAGGACTCAAAAGATAAGAATTTTTTGCTGAATAGCCTTTAGGTAGGGGCTCGTAACTAGTCGAGGCAGTGGCCACAGCCATAATATCATCATCTATCCTTGTATGTGAACCTGTAATCGCAGCTACTAAAACAGGCTGAACAACCGCATAGGCAGCTTCATCAGTCAACTAATTCCCTGCAACATGTACACTAACAAGCTGATAACTTAATGTATGGATAAAATGAGCACGAGACAAAGCATCTTTTAGTGCTGCCACCTTCCCCTAGAGAAGATTATGCTTGATAGTGTTACCTTTAGAATCTATGAATCCATTGAAGCGTCAATAAGGTAAATTATCATTGATGGACGGAATGTAGTAATAGGAATCACACACTATAAGTATGGGGAATTCTGAATCTGTAACCTAAAAAGCCAGAACCAAAGCTTTCAGTTCTGTCAGTTGAGCAATACAGTCACCTAAAGTTTCTGTATATGTTTTTGTGCCTGAAATTCACCATCTTTCATGACATTGTTAACTGCAGCACATGGAGCTGTGTACTTGTACTTAGTACCAACCTCTGGCTGAGCTGGCCTATCAGTATAGACTGTGAAAGCATATTCATCTAGAGGAAAAATTGCAATAGGCACAGGTATTTTTGTTCATACTGGAGGTATTGCTGTGTTCTCAAAGTAGGGTAGAAAATGTAATCAACATCAGTAGCTGTTAAGGACATGGGGTCAACTGGATCCATCTTGGATGTAAGGCTTTTGCGTTAGGAACGCAGGCCTTGGTGATGGCCGCTAAGGATGGAACATGAGACACCACAATTATGAGTTTGCCCTGAGCCATTGAAACCTTCTTCAAGACAGCTGTTTGAACTGCAGTCGAAATACTTTCTGTTGATGCAATACGCATTTACGCGTTGGAATATTAATGCGATTTATAAGCAATCTGCACTGTTTCTCCTTCATTGAATAAACATTTGTGAAACCACTGGAACCTGCAATTTTGCGGATCACTAAATTAGTTGTGTTAACATGAGTATAGAGTGTTTAGACACAAGAATGTCTGTTTGTAAGTTTATGAGAATTGTAGTATGTTCTGTAGTCCAATGTTTATTAGAAACCTCAGGACATATTAAGTTGTACAATGGTTTAACTCATTGTGCATAATATGGTATATATGTTCTACCAAAATTTAGAAAGCCTAAAAAAGTGATTGAAACTTTTTAAAGGTATTTGTTGGTTGCAAAAGAGTACATTTTTCTATAAGAAATTAGGTGCTGGGCTTTTGCCTAAGTTTTTTTAATCATATCCCGAAAACAGGACTCTGAGGAAGGCAATTTTAGATTTTAGAAAATTGAATGTATAGCCATGGTCAGCGAATCCCAAAATAATAGCACCCACTCAGGCCAAAGGTGAGTTTAAATCATCGCCTTTGATGTAAATAACATCAACATAGGACAATGCATCTGAGTCAATTTCTTGTGAAATTGAGGTTACTCAGGCTGTAAACAGACCTGGGCTGTTCTTATAGCCTTGTGGTAGCCAACAGAATCTTCATTTGGCTGCTAGTGCTGCAAAGACGGTCAAATTGTGACTTGAATTTGAATTTAATTTGAATTTAAAAGAAATGTATAAAGCGCGCATACACCATGCGGTTTCTTGGCGCTGGGGGATACTAGTGCCGGGAGTATAGAGGGCTAGGGAGAGAAGGTTTGCTGGAAAAGAAAGGTTTTAAGAGCCCTACGAAACTCCATATAGGAGTCGGAAGATCTAATTGGGGGCGGAAGTGTGTTCCAGAAGGTGGGGGCGAGAACAGAGAATTTCAAACTGCTTTTCTTGAAGCGGGGGATTGAAAGAAGGGATTTGAAAGAAGAGTGCAGGTCTCTAGTGGGGCAGTAGGCTTTAATAGCAGAGGAAATAAAGACAGGGGCCGTGCCTGCACGAGCCTGAAAAGTCAGGCAACCCAGCTTAAAAGGAGCCCGCTGTTTGATGGGTAACCAGTGTAGTGATTTGAGTAGGGGGGAGGAGTGGTGGAACTTGGGAAGACCGTATACCAGGCGAGCGGCCTGGTTCTGCACTAGCTGGAGGCGCTGGAGGGCAAAAGCGGGAACCCCGTTGTATATAATGTTCCCATAATCGATCCGAGACAGGACCATCGCTATTAAAATCCGCTTGAGTGCAGGAAGGGAAAAGAAACGGGAGATTTTCCGGATAATACGCAAAGTAAAAAAACAAGAAGAGACAACAGAACTAATGTGGGAGTGAAGAATAAGGTGTTGGTTAAGCGTGATCCCAAGGGTTTTGAGTGTGAAGGAGAGGGAGAGGGGCCTAGGGAGGAGGGCCAGAAGGAAGGGGACCAGGGGTTGCGACTGCCACCGGTCAGGACCAACTCTGTCTTATCCGGGTTGAGTTTGAGGTGGTTATAATTCATCCAATCCCGGATAAACAGCATGACCGATTGGAAGCTGTGAATGACTGCTGAGGAAGGGGACAAATTAAAAATGAGTTGGAGGTCATCGGCGTAGTTATACACCGTGACCTCCATCTGCTTCAGGGCAAAAACAAGAGGGAAAATATAAAGGTTGAACAATAAGGGGGAAAGGGAGGACTCCTGGGGGACGCCGCACTGCACCTTACGGGGGAGGGCAGAGAAGTCGGCCAAATGGACGGCCTGGGTACGGTCACTCAGGAAGGAGCTGAGCCAGGCCAATATTGGGCCCCCCATGCCCGCCGCCTTGACACGGGAAAGAAGAATAGAATGATCAACCGTGTCAAAGGCGGCGGACAAGTCAAGGAGGACAAGAGCCTGAGGAGTGTTAGTGTCCAGCCCCTCCCTAAGCTGATCCATGACCAAAATGACCACCTTCTCGGTTGAATGCCGAGGTCGAAAGCCCGCCTGGCAAGGTGCAAGATAACCGCTTTCCTCCACAAAGGAGCTGAGTACCTGAGTGACGTACGACTCAAGGACCTTTCCCAAAAAAGGAAGAAGGGAGATGGGATGGTAGTTTGCCGGGAAAGCGGGGTCAGCCCTGGGTTTTTTTAAGATGGGGATGATGGTGGCGGTTTTAAAGGGGACAGGGACAACGCCTATAGTGAGGGAATCGTTCAAGAGGGTAAGGGGAGGGGAAGGACAATCTGAAACAATCTGGCGCAAAATGTGAGCTGGGCAAATGTCAGCTGGGGCGCCAGATTTGACACGGCTGAGAAAAGGGGGAAAAGATTCTCTGGTCAATAAAGGAATGTGAGTGAGAGCAGACCGATTGGAAGGCGGTTGGAGGTCGCTGAAAGTGGGGGAGGGGGGGGGAATATTGGCCTTGATGAGTGCGACTTTCTCAATGAAAAACTCATTGAGAGAGTCGCAGAGGTCCAGGGAAGGGGGAATTTTTGACGATGTCCTGTCAGATGAGGCCAGCTCACGAACAGTAGCAAAGATTTCTCTTGGCTGACTCTCAGCAGCCAGGATTCGCCCGGAGATATATTTGGCCTTGGCGGCAAGAATATCTCTTTTGTATTCGCTAAGAATAGAAGTATAGCGTTGCTTGCGAATGGGACAGTAGGCGAGCCTCCAGGCTCGCTCGGCTTGTCGCACCTCAAGTTTTTTGGCTTTGAGGCCAGAACTAAACCACTTGTTCGCATCATGAGCACGTCTGACTGTGATGCGCTTCATGTGGGCTACTTGGTCGCAGGCCCTCGAGAGCCAGCGATCGAGGGTGGCTATTGGGATGACACAGCCAAGCCAGCTAAGTCCGGGTAAGAAGTTGTCAACGAACCACACAGGGAAGGGATATCTACTCTACACCAGTTCCTTGCCCAGGTGTTTCTGGGAAAGGAGGGAGTTTTGGTAAGACTAAGGTCCAAAAAAAAGAAATTAAGAAATGGTCGGACCACATGCAAGGCATAACAGTGGGGCAGTGACTGGGGTGTTTAAAGTCCAAATTTGGTCCAGGGTATGACCTCGAGAGTGGGTGGGGGGTGTGAACCTGTGAAACAAAGTTAAGGCTAAGAAGAAGCTGGGTAAAATCTCTAGACATATTGTCTTCTGCGGGTCATTGGGCCAAAAATTAAAATCTCCCAGAACTAAAACTGATGCATTGTTGATTACCAGAGTGGCTAGTAAGTCCTGGATAGTGGGGATAAAACAGGGGCTAGGCTGGGGCGGTCGGTAAACTAAGACACACGTAATGGGGGCCAGGAAAGAAGCAGAACGCACAACCAGGCAATCCGCTGCCGGAATCGTAGGAGAAGGAAGCATCTGAAAGTGGAGTCCTTTGCGAGCGATCAAGGCAACCCCGCCACCCAGCTTGCCCTCCGGGCGGTCAGCGCGGAGTAAGAAGTAGGGGGCCAGTAGAGCCGCAAGGACGCTTGGCATGGAGTCTGAACGAAACCATGCTTCAGTCAGAAACAGGAGGTCCGGTTTATTAGAGTCCAAAAAATTAAAAAACTCAAGTTTGTGCTTGACTGCAGACCTAGTGTTCAAAAGGAAGGCCGAGATGGTGGAAGGGGAAGTGGAGGAAGGGGGGGAGGGGGAGGGAACCAAAGGAAAAGAGGACAAGGAAGGTAGGAAATCGGGGAGGGAGGACGAGGGCAAGGGTCGGGCTACGCCAAGTGCCTGGGCCTGTAGCAACGTCGCGGGCTGGAGTGGCCAAGGACCCTGAAGGGAGCGCAACTGTGAGGCAGAATAATTAAGAGTGAAAGCATGATGATGTGCCCCTAGCTCCGGCCGGCCATGGACGGGTACAGTGGGGCTTAACTTAGGCGCAACTTCGGCACGGATTTGTCGCGCCCGCTGCGCTCGTCCGCTGCGCGTCCGGTTACCCATGTGCACTTTATGCGGAAGAGCCTCGGACAACTAGACCGCTAACTCTGGTCTCAGTTTCCTTCAGGCTCCCCCAAGATGGTGCCCGCTTTCCACCTGGCAGGTACAGAGAGCCACGGGGGAAGAGCCGCCCTCCACGCAACGGCAGAGGAGCCACTATATTTTTATAGAAAAAGCCATTGGAAATGTCCAATGTAGTTTTGTATTTTTTACAAACTGTATTATTTATCAAGCCAGTGCTGTGTGAATTTTGTTCAGCAAAAGTCAGTACGTGTCTGTTTAAATGGAGATAGCCTAAGATCATACGAAAAGAATTATAAGGTTTAAGTGCAGGCAAAAATGAAGTATTCATTAAGATAGAGACACGGCTCAATCAGACTTTGATATTCAAATTGTAATATATTCTCCCTAGCGGGGCATTTAGCTTCATGTTTAAAAGGATATTGGGCTTGCACCTGTGGCCTGGACCTTATAGGTATAACATGATAGGTGGGCTTTTATCCCAACCCGCCTGATTGTGATAAAATGATGGGGCCTGTTCAAGAGCCCATTCTGCAGCATATGCTGCTTTAGCTTCCTGGGGAACAAGAACGGAAAAGGAAGGGATGATTACATTTTCAAACAAATAGGTAGCCAATCTGTCTCAGTCAAGAGAATGTTGTATTCATTAGTCAAATTCTGCCTGAATATTCCTTTAATAGTACGCGATAAGAGCCCCTCAATTTGTATGTCCAAATCACAAAGTCAAGCAGGAGGGCTTAATCGCTAACCTGGAGTTTCAACCTATACAGTCATTAATCAGTCTCGCCACCAGAAACTCTTGAAGAGTCTGGTGAACTATTGTGACCTCAGCTGTACTGTCGAGAAGAATTCTCGCCCATGTCTTGTCTGAAAGAGCGTTCTGAGTATTTGGGGCATATTTAGTGGACATTGTTGCCACTTTCTTCTTTTTAAAACTTAGCTTTTTGTTGTGGAAGTTTTTCTTCTTTCATGAGAGAGCTGTGAGTCCGTTTTCAGTTTCACATACTCCTCCTGTCTGTGGTCACCTCATTTCCCTCTCTCTTACCGCTTGAGTGTAGTGTCCTGCAAAAACCGAGAAGCATGTGTATCAGAATACTGATACCTATCAGGCTCTTTAATTGTATCATGGGTATGTAGATTGCAAAGTTTTTTGGAAGGCTCTGGTTGCGGAAATTCAGTCTGTGTTTTAGTTCTTTCTTTATTTTTATCTAAGCGCTCTTTAGAAGACTCTGGTCTCTGCTTGGCATTATTGGCATCAAATTTGCCATTAAGTTGTGGCTTATTAGGCCTTGTTCCCAATCTATCTTGACCTGTGGATGTATAGGTTTCAGAAATTGTTTTAGATAACTCGTGTTCCTGATATAAAGCGGGAACTAAAGCAAGCCGTATCGCCAAAGAAGCTGCCTCCCTTTTAATATTACTTAAAATTATTGAGGACACTTGCAAATTTGCAAATGAGTTTGATCTACAAACCCAGGGCAGGGCTGATCGTGTTTAAGGACTTCAAGTAAAACTGCAATTAAAGGAGTACCATGAATAATGGTGTAAATGACATCAAGTACAGTATCCCATGTATTACACTCCTCAATAGGGGGAATCATACCAAATGGAAGACACATAATGAGAATTCCAGATTTATCTTGGGGTCCCGTATGGGGAAACACTACTTGAGGCTGATTTGTTTGTTGTGCAATCCAAATTGGAATTTCATGACGTTTAGTAGGAATTTGATCGATTATTGCATTAATATAAACTGAACTAATTGCTGGCACAGCTAACTGCTCCTGCCCAGCTTAAAGAGCCACTGCAGTATTAAGTGCACAGTGCACTGCTGCTGGGTTGAAGCGGTCGTGAGCTCTTTCTTACCTAATGGATGGGCGTTCGTAGCAGGAGCTGTGGCTTGCTCGTGAGGTCAGCGGAGTAACAGGGTCTGAGTTTCGAAGTCTCTGAGGCTCATAAGGGCTCCATTTTTACGGTGTTTCGGCTTCTTTACTCCCTTCTCGAGCCGCTTAGAACGGGCGTCCTCTCATCGCGGACAACCAAGAAATGCAGCAAGTTACGGCGGCACTGGGAGGCGTCTGGACCGAGGCAGCCGCGCGGCTCAGAAGGAGCTGTACTGCCGCAGCAAGAGTCGGGCTCTCTCTTCGGGGGTCTCAGCCAAGGGAACACCCAGCAAGTTTTTGACGGTGCAGTCAGCTTTCCTTGGGGTAGCGAAAACAGGAGATTTGCCACGGCCGGTTTCACCCGTGGAGTTGGAGGCTCGGAGACTCGGTGGGACTGAGGATCCGAAAGGGAAGCAGAGACCCATGACCCCGGTAAGGAGGCAAAGGCGGGGAGATTTGAAAGAGGGTGTAGTAGGAAGGAAGGCTGAAACTCCCAGGAAAACGCCAGGAAAAAAGGGGAGAGAATGTAAAAAAGAGAACAAATTGCAGGATAAATTACAGGATACATGACAGGACAAATCACAGGAAAAAATAAAAAATAGGGCTTTTAAAGAGCCAGCAATAAACAGATATACATTAGGAAGTAGAGGAATTTGGGGTGTGCCAGTCTCAGACCTTACAGTAAGTGTAAAAGGCTCAAGGGTGAAACCAGAGGTTCAAGTAATCTCTCCTATAGCATTAACAGAGCTCAGTGTGGAAAAGCCTCTTACCTCTGCACCTATAGCAGAAACACAAACAGAGTCGGAACGGAATATTGGTTTGACTCAGGGGCGAAACTCCATCAAAAAAGCTACAACAAGCACGAAAAGAAAAGAAAAAGTGAAAGGGAAGCTTAAAACAGTAAACATGATGCCCTCTTTACGATCATATTTTAAAGTACAATCTCAAGAATCAGTATCCAATATTCAAACTAACTCTGTAACACAAAATATTGATAACACTTCACCGCAAAATTCGGATCTAAGCAGGATAATGAATTTAAATTTGGCCTCGAAAACTGGCTCCCAGGAAGACATTATTGTACTAATACCAACAAAAAACTGTTTCGAGCCACTAGCTGGCCTGGAAAACGCTTCCAACCCAGATGTGCATGGTATCAGTTCTTTGAGTGCCCAAAGTGCTCAAAGTGCCCAAAGCCAGCCTTCTTTTTTCCAACCCCCTTTAGTCCTTTTGGATAGGAGTGACAATCCAGAATCATTGCTGACACAGGAGAAATCGCAAGACTTGGGGAAGCTAATGATAACAATGTTATCCGAGATTAGATAGAGGTTTGTTATCTCCAAGGATAACCAAAAAACAATTCAAGGGTAATGTGAGTCACTGGAAGAGAAGATTAACGGGTTAGTGGACAAAGATGGGAAGCGAGTGGCGCCACGGAGCATGCATATGGGCAGCTTGCTGCAAAGGTGGTGGTAAATCAGTTGGAAATTACCAAACTACAAAAGAATGAGCAAGAACTGAAAGACAAGATTGAAACCCTCGAAAATAATGCGAGACGCAATAACATTCGAATATTAAATGTCCCAGAAGGCTCAGAAGGGGGTAATATAAAGGCTTGTAGTCATGCTCATTCTAGAGCAAAATAGGGATCTTGATCAAGCCTCATTAAAGGAAGATATACAGAGAGTCCACCGAGACCCCTTTGTCGCCCGCACTGGCAGAAAGACAGCTGGAAGGATTTTGGTAAATTTGAGAACATACACTCTGAAGGAAAGGATACTCTCAAGTACACTAAAAGCAGGCTCATATTATAAAAAACGATTGATCATATCGTATTAGGTCGGATATATCTTGGACTACGCTCGATCGCCAATGGGAGCTTGGCAGATTTATTTCAGAATTAAGAGATCTCAATGCCACAGTAAATATTAGATTCCCTGCACCTTTTTTTTAAATTCTTTTTATTAGAAAAAACAAGCAAGGCGACAACAAAGTACATGAAGTGCATAGACTGCGCAAAGGTGGAATATCATTACATAGACAATGGAATGATCGACACATTGACGGGGAGGGGGGAGGAGAAGAGGGAGTATCAAAGACCTTAAAGCAATCAAAAAGTAATGCGGGGTCAGGGGGAAAGCGGGACATCAAGGACAGGTGTCACTGGCGGTACACATATGTCACATCTATACCATTTCTAAGGACCCCATACTTTGTGCCACTTCCGGGGACGACCCCGAGCCAGGAATACAGTTTTTTTCCCTGAACATGCACCAATCCATGTTTTCCATCCACACCTCAAGAGTAGGGGGCCTCTGGGATCCCCATAGCTGTGCAATACTACGTTTGGCGATCATAGCCCCTAGGGTCACCCATTGAGTTTGAGCCACATTATCGTCGGTGGGCTCCCAAACATTTAGCAAGCAGCGTCTGGCTTCTGGCAAGAGAGCCACACCCGTGACCTCCTGAATAACCTCGTGGACCTTCCTCCAATAAACAGCAACTTCCCTACACTCCCAGATGATGTGGAAAAACGTACCCATCGGTCCGCAACCCCGTTGGCACAGACCCTCTTCAGAAAAGCCCATTCGAACCAGACGGGGACCCGTGACATATGCTCTGTGTAGTATTTTGAGTTGAACTAATCTGAGTCGTGCCGTAATTGTAAAATTCTTGGGAGAGGAGATTGCCGACTGCTAGTCCTCATCGTCAAGGTTAATTTCGTCACGGGTCCACCGATCTCGCAATTTCGACAGTAGGTCTGCACTATGGTTAATCAATTTTTTATACACCAGGGAGATGGTACTGTCCGGCAAATGACCATCCAACACTCGGTCCTCCAGTAGGGTAGATTCTGGTATCTCCTCCCCAACCGGGAAGACCGAAGTCAATGCATGACGAACCTGAGCATAACAGAAATACTCAGACCCACCCAAATCAAACTCAACCTGCAGGGCTGCAAACGACTTTACCTGTCCCTTGGGCCAGAGGTCTCCCACCTTGTTGATGCCAATAAGATCCCACTTGGCGAACCCCTTAGTGTTCTACAATTTACCAAACCTATCAGATCCGAAAAGCGGGGTCGCCAAGGTCAAGCGATCTTTCCAGCCTAACGCACTAGTGGCATCCTGCCAGACCCGTACGGCCGCCCTCGTCGGCCCCGACAAAGACCTCACCACCGATTTAGAATATAGCACCCTATAATAGCTGCCCCCGGGAAGTAACCACCTATCCATGGCGAAACCAGGGTTTAACTCGGGGCCATACATACCATGGTTGATGGCCCCTAACTGCGATGCCCAATAGTACCTTTTAATGTCGGGAAGGGCAATACCCCCGTCGTACCACGGGAGCGTCAATTTGGCAATCGCAATACGAGGCCTACCATCCCACAACAGTTTCCTCTGTAGACCCTCAACTATCCGAAAGTAACTAGCAGGAACTATGTCAAACGTGTTCTGAAGGGCTTTCAAAAAACGAGGAAGAGACATCATCTTAAAAAGGGCCGCTCGCCCAAGCAATGAAAACGGAAGCATCCGCCAGCCCGCAACGTCTCGTTTCAACCGATTCAAGGGAGGGAGAAGGTTTTGCTCATACCGAACCCGGGGGTCCATCGAAACATAGATACCAAGATATTTAAACCCCTCTTGCCCTATCTGAATGGGACAGTTACGCGGCAAAACAGGAGTATCACCACAGAGGAAGATAGGATTTAGCCCAGTTGATAATCAGGCCCGAGTTTTTACCGAAGGAAGTCAAAACATCACACAAAACTAACAGAGACTTCCTAGGGGAAGTGAAGTAAAGCAGGATGTCGTCCGCATATAGGGAGATCCGATCCTCGTACTCCGGAGACCAGTAAATACCCCTCATGGAGGTCTCCCAATGGATCCACGCAGCGAGGGGCTCCAGGGCCAGTGCGAACAAAAGGAGGGAGAGCGGGCAACCCTGACGGGTATCCCGCCCGAGACAAAACAGAGCCGAAAAGCGACCGTTGACCACAAACCGAGCGAGGGGGTCCGCATAAAGAAGCCGAACCCAACCAATAAAATCCGACCCAAAACCATATTTAGCCAGCACCGCCCACAAATACGGCCATTCCACAGTATCGAACGCCATAGTGGCATCCAAAGATGCCAAAATGGCCGGCTCACGCAACGTTGCGGCCCTCGCGAGAACCCCGTGCAGACGCCGAAGGTTCAACTCTGTATTTCTATGCGGAATAAAACCAGACTGATCCGGATGGATTAGAGCACTAATGGTTTTGTTCAATCTATTAGCGAGTAGCTTGGCAAGAATTTTAGGTTCGGCATTTAACAAAGAAATCGGTCTGTATGAGGCACACCTATTCCTCGGTTTCCCTTCCTTGTGTATTACAACTATCGTCGCTAACCTCTGGTCGCGGGGAAGAAAACCACGGTCCCGGGACTCTAGGAACATGTCCCTTAAATATGGAGAAATCTTGTCAGGCCGGAGCTTGTACAATTCTATCAGCAGACCATTGGGACCCATTGCTTTACCGGAATGTAGGGAATGCATTGCTAACGCTACCTCATCATCAGTGATTGTACCATCCATAAGTTCCCTGTCTTCCTCAGAGAGACACGGAAGGGCAATATCACGTAACAATAAGCACAAGTCCTCCTCCGGTCTATCAGACATGGAAGAGTACACAGTATGAAAATGATCCGCAAAACACGCCACTATCTCTTGTGGGTCTGTCACAATAGCTCCAATTACTGTCACAATCTCCGGTACCACACGACCTTGCTCTGTCTTTTCTATCCAGCCATGCTATCAATTTGCCCGCCTTGTCCCCAACATCATAAAGACGCCCTTGTTGTTCCCGACTATGAGCCTTCGCAGCCTCCGTCACCAACGTCTTATATTCCAGCTGCTTCAATTGCAGAACATGCAATCTAGAACGGGTCACCTCCCGTTCTAGCGCTAGTTCCAAGTCAGCGATCTCAGTCTCTATCTTTACCACATCTTCCTCTTTCTGCTTCTTGACTCCAGCAATCAATGATAGAGCTTGACCCCTAATAACGGCCTTAAACGCTTCCCATAAGGAGACCGCGGAGGAAACGGAACCTTCATTCTCCCGGAAATAATGATCCAAAGCCTTTACAAGCTCACTGCGGGTCTTTGGATTGCAAAGATACCAAGGGTTAATTGGGGCTACCCGTCCCTCGGCACCCGATGTTAATTCCAACCGAAGCCACAGCGGGGAGTGATCAGAAATACTCCGGGCCATATGCCTGATCTCGTTAATGCAGAACGCCTGTGCAGCCGGCACCAACACATAATCAATCCTAGAGAGGCTATCATGGGCGCCCAAATGAAACGTATACTGCCGCTGATCAGAATGAAGCAATCTCCAGCAGTCCACCAGGCCCAGAGTGTCCATGAAGTCAGGTAGCCAACCAAGCGCCCCCCTTAGGTCCCTAGGGGGGTGTCTATCGAGCAAACCGGAAACCACAGCGTTGAAATCCCCACACAGTATCAGAGATCCCCCGGGGAGATCGAGCAAAACCCGTCCCAAATCAGCAAAGGTAGTAGATTGTAGGCCAGGAGGAACATAAGCAGAGACCAGGGAAATCGTGCGGCCCTCCCACCGTCCCGAAATAGCCGCATAGCGTCCCCTATGGTCAAGGACCGTGGAGTCCACCTCAAGTGGGAAAGCGTTCTTAATAAGGATTCCAACACCCCTGGACCCAGAGGAGAACCCAGCATGGGCAATTAGACGATACCCTTTCCTGTTCATGGCATAACATGTGTTCCCTACCAAGTGGGTCTCCTGTAGTAGAACAACATCAGGGGAGTGACGTTTCAGGAGCTGCAGTACTACCCCACGCTTAATCTTATCCCCCAGCCCGTTAACATTCCAACTCATCAACCTCAACCCCCTACCCCCATCCTGAAAGAGAAAGAGGATACAGCCCCGAGCAGAGTCCAGCACATCAATGATAAAGTCCAGCAATAAAGCGCCTTGCGAAAACAGCAACCTGAAAACCAACACCCCCCTCAAAACAACCCATTACAACACCCCCCACCCTGCACCCCTGCATACAACTAAAGAGCCAACCCAACTCACAGTGCGCCTGTCGCCACCACATCTAAACTAAACCACAAGAAGTAAGGCTGAGGAGGAGAAAGACCCGCCGATAGTCCCGCAACCCCCAGTTCGAACAACAATCAGATGCACATCATAATTGGATCCATCATAGTAGCAATCCCCCTAATGTCCCCAGAAATCAGGCAAATGGCACTCATTCCTGTCTCTCAAGTCCTCCCTCTGCTCCACCAGGCTGACTCTCTGGTTCCTGCCGGGCCGGCAGAGTGTCCAGCCAGTCGGCCACCACCTCGGGCTTATCAAAGAAGTGGACCCGTTCGTTATATTCGATCTTCAGCTTGGCCGGGAAAAGCATAGCATATTTGAGTCCCATATCTCGTAGTCTCCTTTTTACCCCCAGAAAACTAAGTCTCTGTTTCTGGACCGCCTGCGTGAAATCCGGGTCAGAAACTGATAGAAGAGTTCTCAAACTTCAAGGGTCCACCCGCCCGCGAAGCCTGTAGGATAGCATCTCTGTCCCGGAAGTTGAAAATCTGCACTATCATAGGCCTTGGCGGGGCTCTCACCTATGGGCCCGTTCCACCGTAAAAAACTTGCTCAGTCCCTTGGGGGCTAGATGTTTGACGATAAGGTCCTCAACAAAAAGGTCAGCCGCTTGTTCCTCCGCCTGTTCCGGAACACCAATTATGCGAACATTGTTCCGCCGAGCCCTTCATTCAAATTCCTCCAGGCGAAGGATAGCAATGTCATTGGAGGATTTCAGGCTAGGGACCTCTGTCTGCAGGTCAACAACATCAGCGGTTAAGCTCAACGTTTTTATGTCCAATGATTTGACCCTTTCATTGTTTTTTGTAAGGTCCGTACGGATCAAATTTACATCGATCGCCACTGTATCCAACGGTATGCAGCGTTTAGAACGCAAGCATTACCACGGAATACCTTTACAACGCGGGCGTAACAACGAAAGTTGTTACCACGCATTGCACTGGGGGGCGCTCAAGGATAGTAAATGATTTAATTTACTATCCCAACACCTTCCCTACTATCCACGGGGACTGGTGTTGGAATAGTAAATTAAATTAATCAATTTTGCGCCCCCCAGCGCAATGCGTGGTAACAACTCTCGTTATTACGAACGCGTTGTAAAGGTATGCGTTGTCAATGTATGCGTTCTAACGTCATACATCCTATCCAACTTATGAGCAAGAGTCTCCATTTGCTTTCCGAGGGAAGACTTGATACCATCGATGGCGGCCATCACATCCTGTAAAGTCGGTTCCGTTGCCGGAGTCGATGAACCCCCCGCTTCCTCCAGCGGTCAACTAGGTCCACTGGGCGACCCCTTAACCTGAGCGTAGCGATCCATCACGTTGGTTTGGGTGTAGCCACCTCGTCTGGTGGTTTTCAACCTCTGTTTGTCCCCCTCCGATTTGTTCGCCATTTCGGAATAATCCCAGGTATTATCCAAATCAAGAGCAGAGGGGGACAGCACCCAACTGTAAGGGATGTCGACCAAGATGTTAAAGCAGCATGGAGTCGAGAAAGCGAAAGTCCAAAATGGCCCTCGGGCGAAGGAACAAAAATGGACAAAAAGACAGTTTACAGTGCAGTCCAAGGCCAAAACTCCAAACATTGTTCGGCACGCCCAAGTACCGATCAGGATACAGGCTTTCGAAGCGATTGAGGCGTCCTAAGGCCCGGGATCCAACCCAGATGACAAAAACAAAAGCGAAAGTGGAACTAGACCGACTGCCTCAGCTGCCTTAGGCCGTTGTTGTTCAATTACGCCCTGGGCACCGTGCCAACTCGGGCGCCGGGGTTCCAAGAGGCGAAGGCTGCAAACTTTCAAGTGCCACAACTCCGGTCTCCGTGGTCCGATCGGGAAATAAATTTCAGTTTTCACTTCTCCTGTGGTTCATCCACACGAAGACGTCAACAGCGAACATGATAAGTGACAGCATATATTCGGGAGTTTACGTGGGTCTCGGGAGCCCTGTGCTCACGCAGCCATCTTGGTTGCGCGTGAAGCTCCTCCTCCTCCCTGCATCTTTAAGAGTTATGTTGAATAACAAGATGCATAATTTTCGAGACCCTAATGAAGTGAGAAGTTTTATAGATCAGAATAAAGTATAGCCACATTAAAAAAAAGTGTATTTAATAGTCCATCCGAGGGTAGGAAAGCTCAAATAGAGGTGTAACATTATACCTCAAGAATGTTGGGATGGTTCCCTAGGGAGGGTGGGGTGGGTCACAGGTAAAAAGTTAAAATGTAAAAAAAAAAGACAACAGAATTATAATTTTCACAAAGGGTGGGGGAGCATGTGTTTTTTTTTTAAGTCCTCAATTGTTATAGCCTTTGTTTTGGTTTTGGTTTTTTAAGCTACCTAGTAAGACGCAGTCTGTTTTATCTTACAGAATGGCAGTTCCAACTAGATTTAGTCGACTGAAGATTATGACATGGAATGTCAACGGCTTAAGGGTCTTATCAAGAAGACAAAAAATCCTAGAATACCTGAAGCTTTGTGACTCAGATATTATCTTTATCCAAGAAGCACATCTTGTTAAAGAGGAATGGCTAGAAATATTGAAACGCCAGCTATGGTTAGATTATTGTATATGTACCTCTCAAACGGCCACAATAAAAGGTGTTGCAATATTGGTTAAAACAAACTGTTACTGTTTATTAGGGGAAACCCATGTGGACCCATTAGGTAGGTGGGCAATTGCAAAGATTAAGGTACAGGGCATTTGGCTGGCACTAGTGGGCTATTATGACCCTAATTTAGACGACCCAGCCCCTTTAAAAACACTATTTTTACACCTTGTTGAAGTGAATGTTCCCATCATCCTGGGAGGCGATTTTAATATTCCTTTGAATCCAGCACAAGATACTACATCTAAGAGGGCGGCGATAGTAGTCCCAAAAATGAGGGTAGCAGTAAGGCAACTGATCCAAGACTTAGGTCTTGTGGATATTTGGGTTACAAAGGGTCTTAGGGCAGGATCAGAAGCAGGGAAATATACTTTTCACAACACAAATCATGGCCATAGGTCGAGAATTGATTTCTTTTTAGTGTCAGCCTCGATCAGTGAACAAATTAGTAATGTGTTGCATATACCAGAGCACTTGTCTGACCATTCGGCAGTATCACTATATTTTGAGATAAGGGATTATATAGAGGAAAGAAGATGGACTTTGAATCGATCTTTACTTTCAGATAGTTCAATAATAGAAAAACTGAAATACACAACAAATGAATTCTTTCTTTTTAATCTTAATTCTGCTCCCTTAGATTAAATCTGGGATCCGTTTAAAGCGTATGTTAGAGGAACATTAGCAGGTATCAGTGCATGTTATAAGAAAAAGGAAAAAACAGAATTTCAGGCACTAGAAGAGGCAATTAAGCAGGCACAGGGAAAAAAATCATGGCCATAGGTCGAGAATTGATTTCTTTTTAGTGTCAGCATCGATCAGTGAACAAATTAGTAATGTGTTGCATATACCAGAGCACTTGTCTGACCATTCGCAGTATCACTATATTTTGAGATAAGGAATAATATAGAGGAAAGAAGATGGACTTTGAATCGATCTTAGCAGGTATCAGTGCATGTTATAAGAAAAAGGAAAAAACTGAATTTCAGGCACTAGAAGAGGCAATTAAGCAGGCACAGGGCAATCTAGAACATTCTCAAAATATAACCACCGAATTAGAGCTAACAAAAGCAAAGAACAATTTAACTGATTACTTGGAGATCAAAGTAAGACAAAGATGGGAAGCGAGTAAATTCGCAAACCATGAGTATGGGGAAGGCTGCGGCAAATTGTAGCGTGGAAAATAAGTGCAGATCAAGCTAGAAATATAATTAGAGAAGTAAAATGTCAAGAAACTGGATTAAGAATCACTGAATAGGGGGGGATAAAACAAGCATTTACAAAAAAATGTCAAGACCGTTACACAGAGAATTTAAACCCGGGTATGGGACAAATAGCAGCTTTTTTACAGGATATAAAGCTCCCGTATCTCAGTGATGAACTTAAGGAAGATCTATCGGCCCCTTTCACAATTGAAGAAATTCATAGGGTCATAAAAAGTTTAAAGAAAGGTAAAGCTGCAGGCCCTGAAGCCCTTCCCAACGAAATATACTCCCTCTTGAAAGAAGAATTAGCCCCTATTTTACTGGACTTGTTTAACTCCATTTATATCTCAAAACAAGATCTTCCTGCATCCTGGCAATCAGCCACAATAATTATATTATTAAAACCCAAAAAAGACCCAAAGCTTTGTGAATCAAATCAAAACAAATCAAATATTCATTTTTTCGGCTTTCATCTGTTAGAAAAACCATAAAAGTACATTTAACATTTTTCACAAGTAGAATAATTTTAAAATTTAAAAATGTTTTCATCTAGTAAAGCACATGTAAAAGATTCATTTACAACTATCACAATTTATAAAGTGCAAAGATAGAAACAGTTAAAAACAGTCTAAAACATCTTATGCTATACAGCAAATAGAGGAGAGTATAATCCTAGCATATAAATTTCGCAGCTTAGTCTAGGTTTGGCCTGTGTCTGATGACAAACTTCAGAAATGTAGCTAAGCTTTAGCAGAACATTTTTCATCCAAAAATTGAAGAGAGAGAAATGTGGGGCGACACCTTCGAAAAACCCATAGTTTTTAAAATCGGCATAAGCCAGCGTTTCCTTGGTTCACAGTAAAACTTACAGAACAGAATTGTGTGGATTGAGGATTGGGCAGAGGCATCATCACAGGGTCATGTTTGTAAATTCTTTACCCAATCGTTAGTTTTTGGGAAAGTGACCAAACAGTGGAAAATATCCAGCCTGAACCCTGTTAATAAGAATCTTTCATAACTATAGAAATTGAAAATTAAATAAGGTTGAATGGTCAAAGTAGTTTGAATTAATAACATATGTTGGACTGCTGTTTAACTGGCCTCATTAGTCAGCGGCAGGTATTCTAGGTGCGTCAAGCAGAGTTTTTTGAATGCTTTTCTAGGGAGTTCTGAGATTAGGATGGGAGAATAATAATATTGTGCCATACCCAGATCATACAAGAAGTTTTTAATGTAGGCTATCCATCCAATCTTGTGAGCGTTCTCTAGAAAAATACAATCCTGTATGAACCTTTGACAAAAAATAGTTTTATTTGATGACCAAATACGGTGCCATAGAAGGAGGGGTTGGATTTTAACTAAGTCTGTCAGATAAGACAGACCCAGTTCCAAGTGGCACGGGTAGGTCACAGTACCCTGTGGGACAGCGAGGAGAAACCTTAAAAAACTATTTTCAACCTTTTGTAAGGCTTCAACCTTCCTGTATCCTCACACGCCAGCCCCGTAAGTTGCGATGGCTACACATTTAGCCTTATATATCTCAATGAGTTTGGTGGGGGGCCTTCTTCCCAATCTCCTTGAGAAATTAACTAACGCAACAGTTGCCCTCATAAATAGCAATTTCCTCGACTCAATGGCCTGCCTCCAAGAACATTTGTGATCTATTACAATTCCCAGATACGGGTATGTGTTTGTGCTCTCAAGTTTTACATTGTCAATAAAAATAGCCTTGGTTTTCTTGGTTCTGGGACATGAAGACATAACAAAGGTTTTTTTAATATTAATTTTCTGGTCCAGATTGGCCATAAAAGTGCTAAATCTCACAACGGCATGTTGTAGTTCTAAGGGGGTACGGGCTAAAATCACAGCGTCATCGGCGTAGAGTAAGGCCGGTATTGGGCGATTGTTAATGGTGGGCAGGTCCTGTCATCCTTTTACCATGTCCTGTTCCAGGCCATTGGAATAGAGTGTAAAAAGAAAGGGGGCCAGGACACAACCCTGCCTAACACCTCTCTCTACCCTGAATGACTTTGTTAATTCCCCCCAACACCATACTTCACTCTGGCTGTAGCATCGGAGTATAATTCATGCAAAAAAATTACGAGGGGCTGCTCTACCCCCATATCCAGTAAAAGCTTTGTGATTCATATAAACCAATCTCCCTACTCAACTCAGATTACAAAATGCATACACAAGTAATTACAAATAGATTAGAGAGGGTGGTTGGTCTTCTGATTCATAATGATCAGAAGGGTTTTTATTAAGGGTAGGCACCTGCATGATTTAACACAAGAATTAATTGGTACAATTGATATGGCCACTGTAAATGCTAAACCCCTATTAGTAATGACTTGCGACGCAGCTAAAGCGTTTGACAGGGTTAACTGGGTTTTTCTTCAGGAAAAAATTCAGCGTTTTAATTTAGGCCAATTTTTTTTACTAGCCATTAAATCCTTATACAAAAATCCTGTTGCCCCAGTTCTGGTTAATGGCACCCTTTCACCTCAGATTATAATAGGCAAGGGTACCAGGCAGGGGTGTCCCCTCTCACCATTACTATTTGACATGTATATTGAGCCGCTCAATATTAAACTAAGGGAATGCCAGGATATTATTCCTTTCTCAAGCAACGGCTGGGAGAAGAAAATAAGTCTCTACGCAGATGACCTAGGGCCAGATGTAGGTGGCCATTTACAGGCCGGTAACGGCCGATTTCGGCCGTTACCGACCGGTAAATGGGTTTTTGGATTGTAGGGGGCCAATTTTACCGATTCGGTAGATTTACCGAATCGGTAAATTTACCGAATCAGTAAAATACCGAATCGGTATTTCTACCGATTCGGTAACTTCTAGATGTAGGTGGGACTCTTCTGAGTCCCAAAGGCCATTCAGATTCGGTATTTTACCACCCAATCCAATTGGGTGGTAAAATACCGAATCCAGGTGTGCATGCACATGTGTGCATGCACACCTATGCCATGTGACAGACAGACATGCCCTTAGGGCATGTCTGTGTGCCACATGGCACACATGCCTGTATTTGGGGTGCTAGAGGGTGTCAAAGTGACACCCCCTGCACCCTTGCTTGAATCGGTATTTACCGAATCGGTAAATACCGATTCGGTAATGCCCATTGATTCCTATGGGCTTCAATGCCCATAGGAATCAATGGGCATTACCGAATCGGTATATACAGAATCGGTAAATACCGAATCTTAACGATTCGGTATTTACTGATTCTGTAATACCTACATCCCCCCCTCTATTTTACCACTTCTTAAATACCGAATCGGTAAAATTCGGTATTTAAGAAGTGGTAAAATAAAATTACCTACATCTAGGCCCTAATGATTTTTACGGGCCACCTTCAAGACTCAATAGTAGCAATATGGGATACCGGAAAAAGTTTGGGGAGATATCGGGATATGCAGTGAATCAAGCCAAAGCAGAGGTCATGCAATGGAATACACACTATAGCAGTGACCAGATTCGGCGTGGTATCAGATATTTGGGAATAGAGCTAGTGCAGAAACTTGAATTAATGGCAAAGGTAAATTTCGATAAAGTAACATCTAAAGTCAAGGCACAATTACAGAAATGGGAGTCACTGCCTCTATCCTTCCTAGGAAAATAGAACCTGTTAAAAATGGTAATTTTACAGAAATACACGTTTCTATTTAATTCAATTTCTTTGGAGTTTAAGAAGGACTGGATAACTAAGGTTCAAGGTCTTTTCACATGTTATATATGGGCAAAAAAAAGACCCCGGATAGCTTGGCGCAAGCTAAGAACAAGAAAGGAAAATGGAGGGATTGCTACTCTAGATCTTTTGCAATATCAGAGGGCATTCCACTTAAAAATTTTCAGGCAACTATTGAGTGATACTACCTCTTTTACACCGTTATTTCAGGCATTGACATTAGGTTTTCAGTCGCAAGCTAGGTTTTTTTAATTCAAATTTGGGAACCCAAATTCTACAAAAAAAATAATTAAAAGTCCTACTGGCAGCTTGTAGAGTTTGGTATCAAATAAGAGTACTACTACGCATCCCCTATTATAGCACTTTGGCCCCAATATGGAATTCACTGGGAACTCCAATATGCCTATAAGACTCTTTTGCCGTCTCAATTCAAGAAAATGGAATCGAGAGATGGGGTGAGCTACTGGAGGGGGCGGATCTAATTTCAAGGCAAAAATTACAGGACATCACAAAGGGGGCTGTCTCCAAATTCAAATATTATCAACTAGCAAGTTGGGCCAAATCACTGAAAAGAGGTGGGAACGGTAATGAACATTTTGAATGTAAGGCAGCCACCACTTCCGTGGGGCGGAAAGAAATTGCTGAATGGTATTGGGCGCTGGTTCAACCTCATGAAGATTCTCAGCAGTGGCCTGAATCAATTTTGAGGAAAGAGCTGCCGAGCTACGATCGGGATACCCTATGGCAAGTATCTCGGTCTGTTTTATGGCAAAGTGTGAAATCTGCACCACTAAGAAAAATTCATTTATTTACTGTTCATAAAGCTTATTGGACCCGAGAAGATTATCCAAAATTGGTTCCAAAAGAGTGAAGTGCCAAAAGTGTGGGGAAGTAGACGCAGATGAAGCACATATGTTCTGGCGGAGTCCTGCAATACAAGCGTTTTGGGAAAAAGTAGGTGAGACAATCTCCGGTATTGTGGGGTTTGAAGTTAAGGTGAAAATAAACACTAACTAAAATATGTTTAATCCATTGCAAGGCGGCATCCCTGCAAAATCCACCTGCAGTCTTGTAAAGGGACCTTCTGGTTTTCCAACAAAACTCCTGGCCACTCTCTTTCTTTTTCCTATATTCTCAAGTCTCTAAATTATACATTCCTTCAAATGATTTATGATAGCAGTCACTGTTTAGAATTCCCTTGCTCTGGATCACCTGGTAGTGGCACTAGAGTTCTTTCTTTCTTTGGGCGTCACTATTTCTTCATGGACTCAAAATTTTAGTCTGATGTCACTCTGAAAGGTTGCTTCTATCGGAGTCCTCCTCATTCACTCGTCAGTTTCCTTAGAACCGGCTTTCCCCTTGTACGGAAGAAACAGAGACGTTAATAAAATGCAGGCATAGAACCCGAGTACCTCTGACAGGTGGTTCAGAACATGGTAATTATGAAAAGCTTCTGATATCAGGAATCATTTGGAAAAAAAATACAATTTCCTTAACAATTTTGATTTTTCAAAGAGTAGCAGGAGCACTCTGTATCAAGGAGTCCATTTGACAACCCCGACTTGCTTTGAAGAATATCTCATTAACTTTTTAGTCCCCATATGTGAGATTGAAACATGTTGGCAGTGCAGTGGAGTACTTTGGTTCTTTGTTTGAATGGACTAAAACTATGTACTAGACCCAAGGACACTAGATAGTACCCACACAGGGGCCAAAAAGTATTAGACTATCCCTTTATTAACCAATGGTCAGGGAAAAGGCTTACCGGAGTAATGTTCATATTTTTAAAATGCATGACTTCACTATTGAGGATTATCTGTATTAATGTATGTTTTTGTATTTTATTGTTCGTGGTTTTACTTTTTATGCATTATTGTCATAGTGTCAAAAGTATTTTCTTTGTGGAAATATATGACCTGGCTTACATAATTAAATAATGCTAAAAGAAGTGTAAGGTAACATGCTGAATGGAATCTTTATTTGGCCAACAAATATAAACTGGGTAAGAATCAGTGGTGAATGAGGGATTTTTCTTTTCTAATAGTCCCCTGTGAAACACATTTCACAACAGCAATCCTTTTTGGAAATTTTAGAGCATTCAACAAATCAAAGTACAATGGGCGATTTCTAATTGGGGTGCTAGTGGATGTCATAAATATTGCTGGGACTACAATGGTCCAAAAGCATAGACCACTCCAAATCCATATTGATTAACTGTGTAGATTGTAACACTCACATTATTGTCTAAGCAGCATGCTTTTGTAATGGTAATCAATATCGCTACATGTGCTGAGTCTACATTACACAAGTAAACTTACTCCACAAGATATGTCGATGTGCACACCCTGTATGCTGCTTTAATGGTTCGATGATGGTGTTTTAAACATGAGCCATCCACAAATAAAATCAAAACAACCAACTAGAGTGGTACATCTTTAATATCTGGTCTTGGCTAGGTACATAATTCTGTTACTTAATACACTCATACACAAAACCATTAATCTCTTCATTTTTATTTTCTTCTCTAGAATTGAGTGTAGCCGAGTTAAGTGTGTTGTTCTTTCCTAAAGAAATGTTTTCTGCAGCCAGGATTATTTGCTCATCTTTAGTTAAACAGCTGCAGCTGCAGGTGTTGTGTGTGTATGTGTGTGTGAGTTAGCAGTCAACTGCGTTTGGCACAAATTCAATTAGTGTGTAACCCATTAAAATTGTTTTGCTGTGTGTGATGGTCAATGTTGTGGCCGCAATGGTTTTCATACACCCAGGAAGAGCTGCCTCCACTGGATCTAGTGTTGCAGAAAAATAGGCAATTGGCCTCTCCGCATCACCATGCCGTGAGTACAGAAAGAACACACCGTTCTTTTTCATGACAGAATATATAACACTCTTTCTCATAGTAAGGCACTCCTAGTGCAGGTGCCTTGCACAAAGAGTGTCTCAGCTCTAGGAAGGTTTACATGCGTTCATCATCCCTGGATACCGGATCAGCCACACAATTTTGGGTCAGTTTCTCTAGAGGTTTCGCAATAAAGGAAAAATTGGAAATCCACTGACAATAGTAACCAACCATTTCCAGAAACAACATCACCTCTCTGTATCATAGGAGGGTTAATTTCTGAATTGCAGAGATACATTCTTTAGACACCTTCCTCATTCCTTTCTCAATCTGAGATCCTAATAAATGATTTCTTTTTGACAGTATTACATTTTAGTGGGGGACAGGTTATGCCCATTTTCAGTTAAACGATTTAACAATGCAAGTGTGTACAATTTACAGCCCTCTTTTTCTTTTGCTGCAATCCTCAAATCATCATTGTACTGCACCAGCACTGAGTCATCATGCAATTTTAAAGAGTATAAAGCATTCTTGAGTATTTGAGAAAAGATTGAGAGACTCTAACTACACCCTTGTGGGGTCCTACACCAAATTGAGATTGCATTTTGGAATCTGAATGCAAAAACTGCCTAGTCTCATGAAAAGCAATAGAGAAAGTGCTGAACACAATTCACTCAAGGTGAACCACTTGGCATCTGCTGGAATTTGGAATAAAGCAACTTTCTGTATTTGGTACCATAGGACAACATGGGTTCATTTTGTCATCGATTTTGTGCAGGTCTTGAGATATTGTCCATTTTCCATTTGGTTTGCGAAAGCCTATTGTAGGCAAGTTAAATGGATGCCCTTTGATTTCTCTCAAAATGTCCAGTCAATCATCTTTGCAATGACAGGTGGAAGTCCTTCTTCTGCTTCATGAGTAATCTTGTATTAAAGTGTACTGGAATGGTCTATATTTGGTGTTCCTGTAATGTGCACTGGTTCTGCACTTTTATTCAGGCATTTAATTCTTTAACGATCCAAACCTCTCTTTCTACTGTGTGTTTCAAATCTGGAGGAAAATCCGCAGTTGTGAGATCCAGACACCTGCCAACTTTTGTTTCTTGAAATTTTAATTTAAAGCCTACATCATCATCCTTTGTATGAATGTAAACACCATCCGGTGTGCAGGAAATTATACTTATAAACAAAAGATTATTTGCAGTTGGTCCAGTTTTTACAGGGGCATTTACTGACAACTTACTAGCCATGTGCTTATTTGAAAAGCCTCCAACTTGAACTTCTTTCCTCAGAGGTGTAGGTCTGAAACTTTCACTGATCTGACTGTGGATCAGGTAGTACCTGTATCAATAAGAAATGATATGGGATACCTACTCCCACATAAGAGCCATCCTGGTCTACTTCAAAAACAACAGTTGATGGACAGAATGCAGAACAATGTCATACATTCACCCCAGTACAGAGATCTGGGCTAATCCATCGTTTTTTTGCTCACCACACCACACCAGTTCAGACATGGCCATATGCAAATCAGCCTTGACCCTGTGCCTCATGAGAACAGTCCAGCCCGAACTGCCAAGCCATGTCTTTCCTGGACCAGAATCAAGCATCCTAGGACCGGTTTCTGGCTATCAGCTGTCTTCAGCCAGGATAGCATGACTCCATTGGCGGGGAGAGCACGGGACTCACGTCTGAGCATGCCCGTCCCACTCGGGGTGGCAAATGCAAAAACAACAGTTGATGGACAGAATGCAGAACAATGTCATACATTCACCCCAGTACAGAGATCTGGGCCTAAATCCATCGGTTAGTTTTTTTTTTGCTCACCACACCACACCAGTTCAGACATGGCCATATGCAAATCAGCCTTGACCCTGTGCCTCATGAGAACAGTCCAGCCCGAACTGCCAAGCCATGTCTTTCCTGGACCGGAATCAAGCATCCTAGGACCGGTTTCTGGCTATCAGCTTTCTTCAGCCAGGATAGCTTGACTCCATTGGCGTGGAGAGCACGGGACTCACGTCTGAGCATGCCCGTCCCACTCGGGGTGGCAAATGCAAAAACAACAGTTGATGGACAGAATGCAGAACAATGTCATACATTCACCCAAGTACAGAGATCTGGGCCTAAATCCATCGGTTAGTTTTTTTTGCTCACCACACCACCCCAGTTCAGACATGGCCATATGCAAATCAGCCTTGACCCTGTGCCTCATGGGAACAGTCCAGCCCGCCGAACTGCCAAGCCATGTCTTCCCTGGACCGGAATCAAGCATCCTAGGACCGTGTTCTGGCTATCAGCCGTCTTCAGCCAGGATAGCTTGACTCCAGGACTTCTAGGACTGCACCAAGCAGAAATCCTCCTCACTTCAGGCAGCGCCATTCTGCCTGACTAGATCCAGAACGGACTCCGAGTGTAGGAGCTACTTGTGGCTAATTATCATGAATTGCTTCATATTTTTACTGAAATGTTTTATTTGGTTGGAATCCTGATGCATTATTCTGCACAGGCTATTGTAGGTCTGGGGCTGAAGGCATATTCCCATTGAAATGCTTTGTATTCTAAATGTTCTGCACAGATGCTAGTAAGCCTGAGACTATTGACTGCACCGTCCCATTCTCTGCCATTGGAATATATTTCCAATTCCCATTCTGCCACATGGGATTCATTTGAGGGACCATTTGTGTCTCATTTTGAAATGTATTCACATAAATTATCCAATTTCTTTTCCAATGCCCCTCTCTACCACAAATGTGACATGCTCCAGATTTCATTTAAATATGGTCAGCATTATTAAAATTATTAATAAAACCTCCACCTCAAGAACCACCATTTCCACCTCACACACCACCTCGAAAAGTATATTGACCTCATGTCTGAAAGATCTGAGTCTGGACCACCTTCAACTTTTCTTTTGTCAATTTATTTTTAGCATCACAATTGTCCCTACAGTACTTTGTGCAGACAGGTATTTCATCATCTGATTTTGCTCGCCATCAAATCACACTCTGCTGAAGATGTATGCTGACCTCCGGACGCAAACCAAAACATAAGTAGAAACAAATCCTGATACGCTTTCCTTTGAAGGATCATCAACTCCACTGTGTTGCCTATAAGTCTGTATCAAACTGTTATGATATGCCTGAACTGATTCATCTGCATGTTTGCATCGGTCTCATGATTTTGGACCAATTGATCTGTCATGTGGGGCCTTTCCTTTCAAATGCTAAATAATGTGCATACTTTTACATGCTAATCGGTGAAGGCTTAAAACTAGGACTCTCTCTCTCTCTGCAGTTCTTTCTCTGGCTATTATATTATTGTCTTTGCTTGAAAAAAAAGGGGGAGATAGAGGAAAAAGGAACAAGAGCACTCGTCCTCCAAATAAACACATTGTAATCACAAAGAGCCCTTCTTTTGGAAGAAGGGTTTTTTCTTTCCACTCTAATGTGATGTTGGAAAACGGTGGCCTTACCTTAGATAACCCTCACCCACCAGAGTTTCCACTTGGTGGCATGCTACATCATTGTGTTTCTCCCGTTCTGCTATGTTCCGTGGGAGCACTTATTGTCAGCACAATATGTTTGGATGAAGTTTAAAGGTGTGAGTAGAGGGGAAAAGAGGAAATTAAAAATACCTGGATAGTAGGAAAAGATTCTTTACTAATAATGGGCTCAGATGCTATTGGACGGTGTAAGGGACCTACAATGTCTATCCCTATCCTCTCAAAGGGACCCCCAACCAATGGAAGTGGGATTGAGGAGGCCTTTTTTAGTGCCACGTGGCTTACAACTGCTTGGCAGGTGACATAGGAGCGACAAAACTCCTTGTCATCTTCAGACATGTGGGGCCAGTGAAAGTGAGGGACAAGCCTGTCTCAAGTCTTGCTTTGGCTAAGATTTCCCGCAAAAGGAAATGTTGTGTGCCAGGTTCAATAGAAAAACCCTGAATTTCTGAGGTATGACCAACCTCCTGGTGGCACCAGGCTTGGGGTCTCTACTTTCAGAAAATAGGAATCCATCTTCCCAATAAGTCCTATGGGACCCACTGACATTCTCTGCTTCCACAGCATCAGCTTGCTATCTGAGCTGTTCAAGAGAGTGGCAGGGTTTCTGCTCTAGACCCAAGTCTGCCCTTGAAGGTCCCACTGCACCTTAAATTTTTGCCATTTCAGGCCCAAGTTCCTCTGGGACAGTTCCTTCACAGAGGCTGAGGTCAACTCCCTCAGTAGAATGATCCTCACTCGGAGTCTGGGAGGTGGATAAATACTTACCCTTCCTGCTCCATCTCTTGGGAGCTGGTTGGTCTATTATTTTAGGATCCGGGGCTCCGCCTATGCTTATTCTCTTGACCCAAGCCCTAGTGACTGCAAATGCTCTGACTGAAATGCCCATCATCTCTGCATGTGTCCTGAACTCCACCTTAGACCAGGCTGAAGGTTCTCAATCATTGCCCAGTAGACAGTCCACAGGTAGGTCTGAGTAAAACCACAACTCTCTTTGGGCCAGTTACCCCTCTCCAGCTGAGATTAACAACTGCCAAGGAATTATCTGTACTGACATTGCTAACATTGGTCACTTGGTACACCTGACCAAATATGATCTGTTCAGGGGACACAAATGTCTATGTCACCATAGCGACACTGGCCCCTGTGTACCTGTAAGCTACAGCTTCCTGACCATTGATGAGAGGCTGTTGTCTGTACTTGCGCAAGTTAGTGGGACTTACAAGTAAGGTCAGAACCCACTTCAGAACCCAAGAATAACCCTACTAATCCCACTGGGGCACTACTACTACCTATGCTAGTGCTAGGGGTGCTATGTGCTTTAGGAGCAGTAGTAGTAGTATCCTTGGTCACAGACTTAGAGCAATTGGAATCTTTTGCCCGTTGCCCTTTTGCCTTACAGACATAGCACCAAGGTTTCTTGTTTAAAGAGGAAGAGGTCAGGGACCCACCCTCTGAGGAAGTCTTTTGGGGACCTCCTGAAGACTCTTTCTTGTCTTTACCTTTCTCTCCTCCCTTCACTGGGTCTGGTGGGTCCGTGGACTAATGCAACCACTGCAGGGGCCTGTGTTCAACCTAATGGTCACAGGTTCAAATCCCTGCAGGTCCACTCAGCCTTTCATCCATTTGAGGTCGATAAAATGAGTACCATTGAGTTAGGTAACAGTAAACATCTGTTATTCAGCACCAGGACACCTTCATTTAATCGTGCGCTTTACAAATACACCTGTTATGTTATGTTCTCTTGGGCCTGGGAAGAATCTTGATTCATCTGGTCACCACCACCATGAGATTTCTGCTTCACCCTGGTACAGACCCACTTTTTCTACCTTCTTTCCTAATTCTTGGGGAGAAGTCAGATTCAAGTCCACCAGGTACTGGTGCAGTTGCTGATTTTGACGGTTATGAAGGATATGCTCCCTCAACGATAAATGTTATAGTTCCTCATAGTCATGCTTATTACTTCCATGAAGACAGCCTTCTAGAGCCTTAATATCACTGTCTACACACTCTACCCAGTCTTGAGTATGCGCCTTCTGTGTGTCTCTAAACCTAACCCTGTATTGCTAAGGGGTTTAAACAAACCCATCTATGAGGGCATTCTTCAAGACTGTGTAATTATCCGGATTTTCCTCCCTTACTGTGAGAAGTTTGTCTCTACCTTTGTTAGCAAAGAAGAGCCACATGATTTCTATGCACTGCCCCTGGAGGGACCTTCAGGACTTTACCGGCCCTCTTTAACTCATTGCATGCATCGGACAGCCCCTGGCTGTCTGACGTCCCAGTGGGCATGTGCGGAGGATGGCCGAAGGCCGTCCGAAACACGCCCACTCATTAATTCCCCAGCACCGCGGCAGAATTTGCGCTGCAGTCAAGGGGTTAAAGCAGAGATTCACCTTTGGATGCCATCCCCCTCCTAGTAAGCAGGGACTGTCCTGCTCAAGTTGCTAGTGTCAAAGGAGTACTCCCTAACTCTAGGTTCACTAGTGCTGCCACCATGAGTCCTAATCCCAAATTCTTCCTCTCCTTCTGCACTTTCAGGGTCTCCTTATCCAGGGCAACTGTTCCTTCTTAACTCTGAGCTTGGCTCTCTCCAGCTTGAGCAGATGGTATCCCCTTTCTAAGGAGTCCTCCCTTCTGCTAGAGATGGTGGTCCCCTATGGAAGTGTGAGAAGAGGTTGAATTCACAGAGGAGGACCGACATCCCCTGAACTCTTTATAACCTCCCAGGTTAAATAAAGAGGGACCTACATCTAGGGACTTCCTCTGTACCTTATGTACTATTCCCCGGGGGTTCAGAGTTCACCAGTGAGGGGTCTTCAGACTTCTCCTGGTCAGTATCAGAATTTGGGTCACTGTGATTTGACACACCTGACTCTTCTTCTGGAGACCCCTCTCCCCCACCTATATCCACATTGTCCTGCCCGTCTGACCTATCAGGATTCTGGAGGTCATCCTGCAGGAGCAACTCTAAGAGCTGCTTTGAGGTAGGGCTGCACCTGTCTTTATTTTTTGGGATGCTGCCAGGGTCCTACGTTCCTGTGACTTAAGAGCACTGTATATAGAGGGTTGACCTCACCAGACTCACCATTTAAAGACATGGTACTAGGTGTAGTGTGGCGTTGCACCTACCTCCCCTAGTGAAAACTAAATTCCCAAATATTGGAGAAAGAGTTGTGCTCAGACCCTTGACAACCAATCCAAAACGTTCATTAGAACTTACTGACAATAAAAGTATTACATGTGGCTGGCTAGTGATGGTTTTTCTTGTAACGTTCAACTAGATTAAATCGTAAAACAGTGCAGGCTTAACTCTCAACTGCTGCACTCCAATGTAGGAGGCTGGCTTAGTATATGGTGCACATGTATTCAAGTGGTGCACCCTTGCACTAAGTCAGGCAACCCTTATGGTGATTTTAGTGGTCTTTGATAACCATAGAAAACTCTCAAAGTGATAGCTATGGAGAACAGGCTTCAGGCTTATCTTGAATGAATGTTAAGCAGCTTGGTTTACCAGTTCAATATGTATTGTAGGTCAGATGAAAAGTGGAATTCAAACTGCAAAGGAGAATAAGACTTAGACCAGAAGACCCAGAAGAGCCATGGACATAAGGAACCACCCAAGGTAAGTACCAAGGAACCCCACAGAGGCTCTGTGCAGAGTGGTAAAATAGCTGCGTGCACAATGGAAGTCTATGCAGAAGTCACAGTTTCTGTTTTGAAGAAGGACCATTCCCAGAGTACCTCGAAGTAACCCTTTGGAAGACAGAATGTTGGAGAAACTCTGCACTGTGGATGCCATGGGAACCAGGTTTCCTACACCAGTGAAGCAGGGTGCATGGGGTGAAATGATGGCCGAACCTGCTGTAGACAACAATGGACAACTCAGACAAAGATGCCTCTGGTGAAGACTCTGAAGGAGTCCAGTGGAATCCAAGGGAGGATTCTGGAAGTGAAGAACCTATAAGTGAGTATATGCCACTTGTAGGTGACCAGGAGGCACGGAGACACAATGCCCACTGATGTCGGGAGGTTCTGAACTGTCGTCTGTAACCTTGTCGCTACAGCTGTGAGGACCAGGCAATGCTGAGGAAGACCAGGAGATGTTCACAAACTGACCTACGTTCGATGTCTGTGACTAGGTGATCGGTGTCCGGTGGGAGCACCAACCAGTCTTGGCAGCCGCAACTGGTGTGGAAGACAAAGAAGGAGCAACGTTGGGACCAGCAATGTCCAAGGGACTCACCAACAGCAGGAGAGTCAGAGCAGGCCCCGATCAAGCAGGAGAGCCCACTGAAACAAGAGAAGATCCTCAGGAGGACCGACAGGCTGAAGCCAAAGGAGTAGCAAGGGAACCTCGAGCAGCTCATCAAAGATGAAGGCCCACGTTGCAGAGGATGCAGTGAGGACATAGATCTTGAAGGGAAGAGATGCTGGAGGCTGGGGATTCTTGTAGCACGAAGATCTCTGGAGTGCAGAGCCAACAAGCCTGGCAATGGCAAATGAACGCAGTGCACAGGGTACTTGGTCCCAGCAGTTCCGGTGAGGGATACTGGCCTAACAATTTCAGAGAGGGCAGGTCATTCCTCTGAGAGTTACTGAACCACCAACCTGTGCTGCTGGGCCTTGGGAACGCAGTGGGATGACAGGAGCAGCAGACCGGTCAGTTTCGTTGTGGTGCCTGCAGATGCAGGGTAGTGACTCCTTCACTCCAAGGGACATTTCTTCGGATGTCCTTGATGCCCTCTCTGTTCTGTTGAAGAACCTGTATGAAACATAGACACAGACGATGAAGAAGACTTGAAGAACAATAAGAGCAGGAGCAGCAGGAGCCTTCCTTGGTGCAGTCTCAGTTCTAGTCGAAGTCCAACGAAGTCCAGGTGTCCAGACGGCTGAAGAGTGATTTAGTTTCTGTGTTGAGTCTTGTCCCACGATGAATCTGACAACCCACCCACAGGGGAGCCCTTAAACACCCTAAGGAAAGGGTTAGGACAACTCTGGGGTCCCGCCCAGAGGAAGAGCTAGACAAAGGGGAGGATATTCCCATGTCCTTTGCCCAGTTTAACGCCAGAGCAGGAGCCAAAGGTTCCCTGAACTGGTTCAAACTGGAGTATGCAAGGAGGACACCAAATGTGCCCTTCACAGCAGTCTAGTGGCACTGACAAGCATCCCCACCCCATCCCAATACACTAAGTCCTGTCTGGGAGGTGGTCACACCTCCCTATGACAGGAAACATATTGTTCTACCTTCCCCTGCTTGAGCTCAGCTCAGCAGCAGGAGGGCAGAATCATGTCTGTGGTCGGCAGCACTAGCTTGCTTGAAGACCCTGGAAGGCTGGTACCGGGAGTACAGGGTAGTTCCCTTGGAGACCCTCCAGTACATGGGATCATACTTCCAACACTGGAATCGGTGTTGGGGTATGATTCCACCATGTTTCATACCAAACATGACCAGGTTCAGTGTAGCCACTATATATTTAGACATCTCGTAATGGCTGATGTCCACTATATGTCTAAAAATGGCTGACTGCATTTACAAAGCCTGGAGAATCGACTCTGGGGTTGGTAGGGGTGTCCTGTTGCAGGGGCACACTCACAATTATAATCAAGCACCCTGCCCTCAGGACTGAAGAGCGTGTCATAGGGATGATTTATAGTTTTTACGTGCAGTGACCTCAGATATCAGAAAACGTATATCTGTTGTGAGAGGTGCAAGTACCAATTCACACAGGCTGCAATAGCAGGCCTGTAATCACAGTTTAAGTGGATTCCCATGGGAGGCATAATACATGATGCAGCCCATGGGAGACCCCTGGAATACCTATGCCCTGGGAACCTCAGTACAATATACTAGGGACTTACAAGGGTACACCAGTAGCTAATTGTGGAGGTATCAAAGTACTAGTGTCAATTTAGGGGAGAAACCACAGTTGCTGGGGTCCTGATTAGACTAGGTCAAACACACACTGACATAAAGCAAAAAAGTGGGGGTAACCATGAAAGCAGGTCCTACTTTTGTACAGGCTGCAAACTGTGATCCCTAACCGGCAGTGGAATTTCCAAAATAAAGCAGCTGTTATAATGTTTCAGGTTACTGAAGCTGTATGGATTTCATTGTATGATGCAATACAACAGGGTTGGGCTAGCAATGCTCCAAACATAAACCAATCAAACAATCAACAATATGCTTCTAGAGAAACCTACTTCCTAATGTGTTTCATTGGTTTGGTTATGTATAACTAATTAAGGAAACAATTGACATGTTATGTGACACAACAATACAATGGTTTGTTCAGTTAATGAATGGCATACATAGAACAACAGCAGGCAACCTTTGAAAATTACAAAAGTAAAGAACAACCTGAGCATTACTTCCACAAGAGAACTAATATTATATTTTGTATTGGTACAGACACCACATGAAGACTTCGTTTTTAGATGATTTTCCTGAAATGGAACAAGAATAGGCACAGAAAGAGAGGGAAAGGCTCACTTACATGTAGTAAATGTGCACTAGTATTCTGCAAGTATGATTAGCTGTCAATACAAGATGGCTGTGGCCTAGTCACACTAGCTGAAACACATTTTAAATTTAAATTAAGCATTATTTTCTAACATGTAAAAACCTGCCTATGCTACACAGGCGGTTTCTGGGTCAGTCCTCTTCCTCCACTGGTCAACTGTCATTCACATTTTGCTTCTGTCACAACAGTACACAGCATAGGGCAATGGGTCAAGTTTTTAATTATTGTTACTAAGCATATATATGCTATGACATTTATAACCATACTAACAGTACAAAAATAGGTACACAAGCATTACAAATTACTGGACAAACAATTAAAACAAGTAACAATATTTCCAATAATTTAAAAAGCCTACAATGTACTCAATTATAAAATTTGAGCTGAAACATTTTCATTTCGCTAAAAGACGTGCTACACAGACATCAAATTGTGGCACGCTCTTATGGACAATAAGACATCAAAACATACACCCCGGAGTAACACTGGTGATACTTCATCATATCAAAGAAGGATAAAAGACACTAATGAATGTACAGGGAAAAGTACTAATATAATCATTAGGGGGCATGGGGCGAGGCTTTCAGTTCCCTTCTCATTACAATCCAGGCCAGTGTATACAAGTCTGTCTATGCATATGTTTTTTAACAGGTTACAATCAAGAACTGCTTAAACAGCGGTACAAACTATTAAAAACGTAATTCCTTAGTTTTTGTTCAAAAACAACAGCAAATGCTCTAATGTTGCCTGGTCTCCAAACTCACAGTCACAGCGATCGGAGTTGGATTGGTTAGCAGCAAAGGTGTCCAGGTAGAACCTGATTGGTAAAGTGCCAAGTCGAAATTTTAAGTATAAAGTTAATCGTACATCAGGAGTAATTTAATTTTTATATTGTGTCGTGCCCAACAATTGCTTTACTTGCAAATAATTGTGGGTCATCTTTGAGGAGCGTGCAAGCTCCGTGTAGGACTTGAGTTTTGAGCTCATAAAGGCATCTTTGACCATATAAGCTTTGGCACGAACAATAAAGTCTGGGTCTGACCAGATATCACAGAGGCCAAGTACATTCAAGCATTTTTTTACGTGTATTGCAAGAGATAGTATTGACTTTTTCCTGGGGCTGAGGTTTCAAGTGCCGCTTTCAGATAAGACACCCCTGATTCTGAGTTAAACCTAGCCAATACAACACTGAGGGCAACGATATCAGAAATGGGCACCAGTTCCAACTCCAAGAACAGAGGGAGAAGCGACATGCTTTGGCCCTTATTTAGAGAGTTTTATATAGCACTGGCAAGACCCATGGGTATCGGAGTGCTTTACAGCATTTATACATGCAATAAAACAGACAGCTGTAAGTAAAGGTAAATAACAGAGTTGAGTGTAACTGGAATTGTAGGCTGCTAAAGAGTACTAGGATTTACTGTCTAGAGGTTAAGGTGCCGATCGAGGAGGAGATCATTTGGCTTTCTCTTAAAGATCATGAAGGAGGGGTTTGTTCTGATATCTACTGGTAGGAAGTTCCAGATTTTTTGGGCCTTTCTCAAGAAGGAGCGAGCCAAGGGTTTTGTGTTTATGTTTCTTTGGGGGTATGCGAAGTAGGTTGTTGTTGCTTCTCAGGCTTCTTGACTGGCCTGCCTTGGTGAGTTTGGATGCCAGGTATGCTGGTTTACCAGTGCAAAGGACTTTGTGGGTGAGACAAGCTGTTTTGAAGTGACAGCGAGCTTCAATTAGGAGCCGTTTAAGATCTTTCACGGAGGGGGAGATGTGATTGTGCCTTTTGGCTCCGGTGACCATCCTTGCTGCTGTATTTAGAGTTGTTCTCAGGGGGGCTAAGTGTGATTTCACTGTGCCTGTGAGGGTAGCGTTCCCGTAGTCTAGTCTGGACAGAACTAAGGCCTGCATTGCAGTTTTGAGATCAGCCAGTCAGTCAAAACCACTTTGTTCGGTTAATAAAAACCATAAAAGTACAACACATATCACATATTACGCAACACAATAAAAACATCTAAAATACAAATCATCAATAAATATGGGTGACCTAAAAAAGTGAAAAAAGGTTACAAAGCCAGATTTCATTAACACACATAAAAACCCAAGTTGCCATTAGTACATATATGGTAACAGATCACCTCGATAACAACAATTCAGAGTTAAAATGCCAGCATAAGTATGGTAATCATTTAAGCGTTATCGGGTACTCTTAAAACACTTGTCATAGGATACCTTTTTCTCCTAAGTCTTACAGCTGCGACTTTCAGCATCTGAAGATAGAGTAAGGCGGGTCTGACCTGTATAAAACCTTTTCCCCTTAAAATGGGAAATATACCTCCTACGAACAACACTGTAATAATCACAAAACATTACAAAATGCATAGTGTCCTGGGTTAAGAAATTGTCACATGTGCAAGGGCCTAAATCACACACCCTGCTCCAACCTTGCAAGTCTCCTAAGAAAAAGTGAATCAAGTTAAAATGAAACCTAGTTAAAAGCAGGCGATGGAAGGGCTTAGTGAAAATTGTCAAATAAGGTTCGATCTGGGGAGAGGTTTTTAGCAAGAAATAGTCTTTTACTGAAGATTTCGTTATCTCAGTCGCCTCTCTCTCTGCCAACACTAAATTCAAAAAATGTGTTTTTACCCACACCAGGTACTCTTTTCTTGTTTTATCCAGAAAATCAAAGAGATCTGGGCGCCCTAGTTTGTTTAAGGTTTGCTTAACATATTGTAGACAATGGATACAGCTAACTCTCTCCAGAGAAACACAATCCCTAATGATCTTTTAGTTCAGGGTTGATTTTGGATTAATCCAGGTCTTAAGCCAGCAGACCACCGGGACCGACCTCATCCAATCTGATACATACCTAACACCTAACTCTTGGTGTATTAAAAAAGTTGAGGTAGATTGGGGGACCGACAAGAGAGTATGTTTAAACCTATTTTCAACTGTCTGTAACCCCTCCGACGGCTTGTATGCCCAGATGGCAGATCCATACAGTGCAATGGCTATGCATTTGGACCTATAGATATTAAGAATGGCTGAGATTGGCCTGGACCCCGATCGCTGTACAAAACCATGGACAGCAGCCTTGGAACTTACCATCGCATTTCTTTTTACTTTCTGTTGGGGGACCCATGAACCCCTCTCGTCAAGTAGTACCCCCAGATATGTAAAAGAAGTCACCCTGGACATCTCTGCACCTTCACAATAAAAAGTTTTTGGTCTTCTTTGTTTCTGACCCATAGTCATTGTATGTGATTTAGCAATGTTGACTACTAAGTCTAGTGATTTCATATAAGCCCCAAATGAGTCCAGAAGCCTCGGCAGCCCTACGGCATGTACGTGCCAGTAAAACGGCATCATACTCGTATAGGAGCACAGAGATTGCCCTGCTCCCTATTCATGGTATATCTAAGCTGGCAGAGTCTAAAAACGTTCCTAAATTATTTATATAGGTTTTGAGATCATTTTGACGGAGGAAGAGCTTGATTTTGTTAAGTAGTTTTAATTTGTATAAGGCATTCCTCGTGGTAGTCTTTTAGTATGAGCTCATGTTCAAGTTTGGGTCCAGTATGATTCCCAGCAATTTGACGGACCCAGCCAAGGATAGATTGTAATTTAGAGATTTGATTAGCTTTATCCACTATTGGACCTGGGGGGGTCTGTCAATCATTTGAGAGGAGAAGAATTTCCGTCTTTTCTTGGTCGAGTTTTAAGTGGTTGTGTGATAGCCAGTTTTGGATTTTTTTAAGTGTATCAATTAGTTGGTGTATGTCCTCTGGAGAGGATATTCCCAGGTAGATCTGGATGTAGTCTGCATAGAGGTGGAAGGGCATGTTTGCTTGCTTGATTACAGCAGTGAGGGGCTCCATGTAGATATTGAAGAGAGTAGGTAAGAGGACTGAGCATTTGGGAACACCTTTGGTTATAGTAGAGGTATTTGAAGCTGCGTTGTTTATTTTTATTTGTTGAGAGCAGTTGTAAAGAAATGATGTGAACCATTTCAGAACCAGGCTGTCCACTCCACTTCGTGCTTTGAGGGTGTTAAGAAGAAGCTTATAGTCGATCATGTTGAAAGACGCAGATAGGTCTAGGAGGATGATCAGGCAGCATCGGCCGGCATACGCACATTTGTAGATGTCATCCGCTATATTTAGTATAGCTATGTATGGGCTACAGCCCTTTCTGAAGTCTGATTAGTGAGAATTCAGGAGATTGTTAATGCTGATGTGCTGGTTGAGTTAGAGTAGGACACATTTCTCAAGGATTTTAGCCAGGAAGGTAAGGTTGGAGATGGGCGTGAAGTTGTTGAAGTCATCAGGGTCTGATTCCATTTTTTTTGTAGTGGAGTGTAAGGGTGGACGAAGTTGGCGGAGTACCACTACGCGGAATTCTGCGGAGTTGAACAAAAACTCCATGATACTCTGTTCCGTAACTCAGTTCCATCTCATCCCAATTAATAAAACAGAAACCTCACATACTATCGTGCGGCTGAGCCTTGAATTCACACAGTGGTAAGTTGACATGAGCTTATTAGAAGTTTAAACGCCATTTTTCCTTTCTACTGCCTTTTGCACAGAGCACACACTTTATTAATTGTTTAGAGTTTGGCAGAGTGTTTTGCTTCACACGAGGATAACATGTTTTTCTGCATTAGTAGCCTTGCTTGGTAAGCTCAGTCTGAACAGTGAGTTCTTAGGCCTTCAAGGTTATTTCAACACTGTGGTTTGCTGTTCGGACTGATCAGTGCACATTCTAGACATAACACATATGCAGCTGCGGCGACCTCAGATACTGGTGGCTTTAATAATGCACTGTGTAGGCATTACTGAACACACTTGGAGAACATTTGTATGCTGAGAGCTGGTACAGAACTCGATGTGATCCACTTCTGCATATCTTGAGGTATGGGGTTGCCTATGTAAGCCCAAAGAGACCTTCTGTAGTTATAAACTAACCTACTAGCAAGGGAGGGTGAAATATGGGTACTTGTTTAGCCTGTTTCATTTAGCATTATAACATGCTTTCTCCCTTTGTATTTTATGGAATAGTAACTATGCTGACAATCTTATTTCTCATAATATGTCTGCTTGTATTAGCTAAAATGCTGCACTTGAGATCACGGCGTTAAATAAATATTTTAAACTTGCACGTGTCTCCCTTTATTCCCTGTTCTGGACTGGTATGAGAGTATAGCAAAGGAGTGTACATGTTTTCCACTTTACCAGAGTCGCATGTTCTGGGTTGTCTAATCATTCGTTTCTTTGCTATAGGACTGGGAGCTAATGTGACACTGATTGCTAGTCTGGTAGGGGATTTTGGGTCCTAAGGTGAGTTTTGGCACACCCTAATTCACTGAGGGCCTAGGTCTCTGTGCACAGTTCTGTGTATGAGCAGAATCCCTGCTACATGGTGCCCAACCGATGGTGGTCTTATTTCATGACGCTTCAGTAGTACTTATATCAGTCCTTAACCTCTTCACTATTGCTTCCGGTTAAGAGTGGTGACGGATAAACCTACCTATAGTTACATAGGTTTTTTCATGCTTGAATATTTCAAAACGGTTTCCTTTTGAATTACTACCCAGTTGTGCTACAAGGTATTACATTGTACTTCTTCTTTCTGTGTCACTATGGCTGACATTGACATACCGCAGTATAGTCGCATTGCGGTACGCAACCATTTGCAAGCTTATAATGTTGACTTGGAGGGCATGGCAGTTATTTTTGTAGTGAGTACTGAGGTGGCATACGCTTTTGAAATTTACTACTCATGGGTGATGTTTCCCACTGTGGATGTGGCTACTTAGGTGTTTCACACTATATGGACACAGGAGGTTCCGATTTCTGCCTGGCAACGCCGAGTTTGGTTTAATAGCGCCCTTCCCCACAGTTTAACAACTGCTAGGTGGGGTCCTTTGTCCATTCCAGGTGCTTCTTGGTCTGTTTTGGCTGGATTTACCCCGCATCCTCGTGTGGGGACTGTCCCCGTTGCTGATTTGCGGTCCCTATATAACTCTGCGATCAGTGTTATCAGGGCCCTAGTTCAATATATCACCCGCAATTTCCAGGGCGGGGCCCCTGGTGTTGCGGCACTTCCAGCTGGACCGACCGGGATGAAACTTAGTCCTGTGATGGTTAATGGGGTTATGGAGAAGTGTCCCCAGGATAAGGATGATATGCCTTTTTGGCTTGCCGAGAAATTTGACCAGCTGGAGGCTGTTTTTCCTAATTCGAGTCCCGTGGAAAAACACAGGATTCTTACAATTAGTTTGCCCGAAGCCTTGGTACCGGAGGCCGGTGACTGTGAGTCAAGGGGTAGAATTTTTGCGGCAGTGTACACGAGGTGCTTAGGCACTCCGTCAATGGCTGTCCTTCCGATGGTCATTAAACGTGTTCAAGATGAACACGGACCTGAGGCTGCAGTTGAATTGGGAATGAGACTCGTTGGCACATTTGACGTAGTTTCCGATCTCATCCTTTCTAATATAAAGGGAGATGCAGTGAACTTTCAAGTGGCTAATGCCTTGTGGGAGGTACCTGATGCTGACAAACCCCGACAGTTACAGAGAATAATTACGGCGGCTTATAAGACCATTGGCCGTAATAGTTTAGGTGTCAAGCCTTTTTCTACAAAAGAGAAAAAACCAACTCAGGCTCAGAAATCTGATAAGGTTGATCAGCCCAAATCTCAAAGGCAGAATTGGGGTAAGAACAAAAGACAGGGTAAGCAGCAACAGAAACAGGAGCCGCGTTCCACATCACCAGTGCCTGCGTCTACTGAACGCGATTATGATTTGCGCGACAGCTCTACGATTAAGTCATCTGATCGATTTCAGGTTCCTGATCAATGCTCTCCTCGTTCTTTACAGGACACATCAGCTTCATCGTCCGGTGGTGGAGGCAGCGGCAGAGGTCGGGGTGGCCAGCAGAGTCGCGACCAGACCCACCCGAAAGACAGAAAAGGCAAGCAGGACGATTCATCACAGAAAAGGTCCCAGTTTCAGAAAAAGAAAGTTGCCGCTTTAACAGCGTGATATGCCACAGATAGTGAGAACGCAGCTTCGGAATCTGACATGGTCCCTGACGTTGTTGGACAGCGCGGTGAAGATTACCATTGTCCGCGAGGTCCTGCGTCCATTACTGAAGGTGACAGCGACTGACAAATTTGTTGTTGTTGAGACAGCTGACACTAGAGTAGCTCCCCCTGACAGGCTTTATGAGATTGACCTTTTACCTGAAGGTGACATACAACGTACCCTAAAAGGGGTATTTTGGGAAAATCTTACAACTATCTATGATATTTTGTTAGCAGAGGCTGACTGGCCCCCACCCTTTGTTCTCGTGGCTCCAAGAGGGGAGGAGGTAATCCTCCCTAGTTTCGCACACACAGTGTTGAAAGAGCATGCGCTAAATTTTGCAAAGGAGTGGGCTAAGGCACTAGCATGGGCTTTGTACTGTACTCATTGTGGTTGGGACAAATTCTCCCCCGCCACGAAATTCCCTTACGGTCTATGCCAAAGCCTCAACCTCAATATCCCATGAGGAGTGAAGCGAAGGCTTCCGTGGCAGAAATCCTTGAACAATTGGAATATCAAGGAGTAATTGAAACTTGTGTGTCTCCGATGAATAACCCACTTTTTACTGTAACCAAGCCTGATGGTTCGTACTGTTTGGTATTGGATTACCATCATTTAAACTCCCATTGCCGTACCTGTGCAGTACAGAACACCAACGGCTCTGCTTTGGTGGATGGTCTTGTGCGAAAAAGGTTTAAAACCACACTCGACATTTCCAATGTTTTTTTGCCCACAACTTGTCTGGTCTAAGTTCCCAATGGACCAGTTTTACCAGTGGCGGTAAACAATGCCAATTTAGATAGCCAGAAACCGGTCCTTGGACGCTTGATTCCGGTCTAGGAAAGACATGGCTTGGTAGTTCGGGCTGGACTGTTCCCATGAGGCACAGAGTCAAGGCTGATTTGCATATAGCCATTGTCTGACCTAGGGTGGTGTGGAGTGCAAAAAAACGATGGATTTAGGCCCAGATCTTTGTACTGGGGTGAATGAAAGACATTGATCTGCATTCTGTCCATCAATTGTGTTTTTTTTAATTTTCACCCGAGTGGGCTGAGTATGCTCAGACGTGAGTCCCAGGCTCTCCACATCACTGGAGTCAAGCTATCCAGGCTGAAGAAGGCTGATAGCCAGAAACCGATCCTTGGATGCTTGATTCCGGTCTAGGAAAGACATGGCTTGGTAGTTCGGGCTGGACTGTTCCCATGAGGCACAGGGTCAAGGCTGATTTGCATATAGCCACTGTCTGACCTAGGGTGGTGTGGAGTGCAAAAAAACTATGGATTTAGGCTAAGATTTTTGTACTGGGGTGAATGTAAGACATTGATCTGCATTCTGTCCATCAACTGTGTTTTTTCCAATTTAGACGCCTGGCCATGGGCTATAAGAATAGTCTAGGCGTGTTTGCCCCCGTATTGTCTCTCTTTTGGAGGAAGTTAACCCTGATGCGTGTTCGTATGTGGATGACATTTATCTCACAGACGACGAAATATGGGCTCATCTGTGTCGTGTTGACTGCATTATTTGTTGTTTTGGGGACTTTGCTTACAAATTCAACTTTACAAAGTCTCACATTGCAGAGTACAGTGTTGTTCCTGGGCTATGAGCTCAACAATGAAGGTAGAGGATTGGCTCCTCACTTCTTGGAGAAATGCGCACAGCTGCGCGCTCCTACAACACTGAAAAAATTGCAATCCTTGCTGGGATTTTTGAATTTCGGGCGTGCATGCATTCCCTAATATGCCCAGCATATCAAGGCATTGTATGCTTTGATACAACCAACTTTTACCAAGTTGTGCTGGATGCCTGAACATTCAGCCATTTTGCGATCCTTGCAGGCTGATCTTCTAGAATCTAAATTCTTACTGACTCGTGATAACCACACCAACCTGGTGATGAGAATCGTCCCTGGGGCGGTGGGGTTTACATACCTTACTTTTAACGAAGGTGACACAGTACCTATCGCTTACAAGTCACACTTGTACACTTTGGCTGAAATGCGTTTTTTCACTGTGGAAAAAGTTTTGACAGCAGTGCAAATGGCGATTCTGAAGGAACGCGCACTGTCGCAGGGAAAGCTCATGTTGGTTGTTACCCCGTATCCTGCCCTGGAAGCAGTGACAAAAGCCAGTGTACCTAACTCTAGAGCTTTGCATCCACGGTGGATACAGTGGGCATCATCATTGACGTCTCCGGATGTCACGTTCATTTTTGATGCCTCCTTACAGTCGCAGGAGTTTTGCAGTATGAGTTTGTTCATCCTGCCCCGTTGACTATGCGGCCTTTGGAGGATTTCCATTGTATCATTTACACTGATGGTTCAGCGCAAGTTGCGCATGGGTCTAAGCACGTGTACGTCTCATCTTGCGCCATTGTGGTTGGTACCATGGTGAATGGTGAATTCAAGTCCGATGTCGAACATACGCAGACATTAGGGGACTGTACCGCCCAATTGGCAGAGCTCCGTGCTCTGATGCTTGCATTAGAGTACGCTGATCCTGGTGTGACTACTCTCATTGTGAGTGACTCTTACTACTGTGTCCAGTCTTACAATGAAAATCTGTTCTTTTGGACTCAGAATGACTTTCGTGATTCCAAGGGTAGCACAATAAAACATAAAATGATCTGGGTTCGAGTGGCTGAACTTAAAGAGCAACTGCCACTCGTGTTTGTAATTCATACTCTTGGTCATCAGCGTGTGGGAGTTCACGCTGCTGGCAATAGTTTGACCGATGAGGCCGCGAAGACAGCAGTTTCGACATATTTGGTTGCAGCAGTTACACGTTCCAAAAGTAAGATTGAGGATGACATCTTGGCAGCAATTGCTGCTACTTTGAAGGAAAGGAAAAATCCTACTGGATTTCCTTCAAAGTATTCTTATCATTTAAGTCGAGATAAAGTTCCTTATGTCAAAATACCGGACGTTGGTGACAGATTGATTCCCAACGCGGACCGCAGGTCCACACTGATTACTGCTGCCCATGAGGGTGTTGCGTCTGCACATGCAGGCATTTCGGCTACTGTATGTCAGTTACAACAACGTTTCTGGTGGTGGGGACTGTACAAACAGACGCGTGATTATGTTCTTCAATGTGACATTTGTCAGCAGATAAAGCCTTCTACCACTGCGCGTCCACCCTAGACACAGTTGTACATTTCTAATAAACCACTTGGGTGCGTTTATTTAGATCACAGAACGCCAACCGCCACGGGTATCTGCCTTAAGGTACAATCTCGATCTATCCTCCTTCATAGCCTGTTCCAGACACGATTTTTATGGTAGGCGGGAGACCGGCCTCCTGAGTGAGAAAAGGAGAGACTCCAGCCAGCGGTGTGCAACCTGAAAGACCCGGGATTACGTACGAAAAAGGCCACTTCCCAAAGTCTTCTGGAGACTACTAGACATAATCATCGGACCGGGGGAAAGAAAAAAAAAAAAGAAAAAAAAACCCTGGTCTTCTTATCTCCAATTAATTAACAAATCCCAAAAGGACAGATTTCTTTTAGTGCATGATCTAGCCAAGTCAGATTTTGATGTTTCGTACAATGACGTTAGCCAGGCTGCGTGTGATGGAGCTTTAGCTTCCACCCAAAATTTGCATATTTGTTGCCTTGCCAGAATGATGGAATAGAAAAGAAATTACTTTGCCTGCCCACTTAGATTTTCCTCAATTCCAAAAATTATTAATGGGAGAGTAATGTTAAGTGAAGTACTTAGAATTGAATCCAAGGTAACCTTTACTTCTTCCCAAAACAACATGATGGCAGGGCAATCCATAAACATGTGTATGTCTGAAGCTGCCACCAGATCACACTTGTTACATTTCTTCCCTGAAAGAAATTTAGAGAGCCTCAGAGGAGAAAAGTTGGCCCGATGCAAGGTGAACAAATGGTTACGTCTTAACCAGGCTGGCTTAACTATTTTATAGAGGAAAGAAAAAGATCTCATCCATAGGTCCTCACACTGGGAGGCCAGCTCATTCCCCCATAACTTTTCTGGCAAGACAAATTCCCCGTCCGCCTCCTCCACTATGCACCAATACCATATTGCCACCTCTTTGCCCCCTTCTCGTTTTTCAACCAACTGCTGTTCGAACTGGCAATATTTCCCCAGCTGAAGACCCTTCTTGTTTACCGCTCGAGCCCAACTAGCCAACTGTATATATTTGAACCTAGATAGGGCCATACCCACCTTATCCCTCAGCACCTCCCAGTCTAGTACCCTCCCCTCTACCAGCAATTCTCCCCATCTGAGTATCCCAGCCTCCTTTAACAGGATTGCTAAACTATCCTGCATACAAGGTGGCCGCCCAGGAGAATCCCACACCGGGGCAAAATTAGAATAATAATGTAACCCAACTTTCTTTTTAATCTGGACCCAATTTGATATAACGGACTGCAAGGTCTTTAATCTGACTTTTTTGAAGTATTTCATGTCTCCAAACTTAAATAGAAATCCATCCGATGAGATATCCACTCCCCCTAACATAGCCCTAAACATTGCCCCCATAGGTGATGTTGTGGGGGATTTAAGAAGCATCCTAGAGTAAGTCAGCTGAAATGCCCATGCATAATATAACAGATCTGGAAGTGCCATCCCTCCCTTTTCCCTCCTCCTTCTCAGCTTCTTCCAAGTCAGTCTAGCTGTTTTTCCGTTCCAAATAAACAAGTTTATTTCTCGCTGACTTTTTTCCAATTTTGTCCGTTCAAAAGTCAAGGGGATAGAATTAAAAATAAAAGTGAACTTTGGAAGAATGGTCATTTTGATTAAGTTTGTTCTCCCAAAAATAGAAAGTGGCAAAAATGCCAAAGATTTCAGGAGTTTTCTACATTCCTTGGCAACACGATCTAAGTTGGTTTGTGCAAATTTCCTATTTCTTGAGTAATACGTATACCCAGGTATCTCTTAGATGTTGTGAGTGTTAACTGTACATTAGGGACGTTCCAACACATGATCTCTGTTTTACTAGCATTAATATCATAGGGGGGAGGAGCTTAGCGCGCATCCAAGATGGTCGCGTGAGCACAGGGCTCCCGAGACCCTCGCCGCCTCCCGCATATATCCTGTCACTAATCCTGATTCAGACGACGGGTTATTAATGACCCTGCTGACAAAAAAGCTCTTTTCAGGAATCGATTTGGATGCCGGGAACCGGACTTATTCCTCCCTGAAAATTGACGGCCTACACCGAGGAGCAGCCTGGGACTCGAGTCCCCGAGATACCCAAGTGGTAATTGAACAACAACGGCCAGTGGAGGTTGACTTGTGCCCTTGAAGTACTTTCGGTTTCGTTTTTGGATCTTGTCTACCTAACCAGCCACCATCTGCTTTCAGGGGCCCACGGTCTAACTTCGGGCTGTACGCTTGCCCGCTGCGTCTCATATCCCAAGACCAACTTGTGAGGAGCCATTCATACCAGGTCTCAAAGGCCCCTCCGGGGCGAATCGCTCAACGTGGCGAGCAAGCCAGAAAGCGAAAAACGGACGACCAAAGTCACGCACCGAGGGGGCGCCATTCAAATAAATATTATGGATCGCTACACTCGCCCTAAAGGATCCCCCAGTGGTGGCAGTAAAACCTCAGACGAGACCGGAGATGGCTCCTCAGTGACGGAGGAGTTGACTTTGCGAGACGTCATGGGCGCCATTGCGAGCATGAAGACGTCCATGGGCCAGCAATATGAGACATTGGCTCTAAAGCTTGGCACGGTGGCTATTGATGTTAACCTGATCAGGACTGACCTGGCGAAGACCAATGAACGGGTCAAGTCTTTGGATGTCAAGACCGCCAGCCTCATGACCGACATGTCGGATCTCCAAACAGAGGTTCGCAACCTTCGATCCTCTAAAGATCTGTTTTCCCGCCGGCTGGAAGACTTCGAAAGTCGAGCAAGGCGCAACGTTTGTATCATCGGAGTTCCGGAGAAGTCCACAGAGTTGACTACGGATCTCCTTGTGGAGGACCTGATATTGAATCATCTGGCCCCCAAGGGCCTCAGTAACTTTTTTGCGGTTGAACGTGCCCACAGAGTCCCGGGCGGGAAACATAAACCTGCCGCTCCACCACGGCCCATAATAGCTAGGATCTTCAATTTTAGGGATAGAGACGCTATCCTGCAGGCATCGCGGGCCAACGGCCCCACGAAATCTGAGAATGTGACTGTTGGTTTCTACCCTGACTTCACTCAATCTGTACAGAAGCAGAGGATGGGATTCATGGGGGTGAAACGGAGATTGAGAGACATGGGATTGAAGTATGCTATGCTCTTCCCTACTCGACTACGTGTCAAATACAATGACCGGACGTTCTTCTTTGATCGACCTGAGGTCGTTAGTGACTGGCTTGACACTCTGCTGACACATCGAGACCGCCCGGAGCACTCGGTGGCGCAGAAGGTGGCCCGCTGGAACAGGAGTAAGAAGTGATGACCGGCACATGCAGTATACGGACTTCGCAGCAGTGGTTTGATGACTTTTTGTGTTTGTACATAAAATCGTACATACCCTGAGGCGGTAGGGGAGACGGGACTCTCCCTCCTTCCGGGGTTTTTCTTCTTCTTGTAGATTAGTTTCATGTTAGGGCGACAGGCACACTGCAAGTTGGGGTGGCTATTTGGTCTAACGCAGGGGTGCAGGGTGGGGGGGTTTGTTCAGGGGATCTTCTTGGGGGTGGAGGGGGGAGTTCATTTTATTTTGTTTTGTTTAGAGGCAATGTATCACTGTACACTTTGATTTTGGTGTCTGGTTCGCTGTGGGAGGGAGTCTGCCCTCATTCTTGGGATGGGGGGTAGGGGGTTGAGGGTACTAAGTTGGAGTGTCAAAGGTTTGGGGGACAGGATAAAATGGGAGGTAGTACTACAGTTTTTGAAACGTCTTTCCCCTGATGTATTGTTTCTGCAGGAAACACACTTTATAGGGAACACATGCCACGCAATGAATCGGCGAGGTTATCGTTTAGTCGCACACTCGGGATTCACTACTGGATCGAGGGGGGCGGGTGTTCTAATCAGGAGTTCCCTCCCCTTGGAATTAGATGATATTATTCTAGACGATAGGGGACGATATGCTGCTATCACGGGCAGATGGGAGGGGAAGACGATTTCCATACTCTCTGTGTATGTTCCGCAAGGCCTACAAACTATGACATTTGCTGATTTGGGGAGAGCGGTACTGGGGCTCCCCGATGGTATTTTAGTTGTGGGTGGAGACTTCAACTCTGTTGTCTATGGTAGGGAGGACCGCAACCCCCCTGGGGATCTTGCGAGATCACAATCTTGGCTGGGTAACTTCCTGGAGACATTGGGTCTGGTGGATTGTTGGAGACTGATGCACCCTGGACAGGCACAATACACTTTTCACTCTGGTGCACATGGGAGCCTTGCTAGGCTTGATTATGTCCTTGTGCCGGCAGTGCAGGCTACCTAGGTGAGGGAGGTCAGACACCTAGCCAGGGGTATTTCGGACCACTCCCCACTGTGGCTCTCCATTGATATTCAGCTGGTAGCAGAGGGTCGAGTGGGCCCGATTAATCCCTGGCATCTTCGTAATCCTAAAACCCGGGCTGTCGTGGTTAAATCTATTGATCATTAGTTCACCGAAAATGTGGGGTCGGTATCCTCCTCCATTTCACTATGGGAAGCCTTCAAGACGGTAATCCGTGGTCAAGCCCTGTCGTTGATTGCTTGTGCAAAGAAAAGAAAGAATGAGGAGGTAGTACGGCTAGAGGCTGAAATCACTGAATTGGAGAGAGAGTTGGAGTCTGGTGCCACGCAGGATAAGCTACACGCTCTAAGCCTCAAACAGTTTGATTATAGAGCTTTGGTGACTGATGCGGCCAAGGCTATGAGTCGTGAGCAGCAAGGGAGGCTGTATTATGTCAGAGATAAAGCGGGGAAGCTGATTGCCTGGTTGGATAAAAAGGAAAGATTGAATCGTGTTGTGCCTGTGATAGAGAGACCTGACGGAGTGCGAGTTGTGGACCCTGTGGAGATAGTGGAGGGTTTCGCACATCATTTCCAACAGGTGTATGCGCCAGTCTCAGACAGACCGGAGGAGGACTCGCATTTGTTGCTTAGAGATATCGAGAGCTTATGGAGGCGGAATTTTCCAACGATGAAATAGCGCTCGCTATCCGCTCCATCCGCTCTGGAAAAGCTACGGGACCAAATGGTATCCCCATTGAGCTGTATAAGTTGCGTACGGATAAAATTACGCCGTATCTCCGTGAGATGTTTCTGGAGTCGCGAGATGTCGGGTCCCTTCCCCGTGATCAGAGACTTGCGTCCATTGTCGTGGTCCATAAAGAAGGGAAACCCCGGGACATATGTGAGTCTTACAGACCGATATCACTTTTAAAGGCTGAACCCAAAACGTTGGCAAAGCTACTGGCAAATCAGCTAATAAAGGTGATCGGAGACTTGATACACCCGGATCAGTCCGGGTTTATTCCTCACCGCAATACCGCGCTGAACTTGCGTCGTCTTCATGGCGTCCTGGCGAGAGCAGAAACGTTGCGTGAGCCGGCCATCTTTGTCTCCTTGGATGCCACGATGGCTTTTGACACTGTGGAATGGCCATATTTGTGGGCTGCTCTCGCGAAGTTCGGTTTTGGCCCAGGGTTTATCGGTTGGGTTAAACTCCTTTATGAGGAACCGCTGGCCCAGGTGGTGGTTAACGGCAGGGTCTCGGAGTCCTTTGTTCTCGGGAGGGGTATGCGATAGGGATGCCCATTGTCTCCTTTGCCCTTCGCGCTCGCTTTAGAACCCCTAGCTGCTTGGTTGCGGTGGGAACCATCGCTTAAGGGTATTAGGTGGACCCCCGACTTTGAAGACCGAATATCGCTATATGCAGATGATATTCTGTTATACCTCACTTCCCCTCGGAAGTCCCTGGGAGGGCTGTTTGATGTGCTTAGGTCATTCGGAGGGAACTCCGGTCTCGTGATTAATTGGGCTAAATCTAGTGTTTATGCTCTCACTGGAGATATACCCCCCCATGCCGCGTTTCTGCCCGATACAGATATCGCAGATCGGTTTTAAATATTTGGGGATTTTGATATCACTGGACCCCGTGGTTCGATATGAACGTAACCTGCTCCCTCCGCTTCTTCAGCTTAATTCCGACGTAGAGGCCTGGTGTGGCCTGCCGCTGTCCCTTGTCGGGAGGGCAGCTCTTTTTAAGATGATGTCCCTACCTCGATTTTTATATGCCCTCCAAAATACTCTCGATCTCGTACCTGCTAGTTATTTTCGTGAGATAGAGAGCCTGCAGAGGCAGTTGGTATGGGGCGGGCGTCCTCGTATTGCTCTAGCGAAATTAACACTGCCCTGGTACGATGGGGGCATCGCGTTACCGGACATCAAACGCTATTATTGGGCATTCAATTGGTGCAATTAATCATGCTATGTACAGCCCTATGCCAAATCCCGCCTTTTGTTTTTTTTTTTGTTTGTTTTTTAAAACCTTTATTCAAAAAAGTAAGGAGATACATGCGCAGGCCCACAACCATCATGGCCGGCCGCAAAGACAGTCAATGAAAACATGAGAAATTTAGGCCAATCAGCAATCAGGATATGTTAAGGTACACCAGACGTGGTTGTGAGGCTCGCAACACAGGATGTGAGGCTTTCATTTTTAAATTTTAAAGGAAGAGTAGGGACTTCAACAACAAGGACATAACACCTTACATGAGAGATACACAGAAGAGACGAGGGGGACGTACCCCAAGTACAGTCGGAGATAGGTTATGGCTACAGCAACTATATAATCTAGACAGCCGCGGTGGTAATACTGGACAATAGGCAATATTACAGTAAACAACATTCCTAAATATCACCCCAGAGAGCCCACCCCCAAGAACAGAGAAACAGAGGCATGTTGAGATGTCGGAAAATGAAAAAAGGTGAAAGACCAAGAGACAGCCAACCCTACTAAAGAGGAAGAACCCTCCCAAAGCCGGAAAAGAGTGATAGGGACCATAGAACAAAACAAACTAAAATAACAAACCCCCCCCGCACCCGCCACCCTGCACCCCTGTAATGGCTACGGCCTAACCCACTAACAGCGTGCCTGTCGCCCCGGAACTGCCCCACAGAAGGGAAAAAGATACAAGAAGTGGAGGAGGAGAGAAACAGACACACTCCCGGACACCCGGTACCCCCCGCTGGCAGTGACCCCCCCAAAACACCTTTATCATAAATCAGAGCAAACAGTCGACATGATCACGGGGAGGACAGTCACCAATAAAAAAAAAAAAAAAAACACACACCCCCACCTCACCCCTGGCCCGGTGAGATACTCGGTGCTGTCCCGGCAAAAGTGAACTAAGCAATCACAGAAAGGTAAAGGGCAACCCTGCAAGCTTCACGAGGAGATCTATCGCCAAAGTCAGAACAAATGCAATCAAAGGGAGCATCTTAGGTGGTCCGAAGCAGTGGCGAGGAACGAGATCAACTCAAAGTCAAAGTCAGCCCTGACCAGTGCGAGTCCATACCGGAGCACATTTCGACCAAGCTACATCCATCCAAAGGCAGACAAAGCGTCCATGGCAATCCGAGGCATTGAAGGTGGAACAAAGTTCGGACACAAAATGGCGGCCTCCGTTAAACAGACGGGCCGGAACAAAGAAAAATGGCAGTCCCCATCGACAGGACCCCGAGACTCGGCATTGACGGACAGGACCTCCAGCGACGATACACCATCGGATGGGAAACTTGAAGGGAAGACCAGGCACGGTAGTAGATGGAGGAGAAGTGAGGCCAAATCCCCATGGAGCGAAGTCGGGCTGCCGCCCGGGCACCGTCAAATGGCGGGTCAAACCGCTCGACTGGACCACAAACTGCCGTTCAGGTGTTGCGGCGTCAATGGCCGGTCGCGAGCAGACATCATCCAGCTTTGCCGCCAGGGAGACACATGCGACAGTGAATTGCGAGCGGAGCGCCCCAATCGCTGCCATTACGGAACTCAAGGAATATGTGTTATCCATCCCCTCCATCCCGGGGCCCATGGGACGGAGGGGGACACAATCTCCAGCCACCATCGCCGGGCTCCGAGCACACAATTAGCGATCCCAACAACAGGGGCGCCCTGAACTGGCACTCTCGACACAGTCACCGGCCGTGGGTGCAGCCCGTCAGCCCCCGGACCGGGAAACGAGGGTCGGGCACACAGCCCCCAGCCACGGTGCAGGAGGATCGCAGCACGTCACAATGTGTCTTCTCCGGCACCATCCATCGACGAGGTCAAAAGCCGAAAGCAGAAAGAATTATTCAAACCTGGAAGACCGGCCACAGTCGCAGTCCCACAGCCGATGTTGATCAGTTCCAGCTTGGGTAGTTCAAAAATCGAGGTCCCGGCGTCAGCCCGGGAGTAGGCCGAAAATGGGACACGACATAACTTTGTCGCAGAATAAGGTAGGAAGTCTGGGACAGCACCATTGGCATCAGGCAACCTTCATACATCCAGGCACAGGGCGTGGGTAGAGGATAATCAACAGGATAGACGAGCCACCAGCGGAGGTCGACGGAGCCGGGAGCTTATGCGGCCATCTTGGTTCGCGGCATAGCTCCTCCTCAAATCCCGCCTTTTAAATGGATAAATGGCAGTTGCCAGGAGGAAACTTCAACAGGGCATTATACTCTAAATCGACGGGCAGGAAGCTACTGGGACCCACTGGAATTGCGGTGCGGGTGAGGGGTAGCGCAAACGCAGCGATGGGGTGGTCGGACAGATTGACCCGAGCGACCCCGCTTTACGTAGCTGAAAAATTAGGTAGCTTATGGACAACGAAGGGCTTTGAGAAGTGGGACCTCATTGGTATCAGTAGGGTAGGGGATCTTTGGTTCAAGGATAGGATTAAAACTTTTCAGGAGCTACAATCGGAATATGCACTTAGTGATAGGGAGCATTTCCGCTATATGCAGATCCGTCACGCACTTGGTTCGGTTTTCCCGGCCGGGACCGTGAACCCGGAATCTTCTCCCCTCGAAGATAGAGTGCTCGACGGACATGTTCCGGATAGCACTATTTCTCTAATATATAAAACATTGATTAACGATCGAACAGATTTACTTTTACGGCTTCGGGAGGCTTGGACCAGTGACGGACTGGAGTTGGATGATGAGGATTGGCAGGCTGCGGTATCTTCACCTAAAGAGGTTGCGATTCCGGCTCGTCTCCGGCTGGTGCAATTAAAGATTCTACATCGTATCTATATAACGGGTCCCCGGCTGCTGCATATGGATTATTCTGTGGATGGGTTGTGTAAGCGTGGGTGTGGTTTGATGGGTACCTTCCTCCATATCATATGGGAATACCCGGAGGTGGTTGTGTTCTGGAACCGTGTGCATGCTGTCATGGAAGAAGTTACAGGAGTTTTGTTGTTGCCTGAAGCCCAGCGCTGTCTACTGAATGTATGGGAACCGAATGATTATAATGTGGCACAGACTCAATGGGCTACCCTTGGTAATATGGTAGCTAAAAGGGACATAGCACAACTGTGGGGGTCTTAAAGAGCCCCTACGATTTCAGCTTGGAAAGAAAACATGGACTGGTGCATGTTTAGGGAAAAAACAGTGTACGTTGCACGTGGCAGACCTAAGAAATGGGGGAGAATATGGAATCAATGGAACTTATACCGAGGGAAGATTTGTACTCCTACTTTTGTAGATACTCCGGAAATGTCGCAGTCCCCATAACCGAGCATTCCTTGTACTGTATAGATTCTTGCTGACACTATGATCACCTCCTCCCGACCCCCTCTTCCCACTTTTTCATCTATTATTTGTATGTATTGCTTCTTGATACGGCTCTCCCCCCTGGGATAGACACCCACCGCATAGTCTCTCTTGCCTCGTTAGTTTTTGGTTTCTTTTTTGTTTATTTATATATATTTAAAATGTGAAACCTTAACCTCATCCTGTGTACTATCCAATGATTCGCACGAATAGTATGCTGAATCACTGCCGGGCCCCCGGGCTGTCGGCTGAAGAGCTGTGTATTTGTGAATTATCATGTGTCTGTTTCGTTTTAGTGACGGCCGGCCCCTGTGGTTGTAGGCCCACAAATGTACTACTGCAAAATGAAAATAAAGGTTTTAAAAAAAAAATATATATATATATATATATATATATATCATAGCCAGAGATTTTCCCAAATTCTTCTGCCTTTTTGATTACTGTTGGGAAAGCTCTCTGCGGATCCGATGTATAAACCAGAATATCGTCGGCATAAAGAGCTATCCGCTTCTCCCACTCATTGAATACAAAGGGGGGGGATGTCATCTTCCTCTCTTAAAACTTGAGCAAACGGCTCTATGTAAAGATTAAATAAAAGCGGAGAGAGCGGACAGCCCTGTCTGGTGCCTCTGGTGATTTTTATCGGATCAGTTAAAGTACCATTGACTAACAATCTGGCCGTCGGGGCCCTGTATATTTTCTCGATGACCCGACAGAAAACCTCCCCCAGCCCAAACCTTCTCATCACCTCCACCAGATAGGGCCAGTTGACCTTATCAAAGGCCTTGGTGGCGTCTAAGATCAAAGTAGCCAATGAAAGGGAGAATGTGGATGCGATGTCAATCGCCCCTACCAAGTCTCGAGTGTGGTGTGCCAGCTGGCGTCCCCTTATAAAACCCCTTTGGTCTGGGTGGATTATAGAGCTGATTACCTCCCCCAATCTCGATGCCAAAATAGATGTAAAAAGTCGTTGTTTAGAAGGGAAATCGGCATATAGGATCCACACTCCGAAGGATTTTTACCTGGCTTTAAAATGAGGACAATCGTGGCATCGTTCCAAGAATCAGGAGGGTTCTCCCCCCATCAATAAAATACCATTAAGGAGGGTCGTCACTGCTGATGTAATAACAGGGTATATCCCTCGATATACTTCTCCGGGTAGCCCGTCCAGGCCCACCGCCTTTCCATTCTTCAAATGACCCATTGCTTTCCTCACCTCCTCCTCTGAAATCTCCCTCTCTAAATGGACCCTACCTGATATTTGCAAAGATGGTAATGCAATACCGTCTAGCCACCTATCCCTGGATTCGGGGTCGTCCCTAACCTCTTCCTTATATATTTCTTGAAAAAACTCTTGAAACGCAGTCCCTATATCCCGATCCGAGGTCCTGATGATGGACTCTCTTTCTCTTTTAATCTCTTTAATGTACTTTCTCACCTGTTCTGCTTTGACTTTCCAAGCAAGAACTTTTCCCGCCGCTTCCCCAAACTCGAAGTGGGAAATTTTGCTCGCCTCCCATCTTTAGGTTAACTAGCCTGAGGAATTCAGAGGCGGAGAATCTTTTCAAGATACCTAGCTCTGTGAAGGATAAAGTTGAAGGGGGCTGGGGTTCAGATATTTCTAGCGAGCAGGATAAGGAGGAACGTGTGAGTAAAGAGTCTGGAAAGAGAAGAAAGGGCAAGGCTAGGAGTCTATTGAATAGCGCGGTGCGGGTTACCCCTTCCCTTCGCTCTTTCTTCAAAGTGCTTCCGCAGGTCCTGGCTATTAACCCTGAAAGACCTGGTATGCCAACAAAAGGGGCTACTATGACTGAAACTGATTTGTCTGAAGTAAGCATCGGTCTTAGTAAGGGTGGAACCATAAGTAAGCCGCTTTCCCCAGTAACGCCTTCGCCTCTACAGGCCCTTTCTCTTGGGAGCTCGGCATCCCCCGTATCTCCTCCCTCCCTCTCTGCCCCTCTCACCTCCATCCCCACCCCTATTTTTTCCTCTACTTCAGCCTCTATCTCCACTGTTGCCCCTATCAGTGGTATTGATGCAAACCAAGCTTTCGAGCCAAATAACCCCATTGAAACTATTTTGAACACCATGTCAGCTATGAGGGATGAAATTAGGAGCGACTTCGCAATATCTAAGGCAAATCAAACCGAAATAAGAGCGGTCTGTGAAATATTGGAAAAGAAGGTGGACTGGTTGTACGAGAGAACAGAGTGTCTGGAAGGTGAGGTTGGGACCATCAAGGCAAATTTGGAGTCAGCAGAATCCAAGATTCAGACACTACGGAGGGAAGGGGAAGCCATGAAGGAGAGGGTTGAGTCACTTGAGAATTTTTCGCGTAGGAATAATCTGCGTATTTTGAAAGTCCCCGAAGGTAGAGAGGGGGGGGACCTAAAAGCGTTTGTGGTTTCGCTTTTGAGAGATTCTCTAAACTTGGATGAAACAGCCGAGGCATTGGACAAAGACATTCAGCGGATTCATCACGACCCCTTCCGCCGGAACCCTGGAAGAGTTAAACCACGTAAGATTCTGATGAATTTTCAAACATATACTTTGAAAGAAAACATTTTGAACCTTGCTTTGAAAGCAAAAACACTCAAGGATCCAGGCTTTCTGTGTGAAATTAGGTCAGACCTTTCAAAAGTAACATTAGATCGACAATGGGAGTTGGGGCTGAGGATGGAAAAGCTCAGGGCAGTAGGGGCCATGGTCCAGATGCGATTCACCGCTTTCCTGCGTGTAATTTACAACAATAAGATGTACAACTTTCGATCCCCATTTGAAGTGGATGAATTTTTAGGGACGATGGGGGAGAGCTCGGGGGGGGGGGGGTTAATGGAGCAGGCCAGGGGATCTCTCTCTCTCTTTCTGTTTGTAAAGATATAGGGTAAAGCACCGGGTTGGGTTAGGGGGGTTGGAGGTTTAAGCATCACTAAAGGAAAAAAAAAAGACAAGAAAATATGAAAGAAACAAAAAAAATGATCACTCAACATATATAATACTAGCAGCCCGCCCCTGCGTTGCCTGGGGCAAAAGGGGGCTGGGGGCAGCATTTCAGGCTTGCGTGCACTCCCACCACGGCCCCCGCCCGCCACAACATTGTCTGTGTCCCGGACAATGTCGTGGCGGGCGAGGGCCGGGGCGGGAGTGCACGCAAGCCTGAAATGCTGCCCCCAGACCCTGAGCCTTACCGCAGTTGCTCCGGGCCAACCTCCAACACCGGCTCCCTCCCGTCCCGTGTCCCAGAGCCTTACCTGAGCCGCCGCTCCTCCCCGAGCTCCTAACTTCACCGCCGCTCCTTCTCGTCATCACGTACGTTGCGGCCAGCGCTACGTCGTGGCCGTCAGCGTCGCGGCCGGCGCTACTTTGCTGGATATCATGGAAAATCATGGCCTGGCGGATGTATGGAGGGAAAGGTCAGATAATAAGATGGGGGTTTCCTTTCAAAATTTTAAGTACAAACATAAATCAAGAATTGATTATGCCCTCTTCAGCTACACCCTAAAAGATGCCATAAAAGGGGGTGGTGTACCTTCCCTCGCACATGTCAGATCATATGGCCATTGTTTTCGATCTCCATGGGGTCACCCATAAGAAAGAATCCTCCTGGTCTTTTGACCGTACGATCTTACTAGAAGAGGACGAGATCAATTATTTACTATTAGAGGTAAAGATTTTCCTAGAATTAAACTTGGACACTGCAGATATTAGTATAGTAAGGGATGCTTTGAAGGCGTTTCTCAGGGGCTGCATAACCAATTGAGCCACCCATAGAAGGAATGTTTACCGACAGAAAATCCAAAAATCCAAACCATTGAGCAGGAGTTGGCTAAAATAGCTCAGCAGTTGGGTTCTAATATGGCGCCATAGGAGGTGGTAGAAAAACAGGTCAATTTAAGAGGCCATCTTGAAACTTTATTACAAGAAAGGTTACCCAAAAGTTGCAGTTGATTCTTGCACACGCTTTGTTTGGGTCTGGCCATACCGCAGCGCTGATTTGCGAACTGTCATAAGAGACATGCGTGTCTTTGTGGGAATTTTTGCCTGTGGCACCTTCCATTCGGACCGGGTCCAGCGTTCGCCTCTAAGGTGTACAAGGATGCCATGAGTTTGTAGGAGGTCCAAGTCATGTTTTCGTCTCCATACAGACAAGTAACCCTATCTTTCCATGCTAAAATGTATATAGTCATCTCACAAAAGTGAAAATGAAAATATAGCAAGCAGTGATAGAGGTGATGATGTTGGGGTCCTCCCTAACCGAGGGAGAGAACAAAACTTGGCCTAGTTTTAGGCAGTCTGGCATAACTTCAGTTCTTAGGAAGCTGTTTATGATCATCGTCCAGAGGGGGTAATGACGTGATTAAGATTTTTTTCCACAGCGGCCGGGAGGGGGTCTGCAAAGTTGGAGGCGGGCTTTGAATTTGCAATTAGTTTACAGATGTCCATCTCCGAGAGTGGGTTGAATACTTTCCAGCATTTGGGTGTAGAGGGGGAACCTAGGACTTGGTTGCCCTAATTTGTCTCAGAAGGGGAGATCTTTACTTGGGAGTCGGAGGGAACCAAGGTGGGGTTTCCTTCATCTGTGGTGTGGAGGGTAATTTCTGTAGATGCTTGAGTGTGGGATTCTAGAGAAGACTTGATCATCGTGATTTTCTCATCAAAGAATTTAGCAAATTTATCACAGCGTTCTTTGGAGACCTGAGGAGCTTTATCGGGTGGTTTGGAAGTCTGTTTTTTTATGATGTTAAAAAGGTCTATCAGGAGATTTATTGCATTATCAAGAGCGCTGCGGAAAAAGGCTGCTTTTTCTTTCATGAGGTGATTTTTATAAGTCCTGCATTCTGATCTGAGTTGGTGAAGGTGAGTTAAGGATGGGTTTGCACACCAGAGTCTTTCTGCAGCTCTAAGTTTCCTTCTTTCTGTATTGAGATCTGTGTTAAACCAGGTCCTCGAGGAGGTGTCTTCAACCTTTTTAGGTCAAACCTATACATCGCTTGAGCTGTTAGGCGATCGGTTGTAGGTACTTTGTGGAGGCCTGACTCCTCCCAAGCCTCAGATAAGGTTTTGTGCATGTTCTTAAAAAATCGTAGCCTGCAAATGGCGACTGGTTACTCCCACAGAGTATTGCTGCAGGAACGAGCAGCAATGCACATGTTGCTTGCGTGCCTTTATCTTGTTGTTTTTGTCTGAATGCGCTTTCGGTAGAAAACACTTTCACCCTATGTAAGCCTTTTTTGTATTTACAAGTATTTATCCTTTTCTGATTGCAGTCGCATGATTGAAAGACACATTTGTAGTGCTGCAGCTCCCAGTGGCGCCAGTGCGAGGGATACTCACCGTGTGAGCAGCCTGAAGCTTCCTGGGAATAGCACCCACCCTGCGGGGATGGCTTGGAGAAGAGCTAGCATTGGCAGTCAGAGCCACCTGCTGCAGCTTTGCTGTGCCTCTCCAACCTCACTGTCCTCACCCACCACTCACCTTAATCACACAGTTAAGGTTTCTCCTATCGCCGAGCAGATCTCTCCGCAGACACCTCAGGTACTCGGCGATATTAGAAGGGACGTTGGGTATAGAGAATGTAGGTGTGCCCCTTGCCATTTCAGTGCGCTCCTTCATTAAAGGGCGGTTTCACGTCAGAAAAAGGCGTATCAAAGGTCATACTTAAACTCAGTGCACTGTGGAGGGCGTAAAAATGGAAATCTAGTGGCATGTAAGTGCTGTGCACAAGCACCAGTTAAATTACACAAAGGAAATATTTATTTTCTGTTTTTGTGGGCACAGGAGATGAAATGATTTGTCACATAGTGATGAGCCGACTCCAGACCAAATCCTGTTCCTAGGTACCAAATTCGGTAGCGTTGCTTGTTACGCCACATTCCCTAATTACTATACTCTTATAAAAAACACTGACTTTTTAAACTTAAGTTAGCCTTATCAGCGTATGCGTTCACAACTACTAGTGTACCTTAAAAATAAATGTCAATGAAATGTTCCCAAATACCAATATTCATTGTATACATGTAGAGAGGCAAAAGTGGGCACAGAGGAGCTGGAAGCAGTGAGCAGAGTGTGAGAACTCCCGGTGTTTGTGTGATTTACTGTTAAAACCTCCGCGCAGGCTCTGCCTAAGTTGGCTCCAATCCCGGATGGTGCTTTGTGCAGCTGCAGTAATATAAAGTACAGTTGACTGCACGAGGAGCACAACTGCCGGCTAGGCCCAGAAGAGGGAGCGGACAGACCCGCTTTTCAGCCTCCCCTTGTCTGCTTTGCTGACTGTCTCCCTCTTGCTCTCCCCCTCTACTTCTCTCTCTTTCTTCAGCCCTCACCACTGGCTGCCTTGTCTTCCCCTCATGGGTGCCTGCTGCTCCTACTCTGTCTCTGCTCTGCGCTCATGCCAATCCGCGGGGAGCCCAATGACTCCGAAATGGTTAAGGAGGAGCACCCCCAAACAAGCACCTCTACAGTGCTGAGATGTTCACTCATGCCATTACAGAGGTGCCGCATTTCATCATGTTCTTCACACCTTGGTAAATATGAACGGCTACTTTAATCTCCCCCCCCCCCCCCCCAAAAAAAAAGAAATTCCCAACCAGGGCTGCTGACTGCAAAGTACATGGATTCCCCTAACTAATGTGACATATTTAAAAGTCGCTCATAGAATTTTCTTTTTAAGGAGACTAAGGGCGCCAACAGAAGTTTAAAAAAAACACCTCTGCTGTTTCAGCACCAGACCATTCCATTCCCCCACCAAGCCTCCCCGCTGGGTTGCCTTTATAGCATTGTCAGTGAATAGCAAGAACAGACTATGCAGTTTCTTTTTGTGCAAGAAGAGTCAGGTTTATTGGGAGGAAAGAGGTTCTGTTACTGGTGTGCCATTCCTCATTAAATGGCCCCAGAGCCATAGATTCTTCAGAGAATCTGAAGCAGGCTTTAAAGGCCTATCTTTTTTTATCAAGAGTTAAAAACAAGCATTGGTAAAGCCGTTTGGTCAAGGTTTAATGCAGTAACGCAAACAACGTTTGCACATTGGAGCACTAGCATAGAGAGAGAGCCAGTAGGAGTGGATAGAAAGAGCTTTACCTGTAAAGAAGTCCCTCATACAGCTCAGTGCAAGCACTGGAGTGGCGGGGAAGTATACTCCCAAACAGCCAATACAATTATGTGAGATATTAAAATTCCACTGGGCTCAGACAAGGCGTGATTGACAAAGTCAACATTGGCTAAAATATGGTGGTCAAAGGAAATCAGTGGCTGAAAGGAGCGGACTGAAAACCAAATCTATGTATATTGTTAGCAATAGGTTTGTTTGACATCTGCATTGTCAAAAAACAGACTTTAAAAGAGGTGTTGTACTTCGAACATAGGTTTTACCTGTAAGTAGGTCTTACATGACCTTCTCATTTGTGCATATGGGTATTATGGAAGAGGTATATGTTGCAGTTGGTAGAGTACTTTTTTCTTAACATGGCAAACATATTACAATTCTCACCTTATTGATATCAGTTTCTGGATTCATCTGTAGTGACATACCTGGTCGCAATAATGTGTTCATTTGTTTCACAGAGCACCTTATATACACAGTATTTCCTCAAAATGTCCCACCCTCAGTGTAGGAGAATAGGGTCTGCAATCCTATGGTCACCCCCGATTTTTTTGCTTTTTGCTTCACTGGTTTACGACTTTCCCTGGCTGTGGGCCTGCTAATCAGACCCACAGCCTCGCTGTTCTCTCTCTAAATTGACAAGCATGTACCCTAGGTGCATTTACCGATTGGTACTGGGCCACCTTATCAGTCCCTGTACAGCATACCTTAGGTATCCAGGGCATAGGTGTACCCAGGGCCTACCAGGGGCTGAAGCATGTATTATGCCACCCCTGGCTGGCCATCTAAACAGACACAACTGGCTGCACGACAGCTGGGGCAAGGTGGTGTAATCACCCTTTGCTTTAGATATAGTATCTCTATATCTAACCCTAAAATTGACACATATATTCCTATCAGTCACTCCTATGGCAGGCCTTATCAATCCTGAAGGCAGAGTGCTTGGAATTATGTGAGATGGTGCTCTGGCATGAGCTGAGCCCGTTTGCAGCTTGCGGAACCAAGTCCTAATAGCTGTTCCATGTTAACGGGTACCATATACTCTTAAGTGCATTATAATCCTCGCGGTTATTTGCTAACTTTGGTATCGCATTATCAAAACATGTCGAGTAAGGTGCCATACGAATTGGAATACTACCCCCTCGACAATTCTGGCGACGGGGGTAGCATTCCACCCATCTAGAGGGACACGACATGTATGTAACTGTGAACCCCGGTTAAAGTTAACTCGAGCCTCAGCATCACAAAATAGATGCTGCCACCACAGACACAAGTCTGACCTCCTGCTGCTGGGAGTCCTTCCAGCGAGGGAGGCTTGGACAAAGGGTTTCCTGCCTTGGGAGGTGCTAGTACCACCCCATACAGGATTTTGTGTATTAGGTAGGACAGGGCTGAAAGGAATGAGACATGCCTGGGGCAGACAAGTGTCCCTGTGCATAGTCCGGTCTAAACCAGTTCCTGGGGCACACCAGCCCCAGAGCTGGCACAAGACCGGACAAAGGATAGGGGGTGTAACCACCCCCCTTCCTGGTCCCATCCAGGGGAGGGACCTAGTCGTAGTGCAGCCCCCTTTAGCTGAATAAAGGTAGGAGCTGGGCCCATTCCAAATCAGATTAATCTTGACAACTTCCATGAAGAACTCTTGACCTTCGACCTCCTTATCATCAGAAGGCTGAAGAATCTCCCCTATGGTCAGGGAGTGACCATCCTGCTTCGCAGGCACCATCAAGCTCCTGTGCGGTTTGCTGCAAGTCCTTCCATCCCGGAATCCGACGACTCAGCTCCACAAGACCCAGACCTCCAGACCTCAATGACCTCTACCCACATCCACAGCACAGCTGGGACCCGTGGGTGTGACGAGCAACGTGGAGACGGCCATCTTGAGAAACCTGCACAGAGCTTCCAGCACGACCGCCGAGGGATCCTCGAGTGAGTGCATTGGGGTCTGAGAAGCCCCACACCCACGCAGCTCATGCACCAAAGACCAGCCCCCCAGTATCCACAAAATCTACGTGGGGCCCTTTTGCCTTGTTTCTGCTTGTCCTGTTGTCTGGTCACTTGCCGGCTGGCTCGTGACCTCTGAGACGACGACCCGAAGAATCCAACACTGCTGGTCTGGTCCCCCAGACTGGCCCTTGCTTCCCTGTGAACGAGAAGCACCCCAGACCCTCCTGGTCCGCACCAGACGCCATCTTTGTTCCACCGCGTGGCTTGCATTAGCCAAGGCCTGTTGTCCAGATCGACGATCCGACACCGCCAACAGCAGCAGACTACGTGGGACAGCTCGTGACTCTTCTTCCACCTGTACGCGGCGACAGCATCTGGTTCCCTCCTGGTTTCAGCATCGTCACTGGCTAGTGACCGAGACTCTGTCCCCTTCCCTTTCAGGACTCCTTCTTCTTCGTTCCATCCTTGGAACCACCGGACTCCTCCATCTGGCTGCCTGCCAGCAACTCCTTGTTTCAGGCATCACCGGGGTCAACGCAGCAAACCTGACGCAACTTCAGCCCTATGCACCCGCAGCCTGTGGGTTAGGTAACTAAAGCTTCTAGGTGCTGAAGTCTGTGTACACTATCCTAGTGTCCAGGTCCACTGTTGTTTTCCCTCCATCCAGCCGGGTTCGTCCGGAATCCATAAATTTCTGAACTGTAAGATCCATAGACGTTGGTACGCATCCCGCGTGAGAGTTTCCACTCTGCACGTGAGTCCCGTGGGCCTCCTGCTCCCTACTTACCGAGTTTGTAGCGTAGTCCCAGCGATCCTCTAGCCTCTGGATCTCCTTACAGTACTTTCTGTCCTTGCATTCCATTGTTTTGAGTATATGGTTTGTCATGCCCCTAAGGCACACTTGTAAATATTGTGCAAACTCGTATTTCCTTTTAGTATTGTCATGTGCTTAGCCCTCTGACCTCATAAAGAGTTCAGAGGTGTATGTTAGTTAATAAATATCTGTTTATTTTCATAACAACCTGTGTGGTGTCATTTCACTTGGTATTCAAGGGGTTATATATGGTAAAACAGCTGGCTTCACATGCCATTCAGAGTTTAGCCTAAAGACTGCTTTTGTCCACGCTACTAGGATAGCCGGTCTATAAGGTTGACTTACAACCAATCACCATAAGGGTTGTCTGGACTGATACAAGGTGATCACTAGAACTAGTGAGCATCATATATCAGGCCAACTTCTCACACTCAGAACAACAATATTCTGATGATGAGTAATTGAGAATTTGAATGTTCAGTGTTTTTGAATGGAGCTGTAGAGGGCCATGGTTCTAGTCATTAGCCTGAGCATTCTTAAGCTCTTGTTTTTGGCAAGAGGTCAGGAGCGGCAAGGCCTGAAGTCCGTTCTGAATTGCTCTCTTTCCTTAAGAGTGTACCCAGCATCTGCTATAACTATTAGTCATAAGACAATGCTGAGAGAAGAAGGATAAAGAAGGAACCATTTATTCTGACTTTTTGAGTATGCCATAAGGGAAGGAACCCTTTAACTCTGGCCTGGGGGCCCGGGAAGCCTCAGCGGTTTGTCTGCCTTACCCCCCTTCACTCCTTATGTGACATCAGTTAATTCTGAAGAATCTATTGAGTGAGGGAGTGCTTTTTAGATCTTGTCTACCAGACAGTGCAAGCTGCCTGGTTGCAGTATACCTATTGTGAACTTACAGTGGGCATCCAGCCCTTCCATTGATTATCATTGGTTGGCTTTATTGCCACTCTCATTTGCTTACTTCTTATTCAGTAGTTGCATTCCTCTTCTTGCATTTTTCCATCCCCTAGAGCGTAGCCTCTTTACAATCTGTAGGAATGTCTTACTTGTTTCCTTCCACTGCTCTCTTTTAGGGAACTATTTTTCATTTAGCACTCATGTTTTGTTTAGCGACATCCACTGTGTGTTGCCATCCTCCACCCCCCCGCCCCCCTCCCACCTCCCCCTATTGACTTTGGCAAAGTTTGTTACCTCTTAAAATCTCCCACAAAGGTTTTTTATATTAAAAAAAATAGAACACATTTATTTATTTGAATGTTTATAAGGTGTGGCATACATTATTGACAGTTTTGGAACTATTGACAGATTTGCAAAATAATTAAAGGGGTAGTGTTGTAATTGAAGTTGCAAACTCTATTGTTGGCATCGTTATAACTGTTGTGAGCATTGTTATGGTAAGTGCTCTTCACATTTATTAAAGATTATAACCTTTTTTTAATAATTATAGGACTTGAGATCATAATTCGACATATCTTTGTACATGCAATCTAGTATTATTAACGTCCAGCATCGCATTCCACCTTCCAACTTGTTTGTTCGTTTTAAAATCAACGGCACCCAACCCCCCTTCCACACTTCATTATAATACATCATTCAACTGTTTTTCACTGCGGATCTCCCCATCGGCAATGTACAAATATTCCCCCGGAATTTGTCCACCCTCCCCATATCCACTCCCATTTCTTGGGGCAGCCTCTGTTTATGTATACTGCCTTTTCGAGCCACCATGACCCAGTCCATGTTGTTACACCAGTCTGTATGTGTTGGCACGGTCTGCACTCCCCATTGCCCTGCAATATTGCGCTTTACTATTATAAGCCTTGAGTTGCCCAGCCTTGGGCTGCGTGGTCAAGGACCGGGCTTCCCATGTGTTAAAAATACATAGTTTGGGCTCTGGTGGTAACAGAGCACTACTGCCTATTGTCATTGTGTTCATGATCGCTTCCTCATATGTTTGAATATCCGGACAGTCCCATATCATATGAAAGAATGTTCCTATAGCCCCACAGTGCTGCAGACAGAGCTGGCCATCAGCTCTCCCCATTTTGGTTGGTGTTAGCCTGGAAAAGTACATCCTGTGGAGCACCTTGAGCTGCACCAGTTGTAATCTAAGGGTATTGCCACCACCCTTGGTGACTCTGGCGCTTCCTGACAATCTGTATCGTCTAGCCCCGGAATGTTTGCCTGCCATTACTCACAGAGACTCGCTGTAGGGGATGGCTGGTTATTAATTAATTTTTGGTAGGTCAAGGAAATGGCCCTTCGATCAATACGTTCCATAAGCAACCTATCCTCCAAAGGTGAAACCTCTGGGAGGGTAGTCTCTGGTGGCCATAAGTGCATGTCGAATTTGGAGATATCTGAATTTTTCTGTTGCGCCATTTCGTACTTCTCCTGAAGTTGTTCAAATGGGATAACCCTCCCCTTGACCCAGAGGTCACCAACCCTTGAGATTCCTATTAGGTCCCATTGTTTGAACCCTTTACAGTTGCACAGCCTGCCCAATTTCCCGGAGTGGGATGAACTGCGTTATCGCATTGTACCATTGTACCAGCCCAGCTTCCTGTGGGCTGTATGCCATACGTGAACTGTGTGTGCAATGGGTCCCATGAGGCTTCTCCCTTAAGCTGTGTTGTAGAGTGCCCTCATAACCTCTCCCTCCCAAAAACATATCGGTCCATATGGAATGCAGGTTCTGTCTGGGGTGTATGGAGCCACTGGTTGAGAACGGCAAGCTAAGCGGCCCAATAGTACATCTGTACGTTGTGAAGTACAAATCCCCCTCATACCACCCTCTGACCAGTTTGTTCATGGCTATTCAGGCAAGTTTTCCTTCCCATAGGAGGTTGCGTACTTCTGTCTCTATCGCCCTAAAATATGATGGGCGAATTGGAAATGGTTATTTTGCAGGGAGTAAAGAAACCTAGGCAGCTCCATCATTTTAAAAAGTGTGGCTCGTCCTAGTAGAGTCAGGGGGAGGGACTGCCAGTGTGTAGCATCCCTGTGTAGACGTTTAAGGGGTTCCCAAAGATTCTTGTTCATGAAGTCCTCTGGGTTGTCCGTAATGGAGAACCCAAGGTATCGGAAGCCATCCTCCACCACTTTCACTTCACAGCTCAAGGGCAGTGCTGAAGGGGGGCCGCTCAGAACATACAGTATGGATTTGTTGCAATTAATTGCATATCCCGAGTATTCCCTGTAAGTCTCAAAGATACTCAGTAGCCTAATTAGGAAGCCCTTCGGGCATGCCATATAAAGCAGGATATCATCCGCGTACAAAGATATCTGGTTTTCTCACTCCTCTGTCCATCAGAGTCTGTGAATAATTGGATCTCTCCTGACCCATGCCTCCAGAGGCTCCAGCACTAGGGCAAAGAGGAGCGGGGAGAGCGGGCAACATTGCCTCGTACCTCTTCCGAGGGCAAATGTGTCAGAATCTGCCGTTGACAACCACATGCGCCAGTGGCTTCGTAAATAGCAGCCTTATCCATGATCTAAATTTCGGGCCTAGCCCCATGTGTTCAAAGACTGCAAAAACAAATGGCCATTCTATCTTATCGAAGGCCTTACAAGTGTTGAGGGAGAGGATGATGGCATCTTCTCAGGTAGTATGTTTTCGGCTTATCACTCCGTGCAGGCGGAGTAAGTTAAGTGCTGTGTTCCTGTTCGGTATAAAGTCAGACTGGTCTGGGTGCACCAGTTTCCCAAGGTGTGGGGTTATTCTACTGGCCAATACTTTGGCCAAGATTTTAGCCTCTGCGTTAAGCAATGAGATGCGGTGATAGGAGTCGCACTCCTTGGCCGGCTTCCCTGGTTTGCAAATGCGTTGATCTCTGGGGAGTTCTCCCACTTCCAGACTGGCTGTGTACATCTCCTGCAAATATGGCGCCAGTTTTATTGATGCTTTTGTATATAATTCAATAGGGATGCCATTAGGGCATAGGGCCTTCTCAGATTATATATCACCTATGGCAGTTGCTATGTCCTCTGATGTGAGCTCTCCCTAAAGTATTTAGGCCTCCTCTGCCATGAGTGCGGTGGTGCGGATATCTCTAAGAAGGTCAGCGGCCTCGTCTGGTGCCGCCGTGGCCATAGGGGAATAGATCTTCTGGTAGTGGTGCGTGAATGCCTCCACTATATGCTTTGAGTCCGTAATGATCTCTCCTGAATCAAGTCTGGCCTCCCATCTATCAGCACGTTCTCATTTATCTAGCCAGGCAAGGAGCTTGCCCGCTTTGTCCCCCAACTCAAAGACTTTCTGGCGGTTGGACGCCAATTTAGCCCTGGCACTCTCCTACAAACACTCTGTGTAGTCCTGTTTTTTCGTATTCAAGCGCATTTCTTTAAGGTTCAGAAGGGTCTTGGGAATGTATGGTCTCTAGGTTGCTTACTTCATGTTCTAGGGTCTCCAGTATCTTGACCTCTTCTCTTATATGGCCTGCAATGAGGGAAATTGCCTGTCCCCTAATAACTGGCTTATAGGCCTCCCACAGAGTGAGGGGGATGAGACTGACTGCTCGTTTTCCTCCAAATAATGTTTGGTGGTAGCAGTAAGGCCCTTCCAGAGCTTAGGGTTCTTGAGGTAGACTCGGTAAATGGGGAATATGCGGCGTTGGACTGGGGCGTTTAGGGTGTAGTTAGCAAAGACTGGGGAGTGGCCTGAGATGCCCCTTGTTAGATGGCGGATCTCACTGAACTTCCCCACTGTGTCTGCTAGCGTGAGTATATAATCAATTCTAGAGAGGCTGTTGTGTGCGCCTGAGTGAAAGGTATACTGCCGCGTCTGCGGGGAATGGAAGCGCCAGACATTTACTAAGCCCAATGCCATTAACAAGTCAGTTAGATGGGATGTTGTACGATGTTGTTGTCAAGGGGGCATGCAATCTACTAGATTATTTAAGGTAGTATTAAAATCACCTCCTACTATGAATTCACCCTCCGGAAGCTTAAGAAGAAATGCGCTTAGCGCCGGGAAGGCAATCGAGTGCAACGCCGGGGGAATGCATACCGTGACAATATTGAATTGTCGCCCTTCCCACGGAACTGTGCCTGCTGCAAATTGTCTCTGGTCATCTATCCACGTTTGTTGGATAATAAAAGGAAATTGTTTTTTAATCAGGACCCCTACCCCTCGCGAGCCTGATGTGAACCCTGAGTGTATCACCAGTTTTAAGCCCCACCTCTCTAGGGCTTTACATGTGTTACCCATCAGATGGGTCTCCTGAAGCAGGGCCACTGCTGGTGCCTGACGCTTGAGGTATTGCAGCACAGATCCCCTCTTCAATTCATCCCTAAGACCACTTACATTCTATGAAAGGAGCTGTAAGGGGGGGGGGGGGGGTACTCGGAAGGTGAAAGGAGGGTGTGGACGTGATCCGATCATCTAAGGTGGGTATCTGTACCGTTGAAGTCTACTGGTGGAGTGAGATTGGTCGGATATTGAAGCTTGATTATAAGGTAATAACTGTCAAGTCTTGTCTTGGTCAACGTTAAACAATTACAATTACAAATGCAGTAACTTTGTATCCCTTCCGCCCTTCTCACCCCATGCCTGCCGGCATGACAGATTCAAAACTACCCGCCTCCCCAACAGTGCAGAGCGCCTGGTACCACAACCCTATTACCTCTGGTAGGGGAGCATTTCCAGTACTCTCCCATATCCATCCCCGTAATAAAGGGGTATATATCTGGCGAGAAATGATAAGTCTTGATCAATATGTATAGAGGGGCAAGCGATCATTGACGATAAAATGGCACACACATCTGAATCAACTCTTCCTGTAAGTCTAGGGCGATGTCAGTTGCCCATAGTAATTGTGGTTGTTGTTCATCACTTTGAGTTTCCCAGGCCATCTGCTGCAGTCTTAGATGCTGCCTCTTCCTTTCCTGGATTTCCAGCTGTTAATTGGTGCTTGTCTTTCTTTTTCCCGGACTTTCTGTGGTTTGTAACTTGACACCAGCCTTCAAGTCACTCTTGAGCCTCCTCTGGTGTCGTGGAAAACCATGCCTTCCCCTCCGCTTTGACCCTCAGTTTTGCAGTGAAGAACATTGAATACTTAAGCTCACAGTTTCTCAGTTCCTTTTTTATATCTAGGAAACTGCGTCTTAGTTTTGTGACTGTTGCCGTGTAGTCCAGAAAGAATATTATTGTACTGTGTTCAAAGCGCAAAGGCTGAAACGCCCGGGCTGTCTGTATGAATAAGTATTTTTCCCTGAAATTGAAAATGTGGCCCAGGATGGGCCTCAGAGGGGTTCCTGGCCTGTGTCTACCACCCGGTACCTGGTGGGCTCTTTCCACCGAGAAGTATTGTGATAGACCCTTTGGTTTCAATTGGTTCTGGATGAGGTCCGCCACAAATAAATCGGTCGCTGGTCCTTCTGCTCTTTCGGGAACTCCGATGATCCTGACATTGTTCCATCTTGAGCGACCTTCATATCCGTCCAACTTCGAGGCAATCGCCTTGCCTTCAGTTTGTAGTTGCTTCACTTGGCATTTTAGAGTTTCTGAATCTTCGCGGAGGGCTGCTGTGGTATTTTCAACCTTTGTCACTCTTGTGTTCATGGTTTTAACCCCTTCGATGCTCATGACGAGCTCAGCTCGTCATAAGGTACAGTGGAGCTGTGCTCAATCAATCAATCAATCAATCAGTGACACTTATAAAGCGCGCTACATACCCGTGGGGTCTCAAGGCGCTGGGGGGGGGGGGAGCCGCTACTGCTCGAACAGCCAGGTCTTCAGCTTCTTCCTGAAGGAGAGGTGGTCTTGGGTCAGGCGCAGGTCGGTCGGGAGGGAGTTCCAGGTCTTGGCGGCCAGGTGGGAGAAGGACCTTCCTCCTGTAGTCGCTCTTCGGATGCGGGGGACGGCGGCGAGGGCGTGGTTGGCTGATCGGAGGTGGCGTTTGGGAGCGTAGAAGTTGACTCGGCTGTTGAGGTAGCTCGGGCCTTGGTCGTGTAGGGCTTTGTGTGCGTGGGTGAGGAGGCGGAAGGTGATTCTTTTGTTGACGGGGAGCCAGTGAAGGTCTCGCAGATGTCCGGAGATGTGGCTGGTTCGTGGGATGTCGAGGATGAGTCTGGCTGAGGCGTTCTGGATCCGCTGGAGTCTCTTCTGGAGCTTGGCGGTGGTCCCGGCGTAGAGGGCGTTGCCGTAGTCCAGTCGGCTGGTGACGAGGGCCTGGGTGACGGTCTTCCTGGTCTCGGTGGGGATCCACCAGAAGATCTTCCGTAGCATGCGTAGGATGTTGAAGCATGCCGAGGAGACGTTGTTGACTTGCCTGGTCATGGAGAGGGAGGAGTCCAGGATGAAGCCCAGGTTGCGTGCATGGTCTGTCGGTTTGGGTGCGGTGCCCAGGGCGGGAGGCCACCAGGAGTCGTCCCAGGCGGAGGGAGAGGAGCCCAGGATGAGGACCTCCGTCTTGTCCGAGTTCAGTTTCAGGCGGCTGGTCGTCATCCACTCGGCTACCTCTTTCATCCCTTCGTGCAGGTTGGCTCTGGCGGCGGCGGGGTCGTTGGTCAGGGAGAGGATCAGCTGGGTGTCGTCGGCGTAGGAGATTATGCTGAGGTTGTGTTTGCGTACGATGGCCGCGAGGGGGCTCATGTAGACGTTGAAGAGGGTGGGGCTCAGAGATGATCCTTGGGGGACGCCGCAGATGACTTCGGTGGCCTCTGACTTGTACGGTGGTAGGCGGACTCTCTGTGTTCTCCCGTCGAGGAAGGAGGTGATCCACTCCAGCGCCTTGTCCTGGATTCCGACGTTGCTGAGGCGCCGTACTAGGGTGCGGTGGCAGACCGTGTCGAATGCCGCGGAGAGGTCTAGGAGGATGAGGGCCGCTGTTTCTCCATTGTCCATCAGGGCTCGGATGTCGTCGGTGGCGGCGATGAGGGCGGTCTCGGTGCTGTGGTTGGCTCGGAAGCCGGACTGTGAGGGGTCGAGGGATCCGTTCGTCTCGAGGAAAGCGGCCATCTGCTTGTTGACGGTCTTCTCGATGACTTTGGCTGGAAACGGGAGGAGCGAGATGGGGCGGTAATTCTTGAGGTCGGTGGGGTCCGCTGTTGGTTTCTTGAGTAGGGCGCTGAGTTCGGCGTGTTTCCAGCTCTCGGGGAAGATGGTGGTGTCGAGGGATGTGTTGATGATGTCTCGCAGGTGGGGTGCGATGACAGCGTCGGCTTTGTTGAAGACGTGGTGAGGGCAGGGGTCGGTCGGTGATCCGGAGTGGATGGAGTTCATCGTGCGGATGGTGTCTTCGGTGCTGATCGGGGTCCAGGCGCGGAGGGTGGTGGTGGGGGGTGGTTGTTCGGTCATGGTGTGCGTTGGTTGGTTGTTGAAGCTGTTGTGTATGTCCGCGATCTTGTTGTGGAAGTATGAAGCCAGGGAGTTGCAGAGGTCTTGCGATGGGGTGATGTCGTTGTTTCCTGCGCTGGGGTTGGAAAGCTCTTTGACGATGTTGAAGAGTTCCTTGCAGTTGTGTGCGTTGTTGTCCAACCGGTCCTTGAATGCTGTTTTCTGAGCTCGTCATGACCACACCCGTTTCCATTGACCTTCAGCACAGGGGATGCATATGTGCAGCATCCATGTGGTTAACGTCCGCTCAGACCAATGCAATTTGTACAGAAAAGGAACGAATGTGTGATTCTAGGGATGTGTGTACTCTATTCAGGGTGCAAAAACAACAATTAATGGACAGAATGCAGAACAATGTCATACATTCACCCCAGTACAGAGATCTGAGCCTAAATCCATCGTTTTTTTGCACTCCACACCACCCCAGTTCAGACATGGCCATATGCAAATCAGCCTTGAACCTGTGCCTCATGGGAACAGTCCAGCCCGAACTGCCAAGCCATGTCTTTCCTGGACCAGAATCAAGCATCCTAGGACCGGTTTCTGGCTATCAGCCGTCTGCAGCCAGGATAGCTTGACTCCAGTGGTGTGGAGTGCATGGAACTCAAGTCTGAGCAAACCCATCCCACTCGTGGTGACAAATGCAAAAACAACAGTTGATGGACAGAAATGCAGAATGTCATACATTCACCCCAGTACAGAGATCTGGGCCCAAATCCATCGTTTTTTGCACTCCACACCACCCCAGTTCAGACATGGCCATATGCAAATCAGCCTTGACCCTGTTCCTCATGGGAACAGTCTAGCCCAAACTGCCAAAACATGTCTTTCCTGGACCGGAATCAAGCATCCTAGGACCGGTTTCTGGCTATCAGCCGTCTTCAGCCAGGATAGCTTGACTCCAGTGGTGTGGAGTGCATGGGACTCAAGTCTGAGCATACCCATCCCACTCGGGGTGACAAATGCAAAAACAACAATTGATGGACAGAATGCAGAATGTCATACATTCACCCCAGTACAGAGATCTGGGCCCAAATCCATCGTTTTTTGCACTCCACACCACCCCAGTTCAGTTCAGACATGGCCATATGCAAATCAGCCTTGACCCTGTTCCTCATGGGAACAGTCCAGCCCAAACTGCCAAGCCATGTCTTTCCTGGACCGGAATCAAGCATCCTAGGACCGGTTTCTGGCTATCAGACGTCTTCAACCAGGATAGCTTGACTCCAGTGGTGTGGAGAGTATGGGACTCACGTCTGAGCATACCCATCCCACTCGGGGTGACAAATGCAAAAATAACAGTTGATGGACAGAATGCAGATCAATGTCATACTTTCACCCCAGTACAGAGATCTGGGCCTAAATCCATCGTTTTTTTGCACTCCACACCACCCCAGTTCAGACATGGCCATACGCAAATCAGCCTTGACCCTGTGCCTCATGGGAACAGTACAGCCTGAACTGCCAAGCCATGTCTTTCCTGGACCGGAATCAAGCATCCTAGGACCGGATTCTGGCTATCATCTGGCTATCGTCTTCAGCCAGGATAGCTTGACTCCAGTGGTGTGGAGAGCATGGGACTCACTTCTGAGCATACCCATCCCACTCGGGGTGACAAATGCAAAAACAACAATTGATGGACAGAATGCAGAACAATGTCATACATTCACTACAGTACAGAGATCTAGGCCTAAATCCATCATTTTGTTGCACTCCACACCACCCCAGTTCAGACATGGCCATATGCAAATCATCCTTGACCCTGTGCCTCATGGGAACAGTCCAACCCGAACTGCCAAGCCATGTCTTTCCTGGACCGGAATCAAGCATCCTAGGACCGGTTTCTGGCTATCAGCCGTCTTCAGCCAGGATAGCTTGACTCCAGTGGTGTGGAGAGCATGGGACTCACGTCTGAGCATACCCATCCCACTCGGGATGACAAATGCAAAAACAACAATTGATGGACAGAATGCAGAACAATGTCATACATTCACCCCAGTACAGAGATCTGGGCCTAAGCCCATCGTTTTTCTGCAGTCCACACCACCCCAGTTCAGACATGGCCATATGCAAATCAGCCTTGACCCTGTGCCTCATGGGAACAGTCCAGCCCGAACTGCCAAGCCATAACTTTCCTGGACCGGAATCAAGCATCCTAGGACCGGTTTCTGGCTATCAGCCATCTTCAGCCAGGATAGCTTGACTCCAGTGGTGTGGACCGCATGGGACTCACGTATTTCATGGCAGCCTGCCACGCCCCAAGAGTATAACCTTTTGGTTGGAATCCCAACTTCAGTGATGGGCAATTATGCCCTCATAACACTTGCACGATCAAAGCCGTAGAACTGCCTCCCAGCCAGAGCTATAGTATCATAATCAGAAGCTGAATCCTAAAATGCATGGCGTTGGTAGAGGAGCTTAATCATAGCACAAGAGCAATGGCAAATCTGTAGACAAAGTAAGAGCACACTGTATTGCAACAGGCAAGGAAACGAACATTCTACATCTTACACTAATGTCTATATGTCAGTCAGTCAGTCAGTCAAAACTCTTTATTTCGATTAATTAAAATCATAAAAGAAGCAGCAATACATACATTCATTTGTGCATAAAATCAATAAAATTAATGCAAGAAATAGATATATATATATACACTTGTGGACAGTCATATATGTACACTATTCACAAATCATAAATTGTGCAAAACAATACGTTACCTATTGGACCACAATGTGCACTATGAGAAAAAGAGTATAAAAACATCAATTCACTTTACAGAATAAAAAGACTCGGTGCCCCCCCCCCCCTCCTCTCAGACTGCTGTGCTTAGTGCATATCGATACCTTTTTTATTATTTACTCTGGCTGCGGCCACTAAAAAACTGGCTACGCTAAAAATGATACGCACGCTGCTCAGCAGTTGCAGATATAGAAGTGCGGGTCTGACCTGCAGAAACCCCGCTTCACGTAGTATTGGGCATAAAAATCTTTTACGTGCTGTAGAAAATTTTTCACAAAACATGATCAGATGAAGAGTGTCCTGTATAGAAAAATTATCACAGGAGCATGGTCAGGAGTCCTCTGGTTTTCCCCAATGTGGGAAACTTCCTAAGGTGAGATGAATTAAATTAAACCTAAATCTTGTCAGCAAAAAGCGGTGGAAAGGCTTAGTGACAATCTTCAGGTAGGGTTCAATGGCTGGAGAGGACTGTAAGACATAAATGCTTCTAACTCCTGATTTTTTAAGCTCCGTTTCTTCCCTATCTGCCTCTAGCATGGTTCGGAAGTTGTGTTTAATCCATGCCAGGTCCTCTTTCCTTATTGTCTCCGGGGTTGTATATAGATCAGGGCGTCCCAGTCTAACACACGCCGCTCTAACGTATGCCAGCCATGGGATACTATCTGCTCTATCGAGGGCCAGGCAATCTTTGAGGATAAGGTGATTGAGGGTAATTTCCTCATTGAGCCACGTCTTGGCCCAACAGATCAATGGGGCTGCTTTTAGGTAGTCTGCTATATAACCCAGTCCTAGTTCAGAATGTACAGACAAAGTCGGAGACGACTGCGGTACCGCCAGTAATGATCTAAGGAACCTATTTTCAACTATTTGTATTTTGTCCACAGGCGCATACCCCCAAATTGATGCCCCATAGGAGGCTATTGCACAGCACTTAGATTTGTATATTTTCAGTATAGCCTCCATGGGCCTCGATCCCAGCCTTTTGGCGAAGCTAAGGAGGGCTGCTGTTGATCTTGCTACAGCATTGCTTTTATGCTTTTGCTGAGGTCCCCAGTTACCCTTCTTCGTTGAAGAGTAGTCCCAAGTAGGTGAACACCGGAACCCTAGAGACCTCCGCACCCAGGCATCTGAATGTTTTAACCTTGGGGATCTTCCTTCGGGCCCCGACATTCATTACATGGGATTTGTTTCTATTTACTTTTCTAGGGACTCCATGAATGTACCAAAGTTGTCCAGCAGCCTCTGTAGACCCAGGCCTGTGCGTGCAATGAGTACGGCGTCGTCCGCGTACAGGAGGACCGGTATATCCGTTCCCCCTGCATGCGGGATATCCATACTTGCCCCTGCAAGAGATTTTTCCAAGCCATTGATGTAGATCGTAAACAATAGGGGGGCTAAAATGCAACCTTGTCTGACCCCACGCTTGGAACTAAATTTTTCTGTGCATCTACCTTCCTGCGTGACCCTGACGGCGGCCACTAGATCTTGGTGGAGGTCGCTGAGGAAGTGCTGTAGCAGGGTTTCCGTTCTACCACAGAACTGTGCATAGAGATCTAGAACCTCAGTGAGTTAGGATGATCCAAAAACTCATCTCAGTGTCAGAAATCCCCTTACCTAGCTAGCTACAGTGTCTCATGGGTCATTATGTAATGATCCATGTCTTAGACAAACCAGAACATCAACTTTAGAATACCTCAGGAATCGTGGAACACATGAACACTCTTTCGTTATATAATCATTTCAAACCAAAACTGAGAGTCAAAGAACACAAGTGCAAGTTTGAAATATTTATTATTCAATGCAAAGTTCTCAAACGCAGTATCTTGTATAATACCAAAATGCAGATTATAAAAATCAGAGTCAGCAGCATAGTCACTAATCCATAGTAAGCAAAAGGTGATAGCATGTTACAATGCAAAATCTATAGAAATCTATATCACCTATATTTCGCGCACCCTATTTTAGCATATTATTTTATATCTAAGAAGGTCTCATTCGGGCTTTAGCAGGGCGAACCCATACCTCTAAATGTCAGTAGGAGTAGATCACATCAACAGCTACCAGCTCTCTTCATGCGCAGCACCAAGTGTCTACGTTCATTCCGTGTAACTCTATCTTAAACCCGCGTAGAGCCCAAAATGTTGGCATCAACATTATTTGTGTTATGTCTAATGTGGTGCGAGGATCAGGCCTCCCAGCAACCTTGTGTTAGGTTAATTTTAGAGTGTGCAGCTCTCAGTGTGCAGACAGTTGTACCAAGTGTACCAGGCAAAGCTGATAGCATAGAAATAACATATTATTCTCAAATAAACCACCTCACCGCTTCTAGGGTGAAAGCGACAACAACAAGTATGTGTCGTGTGCAAAACTGAAGCCGAAGGAAAAAAGGCTGTTTAAACATGTAATGCACTCATGCTAACTTAACGCAATATATGTAACGAAGTATCCATATGACACCCCCCCATTGGTCCGAGCACCGTCAAACATAAGGGAAAAGGCAATACTAAATCAGATACAAAAATTGAAAGCAAAGTTCAATAATCTTGAGCTAAAATAAGCTAAAAATATGTATGAATGAATATGTATGAATGCCTACAGTGGCCTCAAGCTAACCTGTCAAGAAAGGACTTTGAATACAGCAATTTTGTATCGGTAAGTCTGACCTTGGACATGAATTTCTGTTTCACTTTAAAATAAAACGACTCAGGATTTGATTGATTAAAATCTGTAAAATATAAGTATTTTCCCAGAAATGTACTCGAGCTCCCTTGCAAAGGCGCAGGACAATGTTCCCACTGTGTGTAGTTCACCGGAACCCTCCCGGAACTCGTTTTGTGTAAGAAATGATTTCCATAATGTTGATAGCAAAACAAATCACCATAATTAACAGAATCCAAGTACAAATCCTCAGCATCAAAGGCCGCATAATATTTCAAATCAGAGAACAATGCTTCTACGGCCTGAATATCCCAATCATCAGAACGAATATTTTGCTTAATCACATCTCCCATGTTTACTCTAAGCACATTAGGAACATTAATAACTTCTGTGGGGCCATGTATCTGAAACCTAACCGCATCCCACACAATCCCATCAAGGACAGGCCAAGCAGTAATCTCTACTGAGTGTAAGTCTCTCTTTAGTCTGTGTGCTGAATGTGAGGAGGAAAGAGGGGCCAATGTTCCATTAAGGTACCGAATTCCTGTTCTTTCTTTCACATAATGGCCATCGATCATGCGAAAAAAATAAAACACAAACCCAATTGACATAAAAAGATAAAATGAAAATAGTATCAGCCAAATGTATGTCCAAGGTGGAATTAGAAAATGTTTTTTAAACAACGTGGCATATTTTGTAATAGTCGATGGTTTCTTTGAAAGTTCCGAATCAGAGTCAAAAGAGAATCTGGACTGGTTAGCCAAACGAGCTTGTAAATCGGACATAGATAAATCAGCAGGATCTGCATAGGTCACCTCATCAATGTTAGTAACAGGAATAGTATTTAATAAAGGACTGGACATCGCAGGCATCTCGAGGGACACCTCCTGATCTGCACCAGATGTAATAGCCAGCACAGAGTGCCTCACCATGGAAGGACAGGATACAGCCGGTGTCATGCTATGAAGAATCGGCCACCCTGTGTGTCTTGACATTGTCAATAGAAATAAATCTGTTTTCTTTACGACCTGGAAGTGGTGGTAAAATGACTGTTCTTGTGCCCTTCACTCCAAGGACTCGAACCGGCGCTCGATATGAGGGACCAAACTCTTTCTTGTTATCGATCTTCTCTCGAACCAGTTCTCCAACTTGGGGTAGCCAGCCAACTACCGGGATCTGCAACGCATCATCCGACGTGGAGGGCAAGTGTTCCTTTGCAAGACTGTCTCTGGTCTTTTGTAGATCCTGTAAAACATTGCAATGTCCATCTACGTCAAAGGCCGCGGCCTGGCAGTCTGCACCATCGAGGTCAGGGACGTACATCTTGATACCAAAGAGCATTTCGTATGGGGTCCGCCCACCCAGAGACCTTCTAGGGAGATTATTAAGCGCACGCTGCACGCCATAGAGGTGGGTCAGCCAGTTTCTACCAGTGCCTATAACACGGGCTGTCAAAGATTGCTTTAAGTCGCGGTTCATTCTTTCTACTACAGAATTGCCCTCAGGCCTGTAGGGACTTGAAAACTTCACCTGTACTCCCAACGAAACCATAGCATCCTTATACGCCTTAGAGGCGAAAGCCGGACCCTGGTCCGAATGGAAAGCACCACAAGCAAAGATTCCCACAAAGACACGCAAATCCTTAATGACAGTTCGCGAATCAGCGCTTCGATGCGGCCATACCCATACAAAGCGTGTGCATGAGTCAACTGCTACTAAGATGTATTTATACGCAGTATCAGAAGAAAAAGGACCGCAGTGATCAAAATAAACACAACCAAGTGGTTTATTAGAGATGTACAACTGTGTCTGAGGCGGACGCGCAGCAGTAGAAGGCTTGATCTGCTGACAGATGTCACACATAAGGACATAATCGCGCGTCTGTTTGTACAGTCCCCGCCACCAGAACCTCTGTTGTAGCTGAGATACAGTGGCTGAGACGCCCGCATGCGCAGACGCCACACCTTCATGAGCCGCTGTAATCAGAGAAGCTCTGCGATCCGAGTTGGGAACTAGACGCTCTCCAACTTCAGGAATTTTCACATAAGGAACCTTATCGGGACTTAAGTGGTATGTGTACTTCGAAGGGAACCCCGCAGGATATTTACCTCCCTTCTCCGTGGCATCAACAGCCGCCAAGATGTCATCATCTATTTTGCTTTTGGACCTCGTGACTGCTGCAACTAAGTATTTTGATACCGCTGACTTCGCTGCTTCATCAGCAAGCGAGTTGCCAACAGCGTGGACCCCCACGCGCTGGTGGCCAAGAGTATGAATCACAAACACGAGCGGCAGTTTCTCTTTAAGTTCCGCCACTCGGACCCAGATCATTTTATGTTTTATTGTGCTACCCTTGGAATCACGAAAATCATTCTGAATCCAAAAGAACAAGTTCTCATTGTAAGACTGGACACAGTAGTAAGAATCACTTACGATTAAAGTCGTCACACAAGGATCAGCGTACTCCAATGCGAGCATAAGAGCACGAAGCTCAGCTAATTGTGCGGTGCAGTCCCCTAGTGTTTGCGTGTGCACAACACTGGACTTGAACTCATCGTTCACCATGGCACCGACTACAATGGCGCAAGCGGAAACGTAGGCATGTTTAGAGCCATGCGCAACCTGCGCCGAACCATCCGTGTAAATGATACAATGGAAATCCTCCAACGGCCGCATTGCTAAAGGAGCAGGATGAACAAATTCATACTGTAAATACTCCTGCGACCGTAATGCGGCGTCAAAAATAAACGTGACATCCTGAGATGTCAAGGATGTAGCCCACTGAATCCACCGAGGGTGCAAAGCTTTAGAATTCGGTACACTGGCTTTCGTGACCGCCTCCAAGGCAGGACACGGGGTAACCACCAACATGCGCTTTCCCTGCGACAGGGCACGTTCCTTAAGAATTGCCATCTGCACAGCCGTTAAAACTTTCTCCACAGTGGAATAACGCAGTTCAGCCGAAGTGTACAAGTGTGACTTGTAAGCAATAGGTACAGTATCCCCTTCATTAAAAGTCAGGTACGTGAAACCCACCGTCCCAGGGATAATTCTTATCACCAGGTTGGTCTGGTTATCACGAGTCTGTAAGTAGTCAGAAGCGAGCATATCAGCCTGCAAGGACTGCAGAATGGCTGAATGCTCAGGCAGCCAGCATGATTTGGAAAAAGATGGTTGTACCAAGGCATATAAAGGCTTGATACGCTGGGCATATTCCGGAATGTATGTCCTCCCGAAATTAAAAAAACCCAGTAAAGACTGTAATTTTTTCAGTGTTGTCGGAGAGCGCAACTGCGCGCATTTCTCCAGGAATTGAGGAGCCAACCCCTTTCCTTCGTGGTTAAGTTCATAACCCAGAAACAACACTGTGTACTCCGCAATGTGTGATTTTGCAAAGTTAAACTTGTAACCCATGTCTGCAAAGTTACAAATTATGCTGTTCACTCGACACAGATGCACCCAAAGTTCGTCGTCTGTGAGATAAATGTCATCCACATACGAACAAGCAACTGGATCGAAGCTCTCCAAAAGAGAGACTATGCGGGCGGAAAACACTCCAGGACTATTTTTATATCCCATTGGGAGTCGTTTAAACATTTTTTGTACGCCGCCGCATGTAAAACTGGTCCATTAGGAACTTAGACCATCTAATCTATGTGCATAAAAACCATTGGAAATGTCAAGCGTGGTTTTGAACCGTTTACGCTCAAGACTATTCACTAGGGCAGAGCCGTGAGTATTCTGTACTGCACAGTTACGGCAATGCGAGTTCAAATGCCGGTAATCCAAAACCAGACGATATGAGCCGTCCGGCTTGTTAACAGTAAAAAGGGGATTATTCATTGGTGACACACACGTTTCAATTACACCTTGATATTCCAATTGTTCAAGGATAGCCGCGACCGAAGCTTTAGCTTCACGCCGTATGGGATATTGGGGTTGTGGCTGCGGCTGTGACCGTAAAGGAATCTCATGGCTAGGGGACAATTTATCCCAGCCACACTGATTTCGGTACACAGCCGGCGCAAGCGCCAGAGCCCACTCTTCTGCAAAATGCAGCGCTTCCACTCTCGATACAGTGTGCGCGAAACTGGGGAGGATCACCTCCTCCCCTCGCGGAGCTGCGAGAACAAAAGGTGGGGGCCAGTCAGCCTCCGAAAGCAAAATGTCATACGTATCCGAAAGATTTTCCCAAAATACCCCTTTTACCGTTCGCTGCATGTCACCTTCAATTAACAGGACAATTTCAAAAAGTCTTTCAGGGGGAGCAACATGTGTATCAGCTGTTTCAATCACAATAAAAGTCTCAGTCGCTGTCACCTTCAACAGTGGACGGAGGGCCTCTCTCACTATGGTAATCTCCGCCGCGCTGTCCAGCAAGGTCAGAGCCCACGTCAGATTCCGAAGCCGCGTTCTCACTATCCGGGGCATATCGATGCGCCGTTAAGGCTGCGACTTTCTTCTTGGCAAACTGCGGTCTCTTTGGCGTAGAGTCGTCCCGCTGATCCCCTTCACTTCGCGTGCGGGGCTGGCCACGTCCTTGCTGGCCACCCCTGCCCCTGCCGCCCCCTCCACCACCGGTTGACGGAGCCGATGAGTCCTGAAAGGAACGAGGAGAGCGTTGGTCAGAAGCCTGAAATCTCTCAGGCGATTTAATCGTCGCGCGATCGCGCAAATCATAAACTCGATCTGACTGCGCAGGCTGCGAAGGCGTAGGACTAGAAACCTGTGTCTGCTGTTGTTGTTGCTTACCCTGATTCTGCTTTTTAGGCCAATTTTGTTTTTTGGACTTGGGTTGTCCACCCGTTTCCGAAGACTGTCCCTGGGGCTGCTTCTTCTCTTTTTCAGAAAAAGCCTTTAAACCCTTAGAAGTGCGGCCAACCATTTTATAAGCCGCCACAATAATTCTTGCCAGCTGACGGGGTTTCTCGGCATCGGGAATTAACGCCAGAGCATTGGCCACCTGAAAGTTCACTGCATCCCCCTTGACATTCGCAAGGATAAGACCGCAAACCGTCTCAAACGAGCCGCTCAGGCGCATACCTAATTCAACCGCCGACTCCGGTCCGTGATCATCCTGAACACGTTTAAGGACCGCAGAAAGGTTTGACACAGACGGGGTGCCATAGCACCTCGAGTAAACCGCTGCAAAAGTCTTACCCCAAGTTTCACAGTCAGCAAGTTCAGGGGCTAAATCTTTCGGTAAACTAAGCGTAAGAATCCGGTGTTTTTCACCCGGAGTCGTATTAGGAAACACAGCCTCCAGCTGGTCGAATTTCTCGGCAAGCCAGTAAGGAAAATCATCCTTATCCTGGGGATTCTTGCCCATAACGGAATTCACCAAGACAGGACTGATTTTCAAACCAGCCTGTTCCGCTCGAAGCTGCGCACCTGCGGATACTGCGCCATGAACATTACGACCAATGTAATGAACAAGCGCCCTAATCACTCCAACCGCGACTTCATGAAGACGCCGCAGGTCAGCTACACTACAAGTAGCGCGATTAGGGTGAGGAGTAAATCCACCCAAAGCGGGCCAATTTGTGCCCGGAATGGACAAAGGACCTAACCTCGGAGCCGTTAAAGAATGGGGTAGGACGCCACCAAACCAAACTCCGTGCTGCCAAGCATCGATAGGTACTTCCAGTGCCCTGTACGGAGCATAAGCCGCCGGTACAGCCGAGGCAGTGTATGAATGATAGACACCCGAATTAGCGTCCACTTCCGGAAATGTCACCCAGGAATAAAACAATTCGTACGGGTACGCATGTTCCGCACTCACCACTAGAACCACAGCCAAGCCTTCCACAGGGACATTATATGCCCGCAAGTGGTCGCGAACCGCGACGCGGCTATGCTGCGGTATGTCCACGGCCATGGTAGCACAGGAAGAGAAAAAAGACAAAGAACACTTTGTAGCACAACTGGGTAGTAATTCAAAGAAACCGTTTTTAGAAGAATTCAAGCTTGAAAAGACCTATTTAAAAAATAGGTAGGTTTTTCCGACACCACCGTTTACCGGAAACGGGAATGAAGGTGTCAAGGTTTGAATGATATACTACTCGAGTGTCATGATTAAGGCCAACAACGTACGGGCGCCATGTAGCAGGGTTTCCGTTCTCCCACAGAACTGTGCATAGAGATCTAGAACCTCAGTGAGTTAGGATGATCCAAAAACTCATCTCAGTGTCAGAAATCCCCTTACCTAGCTAGCTACAGTGTCTCATGGGTCATTATGTAATGATCCATGTCTTAGACAAACCAGAACATGAACTTTAGAATACCTCAGGAATCGTGGAACACATGAACACTCTTTCGTTATATAATCATTTCAAACCAAAACTGAGAGTCAAAGAACACAAGTGCAAGTTTGAAATATTTATTATTCAATGCAAAGTTCTCAAACGCAGTATCTTGTATAATACCAAAATGCAGATTATAAAAATCAGAGTCAGCAGCATAGTCACTAATCCATAGTAAGCAAAAGGTGATAGCATGTTACAATGCAAAATCTATAGAAATCTATATCACCTATATTTCGCGCACCCTATTTTAGCATATTATTTTATATCTAAGAAGGTCTCATTCGGGCTTTAGCAGGGCGAACCCATACCTCTAAATGTCAGTAGGAGTAGATCACATCAACAGCTACCAGCTCTCTTCATGCGCAGCACCAAGTGTCTACGTTCATTCCGTGTAACTCTATCTTAAACCCGCGTAGAGCCCAAAATGTTGGCATCAACATTATTTGTGTTATGTCTAATGTGGTGCGAGGATCAGGCCTCCCAGCAACCTTGTGTTAGGTTAATTTTAGAGTGTGCAGCTCTCAGTGTGCAGACAGTTGTACCAAGTGTACCAGGCAAAGCTGATAGCATAGAAATAACATATTATTCTCAAATAAACCACCTCACCGCTTCTAGGGTGAAAGCGACAACAACAAGTATGTGTCGTGTGCAAAACTGAAGCCGAAGGAAAAAAGGCTGTTTAAACATGTAATGCACTCATGCTAACTTAACGCAATATATGTAACGAAGTATCCATATGACAGTGCACCAAGGGTGCGTCTACTCCCATTTCCAACAGAATACACCATCATTTGGAGCGATTCACCAGATCGAAGGCTGATGATAGGTCCATGAACCCAAGATATAAAAAGCCCTCTTTTGCTACGGTGTACTTATTAATCAAAAGGTGTAAATTTAGGCATTGGTCCATGGTGCTTCTATGTTGCCTGAAGCCGTACTGGAGGTTCGAGAGGGCCCCCTTGTCCTTCATCCAATCTCCCAATTTCTGCAAAATGACTCTGCCCATGATCTTGACGGCAGAGTCCAGCAGGGAGATTGGCCTATAGCAAGTGGGGTCCCCTCTGCTCCCCTTTTTAAAAATAGGCACAATAATGGACGAGGCCCAAGAGGCTGGGTAACCCACTGTCGCTGCTGCATTAAACACATTGGCCAAAATATTTGCCCAGAAGTTAGGGTACATAATGTAAAGGTCAGCAGGGACCCCATCTGGTCCAGGTGCTTTATTTTTTATAGTGTCTCTAATGGCTCTTTCCACTTCCACCGGGGCAAAATTAATGGGAGTTACAGGGCATACATAAGTGCCTATTCCCGGGGTTATCTCCTGATGTTCATTATCTCCATAAATGCTCTTAAAGTACTTGAGCAAAATATCATCTGGTATAACACATTCTGTGTCCGAATTATCACTCTCTGAAAAGAATGGCTGGTTTATTGTGGCCCAAAACTTTCGGTTGTCCCTTAGTACATCAATAGACCGCAAGTTGTCCCAGGCCTCTTTTTTGATTTTATGTTTCCGCCTATTGATTGTTTGTTTATATTCTTTACGGAGGGAGGACACTAGGGTCCTATCTCTCGGGGTCCTCTTCAGAGCATTAAGGAGAGCCTCATGGGCCCTGGAGCATAGGGAATCAAACCATCTCTGTGCCTTCCTGGGGTGGGGCCTGCTCCCCTTGTGTAGGTTTGCAGCAACTTGCTTGCATATTGCAGTAAAGGAGGTTATTGTTCCTATTCCCACAGCATGCTCATCCAGACAGATGCCAATATTTGTTTCTGCCTTAGCGACCAATTCCTCAAAAAAGGCCTCCGGGACTACAGCCTCCCACTTTAACCGTCTGCCTTGGTCTTTTGTAGTTAGGTCCCTTGCTGACTTTATTCTTTGATCAGTGCTGATTGTCTTACACCCCAGATCTACTACCAGTTCCAGGGGGTTGTGATCGCTGAATGTTGACGTCAACACTTTGTAAGTCAGGGTTTTGGTCAGAACTAAGGGGGATAGGAAGATGTAGTCAATAGTAGAAGTGGCTCCTCGTCCTATAAAGGTTGGGATGCTCTCGCTATCACTTTCTTTGCCTGGTTCAAGTAGATTTAAATTAGAGAGTAATTCCTCCAAGTCCTCACCCTGTTTGCCGTGTTCAAAATGGGGTGCCCTCCCAAACATATGTCCTTCAAGACCATCCCCGTAGCAATCACATAGGCAGGGATGTATATTAAAATCTCCCATTAATAGTATCTCTGACACAAAAGAGTTATTGAACTTGTAGACTGACAAAAATTGTTCTAATACATTAAAATGCTCCTTCTGAGTTGAGCCTTCCATAGCATTATATAGGTTAATCAACAAATAATGTTTATCAGAGACACACCATTCAAGTATGAGTAAATTATCTGACACCCCCTTCAGTTTTCTGAATGTTCCAACCAGGTTTAAAGAGATGAGGAAGACTAAGCCCCCCTTTGGCCTCCCCGCAGGCACATTAACTGCTGGGGTAGTAAAGCTATGATATCCATCCAGGGCGAAGTTAGACTCCGGGTCCCGGGTTTCCTGGAAAGCCAGGATGTCAAATTGTTGTATGAATTGCCACCAAATGGGGTCAGTGTTTTTGGGTTTAATTCCTGCCACATTCCAACTTAAGATTTTACATGAATCTGACCGGTTATTTTCTGTATAAATGGCCCCACCTGACCCAGACCCCTGCCTTGAGATTTTGGGTCCCAGTCAATCATTGCATTCCATTTGGGAAAGGGGTGAAAATCGATTGCAAAGATCTACCTCCCCACTTGGTTGATAGTGTACCAGAGATACTGCTGGAATATGTGTGGGCACAGAATCTCCTCCAAGAACACGTCCCTGTGTAATTCTGGTCTGTGCACTCATCATGGCCTGATATGATAGGGTACTGTTGTTAATTGGGCGGGTATGAGACCTGGTGGGTGGCTGCAGGTTTCTAAAGGCCCTCACTGGGGGGTAAAAGAATCCCAAAGGGAGTGGTCTTATGCCTTTGTTATCTAGATCCGAACCATCCCAAAATAGTCTATCAGCCACATGCCTATTATTGAAATTCACCACCACACAGTCCCCCAGGATGTTCTTAGGGCGTCGCCCAACCCAGCGGACCCTCCTTGCCATAGTAACAGTACTTACAATATCACCTCCTCCCGAGCTAAACTGTTCGCACCACTGTCTAGCCAAGTTCATCAAATCAGTCGAAGTCTCACTGCGGCCGCCTCTAACAGGGGGGACCCCAGTGAAAACCGCCACCAGAGGAGCTGCTTCTGGGGGTAACTCCAGGGTGTAGCCAGTGTGACGAGTACGTATATTAGTGTCATCCGCTTGGCTCGTTTTGGAATTTACTTCAGGCGTGTCACTCCCGGCTTCACCCCTTACGGTTGGCTGTCCTGTTATAGCAAAAGGCCCCTCCAAACCATGAGGTCGGCAGGATCTAGAATTAATTTTCCCACTATCATCTCTTGGACAATTGTCAATAGGCCCCGCAGGCTGAATCGGGACCTCATTTGACACTTGGTGTTGTTTCATCAATTCGTCGATTTTCTCGCATTTAGATAGAAGCCCAGCCACACAGGTATTCAGAGTGTCTACAATGTCATTAGCAACGGACACAAGTGCTGGTTCCAGACGTGAAACAAATAGGTCCTCAATTAATCTTCCAATTTGACCCTTGAGTCGCTGATCGAATCGATTACTCTGTATTGAGTCTTTTCTCAGCCTGCTTGTTGTGCTTAGCAACTTTCGCTTCTTATGTGGTTTCTCATTGGTGACAGCTGGTGTTATGGGCAAAGGATGGGATGGGGTCTCCTGGGGAGTAATTGAAGCGGTATGTGTTGGAGTTGCTTTCCGATTAATGATCACAATATCAGGTTCCAATGGTGTCACCCTACTATGCTCTAAAGGTGTGACCGTATCAACTTCCCCAGAGTTCAAACCCAGCTCTTTCTCCGCATTCGCAATTTCTTTTGTCAAAGCCCCCACTGCAGAGGTTAACTTCGAAATAATGGATTCAGACTTTCTGGGGAGTTTTGCTTTGGAACCCCCATCGTCCTTGGCACATACCTGTTTCCTCTTGCCCATTGTAGGTGTTAGGGGGTGGCCCAGCCCGGCCTCTTCCGTCCTCTGACTGCCACAGACGGCCTGCCCTCTGCCCAGGCTCAGCCCGGCGCTGCCCGCGCGTGTCCCACGGGGCGGCAGACGTTCCGCAGTGTTATGGCGCCAGCAGGCGCAGCAGGAGCGTCACGGGAGCTCCGTGGGGCCGGGGTTGCTGGGGGATGTAGTCCCTGGCCCTGGATTGCCTCGGTGTGCTGGCCATTTCCCTCACGGCGGATTTTCCCCGGGCACTGGCCGTTTCCCTCACGGCAAGATGTGTTAGTGCGTGGCAGGCAAGATTTGCCGAGCTTTGGCATCCCCTCCACCCAGCTCGAAGCTCCGCGGTGTTATGGCGCCAGCAGGTGCAGCAGGAGCGTCAAGGGAGCGCCGTGGGGCCGGGGCTGCTGGGGGATGTAGTCCCTGGCCGTGGATTGCCTCGGTGTGCTGGCCGTTTCCCTCACGGCGGATTTTCCCCGGGCACTGGCCGTTTCCCTCACGGCAGGATGTGTTGGTGCGTGGCAGGCAAGATTTGCCGAGCTTTGGCGTCCCCTCCACCCCGCTCGAAGCTCTGCGATGTTATGGGGCCAGCAGGCGCAGCAGGAGCGTCACGGGAGCGCCGTGGGGCCGGGGCTGCTGGGGGATGTAGTCCCTGGCCCTGGATTGCCTCGGTGTGCTGGCCGTTTCCCTCACGGCGGATTTTCCCCTGGCACTGGCCGTTTCCCTCACGGCAGGATGTGTTGGTGCGTGGCAGGCAAGATTTGCCGAGCTTTTGCGTCCCTCACGTCTGAGCATACCCATCCCACGCGGGATGACAAATGCAAAAACAACAATTGATGGACAGAATGAAGAACAATGTCATACATTCACCCCAGTATAGAGAAATAAGCCTAAATCCATTGCTTTTTTGCACTCCACACAACCCCAGTTCAGACATGGCCATATGCAAATCAGCCTTGACCCTGTTCCTCATGGGAACAGTCCAGCCCAAACTGCCAAGCCATGTCTTTCCTAGACCGGAATCAAGCATCCTAGGACCGGTTTCTGGCTATCAGCCATCTTCAGCCAGGATAGCTTGACTCCAGTGGTGTGGAGCGCATGGGACTCACGTATTTCACGGCAGCCTGCCACGCCCCAAGAGTATAACCTTTTGGTTGGAATCCCAACTTCAGTGATGGGCAATTATGCCCTCATAACACTTGCACGATCAAAGGCGCAGAACTGCCTCCCAGCCAGAGCTATAGTATCATAATCAGAAGCTGAATCCTAAAATGCATGGCGTTGGTAGAGGAGCTTAATCATAGCAGAAGAGCAATGGCAAATCTGTAGACAAAGTAAGAGCACACTGTATTGCAACAGGCAGGGAAACTGACATTCTACATCTTACACTAATGTCTATATGTCATTTCTGTGCAGCAAGCCAGCCTACATAGCATCCAAAAAAGAATAGAATTGTTTTGACGTGCCATAACTCATAGCTTGTTGGACCTAGCAGAGACAAGACTTCAGGTCCTACAAACACCTCGGTGGCGGTATCAAACATTTCTGAGCTACCTTCACGTGTTTTATAGGAGAGCAGATGAAAACGTTCTGGTTTTGTGAATCCACATCTTGACTGGCGTAAATTGATTTTGGTTTCCACTTGATTGCCACAAAGGATGTATCTCTATGTAGCATATGTCAGTATAAGAAGTAAATGAAATGAAATTGAAAAAAACTTGCTGTAGCTGACCTGAATGATTTTAGAGACTAGCCAATTGAGATTGTAGATCGGGGGTAGTTGCTATTTGTTTACTGCTTTCTCGTCTACATTGCTGTCTTTTCATATTAGTGATGCTGCTAACTGTCACATACTCTATGTGGTGAACAGTTTACATGAGTTAGTAAGGCTTTGGGATGTGTTTTCATCATCTAGCTTTGAGGTCCATCACCAGATACTCAGTTTGATTAAGTGGAGTCATCCAGTGGTTGTCTATTTGGCTTGTTTGGCTAGAGAGCCCGGAGCTAACAGTGTTGGTTGGTTTGGACATTCAGAAGATTTACAAGTAGGCATGAAATGATGCCTGTGTGTTCCTGCTGTATTGGTAGAGCATGTCACAGTCTAACAAGGACATGGGTGAGGTGTTGGCTTGAAGTTGAGGTTTCATGTTGACACATTTTTTGTTGTATAAGCTCATTAGTTCCTGGCTCAGAGCCTGTAATTGTGTATTGATTTGAAAGGAAGTTTCTGAACAGGTTTCTAGTTCAATGTTGATGTGACTGTAGGCCCACCTCCCTGGTGGCATTACCAGATATCTCACCATAACAATATGGGACTCATTCACTGATTCGTGTCAAAGAGTCTTCTGGCATTAATCAACATATATTAGAGGCATACCTACGGCCTTTTAGGGTAAGGTGCCTTCAAGGTTCAAAGTGAAGGCACCTCACCTTTCTGATTAATTGTCCCATTCCTGCTGACTGATACGCTATCCATTTCCCAATCTTAACTATTGTGATTCACCATGTGATTATATGCTAATATTATTTTGTCCTGGTAAGATTCTTGCTATGGTGATATGTCTTCTTTTTTTATTTAGCTGTTGGTGTCGTAGAGATGCAAATGTACCACTTGCCCCTCTTCTCTGGTGGTAGATAAGCTGCTGTGTACAGGATGTGTTTGACCAATTTGAAATTTGTTTGTTGAGTTCTGACGTATGTGTGTGTGTGTTTCGTACTCTCTCCGGCTTTCTGTTTGTGGGTGGCATTTCTCGATGGAAAGTTCTGTTAGTCACCATGATTTTCCATTTCTTTGTATCCCTTATTCATTACTTGAGGGCCGATTCATTTAAAACACTGTTTTTTAAACTTTAGCACACTATTGTTTTCAGTGAAGCACCCAACATTCCAAAGGGATAATAATGGCTGATATAAACTTTCAGGTCCAATGTTTATCCTTCTGTTTCCCCGTATTTAATTTAGAACATTCTACCCTCATTGGGTGAAATATTTCAATATAGCATTATTGCCTGCTGCCACGGTCTATATTGGGTGTTAAAAGGCTCCTCCCTTTTATAAAACTCAGGTAAAAGGCCCTTATCCACCAGTATAGTCCCCAGTAGTGGGCTGCAAAGCTGTGGTATCGTTTTTGTTAATGTTTTTATTATGTTTTCACAATCATACAGATACACAGCAATGGTAAAGCAATCCCTACATAGGGAAGCATGAAAGTTTACATATAGTGTGCAGCATCAAAAATAGGGTGCACCTATATCAATCAATGTGTCATCATATACTTAACCAATAATAAAGAACAACTTTGGAACTGCAATGTGGAATGATGCAACTTGGAGGGGAAGGCACGGAGGTAGACTGGAAACTGGGGCCTCATTTATGAGAAATGACACATCGCTGTGTGAGAGCAGCGATGCATCACTTCTCAGTGCGCCCCCTTGCGACTTACCTGGTGCATCATAATTACTGTATGACGCATCAGGTCACAAGGAGTTACAGATTTCTGACCTATCTGTATGGCGCGAAAGTGACGCATTGCTGGAGTGTGTCACAAAAGTGACGCAAATCCAGCAATGCGTCTTTTCACATGGGGAAAGCCCCATGTGAAAGGGCCTGCGTCAGTCTTACGCCTGCTGTGAGGCAGGCATAAGATTTTGACGCAACGGCGTCCTAGAAGTGACGCTGTGAAATCTCATAAATTTCACTTCGTCAATTATACGAGGCTTTTTGCGGGGGAACGCCCCCCTGCATACATTAAACCTGACGCAGGTATAATGTAGTGCAGGGGTTTACAAAGTGACGCATCTAAGCGTCACTTTGTGAATAGTGCACAACAGAAGGCAAGTTTTATGCCGCCGATGCATCACAAAAAGTGGCGCATCATAAGCACAAAACTGACTCAAGGCCTCATAAATGAGACCCCTGGATGTATTGGAGGGCAGTGAGGAATGTCTTGTAGTAAACAAATATCTGCATCAGTGTAGGCAGGACGAAGAAGGTGATTAAGTGAATATTGGCATGGCGTGCGTCGATGAGGGTAAGGGGGGCATTGGGCTAAAAAGTAGATTTGTGTGTTGAAAAAAATGTAAGTTGAGGTGCTCGCCTTGAGGTCCCTGTGTTGGTGCATTGTGGCAACTGATTCATGAAGGTAAATCATCAGGTGACAAGAGTCGTAGGAATAGGCAAAACTGTAGTACATAACCAATAAAATGCTTAGTTAAGCCCACAGTACTAGCACACATCCTTTTCTGGGGAAGTACGTTGTTACAAAGCATGCTTTTACCACGCATGCCTATACAACGCAGGTTTTTCAATGCAAGTCGTTACAACGACTTGCGTTGGGGGGTGCTGGATAGTGAATAATTCAATTTACTATTCCAACTCCAGTCCCCGTGGATAGTAGGGAAGGTGTTGGATAGTAAATTAAACTATTACCTATCCTACAGCGCCCCCTAGCGTAATTCGTTGTAATGACTTGCGTTGAAAAACCTGCGTTGTAAAGGCACAGCGTGGTAAAAGTTGCGTCGTAAAGGATGTTTCCCCTTTTATCACACTTCGCAAAAGTTATCCCCATGTCTAAAGGTTCGTAGGCGGTGATATCACAGATAAGTAGTTAGCATTATGGTGTATACCTGGTAATGTTTTTTTGGTTCTCTACAGAGTGAAGTACATTGCAGTACATGAAAAATGCTGGCTATAATATTCCTCAGAGCCACGAATACAGATTGTTTCTCTTTGAGTTATTTGTGTTTTTGAACCTTCTATATATAGTTTGGTTCCTGTTTAAAAACATGAATGTTGAACATTGACTAGAAAACATACAGCGTTTGGTCTTGCTCCAATATTCTGGCCCTTTTATGGCCTCTCTGTGGCACACATTTTCACCAAAATCCTCTCTAGCCAAAACCAGTTCAACTACTAATTTGTTTTTTTTGTTTTATTTAGCAAGTTAAGAAAATTAATTGTGGATTAGACAATATATGCTAGTGTTCACATTATCTATACATTACGTAGAGTCAAACCCTTGAGACCACTGTCTTTCTACCAGCATTAATACCCTTAGGAGAAAATTCCTTATTCCTGGCTGCTTCTCTTTGTCCTTGTCAAAAATGGTTGCTTAGTGTTCCCAGGGTCAGCAATGTTGGTTTTGTGTAGAGCGCCTTTCATCCTATTCAGCTTTACTTCTAGAGTTCTGTCCCATCTTTCGCGGGGTGTTTTGACAAAAGGGTGGTAGATGAAAGCTGGTTTTCCAACCCTTCCACTAATCCAAACTAATAATTTGTGTTTTTGCATTGCAGTCTTCTGTTTGTATGAAATAACCGAGGGATGTTAAGTATTTGGCAAACTACTATTCTGGTTGACAATAGAGTTCACTGAATGCTTATTATCTGAACGTCATTGCTCTTCCTCTAGGCAGGGCTCTTAGTTGCCACGGCATTGCCAGCGGCATTTCCAAAGAACTCTGAAGTAAACTGGGCCATTTTGGTCAAACAAGGGTGTTTTTATGTTCTTTGCGCTGCTGCAGGAAACCCTGCTAAAAAAACGGGATACGGTTAAGAAAGACTTCGAATAAAAAACATAATTCTTAGGAGCCGATTTATGAAAGAATGGTGATAGGGCTACGTTATGCAAAAACCAAATTAAGGTGGCACAGAATTTTAAATGTATCGCTAATTTATGTAGCTACTCATTCAACTCAGGGATAGTCCATAGGACATAACGATGCATTATATTTACATACTATAGTGGGTAAAGCCCATTTTCTAACCTATTAATATGTAATCTAATAAAGCAGTAGTAGAATACCACTCATTTTGCCATTCCTAATTATTCTAACTGGTATTATTGTTTTGGGGGAAATCATAATCATATTTACTATATATTTTTTGTACTAATGCAACTCATAAGAAGACAACAATCAGCTACTGCTTCTAGTTCACTTAACCGCCATGCACCTCTTCTTTAAGCTTTCAATTTCTGAGAGTAGCAAGCTTAGCGAAGTTGCAAAATATATACCTTTTATTATGATTTAGGAAATAGATCTAGTAAATTTAATACAGTTTATGGTGTAGGCTTGTAGCCTTAGTGCAGTGTACATGTGAAAGGTAACAGGTATATTTCTGGTGCAAGAAACTTGTGCCACGATTCTCTTCAGCAGTGCTCTACGTGAGTATGGCGTGTTGCTTGGCAAAACAGTTCTAGGTCCCGGGTGTCATTCTTTTCTCCTGGATCACTACTTTTCCCATCACCAGACCATGACTTTATTAATGGGGGCAGCTAATTTTAACTGTATGGTACAGCTATTTAAGGTCGAGCCTGGGCAGCGCATGCACTGCTCTGCGAGGCATGCTGTATTTGAGAGTGGACTTGAAGTCCCGCCCACTCTCCTCCCAAATTTGTCACTGGCTTGTGTCATTGTCCTTCATAAATGCTAGCTTCTGATTCGTTAATACACTTGCTAGTCCCTCCTTAGTACTGCTATGTCTTCATTTGTAACCTCCCATGAGGTTAATATGTTCAGTTACATTTCCAATTTAAATTCCGTCGCCCGCACATCGTGATTTCTAGATGGTCGAGCTTCTCTGCTGTTACAACCGACGAAGGCATGAAGCTCGGAAAGGTGACTCAACATATTTCTTGAAATACAGGAGTCACATTTGGATATTTACCCTCCCCCCTGAGGTCGATTCATAAAGACCAGTGGGGGATGCTGTTGTTATCTTGAAAAACAGTCTGTGCCAATTCTAATGCCACCTTAATGATTACAAGTCATTGAATGGGGGCATGCTGATGATCTTTATGTTTGACGAGGGCGCATAACAGAAGGTTTTGGGCACGCTTCATTCGGGCTCGGAGGAGTTTATTTTTTTTTTCTCATTCGCTTATTGAAAAACTAGGGCTGTCGCTACGCTGCTTTGTCCTGGGGAAGACCCTATCTGATGTACCTACATACACACGTATCCACAGGGTTGAAACGTCGACGTGAAACAGTCTCATGCCCAGGCTCACTATATTTAGGAATTAAACAGACAGTGCATGTTATAGTTAAAGGACAGAGAAGGACAGATAATTTATGTTATTGCCTCTTAGTGTTTGAATCTGAAACGTCACATATTTCACTTTCTGTCACTTCAGTCATTATTGAATTGTCTCTGTATTGTTACTGTGTTTGTAAGGTTTGTCTGACACCCTTATATTTTTGAGTTTGTAAAGATTTTTATGTGATAGATAGAAAATCAATGTAAATATAGAAATAAATGTATGTATTTTTGGTAAATTGTTGCAGGTGTGGTGCATCCAGTTTTGTTAATCATGATGAACGTATACATTTGATGCGTATTGATTTTTGAAGGAATGTTAAGGTTCTAAAAAGCATTATTCAGTGCTTACGCAATGGAACCAATTGTAGCTTTACACATTCCTGCAACATTCAGTGCACCATGCACACTTTCACTTTCCAAGCAGCCCAGGACAATGGCAGCCTCTTCTTTGATTAGAAATCGGTCTTGCATTTACAAAAGTTTGAGCTATTGACATTGTAAATGACAATTACTTTTATTTATGTGTTAATTATCAAAACAGATAAATAAAAGGCTTTGCTATTTACAATGCCAACAGATTAAACCCTCACAAATGCAAGACTTATTGCATTGCAAACGCTTGTTCGTTTTAGAGGGGCTAATTGGTCTAGGATGTCTGACATCGTAGAGTTAAAGTGGGTTGTGAATTCATTCTTTGAGAGAGAGATTATCTGTCTTTGGGGGAAGTCTAGAGATCATTTTTTCTTCAAGAGCAGCTAGGGGAATCTGGGTTATGTTTCTAGTCCATTGTAGAGTTTTCTTAGTGTGGACAGAACAGTATGATGCCATTCGACCAGCCGACTGGGAGGATGTTATTAATGGCTATCTCCTTCTCTGGGCTATAATGGCGTTGAGGGTTGATCCTCTGTCTCTTCATATTTAAATATACTTTCAGGTCAATGCTTAGCTATAACTTGTGTAATTGGCGTTATGTCGACCTTGGACATTACTACGTCCTAACGATTAGTACATTTGCATTTTGCACATGAATCCAGCCATGAAATTGAGGATCATTAATATATGGTATCATTCTGTATATAGTTCGTACTTGCATTGTTGCACAGGTTTTTAGTTAAGAAATCGAGGAACCGTGACATCTAGTTTACACTTGTAGTTTTGAACATGACTTCAGATATGAAATTGAAGACGATTAATGTTGAGAATTAACCTGCATATAAAATTTCTTTTTTGACTGTTAGGCCGATTTTAGAGACTATTGCTTCATCACGACATGTGTCTTTGCATTTTTGCACTGGATGTTAAATTAAAAAATCGAGGATGAGTAACACCCAGTAATAACCTGCATCAGCTTACAATTTTCATGGACTACAGAGGGATTTCGCTAATTTTACATTTTGGTGCAAAGACCTGAACAATTACAAGAACGCTCAAACGAGTTTTTGCACACAAACAATGACAAGCATTTGCAATGCAATAGGTCTCGCATTACTAAAAGTTTGAGCAATTAGCATTATTATTTACTACACCAATGGGTCAAACTTTAAGTAATGTGAGACCTATTGCATTGCACATGCTTTTTTTTTTGTCCAGAAAGCAGTGCTTTAAATGGCCCGTTACTGTTCGGTAATGAGTACTGGCACTTTTTAATTTTGCAAGGGAAAGTACTGGCACTTCTCAAGAGAAATGCAATACCTTTAATTGGAGAGTACCGACACTTCTGAGAAACAAGCAGGTACTCTTGTGCAGAGTGCCTACACTTCTATCTTTCCATTTCAACCAGTGACCGAAAGTAAGGCAAGGCTCTCAAACACTTCTTCAGATATTCGAGGATAAGAGATATTACATTAATTCACTAATATTTGGGAGTGTTTGTTTTTACCCCTGCTAAGTTACAGGTGAAGTATAGAAATACGAACCCTCACAGGGCCATAAAATAATGGGTGAACTTAGGTGAGAACAGCTGCAGTTTCTGTGGTGGCTGCTGTTGGTATAGCAGGGTGCACTTAAGACCTTATGTTCTTGTACTTTTAAGCTGCATTTTACGCAGGAGAGATGTATTTGTCCCTCCAAAAGCCACATTCTCCCAAATGCACAGTTTAAGTTCAAAAATCTTATTAAATTTTAAAAGGCATATAAATATTTAAATACAGTACAAAGTGATACAATTGATGAGAATCAAGAAGAACAATAAATCATATGGTAATCTCAAGAAGTATATAGTATCATATGAAGATATAAAGAGTTGTGGCAATGAACCAAAATGGTTAACAAATGTATCACCCTGATTAAAGAAAAGGAATATGTGTAGAGAGAAACGGAAAACAAGAAAAGGGAGAAAGAAGATTAGAAAGAAAAGAAGGGGGGAAGGAAAGAAGAAGGAAGGAAGGATCAACTGTGGTGCTACATGTATACAATAAAACTACACTTAACTAGACGATACAAAGGGATATTGATCGACCAACCCTTTCGAAGCCAACTCCATATAGGAATCCAAAGCTCTCCAGACATTACTAGAGATAGATGGGGTAAGATGATCCCCGTCCACCGAAGTGTGTGCACTTCTTAAAAAAGAGACCCATGCCTACCTTGTATGGTATGATATGGATGAAAAAGACTTCCATTCTATAAGAATCACTTTAACAGCTACAGTCAATAAAAGATCCATTAATTGTAACTCTAAGGAGTCTAAGGGCAGAGGTATTCGGGAAGCCAATGGGCCCAACATAATCATGGGAAAGGAAAGCTGGAATTGAGCTTGACAAATTAACATAAGTATAGAGTCAAAGTAAGATAGGAATGCTTCCCATATGTGACATTGTAGTTAGTAGTTGATTATGAGTATTTGCCGTTCTTTGAACTTGATTTTTAAAGTGGAGCTGTTTCGCTGCTGTCTTGTCTGAGCAGAGAGCGAACTGTCCTGGGATTCTATGGGGATGGTTTTCTGCAGTGAAGGTCCTGTGGTTTGAAAGCTAGGATCTAACCCACCAGGTCCTACATTGCACATGGTAGCCTAGGTTGTGGGGACACTGGGGATTAAGAACTATCTCCATTTCACAACTTATTCATGCCATTATCTTTTATGGTTTTGAGCAGTTCTTTTAAAATTGTTAGCCATATAATCTGCAGGAACTACCTAAAGCCCCACGAACTGGTTTCGAATGTTGGCTTGAGCTGGTGCTGTTATTAAAAAAGAAAAATTGAGAAAAAAAAGAAAAAAAATTTAACATAAGATGTTTATGTATTAAATTCCAATAGGGTTGTAAGAGGGAACACTCGTAGAACATATGTGGAAAATCACCAGCAGTCAGACCACAACTCCAGCATAGATCATCATCTTTTAGGTTTAGAGAATGTAAACGTACAGGAGTCCATTGAAGAAGATTGATTGAGAAGAATTTAGATTGAATTAAAGAAGGGGCAACCTTATTGCGAAGTGAAAGCTTGACAATCAACTGCCAGGTCTCTGGAGATATATGCTCAGTGAGTTCCTGATCAAGATGACGCAACCACTTTTGTTGGGTAACAGAAGGTAAATCAGAGGGAGTGGAAGACAAACATTTATAAATTCTTGAAGCAACATGCCCAGATCTAAGCCATAAATGAAATAATGCAATAGTAGGCGAATTGGGCTCCAAACGTAACTTAGCAAGAGCAACCTTTATTTTTAGAAAGGTATAAAAATCTAAGTTAGTGAGAGAGTATTGTTGGGCTAAGGAGGAAAAGGGTAACGCATCATTGTTAGAGTCATAAAGATGATTGTAGGAGAGTAGGGTCTGCTTTCCTATGGTCACCCCATTTTTTGCTTTTTGCTTCACTGGTTTTCGACTTAATGTGGCTGTGGGCCTGCTAATCAGACCCACAGCCTGCTGTTCTCTCTCTAAATTCACAACCATGTACTTTAGGTACATTACCAATTGGACATTGGGTCACCTTATCAGCCCCTGTACAGTGTACTATAGGTACCAAGGACATAGGTGCATCCAAGGCCTACCAGGGGCTGCAGCATATCCTTTCCCACCCCTGGCTGGCTATACAAACTGACACAACTGGCTGATCACTCAGCTGGGGCAAGGTGGTGTAATCACCCCTTGCTTAGATATAGTATACCTATATCTAAACCTATATCTGGACACATATACACCTATAAGTCACTCCTATGGCAGGCCTTAACAATCCTGGAGGCAGAGTGCTTGGTTTTATGTGAGATGGTGCTCTAGCATGAGCTGAGACTGTCTGCAGCTTTCGGGACCAACTCCCTTAGCTGTTCTGGGATATTGCCATACCATATACTCTTAAGTGCATTATAATCCTCGCTGTTACTTGCTAACTTTGGTTTGGCTTTATCGAAACATGTCGTGTAAGGTGTCATACGCTGTGGAATACTACCCCCTCGCCAGTTCTGGCAACGGGGGTAGCATTCCACCCTTCTAGAGGGAGAAGACATGTTACTTTGCTTAAACGCGGTTAAATCTAACCAGAGCCCCAGCATCACAAAATGGATGCTGCTGCCACAGACACAAGTCTGGCCTCCTGCTGCTGATCGAAATTCCGGCCGGGGAGGCCTGGACAAATGGTATCCTGTCACAGGGAGGTGTTACACCACCCCAGACAGGAGATAGTAGATTGTAGCAGGGAGGGTTGAATAAAACTAGACACTGCCTGGGGCGCACAAGGCGTCCCATGCATAGTCCAGTTCAAACCGGTGCTGGGGCACTCTAACCCCAGCTCTGGCGCAAAACTGGACAAAGGGAAAGGGGTGTAACCACCCCCTTCCTGGGTCCCACCCATAGGAGGGACCTAACAGGTGATGCAGCCCCTTGATTTGGAATAAAGGTAGGAGCTGTGCCAATGCAATTTAGATCATCCTGACTGAACCTTTGAAACAAAACTCTGGACCCTTCGACATCCTACTCAACGTAGAAGACTGAAGAATCTCCCTTGTGGTCAAGGAGTGGCCACCCTGTGCAAGCAGGCACCATCAGCGCATCAAGACTTTCTTTGCCATTGCTCCCGCCGGAGCTCGAACGACAGAGACCGACAAGACCTAGACTCACAGACTTCCAACAGCCCGATCCACAGTCCTAGCAAAGCTTAGACCCGTGGAGGCGACGAGAGACGTGGGACCGGCCATCTTGAAAAGTCAACGAAGTGCTTCCAGCGCAGCTCCCGAGGCACCCTCGACATTGTGCTTTGGGGTTTGAGAAGCCCCAGCTCCGAGCAGCCTGTGCTCCAAAGATCACCTCTCCACACTCTCCAAGTGCTGCGAGGGGCCCTTTTGCACTTGTCCTGCTCGACGCGTTGTCCGGTCGCATGCCCGTTGGCTAGTGGCCTCTGTGAGTCCAAAACCTCAAAACTACACTGCTGGACTGGTTGCTCCAGACTGGCCCCAGCTTCCCTGAAAAGGAACCATCGATCTGACCTTCCCGGTCTGATCAAGAAGACATCTTCGAGTCCTGCGTGGGTTGCCTTTGCCAAGGCTTGGTGACTCCAAATCGAGTACCGACACCACCGACAGCAAGAGCCTTCGTGGGACAGCTCGTGGTCACCAGCTGGTCATCCTCGATCCTTCCTGGTCCACGTGGCAGCGGAGACAAACACCTCGACATCACCTGATTGCAACCCGACATCGCCTGGTTCTTTCCTGGTTCCTCGCTGGTCACTAGCTAGTTACCTGAACTCTGTCCCCTCTGCTTTCAGGTACTCTACATCTTCGATCCACCCTTGGATCCAACCACTCTTCTCTCCTGGCCGCCTGCAGCATCTTTTCCTCCAGGCTCCATAGAACTTCACGACGAAACCCGACACACTTTGGCACCTATGTACCCGCTTCCTGTGGGTGAGGTAACGATATAACTCCAGTGCTCCTATAGTGGTTTACACCTCTAGTGTCCTAGTTTTAAGTGGCTAAGTTCTAGTCCAGTCGGAAGTCTCCGAAACCTAACACTTTCTGATTTTTACGCACCATTGACTTGTATGGTAAACACGGTTGCCTATAGACTCTGCACCCGTATCCTGTGGGCCTTCCCTGACCTAACCTTCGTTAGTCCAGTGTAGCCCCAGTGATTCCCAAGGCCCTAGGCCTGTTCATTGTTTGTGACGTGGTACTTATACCACGTTCTTAATATATGGTTTGAGTGGCCACCCGGCCTATCCATAATTGTGCAGCTTATTGTATGTTATACTGTGTTCTTTGTTTAACGCTTGTGCTCCTGTGCTCATAAAGAGTCAAGGGGATTATTCTAGAAATAAATACATATATTTTGTAATATATAACTTGTGTGGTGTCCTTTCATTTGGTATTTTAAAGGATTGCATATGGTAAAACAGCTGGCTTCACATGCCCTCTTGAGTTCAGCCTAAGACTGCTTTTGTCCATGCTACCCCTAGGATAGCTGGTCTATAAGGTTGACTTACAACCAATCACCATAAGGGTCGTTTGGACTGGTGCAAGGTGCTCACTAGAATAGTGAACACCATATCCCAGGCCAACTTCTCACAATGACGAACTAGCGTAATCCCCTTAGAAGCCCAGTAAGTTATCAAAGTGGGATCAAGAAGGAGCTTAATTCTAGGATTACACCACAATGAAGACCACCTCAATTTATGAATCAGGGAGGCCACTTTCTTATCAATGGATCTAACTGATGCAATGGTGTCTAAGATGAGTGTACGAGAAAACGGAATGGATAAAGTGGACGTAGTTAAAAAGGAAGAGGTTGGCAAGGGAGAGGAAAGATCTTGCTCAATCAGCAACCAAGAAGGCGTATGTCCTGGGGCAGAGGAAAACCATAAAGCACCTTGAGAAGCTAAAAAAGCGACTTGGTATTTCTCCCAGTTAGGAAAATTACAGCCACCCCTATCATAAGGTTTCCTCAAAAATGTATACGCAATTCTAGCCCTCTTATCATTCCATAAAAATTTAGACGTAAGGGAGTCAATCTCATGAAAAAAGGAAGAAGACAATTTTCCAGGGAACATAGATGATACAAAGTTAATAATAGGAGTTTATCATCATCTTTAACCCCTTAAGTGCTGCTGACGGCCAATGGTCGTCAGCAGCGCTACCTCCCCAGTGCTGCGCACGACCATTGAACGTCCATTCAGCACTAGTTCTAATGGACAGCGCAGCACTGGGGAGGAATGTGTAATAGCAGCTATGAGGTTAAGGTTTGGAGACGACCCCACCAAGAAATATGCTTAGGGGAACAGGTATCCAAAAGATGACGTACTTTAAGTAAAGTTTGAGGCTCATTGTAAGCTACTGTATCATAAAGAGTGCTACAAAACCAAATCCCCAAATATTTAAGACGTTTAGATTGCCATTTAAAACAAGCTGTACCCATAAGGGCAGGGAAACAATATGCATTTAGAGGGAACATTTCTGTCTTATCCCTGTTAAGTGTATATCCAGAGACACTAGAAAAAAGAGAGATAGTTTCGGTAATAGCGGGAATGGCTGACACAATATCATCCGAAAAGATGAGAACATCATCTGCAAAAGCAGCTGTCTTTATGCAATGCGAACCGAAAGTAAACCCTTTAATATCTGGGTGGAGATCAATTAGTCGAAGGAGCGGATCATAATAACAATACAATAAGTGGAGACAAAGGACAACCTTGTCGAGTACCTTGACATAAACTAAAAATCTTAGACGTAGCCCCATTGACTCTAATGTTTGCTCTAGGCCGGGAATATGAAGACATAACCATGTTGACAAAAGAGTCACCAAGATTATGTGCACGAAGAACAGCATGTAGAAAGGGCCAGGAGACCTTATCAAAAGCCTTCTCGCCGTCTAAGGCCAACGCAGCTGCTGGAAGAGTAGACCGCTTAACTGTACCCAAGATATGGCAAAAGGTACGGATATTATCACTGGCGAGTCTACCTTTGTCAGGGCTAGGGTGGCTTGTGGTCTAGGGCCCGCCCCACTCTGCATTCGGAGTTGCCCTTGTGGCAAAATGCATCAGTCCTCTTTGGGAGGGCGTTGGTGGCTGATGTGCTTTAAACCTGCTTGTGCTGTTAAGTTGCATCCCTGTTTGTAGGTTTGTGCAGGTTTTCCTGTCCTTTGGCTGCTGTTTGCTATGTTTCCGCCTAATGCGTGAGGTTTCGCATGCTCACGCGTAATGAGTGAGGTTTGGCATGCTCACGCGTAATGCGTGAGGTTTGGTAGCCCGGTCGCAAACGTGGGCGCCGTAAGCACGTTGGCTTACGCGACCGCGCCCTGTCTCCTGTGCTCACTATTCTGGAATCGTCTGGGGAGTGGCTGTGTTCTCTTCTTGCTCCCTCTCCCATTTGCAGAGTCCCAGCTGTTTTTGACGAAGGATTCCATCGGAGGCCTTGAGGATCGTTTCCAAGGGGCGTGTCAGTATCCAGCTTGCTCCTTGTGCAAGGTCATCGGTTGGAAGAGCCATTTCGGGGACGCTAGTCCTTCAAAGGTAGTAGAGTAGGTCGTACTCTACAGGTAGGACTTATCAATCCTAGTTCTTGGCGCTAAAGTCCTTTGAGTATACTTTCTTGATTCATATTTGATAAAACTAATAGTTTATGTTATGAGGAATAATTAAAAGCACAGAAGTGTGAAATCATTGATATATTTTGCTCTTTGAAAACTGCGTTTACATCTTGTTGCTGGCAAGAGATGTTTAACTTAAAAGTGCAAAGTATGTGAAAGCACGTGCATTCATTTTTAAAACTGTTTGTTTTTGCGCAACTCTTTCTTTGAAATGTCTTTAGGGAGAAAAGGTCAAGAGGAGTTTTAGCTATATCTGAAGACAAATATAGCAGTGTGATTTTGTATTGGTTTGCTCACAGAGTTTTGGTAAAGAGGTTATTTACTAAGGAGTGAGTTTTGTTTTTGCTTAAAGAGAATCTGTCGCAATTCACAAGAGAATAACAAAATTATGATAAGAATGTTTTGTCGCTATTCACAAGAGAATAACAATATGGTGAAAAGGTTGTTGTGAAAGATTTGGTATTTATTATCAAGAAGTCTAATGTATCTTCAGTGCCTGTGATTAAGCAACAGGTTTTTTGCAGAATAATTCAGCTTTGGCTCTAGGTTCCAAAGCCAATTTAGATTTACGGAATGTTTTGTTACTAACTTTTCCTTTCCAGATCTCCTTCCCTGCTGTCCCCTTCCTAACTCCCTTTTCCCCCCCGCTTGATCACTCCAAGATTCTGTGTAGTAATTACATTCGGAATTGGAGGTATCGAGAGGTGGGTCTTTATAACTTCACGACAGATCCTGAGGAAAGCGTCGCCTTGACAGAATAGTGAGCCCACGAATTATTTTTTCCTCCTGGTCTGTACGTGAAGTCATAATGACCACCATCAATGACTTAATGTCTGCAATCATGCGTATTCAAGCAGATTTAAAGGAAACCATGGATGTAACTGCTTTGTTAGCAGCTAAAGTAGAAAATATTCAATTACAGAATACTCCCCTTCCGGAAGAGGTTCAAGAAACTGGTGTTAGTAGGGGAAATACAAACATAGCTGTTACTGTGCCCCCTCAAATTCCTTTAGCAGCTCCTGAACGTTTTTCTGGGGACCCCTCCAAGGTGCAAATTTTTTTGACTCAGATCGAGTTGCATTTTGCTTGTAGACCTACTGCGTTTCCAACCCCACAGTCTAAAATTGCGTTTTTAATTTCCTACTTGACCGGAGATGCCGCAAACTGGGCAGTTCCTTTGGTCAGACAAGATGACACTTTGCTTTACAATTGGAAACGATTTGTGGAGGAATTTGAAAAAGTTTTTGATCGCAGAACTGTTACTCTGTCCGCTGATCGAGAACTACTTCAATTGAAACAAGGCAATAGGGACCTTGTTTCTTATCTGTCTCATTTCAACAGATTAATCGCTGAAACTTCTTGGCCAGAGGAAAAAAGAGCAGCTCTCTTTTATCAAGGTTTAAAGGACGATCTAAAAGATGTTCTGGCACAAATTGATCCTCAACCTGTAATTTGCTCTGAATTGATTAATCTTACGCTGCGCTTAGACCATAGACTCTCTGAACGGAGATCAGATAAAAAAAGAACGGATAAACCAAGTTGGAGATCAGAAGCTAAATCTAGGCCTCAATTTGCAAATTCTGAAACTGGTTCAGAGCCAATGGAAATAGGAACTTTAAGACAACCATTGTCTAAAGATGAGAAAGATAATCGTCGAAAGAATGGACAATGCCTTTATTGTGGCCGAAAAGGTCACTTCGTGAAGGACTGTTTAACGAAACCAAAGGGAAAATTTCCTAACTCTAGTAAATCAGCTGCTCTGGAAAAAACAGATCCAAAATCGGAAAACTAACTGGCCCAAGATGTTTGAAGGGAGATCTCTTGGGTACTATTGCCTTCCCTTCTGTGAACTCATGCGTTTCTAACTACAAAGCTCACTTCAGGTTAGCTGTACAAATCAGGTTAATTCATGAAACATGCCAAATGGAAGTTTTAGTCGATTCTGGAGCTACAGGAAATTTTGTAGATTTAGAAACAGCCCAGCGTTTAGGAATCATCTGTGAACAAAAAGAGACTCCAGAAATAGTGCAAGCTGTGGATGGAAAAATTCTAGCTGGAGGTCCAGTAACCATGCAAACATCTAAAGTTGCTCTGTTCTGCGAAGATGCTAAGCAACAGGTACATAAGGAAGAGCTTCAGTTTGATGTGATCCAAGCACCCCAGTATGGTTTCATTTTAGGAATGCCTTGGCTTTGCTTACACAATCCAACCATAGATTGGCGAAAGAGAGAACTGGTTTTCCTATCTGATTTTTGTCATTCGTCTTGTCTCAATACCTCAAAACCAATTCTGAGTCAATTGGCCACAGCTGAGGAAAAAGAAACATTGTTACCAAAAGTTTACAAGGACTTTGCAGAAGTTTTCAGTGAAGCTAAGGCAGCCATCCTTCCTCCTCATCGAAGCTATGACTGTCAAATCGATCTTGTACCTGGATCTAGTGTACCAAATTGTCGCATTTATGCTTTATCTGAAAAAGAGAATCAACATCTAAGACAATATCTCGATCAATATCTTGAAAATGGATTCATCCGCCCCTCCAAGTCTCCGGCAGCGTCTCCTTTATTTTTCATTCCGAAAGCTAATGGGGAATTGAGGGCTTGCATCGATTATAGGGCGTTGAACAAAATCACAGTCAAAAATAAGTACCCATTGCCTCTCATCCCTGTTCTATTGGACCAAGTTAAAAAGGCAAAAATCTACACTAAGTTGGACCTCAGAGGAGCCTACCATTTGGTTCGTATCAGGCAAGGGGATGAATGGAAGACTGCTTTCAAAACCCGATATGGATTGTTTGAGTACTTGGTGATGCCATTCGGGCTGTGCAATGCACCAGCTGCTTTTCAGTTTTTTTTGAATGATGCCTTGAAAGAGTTTCTAGATCTCTTTGTTATTGTCTATATAGACGATATTTTGATCTACTCAGATTCTGAATCTGAACATGAAGGTCACGTCAAAAAGGTTTTGAGCACCCTGCAATCTCATAATTTGTACTGCAAATTATCTAAATGTGATTTCCATGTTCATGAAGTTGAATTTTTAGGAGTCCTCCTCACTCCAACTGGCATGAAAATGACAGACAGAAAGATCAAGGCTGTTGCTGATTGGCCCACTCCGACATCTGTTCGAGACATTCAGTGCTTTTTGGGATTTGCAAACTTTTACCGCCGCTTCATTGATCACTTTTCTGCTGTAGTAGCTCCCATCACACGATTGTTGAGAAAGAAGGTGAACTTTGAATGGTCCACAGAAGCTGAACTTGCATTCCAGAATTTAAAAAAGGCCTTTACAGAAGCTCCAGTTCTCATGCATCCCAATGTGGAGGAACCCTTTATCATTGAAGCTGACGCCTCTGATGTAGCTATAGCAGCCATCCTCTCTCAAAGACATCACACCACTGGACAAATGCATCCGGTTGCCTACATGTCTCGAAAATTAAATCCCGCAGAGCAAAATTATGTAATAGCTGAAAAAGAACTATTAGCTATTCTAGAAGCCTTTAAAGAATGGAGACATTACATAATGGGAGCGAAATTTACTGTAACCGTGTACACTGATCATAGAAATTTACAGTTTATGAGCTCAGCCAGAATGTTGACCCCGAGACAACTCAGGTGGATGATGTTCTTTGCCGAATATGACTTCATAATTACCTTCCGTCCAGGCCAAGACAACAAGAAAGCTGATGCCCTGTCCAGAAAAGACTCTTCTTTGCATCGCTTTGAAGGAACTCCTCAACCAATAATCGATCCAGGCAAAGTAATTAATGTACTTTCGGCAGACCAATTTTTGGAGAATATTCATGAAAACTTTCCTTCTTCTCTGTGGAAATCATGGTTGAACTCCAATGCTAACCAAACCATCAAAGAAGGGATACCTTTCCATGGAAAACAAGTTTATCTGCCCTCTTTGCAATTACAAGAAACTGTGTTTAACTGGTTACATTCACATCCTATGGCCGGGCATCCAGGCCCTCGGAAGACTGTGGAGAAAATACAAAAGATGTTTTGGTGGCCAACGCTTCAAAAGGATGTGCTGAAAATGGCTAATGATTGTGAGATCTGTGCAAGATTTAAATCCGATCACACTAAGCCTAAAGGTTTTCTACAGGTTCTACCGACACCAACTGAACCATGGAAACATATTTCTTTGGACTTCATTACTGATCTACCACCAATTCAACACCATACTGTAATTCTAGTGGTTGTGGACAGTTTAACCAAATATGCTCATTTCATCCCTTGTAAACAGCTACCCACTGCGGGACAGTTAGCACAAATATTTCTGCGACATGTGGTGCGCTTACATGGACTGCCTTCAGTATTGCTTTCGGATCGAGGGTCTCAATTCTCTTCCAAATTCTGGCAGCAATGGTGTAAAGATCTACACATCACCTCCAACATGTCCACTAGTTATCACCCCCAAACTGATGGGCAGACTGAAAGACTGAACCAAACTTTGAAACAATACTTGAGGTGTTATGTTACGGACTCTAAGAAATCTTGGTTGGATTTGCTTTGGATTGCTGAATTTGCGTATAACACTTCGCCACATTCATCAACCGGTTCCTCTCCGTTCCAGGCACTCTATGGCTATGAACCTAACGCCATACCATTGACTATGGCTAAAGATGATGGTGGTGTACCAGCAGTTAGAGACTCTGTACAACTCATGCAAGCTATTCACCGTCAAATTCAGGAGCGCTTGTTGCAAAGCAAGAAGAAATACAAAGAGCAATATGACAAAAAACATCGTTCAGGTCCTGTGTATGCCCCTGGGGATAAAGTTTGGTTGTCTACCAAGAACTTGAACTTCAAGCACAAAAGCATGTTTCAACCTAAGTACATTGGTCCTTACCCAGTTCTTCGACAGGTGAACCCTGTGACATTCAAGTTGTTGTTGCCTAAGTCTCTAAGAATTCATCCAGTGTTTCATACTTCCCTCCTTAAACCTGCTACTCAGAATCTGGCTCCCCGTCCAGCTCCGATTTTGGTTCATGGTAATTGGGAGTATGAGGTGCGAGACGTTTTGGATTCTAGACGTCGGGGTTCCAGGTTGTGGTATCTTGTCTCCTGGAAGGGATACGGTGCTGAAAATGATTCCTGGGAGCCGGCTGCGAATGTTCATGCCCCACGCTTGGTGCGCCGTTTCCACCTCCTCCACCCTCTAAAGCCGGGCCCTAGACCACTCTTGGGAGGGGGGTGTAATGTCAGGGCTAGGGTGGCTTGTGGTCTAGGGCCCGCCCCACTCTGCATTCGGAGTTGCCCTTGTGGCAAAATGCATCAGTCCTCTTTGGGAGGGCGTTGGTGGCTGATGTGCTTTAAACCTGCTTGTGCTGTTAAGTTGCATCCCTGTTTGTAGGTTTGTGCAGGTTTTCCTGTCCTTTGGCTGCTGTTTGCTATGTTTCCGCCTAATGCGTGAGGTTTCGCATGCTCACGCGTAATGAGTGAGGTTTGGCATGCTCACGCGTAATGCGTGAGGTTTGGTAGCCCGGTCGCAAACGTGGGCGCCGTAAGCACGTTGGCTTACGCGACCGCGCCCTGTCTCCTGTGCTCACTATTCTGGAATCGTCTGGGGAGTGGCTGTGTTCTCTTCTTGCTCCCTCTCCCATTTGCAGAGTCCCAGCTGTTTTTGACGAAGGATTCCATCGGAGGCCTTGAGGATCGTTTCCAAGGGGCGTGTCAGTATCCAGCTTGCTCCTTGTGCAAGGTCATCGGTTGGAAGAGCCATTTCGGGGACGCTAGTCCTTCAAAGGTAGTAGAGTAGGTCGTACTCTACAGGTAGGACTTATCAATCCTAGTTCTTGGCGCTAAAGTCCTTTGAGTATACTTTCTTGATTCATATTTGATAAAACTAATAGTTTATGTTATGAGGAATAATTAAAAGCACAGAAGTGTGAAATCATTGATATATTTTGCTCTTTGAAAACTGCGTTTACATCTTGTTGCTGGCAAGAGATGTTTAACTTAAAAGTGCAAAGTATGTGAAAGCACGTGCATTCATTTTTAAAACTGTTTGTTTTTGCGCAACTCTTTCTTTGAAATGTCTTTAGGGAGAAAAGGTCAAGAGGAGTTTTAGCTATATCTGAAGACAAATATAGCAGTGTGATTTTGTATTGGTTTGCTCACAGAGTTTTGGTAAAGAGGTTATTTACTAAGGAGTGAGTTTTGTTTTTGCTTAAAGAGAATCTGTCGCAATTCACAAGAGAATAACAAAATTATGATAAGAATGTTTTGTCGCTATTCACAAGAGAATAACAATATGGTGAAAAGGTTGTTGTGAAAGATTTGGTATTTATTATCAAGAAGTCTAATGTATCTTCAGTGCCTGTGATTAAGCAACAGGTTTTTTGCAGAATAATTCAGCTTTGGCTCTAGGTTCCAAAGCCAATTTAGATTTACGGAATGTTTTGTTACTAACTTTTCCTTTCCAGATCTCCTTCCCTGCTGTCCCCTTCCTAACTCCCTTTTCCCCCCCGCTTGATCACTCCAAGATTCTGTGTAGTAATTACATTCGGAATTGGAGGTATCGAGAGGTGGGTCTTTATAACTTCACGACAGATCCTGAGGAAAGCGTCGCCTTGACAACCTTTGACAAAGCCCGTCTGTGATGGATGAACCAAAGAAGGGATATAAGATTCCAACCTCTTAGCGAGGATCTTTGCAAAAATCTTAGCTTACATGTTAAGTAAAGAAATAGGGCGAAAATTCTTAGGATCTGAGTGATCCTTACCTTCCTTTGGAATCACCACAATAGTAGCATCTGCCGCAGTACCCGAGACGGAACCTTCTCGAATAAAAGAATCAAAAACAGCCTTAAGGCGAGGAACCACCGAAGGAAGGAAGGTTTTATAAAACATAATGGGAAATCCGTCCGGACCCGGAGCTTTACCCGATCGTGTGGCCTTAATGGCATGTATAATTTCCTCAGACGTAATCGATCCCCCCAATTTCTCACCATCTTCCGCTGATACAGCCTGAAGAGGGATTGTACTAAAAAATTCTTGGCATTTCTCAAAAGACGATTGATTAGTGGGGGTATAAAGATTACTATAGAAGTCACGAAAGACGTCAAGGATTTCCTTAGTCTGAAATTTTTTAACACCAGCCCTATCATTAATAGAAGAGATTTGAGAGGATTTGAAGCTAGATTCCTGAAATTTTAACGTTGCTGCTAGAATTTTACCAGCACGGTTTTTCAATAATAATCGTTTGGATTTCTGGGCCTAAACACCAATGTGAGCTCTCTTGGTAACAACAGTATTATATGAATATTTTAAGTTTTTAACGGTTTGCAGTAATTGTTTATCTTTAGAACGGTGAAAAAGAAACTCATGCCGTTGAATACTATCAGCCAAATCTGCAAGTTCTTTCTTGATATTAGCATTCTTATTCGCCATTATTTTAATAATTTGTCCTCTAAGTGTACATTTAAATGCATCCCACAAAACTATTGGCGAACTAACTGAGCCTTCATTATCAGTAAAGAAATGTTCAATTTCGTCATGCAAAGCCAACACTTGAGAATCATAGTGTAAAATTTCTGTATTCAGTTTCCAAGAGCGAGGTTGTGTTTTAGGAGCAAGATTTAAGAGAGAAAAAGAAACAGCCGCATGATCTGAAACAAGAATAGGATGAATATGTGGAGAAGATGAGGATTGCAAAAGAGACGAATGAACCAAAATATAATCAATACGAGAAAAGCTAGAATGAGGGGAAGAGAAGAAAGAAAAATCACTGCCTGTAGGATTATGAAGACGCCAAATATCTTGAAGATTAGCAGAGGAGCACATATGTAACAATTGTTTGTGAGCTCTGGAAGAGCGGAAGGGGAAAGCTGAACACCTATCCAGTAAGGGGTCCATTGGTAAATTAAAATCACCCCCCACAATTAGATTTCCTTTATGAGATGTGTGTGCTAATTTTTTAATGATCTCCTTCCAAAACGAAGAATCATCACTGTTTGGAGCATAAATATTTAAGACATAGAGATCAACAACACGATTAGAAAGTCTAGATAACAGCCAATGACCCTCAGAATCATGCTCCACAGAGACCACAGAGAGACCAGAATTTTTAGAAATGAGTGTTATCACACCATTCTTTTTCCCCAGGGCATCAGAGCACACCACATCAAGGACCCACTCTTTTCTCAACAACAGAGCCTCCTTATAAGATATCTTCGTTTCCTGTAGAAGTACCAAGTCGGAGGATAAAGATATACAATAATCAAGAATTTTAGCCCTCTTTACCAGATGATTCAGCCCTCTAACATTAAGGGAGACAACATTCAACCCAGACATAATCCTACATCAAATGAATTCCGAACAACAATAATGTAGTAGTAGTAGTAGTATAGCTTTATTTCGATACGGTACATATCATAAAAGCAGTACAAAAAGTAAAATCAATACAGAGATGCATAGTATAAAATACCGTAGGGAATCATAATAGACAATAATACATAAAATACACATTTAAGCTATCCTTACAAATGTTTGCACTAGTATCAAAAACAGGTTACAAAAAAGAGAACATTACTGGATCAATAGCTTTTTTGCAGATCTTATACGCCATGCCCAGCCAAGAAATTTTGCCATGCAGCATGCAAAGAATGGGCGGGCATCAGAGCGCAATATACGTAGGGCTTCTAGGTGAGATCTTGTTCCCAGACTTCTGCACAAGGGCTTTAGCCATTTCAATCTAGGAGCTGCATAGGCACTGCACTCAAACAGAAGGTGGGCGTCAGACTCAACCCTTGAGTCGCAAAATGGACAAAATGGGACCGTTTGAAAAGGAGGATTCCAAGAGGAAGTGAACAATCCTAAGGGGAGAACACCCACCCTAAATTTGAAGTAAAGTGATCTATCTCCAGAGCTGTGGATTAGGTCCAAATAAGGTTCCCTGAAGGGGAGATCTTTAACTAGTAAAAACTGGGCAACAGATTTGCAAAGATTGGGGTTACGCATTCTGTTATTTTTTACCCATAACCAGTAGGCGTTCTTTAGAAGCAGCTTGGGCGGTGCTGTTTTATTGGCCCAAGCATCTCCCAATCCCAGCTCATAGAGCAATCGTTTTACCTCCCTAAACCAGGGTATCTTATTACAACCTGGGAGAGACAACAGATCTTTCAGGGCGTCAGCGTAACTACACAATTCTGGGACATTCCATACCCGGGACCAAAGTAGCAGGGGGCGTAGTTTTGCTTGCTCACAAATTGGGCGGGTACCTGCATCCAACAAGAGGGGGATTGTAGGAGTGCTGTGGGGTAGCCTCATCAGATCTTTATCGAAGTTGTTTTCCATCTTCGCCAACGTATCGACTCTCTGCGTACCCCACAGTTCGGCGCCATATAAAGCTGCGCTTACAACCCTTGCTCTGTAGATATCTAGCACTGCCCCGATTGGTTTCAATGAGGAGGCTCGCTGTTCCTTGAGCAAAACACCCGTGACCCTTTTATGAGTCAGAAACACCTTTTGGTGGTGTGCCTTCCAACTCATTGAGTCACACAAGCGTATTCCCAAGTAGTCAAATTCTTTGACTCTCTCCAGGGGGGTGGAGTCTAAAACAGGTGGGGCGACGGATTTCTTGGGGGGATTAAGGACGAGGAATTTGGTCTTGCTTATATTTATAGCTAAACCCCTGCTATCACAGAAGGATTTAAAGCTAGAAAGCAATTTCTGAATGCCTGCTGGAGATTTCGAGATCAGGAGGGTGTCATCCGCAAACAGGAGCGTTGGAATTTTTCTGCCCGCCAGGGTAGGTGCATCCGCAGGGTGTTGCAGCAGATGCTCCACCACTCCGTTGACATATAGAGAAAACAGAGTGGGGGCAAGCACACACCCCTGGCGGACGCCCCTGTCTACTGGGATACGAGATGTTTTTTCTCCCTGTACACCCCACCTGATCTGGGCGAAATTGCGTTCATGAAATTTCTGTATTCAGTTTCCAAGAGCGAGGTTGTGTTTTAGGAGCAAGATTTAAGAGAGAAAAAGAAACAGCCGCATGATCTGAAACAAGAATAGGATGAATATGTGGAGAAGATGAGGATTGCAAAAGAGACGAATGAACCAAAATATAATCAATACGAGAAAAGCTAGAATGAGGGGAAGAGAAGAAAGAAAAATCACTGCCTGTAGGATTATGAAGACGCCAAATATCTTGAAGATTAGCAGAGGAGCACATATGTAACAATTGTTTGTGAGCTCTGGAAGAGCGGAAGGGGAAAGCTGAACACCTATCCAGTAAGGGGTCCATTGGTAAATTAAAATCACCCCCCACAATTAGATTTCCTTTATGAGATGTGTGTGCTAATTTTTTAATGATCTCCTTCCAAAACGAAGAATCATCACTGTTTGGAGCATAAATATTTAAGACATAGAGATCAACAACACGATTAGAAAGTCTAGATAACAGCCAATGACCCTCAGAATCATGCTCCACAGAGACCACAGAGAGACCAGAATTTTTAGAAATGAGTGTTATCACACCATTCTTTTTCCCCAGGGCATCAGAGCACACCACATCAAGGACCCACTCTTTTCTCAACAACAGAGCCTCCTTATAAGATATCTTCGTTTCCTGTAGAAGTACCAAGTCGGAGGATAAAGATATACAATAATCAAGAATTTTAGCCCTCTTTACCAGATGATTCAGCCCTCTAACATTAAGGGAGACAACATTCAACCCAGACATAATCCTACATCAAATGAATTCCGAACAACAATAATGATAGAAGGAGCAATACAAGAACCAAGGCAACCATCGAAGGAGCACAATAAACACCACAAAGAAGGAGCACCAACAGAAGATCCAGGAAAAGTAAGAGAAGGAGAGAAAAAAAAGGAGTAGAAGAGAAGAAAAGGAAAGAGAAAAGCAAAAGAAGGAAAAGAAAGACAAAAGAGAAGAGACCCACCAGGGGAGGTCGATGAAGGACCAAATTCATACCAGGGGGGACATGGAGGGGCAAGCAAGGGGACCACCAGGAAATACAGAATAGTAATGAAGCCAACGATCCCATATCAGAAATACTATAGATAAAGTAAGTGCCCATGAGCCTTATAATTCATATTTAAGAAATAACTAAATTCATCAGTCAGCAAGATAGAAGAAAAATAAACCACAATATATAGTATTAGAAAAGCATCATGAATAAATAGTACCAGGAAATAACAATGAGTATAGTACGTAACAGAGAATAAAGTCAACCGCTATATATGCAGAATATAAGTAAGAACTGTATTCTAACCCAACATAAAAAATATTAAGAATTGATTTCATGAGCAAAAAATATGCATAGAAACGTAAACAAATATAATTCAGGTCTATAAAACACTTATATCTAACTCATTACATTATCCAGACTAGAAAAACCTATAAATTAGCATCAATAAGCAAGAAAATTATAAAACATAGCAGTAATCATTAAAATGAAATAAGTTAAAAATGTTAAAATATAAAAAAGAACGCAGCTAATAGAGTATGAATACATATAATCATCAGAGCCAGTATAAACAAACACAAAGAGACGGAAAAAACAGAATATGTATATAAAAACAGAACAATCATACACAAAAAAAGGGAGGAAAGAATACGAAAATAGAGCAAAACAGAATACCAAATGAATAAAAAGAAGAAGAAGCATTGTACCTTTAAAAAGAAAACATCCAAAGAAAACCACAACATTCACAGAAACACAACCACCAAGAATCTAAATAGTAAACAAGAATAAACAAATATACTGAAAAAAGATATCAAGCAAAACATTAACCCCCACATGCATCAAACTCCCGTTTTGCGTTTCCAAATTTGCGATTTTTACCGAATCGCAAATATGGATTCGCAAAACGGGATGCATCATAGAAAGTGCTAAATATTTCCGATTCGGTAAAAATCGCAATTTTTACAGAATCGCAAATATTATGCGAATTCAAAATTGCGAATTCGCTATTCCCATTGATTCCTATGGGCCAAAAGGCCCATAGGAATCAATGGAAATTGCGAATTCGCAATTTTGAATTCGCAAATGTTGATGCATTCCATGGGTGCAGGGGGGGCTCCAAAGGACCCCCCTCTGCACCCCTGAAATGTATTTTTAAATGGATGTTTCACACACACATGTCCTAAGGACATGTGTGTCTGTAACATGACATTGTTTAAAATGTAAATTAGAACATTTTAAACATTTTTCGCAATTTACCACGAGGTTCAACCTTGTGGTAATTTGCACTTCCAAACTTTGTATTCGCAATTTGATTTCAGAATGATGCATTGCATTTAGGGAATCGCAAATTTGCGATTCCTTAAATGCAATCGCATTCTGGAAAGTCGCAAAATTAGCGATTTTCATCACAAAAAAATGATGCATCTGAAAAAGCATTTTTGGAATCGCAAACGGACGATTTTAAGGAATCGCACCGTTTGCGACTTCAAAAATGCTTGATGCATGTGGGGGTAAGTAACTACTGTGAGCAATAAAAAAACTGTAACAAAAACCTGAAATATGAGAACAACAACATGAGATACATCCACATAGAAAGAGAAAAAAATATAAGGGGAGGAAGCATATCTGAAAGTCAGAAATAATAAGAAAACAATATAAAATAAAGCATCAAAGGTAAGAGAACCAAGAGACACAAATAAACAAAGGAAAGATATGAACCTCCACTGCAACAAACAACATGTGGACTATAAAGCTAGGAGCAACATCTTATAATCAGTAAGAGCAAGAACCTATCATGTATAGCAGAAACTATTACACACTCTAAGCATAAAGAGACAACAATAAAACTTCAAAGAGACAACCAGAAATCAAGGGCCCGAAGGACCAGGAGTAGGAGAAGAATCCATCTGAGATTCAGACTGATTGTCCAGAAAGGAGGAGAGATCAGAAGGTTCATCAAAGATTCTCGACCGACCCTTAAAGGTGATACGAAATTTTTAAGGACCTGCAAAGGAAAAAGGGATATTCATATCTGAAAGACGTCTCTGTAGGTTAAGAAAACCTTTTCTTCGAATGACAGTGTCTCTGGCAAAGTCTTGCGATATAGCAATCCGATGTCCTTCCCAAGTCACCGCCTTGATCTTCCTCATGTGAGCCAAAATTTGTTACGAATGTTGATGACGCAGCAGTTTAAAAATTACCGCCCTTGGATGTGAGGAGGACTTGGGCCTAAAAGTAGGTACGCAATGAGCCCTTTCAATTTCAAAATCCTTCTGGAATGAGATTTGAAGAGTAGATGGAAGCCAATGGTATAGAAAGTCTATCATCGAGGAGGCCGTTTTTTCCGCATCTTCAGGCAGACCAAAAATTCACAGATTGCTTCTACGATTGCGATCCTCCTGTTCCGTGAGATCCCTCCGCAATGCCGCCATTGAGCGCTCCATCTGGTGAAGAAACTTAGAGTGCTGTTGCGCAGTGTCCTCCACACCACTAATACGTGTCTCCGCATTCATAACACGAATAGATAGTGCTTTAAAATCATTTCTGATAGCCGCTACTACAACTTGTAGTAAATCAGTATTGGTCTTGGTAGACTGCGCAATGTCATGTACAGCATTTAGACGTGACAAAATGGTGTCCAATGTGGTACCAGTATCCTTCTGAGATGGCTCCAGAGTAGGAGAAGTTTGTTTGGACCGCTTCAGAGCACCTTTAGAGTCTTTAGCAGTAGAAGGGGGACCCATATTATCAGCCATAGGATATGACCACAAGAAAAGTCCAATAATACCACCACACAAGAAAAACCTGTGCGCAAAGAGCCTGACCCAAAAGGACCAGAAAATGACAGAAAAATCAATAGTATCTTACAAGGACACAAGAAAATCAGTAGGTAAAATTTCTGTATTCAGTTTCCAAGAGCGAGGTTGTGTTTTAGGAGCAAGATTTAAGAGAGAAAAAGAAACAGCCGCATGATCTGAAACAAGAATAGGATGAATATGTGGAGAAGATGAGGATTGCAAAAGAGACGAATGAACCAAAAGATAATCAATACGAGAAAAGCTAGAATGAGGGGAAGAGAAGAAAGAAAAATCACTGCCTGTAGGATTATGAAGACGCCAAATATCTTGAAGATTAGCAGAGGAGCACATATGTAACAATTGTTTGTGAGCTCTGGAAGAGCGGAAGGGGAAAGCTGAACACCTATCCAGTAAGGGGTCCATTGGTAAATTAAAATCACCCCCCACAATTAGATTTCCTTTATGAGATGTGTGTGCTAATTTTTTAATGATCTCCTTCCAAAACGAAGAATCATCACTGTTTGGAGCATAAATATTTAAGACATAGAGATCAACAACACGATTAGAAAGTCTAGATAACAGCCAATGACCCTCAGAATCATGCTCCACAGAGACCACAGAGAGACCAGAATTTTTAGAAATGAGTGTTATCACACCATTCTTTTTCCCCAGGGCATCAGAGCACACCACATCAAGGACCCACTCTTTTCTCAACAACAGAGCCTCCTTATAAGATATCTTCGTTTCCTGTAGAAGTACCAAGTCGGAGGATAAAGATATACAATAATCAAGAATTTTAGCCCTCTTTACCAGATGATTCAGCCCTCTAACATTAAGGGAGACAACATTCAACCCAGACATAATCCTACATCAAATGAATTCCGAACAACAATAATGTAGTAGTAGTAGTAGTATAGCTTTATTTCGATACGGTACATATCATAAAAGCAGTACAAAAAGTAAAATCAATACAGAGATGCATAGTATAAAATACCGTAGGGAATCATAATAGACAATAATACATAAAATACACATTTAAGCTATCCTTACAAATGTTTGCACTAGTATCAAAAACAGGTTACAAAAAAGAGAACATTACTGGATCAATAGCTTTTTTGCAGATCTTATACGCCATGCCCAGCCAAGAAATTTTGCCATGCAGCATGCAAAGAATGGGCGGGCATCAGAGCGCAATATACGTAGGGCTTCTAGGTGAGATCTTGTTCCCAGACTTCTGCACAAGGGCTTTAGCCATTTCAATCTAGGAGCTGCATAGGCACTGCACTCAAACAGAAGGTGGGCGTCAGACTCAACCCTTGAGTCGCAAAATGGACAAAATGGGACCGTTTGAAAAGGAGGATTCCAAGAGGAAGTGAACAATCCTAAGGGGAGAACACCCACCCTAAATTTGAAGTAAAGTGATCTATCTCCAGAGCTGTGGATTAGGTCCAAATAAGGTTCCCTGAAGGGGAGATCTTTAACTAGTAAAAACTGGGCAACAGATTTGCAAAGATTGGGGTTACGCATTCTGTTATTTTTTACCCATAACCAGTAGGCGTTCTTTAGAAGCAGCTTGGGCGGTGCTGTTTTATTGGCCCAAGCATCTCCCAATCCCAGCTCATAGAGCAATCGTTTTACCTCCCTAAACCAGGGTATCTTATTACAACCTGGGAGAGACAACAGATCTTTCAGGGCGTCAGCGTAACTACACAATTCTGGGACATTCCATACCCGGGAACAAAGTAGCAGGGGGCGTAGTTTTGCTTGCTCACAAATTGGGCGGGTACCTGCATCCAACAAGAGGGGGATTGTAGGAGTGCTGTGGGGTAGCCTCATCAGATCTTTATGGAAGTTGTTTTCCATCTTCGCCAACGTATCGACTCTCTGCGTACCCCACAGTTCGGCGCCATATAAAGCTGCGCTTACAACCCTTGCTCTGTAGATATCTAGCACTGCCCCGATTGGTTTCAATGAGGAGGCTCGCTGTTCCTTGAGCAAAACACCCGTGACCCTTTTATGAGTCAGAAACACCTTTTGGTGGTGTGCCTTCCAACTCATTGAGTCACACAAGCGTATTCCCAAGTAGTCAAATTCTTTGACTCTCTCCAGGGGGGTGGAGTCTAAAACAGGTGGGGCGACGGATTTCTTGGGGGGATTAAGGACGAGGAATTTGGTCTTGCTTATATTTATAGCTAAACCCCTGCTATCACAGAAGGATTTAAAGCTAGAAAGCAATTTCTGAATGCCTGCTGGAGATTTCGAGATCAGGAGGGTGTCATCCGCAAACAGGAGCGTTGGAATTTTTCTGCCCGCCAGGGTAGGTGCATCCGCAGGGTGTTGCAGCAGATGCTCCACCACTCCGTTGACATATAGAGAAAACAGAGTGGGGGCAAGCACACACCCCTGGCGGACGCCCCTGTCTACTGGGATACGAGATGTTTTTTCTCCCTGTACACCCCACCTGATCTGGGCGAAATTGCCTTCATGGAATTTTTTAAGCAATCGAAAGTTACAACTATACAATCCCCCGCATTCGTTTTCCTAGTTGGGCCCACCCAGGAAGTTCTGCGCACCATCAGCACTTTACTTCTACGGCCATTGGGGATAGGTCTATTGACATTAAGCCAATGCATTATTTTGTTTTTCAAGGACCAATGATCCTCGTATTGGCCATTGCTGATCTGTGGGACCCCCATCAGCACAACTACAAAATCATTTGCTTCCGGGGGAAGGTCAATATAGCCCCCTCTAAAGTTATTCTTAACCTGGAAGTCCTGGGTGGATGGTATATTTACCTTGCCAGGCTGGAGTTTTGGAGTTAGCCCAGCTTTAGAATTAACAGGTAAGTGGGTTGGAGTCCACTTCGGGGCCTTAGGGATTGTAACAGTAGGTATTTGGTCCACCTTCACAGTCCTCGGTTTAGGAACCGGGCGTATAATCGTGGGTATAGTGGGCAGGCTTTGGTGTGTTTGTGCTGTGGGAGCTGGAGAAATAGCATCAGCTACAGGGAGACCCTGATTCTCAAGACTTCTCAAACCGAGAGTGGCCAGAGCAATAATGCTCTTTTCCATCTCAAGTAAATTATTTTCGATTCGTGAAAGTCTGAGGTCTAAAGGGGAAAGAAGCTTTTTAAGGGATTCCCATACCAAATCTATAAATTCCCTATCATTGTTACCCAAACCATCTAACTGTAAACCTTCAGTTACTGGGGTGGAAGCAGGTAATTGCTCGATGGTTGTCCCCACCCCAACTCCCTCCAGTGGTGGCTGCTCCCCAAATGTCCGGACAACTTTGGTGGTAGGTGTTGGACCTTTCGTCGGTGCCAAATGTTGTGGCACCGCGATTTTCGCCTTCTTCCGTGAATAGGCGGAACGAGAGCGAGGCTTCCGGTTTAGTTGGGTAGCACTAGGGGCATTAAAGACCACTGGGGGGGGAAGGGTAGTAGTGGCATTCTGGGCGCAAGAGGTGACGGGCGCGCTCACTTCCAGTAGATTGGGTTGTGAGGTGTGGTGTGGGGAAAGAATGAGTTGGGGTGGAGTCGGGTGTACCTCAGCCTGAGAAATTATACAGTGGGGAATGGGAGGACGCTCTGGAGTGGCCGCCACAGCTATAGAGCCCAAGGAGGATTTTTTGGAAGTAGCAATGACTTCAGACAGTCTTCTGGCCGCTGCCAACTCGAGAGATACCCGAGTCTGAAGCTTGGATATTTCCTGGTCAATGGCGAAGTTAGTGCGGGTAATGAAGTCATCCATTGGACCACTAATTGGGTGACCACCTTTAGAGGCCTTACTCCTGGTTGTTCCGGTGCACATATCTTAAGCAAGGGGCAAGGCCAAGCAACAAATTATATAAGAAAAGGAGGGCGAGGATCGAACTTTGCGGTCCTCTGTGGTAGAGAATAGCGGGCGAAAGAGGATGGGCCAGTCCAGTCCGCTCAGTCCTCGAACGGCCTCAAACGGCCCGCTCTTTGCCCGGTCTTAGCCCCGGTATTCGCCCCGCGCGCGTCCCGCGTGCGCGTTACTGCCTCTGTTTATCAGGGAAAGGCTAATGGAGGGGGCGGGAAGAGGACCAGCTGCGGCCGATGAGCGCCGCTCAGCAGGCTGGTCCTCGCAGTCCCGCCTCTTGCCTGGGTCGGTGATTCAGCGGGTGATCTGGCCGCGTTGTTGCTCCTTTGGACGTTGCCAGCACAAGAAACAGCAAGTCTCCACCAATGTCCTACGCCTGCGAGCGGCGCCCGCGAAGCGGGGGCCGCGAGGCGTGATGTGGCGAAGGGGCCGGCAAACAGGTAGGCGAAACTCAGGTCCCAGCAGGGTCAGGAAGCACGAAGGAACCCAGGGAAGTAACGCTCCACTCTGCTTTTAACCAGTGGAGGGGGCGGGAAGAGGACCAGCTGCGGCCGATGAGCGCCGCTCAGCAGGCTGGTCCTCGCAGTCCCGCCTCTTGCCTGGGTCGGTGATTCAGCGGGTGATCTGGCCGCGTTGTTGCTCCTTTGGACGTTGCCAGCACAAGAAACAGCAAGTCTCCACCAATGTCCTACGCCTGCGAGCGGCAGCCGCGAAGCGGGGGCCGCGAGGCGTGATGTGGCGAAGGGGCCGGCAAACAGGTAGGCGAAACTCAGGTCCCAGCAGGGTCAGGAAGCACGAAGGAACCCAGGGAAGTAACGCTCCACTCTGCTTTTAACCAGTGGAGGGGGCGGGAAGAGGACCAGCTGCGGCCGATGAGCGCCGCTCAGCAGGCTGGTCCTCGCAGTCCCGCCTCTTGCCTGGGTCGGTGATTCAGCGGGTGATCTGGCCGCGTTGTTGCTCCTTTGGACGTTGCCAGCACAAGAAACAGCAAGTCTCCACCAATGTCCTACGCCTGCGAGCGGCGCCCGCGAAGCGGGGGCCACGAGGCGTGATGTGGCGAAGGGGCCGGCAAACAGGTAGGCGAAACTCAGGTCCCAGCAGGGTCAGCAAGCACGAAGGAACCCAGGGAAGTAACGCTCCACTCTGCTTTTAACCAGTGGAGGGGGCGGGAAGAGGACCAGCTGCGGCCGATGAGCGCCGCTCAGCAGGCTGGTCCTCGCAGTCCCGCCTCTTGCCTGGGTCGGTGATTCAGCGGGTGATCTGGCCGCGTTGTTGCTCCTTTGGACGTTGCCAGCACAAGAAACAGCAAGTCTCCACCAATGTCCTACGCCTGCGAGCGGCGCCCGCGAAGCGGGGGCCGCGAGGCGTGATGTGGCGAAGGGGCCGGCAAACAGGTAGGCGAAACTCAGGTCCCAGCAGGGTCAGGAAGCACGAAGGAACCTGCTGCTAATAGGCAGACCACTACGATGTAGCTGTGTTTAGGTGTGGTCCATAAAGCTGCAGTTCTTAATAATAGATGTCCAACCGATTCCGCTCTATGGCCTATGTTAGATGTGGAATTTTAGAATACTGGTGTCTACGAATCGAAAGGGTTTGCCTGCTGCTGCCAGACGCGAAGGAGCAATACAAGAACCAAGGCAACCATCGAAGGAGCACAATAAACACCACAAAGAAGGAGCACCAACAGAAGATCCAGGAAAAGTAAGAGAAGGAGAGAAAAAAAAGGAGTAGAAGAGAAGAAAAGGAAAGAGAAAAGCAAAAGAAGGAAAAGAAAGACAAAAGAGAAGAGACCCACCAGGGGAGGTCGATGAAGGACCAAATTCATACCAGGGGGGACATGGAGGGGCAAGCAAGGGGACCGCCAGGAAATACAGAATAGTAATGAAGCCAACGATGCGATATCAGAAATACTATAGGGATATTCATATCTGAAAGACGTCTCTGTAGGTTAAGAAAACCTTAAAGGTGATACGAAATTTCTAAGGACCTGCAAAGGAAAAAGGGATATTCATATCTGAAAGACGTCTCTGTAGGTTAAGAAAACCTTTTCTTCGAATGACAGTGTCTCTAGCAAAGTCTTGCGATATAGCAATCCAATGCCCTTCCCAAGTCACCGCCTTGATCTTCCTCATGTGAGCCAAAATTTGTTCCGAATGTTGATGACGCAGCGGTTTAAAAATTACCGCCCTTGGATGTGAGGAGGACTTGGGCCTAAAAGTAGGTACGCAATGAGCCCTTTCAATTTCAAAATCCTTCTGGAATGAGATTTGAAGAGTAGATGGAAGCCAATGGTATAGAAAGTCTATCATCGAGGAGGCCGTTTTTTCCGCATCTTCAGGCAGACCAAAAATTCACAGATTGCTTCTACGATTGCGATCCTCCAGTTCCGTGAGATCCCTCCGCAATGCCGCCATTGAGCGCTCCATCTGGTGAAGAAACTTAGAGTGCTGTTGCGCAGTGTCCTCCACACCACTAATACGTGTCTCCGCATTCATAACACGAATAGATAGTGCTTTAAAATCATTTCTGATAGCCGCTACTACAACTTGTAGTAAATCAGTATTGGTCTTGGTAGACTGCGCAATGTCATGTACAGCATTTAGACGTGACAAAATGGTGTCCAATGTGGTACCAGTATCCTTCTGAGATGGCTCCAGAGAAGGAGAATTTTGTTTGGACCGCTTCAGAGCACCTTTAGAGTCTTTAGCAGTAGAAGGGGGACCCATATTATCAGCCATAGGATATGACCACAAGAAAAGTCCAATAATACCACCACACAAGAAAAACCTGTGCGCAAAGAGCCTGACCCAAAAGGACCAGAAAATGACAGAAAAATCAATAGTATCTTACAAGGACACAAGAAAATCAGTAGGTAAAATTTCTGTATTCAGATCCCAAGAGCAAGGTTGTGTTTTAGGAGCAAGATTTAAGAGAGAAAAAGAAACAGCCGCATGATCTGAAACAAGAATAGGATGAATATGTGGAGAAGATGAGGATTGCAAAAGAGACGAATGAACCAAAAGATAATCAATACGAGAAAAGCTAGAATGAGGGGAAGAGAAGAAAGAAAAATCACTGCCTGTAGGATTATGAAGACGCCAAATATCTTGAAGATTAGCAGAGGAGCACATATGTAACAATTGTTTGTGAGCTCTGGAAGAGCGGAAGGGGAAAGCTGAACACCTATCCAGTAAGGGGTCCATTGGTAAATTAAAATCACCCCCCACAATTAGATTTCCTTTATGAGATGTGTGTGCTAATTTTTTAATGATCTCCTTCCAAAACGAAGAATCATCACTGTTTGGAGCATAAATATTTAAGACATAGAGATCAACAACACGATTAGAAAGTCTAGATAACAGCCAATGACCCTCAGAATCATGCTCCACAGAGACCACAGAGAGACCAGAATTTTTAGAAATGAGTGTTATCACACCATTCTTTTTCCCCAGGGCATCAGAGCACACCACATCAAGGACCCACTCTTTTCTCAACAACAGAGCCTCCTTATAAGATATCTTCGTTTCCTGTAGAAGTACCAAGTCGGAGGATAACGATATACAATAATCAAGAATTTTAGCCCTCTTTACCAGATGATTCAGCCCTCTAACATTAAGGGAGACAACATTCAACCCAGACATAATCCTACATCAAATGAATTCCGAACAACAATAATGATAGAAGGAGCAATACAAGAACCAAGGCAACCATCGAAGGAGCACAATAAACACCACAAAGAAGGAGCACCAACAGAAGATCCAGGAAAAGTAAGAGAAGGAGAGAAAAAAAAGGAGTAGAAGAGAAGAAAAGGAAAGAGAAAAGCAAAGGTTCCTGCAGTTTCCGCTAGTAGAAATGCGGTCCACAACGATCACGGCATATTCCGGCAGCTGAATTGCCGATTTTCAGGAGCCCAGCGCCGTCAACAGGGATCCTAAATCGTCCGGACAGCCGTCACGTCGCTGCGCGCAAGCCACGCCACCCCCCAAATGCACAGTTTAAATGCTAGGGTCCTGGCACTGTTCTATTGTCATTTTTGAGCAATTTTATAAGGCTGGTGTATTCTTCTGCTGCTGGCGAGAAACAAGCAGACTTGCTGGGGGACATGATAGACTCACCACAGCTTACGTCACGCAGACGGGACATGTAAACTCCTACGTACTTAAAGATCATACGGATGCATGACTCTGGTTAATTAAAGGAGAGTATTGAAAAACAGCAAACGTACCAGCAGTACCCACACTAATGAAGACACTGATTTGCAAGGCTGATAATTCTCGCTGGTGGTAACAGCAAAAGTTTAATGTGAAAAGAATAATAACGAGGGTGATCTATTGGCATTGTAAATGGTAATGGCTTTCATTCATGTTTTTTTTAACAACATAAATATTACGGTATCACTATGGGGACTGTATATGCCATGGGGAAAGTGTATCATAATGCGGGTGTGGGTGTATGGCCTTCTCCAAAGGGAAACTGCGGAGCACTGTCCCTATGATGACGCGGAAAGGGGGTTGAAAGGGGGAGCCGCACTGCACCATAGTGTTAGTGCCAGGGTGTAGTGCCTTCTCTGAGGGACACTGCGCAGCACTGCCTGCCCTGATGACGTGGGAGGGGGGAGTCGCACTGCACCTCAGTGTCAGGGTGTAGGGCCTTCTCTCAGGGACACTGCGCAGCACTGCCCCCATGATGACATGACGTAGGAGGGGGAGTCACACTGCACCTCAGTGTCAGGGTGTAGGGCCTTTTCTCACTCCCCCCATGGTGACGCAGTAAGTGGGTGACCCACAGCCCGCTCAGGTCTAGGAATGGGCTCTTGAGTTGTATGACTGCGGGCGACGCCGATAGACACATCCAGAGGTTTGTCCGCGGGACTGGGCACGGACAGGCCACGGTGGGCACAACTTTGACAAGTGCGAGGATGTTTCCTTTTTAGGTCTCGCTCTAAAGACCTATTGTCGCCGAGTTCGCTCTCAACGGAGACAGACTGGTGCACGAGCCGCCTGGGGTCTGTGGACGCGCTTACGCAGGCCGGCCAAAGGCACGCACACACACACGCGCAGACACACACACACACAGACACACACACACTCACACACGCGCAGACAGACACACACACACGTGCCAAGCCCCCCAAGCTCCCCAAGCCCCACTTACCCCATCAGCGGCCTCAGCCGCCACTCCTGACTTCTGCTGCCACCGGTCCTCTGGGCCATCCACTCCATGGGCGCGGGCTTCTCGCAAAGACGGAAGTCCAGCCCCACGACAGCCGTGAGCGTGCACATCCCGAAACCGGAAGTTCCGGAGCTTGCACGCTCACGGCTTGTTATTGTTTCCATCTGCGTGGCGTAACTTACTTTTTTGCTTTCTTTATCATGTGCCAAGTATGGTGTTTCTTTAAAATTAATTTTAAAAAACCTATTCACAAAAGAGCAATGTCGAAAACTGTGACCTTGAGTTTACCAGTTTCATCTCGTAAATGCGATTATTTATGGAGCGTTCAGTTCTTACGTTGCTTGCGGTTTGGTTGGTTTTGCCGTCACTGTGATTTATTTGCTTCTCATTCCCCAACTTCTATGTGCTTCCCTTATGTGTCCCTTTACTCCTCCCTTTTCGGGTACTCTTTTACCTTTTGGCGTGAGTGCATGTGTTTTTTCAGCTATCTTCCTTGTGTATTTTGAATTCTACTTTCTCGTGCGTCTCCCCCTTTCTTGCTTCAGTTGCTGCACTTGCTTCCTACCTGCCGGCTCTCATTCCGTTGCCGTGCTTGCTTCCCCACGCCCCTCTGGTGTTCGTGTGCTTCCATGTGCCCTCCCATGTCCGATTTGCTTCCCTGTGACCTCCCGCCCAACGTTGTCCGTTCGCTGACACATACACATTTGTTGACAGGGATACTATCAAAATCCCAGTTATTATTGAAGGAGCTATTAGTCTGTTATACTAGGCAGATGCTCAATAATAGTGAAGTAATATTTGATTTTGATCATCTTACTGTAGACTTCAGTGGCTGCTCTTCGTAATCGCAATGAGAATTTTTTTTCCAGGCACAACCATACATTAATTTACACATCTCAATTTAAATCCCTGCTCTCTACAACAGTCTTCTCCAACGAGTAGCTCGTGAGATACTGGTAGCTATCTACCTGTAGGTAGCTCTCCTGTGTGCAGCCCATCCTACTAAATTAAAACTGCTAGATTGCTTGAAATCCCATATCTATTCCAAAATCGAAAGCGTGTTTTTTATAGATGAAAATGTGTATTTTCAAAACTCAAAAGCAAATGTTTACAGAAAAAAAAGCTGTTTCTAAAATATTTTTTAGAGCTGATGTTTGTGATAAATGTGTTCTTGGGGACCGCTATTATTAGGCTATAATAACCTTTGTGCCATGAGCATTGCACCTATGGTTATTATGTATTAACCATGCAAAAACATTCTAAAGTGACCAAGCCTATTTCATGTTATTGTTGGCGACCATACGTAATGCTGCATTGATCACTGCTGACAATCTCGGAAGGGGTGGACACTAACGTGTATTCTATTTTTTTTGGGGGGGTCATTATGACAACACTAACAATATTAGTAGCTCCGGATAATTTTCATTGAACATAAGTAGCTATTCCTAAAAAACGGTTGGAGACCCCTGCTCTACAAGCTCTGACGGGGGGCCAAGTGTGATGGAAGTGAGCCGTCCAAATGTCCCACACAAAACCAGCCGTCTGTCTAACATGCCCTCCTCACTCTATGATTTTAGCAAGGGGTCACTCGTGGGGTCTGGACATGTGACACCCTGGAAGCTCCACTACAAAAAGAGCACCCTCAACCATAGAGCCTGAACTCAACACTAGTTGTACCCCATACTCGTCAAGAGAGGATGAGTGTACTGATTACTTAGTGACCCTAAACCAGTGAGCTGCCACCCCTCTTTCTATTCAACCTGTGAAATCTTCTTCTTAACCATTTACCCCAACCAGACAAAAAGTACATTCTGAGTCCGGTGCTTGCTGTGAGTCACGTTGATATTCTCGTATCTATTCAGTACACACTCTGTGGCTTCAACCTATCATAATCCTGAACTGGGCCACTTTACACATCCAAGCAGTGGAAATCGTGGCAAGCCTTTCCACATGTTTTTCACCCCCAACTATTTATCCTAATCAATCATGACACAAAACCAGAGAGTGGCAGTGGCAAATGTACAGCAGATCAGTAGGCCTGCCATCCTCCTCCAAATCTGCAGGCTCTCCTTACTGGAATCAGCCATCCACCCCATCCTTATTACCAGGTATACAGTGTGTGGCAATAAGCTCAGGGCGCTATGGGTGAGAAGGTGATACCCCAAATATATCTTGGCGCCCCCCCCCCTTTCCAATCATGTAACCATCATTTAGTACATTTTTTAGGTTTTGCCTGGCGTCCACTGCGCAGCAGTGTTCGCGCAGGCGAAATCCTATGTTTTGCAGTAAGGGGCTTTGTCCCGCCTGTCTCTTCCATTGGCTAGCTCCATAAATGGAGGCTAGCCATTGGAAGAGAGATGCGTCAGTCAATGTGGGAGCAGATTCGTGGGCGTTCCAGAGAATGTTTCTCATCCCGCCTCTTTTCGTGCGTCATGCGGCGGTGGGCGGTTGTTTATTTTTTTTTCTTCAAAGGTTTTTTTTGTCATTCCTCCAGGCCGACCGCCGCCGGAAAAAGTCCAGGTGAGTGCTTTGCCCGTTCCCGTCCCCCCTCCCGCTGTGGCTGTGTGTGTGGGGGGGCTCTCTGTGTGTGTGGGGGGCTCTGTGTGTGTGGGGGGGCTCTGTGTATGTGTGTGGGGGGTTCTGTGTGTGTGGGGGGGGGCTCTGTGTGTGTGTGGGAGGGCTCTGTGTGTGTGGGGGGCTCTGTGTGTGTGTGGGGGGGGCTCTGTGTGTGTGGGGGGGCTCTGTGTGTGTGGCTCTGTGTGTGGCTCTCTGTGTGTGGCTCTCTGTGTGTGTGTGGGTGCAAATGCAATAGGTCTCGCATTTGCGAGAGAGTAAGCTATTGGCATTGTAAATGACAATGCCATTTATTTATCTGTTTCAAAACCAACACATAAATAAAAATGTTGTCATTTACAATGCCAATAGCTCTAACTTTGGCAAAGGCGAGACCGTTGCATTGTAAATGCTTGTTAAAGGAACTGCTGTTTGGAATTTTCTCGGATGTCTACAGGCATGCAAATCTACCCCATCTTCTGTGCGCTCACAAGGTGCTATCTATCCCGAAGGCAACCTGTAATCTGTATTTTAGTTGCCTGTTCTCTTCCCTGGAAAGGCTGGCTCCCCTTTGACCTCGATGACCTATCGCCTCCTTAGTGTCTATAGGGGCATATCTGATCCCCTCCCCACATGCTTTGGTGTATTTGCCCATAGCTGCATCCATGAAATTTACAGACAAAAATGCAAATTAATACCTCGATATTAACAGCTAGGCTGTGTGTAGCAGCCACTATACTCTGTGTAATAATTACTCAATATGGCTTTCGAACTATGTACTGCCAACCTTCCACATATCCACAATAATAGTTCTACTCTTAAATTCCTTCGCATTTCTTGAAATATTTACATTAGAAGTGAGCCCCTATTTCCCGCGGAGATACAATATATATAATAAATACGCTGTTAATGTCATTTAATTATGAGCTGGTAAACAACTAATCTTTGTAGGAGAGGCTACACGGAGCTCAACGACAGCTAAGCCCAAATTTATTCAGTAAAATATAGCATCGAATTATACGCGAATAAAACATAAACTCAATATTATGGTGTTAATGTTGAATAAAATGTGGGCGCTGTTCTGGAGCTCGCCACTGCACATGCCAGTGTGTGTGTGTGTGCACCGTCTGCCAGGGCCCTGAGTGTGCACAGAAGTCAGTGAACACCTCCGAATGCACAACACTAAATTAAATTCTGGCGGGGTCACACAACTGCTTCCCTGGCCCAGATATATATTCCGTCATTCTAGGTTTACACCCGACCCGAACGGCAGCCCCTGGGCCGACTCACACACATAAAGCCGTGTGCAAGCGACACAATGAATCTTGGAAGCCTTCGCAGACGCACAACCGCCCACACACTTGGCGTCAGTCTATACCACCACGAAGGGCTGTGGATGTAACTGACAACTACCACAACACAGTCAACAGCATTAGGTAATTGGCTGCACTGAGTTAACATATACAGTGTCATGCAACCACAAATAAAAACAAAATTATATTTGTATAATATGTGTAAAAAAGTACAAGAAGGCTGAAGAAAGCCAAGCGCTATGCTGTGTGTGCAAGAGCAAAAGGTGTCACAGATGGCGAGATAGGACTCGGATCTATGTGTGCTTGGAGAAGGGCTCCTCCGAGGATGCGCAAGCGGCGATGTCTGTCCCGGTTTGTAATGGCAATTGAAGGCTTTTGTGTGGTTTCCTGTCCCCCTCTCTCTTTCCTCAGCGCTCCTACGCCGTGTGCTCTTGTGCAGACAACCGGCTAATCTCTCCCTCCTGTCGCAGCTCCCAGTCTTAGAGAGCGGGCTGCTCGTCTTTGATTCCTAATAGCAGATATTTATGACTATTAATGTTACACAAATACCTAATAGGAGGCAGAGAATGGTTGCAAATCCTGCGTGAAGCGAGGAGGCAACTCCCAGGCAGAGCCCGCTCTGATACGTGTGCAAGAGCAACCAGACAAGCATTCATCACCCCAGCGCTCAGTCTGTGTGTGGTATGAATCAGTCCCCTGCTATACCAATGCCTTGATCTCGAAGTGTGGAAAGTTTACAACATTTCATACAAAGCCAGTGACATTAATGCAAGTTTAACAAAGAGCTGCAGCAGTGAGAATGAAAACACTCGGAGGTCTGCTTGTCGGATAGATAGGAGGATCAGTCTAAATCTGAGACTTAGGCAAACTTTTCATGAAGATAATAAATTAGCAACAGCCGAAGGAAACTAATGGTGCCCGCGAGCAGCCCACCTCTCTTTCCTTATTTCATTTAGTTGCTTCCCTGTGAAATGGGTCCAAAAAAGGAGAAGCCCGCGAGTGGTGCGCTCGCACGCGCCACAGCGAGACATGTGATTTCAATTATCGCGCCTGTGTCTGGGCACGATAATTGGAGCCACATGGCAGCGGTGACTGTAATAGACACCAATAGGCCATGGGCGGAGCCATGCGCCCGCCTTTGGCCAAGTGCGTGCTGTCTTTGATAAAAAGACGCACACAAAGTCAATAGCGTGGCCCAAAAGAAAAAGCACATGCACAAGCTTGTGCGATTACTAGGTCCGTTTTCAAACCCCCTACATGAAGTCTCTTGCAGCGCGAGCAGTGATGCGCACTGCAATGCTAGACGCAAGACCTAAAAAACGGCTAGCTGACACAATTAGCAGCTAAATCATGCCGTACCGGGAGTCAATGTACTAGGTAAAAGTGTCTTGTGTATTAAGAATGAATGACTTTTGGCTGTAAATAGGAAAGTTCTGACCCAATTGATGATTTTTAATACAAAATTGTAATGGTTTTAAATAACTATACACAATAAAATTCTTATTATTAATATTATTTGCTTAGCTATGACAAGATATACTTTGTTTTATTTAATTTCCTAGCAAAATGGGTGCTCTTAACAAAGTATTAATAAAACAGAGGATATTGTGAACTGGGTTTGAAGGAATAAAGGTGTGATTATCTATAGTGAGCAGTATGTGCCTTCACTGCGACAATGTGTGCGGCACAAATATTTACATTGACACCTCCAATAGCATTTTTACTGATTCCAAGTGAGCCACAGATAAAGTGACAAGAATGGAAAGAATATTTTCGTAATTATATGTCAACCATTGAGAATAAAACTTTGATGTCAAAAAAGAAGAAAGGCATCTTGGTGCACTCTTTAGGTCTGGAAGGTATAAGGCAATAACATTGTAAATGGATTTTTTTGTGTAGATTTAGGGTGTTGCATGATGAGTTGCATGATGAGTTGATTTGCAATCAAATTATTATACATACTAGTAGCAAAAGATTGCAAGAGAGACTGTGGGCGAGTGGTGAAGCAGCGGTGAATGATGTTATCGCTACTGCATGAAAGGGAGAAATGTCACGAAGATGTAGGTGCTACGGCAGCATTGGAAAGAGAAAAAGCTCTGAATGAAGTGAGTCTGATTGAAAACAAAAGTAGTAGTAAAGTTAAGAAAGGAAGAAAAGAATAAAAAAATAAAGTAGTGGTATGCAAACTTACAAACCAGTTTTGAAAGTAAATAGGGGTATGGCGTGTTGTTATAGTTGTGGCAGTTCAGAACATTTAGATAACAGCGAAAAGTGTAGAGCAAGAGACCAGAAATGTTCTGCTTCCTGTATAATTGGACAGTCTGCAAGAGTTTGTATAAAGAAAGTGAAGCATTCTAATGAGGACTGTGTTGTTAAAGCGCAGAAGGAATATTGTTTGATTAAAACAGTCTTAGCAGTGACGATTGTGTGTTGGTAGTGTATGACAAAGTTTTGGAAAAAGGAAACAATTCTAGAAATAAACCGTTGTTTGATATTGAAGTTGCTGGCATTAGTGTGAAATTGGTGACCGATTGCGGGTCACCAAAAACCATTATCAATAAGGATATGTGGAGTGAAAAGTTTGTCAGTGAGATTGGATGTGGACTGAAGCCCCCGGATGTGAGAAGTTGGCCTGGTATATGATGTCCACTTTCTAGTGGGCATCTTGCACCAGTCCAAACGACCCTTATTGATGGTAGGTTATAAAGTCAACCTTATAGAAAGCTATCCTAGTGGTAGCTGTGGAGAGCAGCCTTCAGGCTAAGACTTGGAGACGAGTTAAGCAAGTTGTTTTACCAATTATAATCTCTTGATTGATCAAATGAAAGCACACCACACAGGGTATATATCAAATATATATGTATTTATTCTAAACACAACCCCTCTGGACTCTCTATGGGGTCAGAGGTAAAAGTACAATACAAGGAACTTAATTAGCATACGATATATTGCACAGTATACGTTATGCCCTAGGGGCCTCACAACCCATATACTAAAATAGTGGTATAAGAACCATGTGAGAGTTAGAAAGCAGGCCTAGGGCCTGTGGAATCGCTGGGGCTGCCTAGAACCCCCAAAGGTTAGGATGTAGGAGGCCCACGGGAGACGCATGCAGTGTCTAAACACAGCCGCGGGTTACCATTGACTTTCTATGGAGAACGAACAAGTTACAAAGTTGCAGTTTAAGGCCACTTCTAGGTGAACTACGATGGAACCCTTTTAGACTAGGACACTTTGAGAGTCAAGACCCATGGGAGCACCGGAGTACTCATGTTTTCTTACCCAGGGAAGCTGGGTGCATAGGGGTCTTTTGGTGTCGGGTTTCATCGTCGATTCCAATGGAGAGCTGCGAAGAAGTGCTGCAGGCAACCAGAGGGAAAGTGTCTGGGTGATTCCAAGGGTGGATCGGAGATGTGAAGAACCTGAAAGCAGAGGAGCCAGAGTCTGGGTCACTAGCCAGTGACTAGGACGGCAATAGGAAGATCGTGCAAATAACAAGGACCCCCTGTAATTATTCTAGAGCTCCTAGGACAGAGTATTATAACAGTGGCAGAAAAAATTCCTAGGCAGTTCTAATGATACAGTTTACATCAATGTATTGTCATCATGACTCAAAGGATAATTAAAACTCAGAGTAAAAGAGGAACAAATCTTTAAAACATACAAAAATTCACATATTTTGTTAAACAAAATATACATTTAATAACAAATCAGGGTACAGCTAAATACATTGCAGATCAAATATGATATATTCATTGTCTAGTTTGTTGGATTTGATAAACCATTGGATCTGAACAATGAAAATGCACAAACATCAGAGATGAAGCATATAACTGATATTAACAGAAGTTAGAAAACAAAACGAAGACTGATATAGAGTGGCTGTGTGATGAAAGTTCTCATCGCGCGTTTCGGCACAAGGGGTGCCTTCATCAGGAGTGCCACAATTAGTTATCCTGTAGAGATGATCACAAAAGATACAAAAAGCTTTTCAAACACATTGCTAGATTCAATTCTATTAAAATTACACTGAGTTCAGAAAAGTTTTTTCAAGAAAGGTGAATGAGATTACTGAAACGTTGCCAAAAAAGGATTTTCATATGATTTTATATGAAATTATGAACACTTATAAAAGAATTGATAAAATCTGAAGAGAACTACTATTTAATTTACTTTGGACTGTTTGGATCCTTGCTTATCTAATTGATGTTTGCTATGTCCTTGTTCTATTGTTTATGGTAGGCAGACTGGTCCTTCAATAAGCAAACACTCAAGCTAAGATTAAAAAAATAAAAAAAAATAAACAAAATTAGACTCCAAGGTGTGCCGTAGTCAGACCCTCATCCCCAATAACATCCTTTGAGTCATGATGAAAATACATTGATGTAAACTGTATCATTAGAACTGCCTAGGAAATTTTTCTGCCACTGTGGCGATATGAAGATGCCAGCCGATGTCGGGTGATTTCAGGTGAAAAGGTGAAGCTTGTCTCTTCAGCCACGAGGACCAGGAGGCGTCGACGATGACCAGGAGCTGGATTCGAGCTGTCCCTCGAAGGATCTAGTTGACTGCGGTGTCGGTATCTGGATTGGACCCAAGAAGCCTTGGCAAACGCAATCCACGCAGGATGTCGAGATGGGCTTCGGTGCAGACCAGTAAGGTCTGTGGAACTCCTCCTTTGGGGAGGAGTTAGAGCAAGCCTGGAGCAACCAGAAAAGCTGAAGAAAATGAAGATTGGTCTTCATGGGGGCTCACTAGCCAACGGACTAGTAACCGCAAAGACGTGTCAAGCTGAAATGCACAAAGCGAGACCACGGGACACTCGTGGAGTGTGGGCCTCTGAGCTTCGGTGCAAAAGGTGCTCGGGGCAGGGGCTTCAAATACCCCAATGCACAACTTCGGGAAACCTCGGGAAGTAGGTGCAGTAGAAGAAATGCAGGATGTCCAGGAGTTCCGGTCCCATGTCTTTCGTGTCCGCCACAGGTCTCAGCTTTGCTGGGAGCACAGGTCAGTGTCAGAGATGTCTGGAAGTCCATGTCCTGTGACGCAGATTCTTTGGGATCCGGCGGGAGCCTCAAAAATGCATACCGGCAAAGATGCTGTTGGTGCCTGTTTGGACAGGGTGGTCAATTCTTGACCACAAGGGAGATTCTTCCGTCTTCCAGTCGAAATGGAATATCGAAGGTCAGGGAAATATGTATCAGAGTTTCGCCTGGGATAATCTAAAGTCCTAGGGACTGGGGTTCTATATTTATAGTACGTTTAGGGGTTGGACTAACTCTAAGGTCCCTCCTATGGGTGGACCTGGGGAGGGGGTGGTTACACCCCTTCTTCTGTATCCAGTTTCGTGCCAGAGCTGGTGCTAAGTGCCCCAGCAACCGGTTTGAACTGGGAAATGCATGGAGCACCTTGTGTGCCCCAGGCAGTGTCTGAAAAGCATTCACTGAATGCAACCCTCCCTGCCCCAATACACTAAAGCCTGTCAGGGGAGGTACTAGCCCCTCCCTGGACAGGAAACCTATTTTCCAGGCCTCCCCTGCCGGAGTTTCGTCCAGCATCAGGAGGGCAAACTCGTGTCTTTGGCAGCAGCATCCATTTTGTGATTCTGGGGCTCTGTTTAACTTTAACCGGGTTTAACAGTAACTACATGTCTTCTCTCTCTAGAAGGGTGGAATGCTACCCCCGCCGCCAGAACTGGCGGGGGGTAGTATTCCAAAGTGTTTGACACCTTACACAACATGTTTTGATAAAGCCAAACCAAAATTAGCATTAACCGCGAGGATTATAATGCACTTAAGAGTATATGGTATGGCTATAGCATAGAACAAAATGCAAGAAAAAACAATGGAAAAAGGAGGAAAGGATATATATCATAGAACAGCTATAAGGAGATGGTTTTGAAAGCTGAAGAGGGGCTCAGCTCATGCTAGGACACCCTATTACACCAAACCAAGCCTCCAGGATTGTCAAGGCCTGCCATAGGAGTGACTTATAGATTACTATGTGTCTATATATAAGGTAGATATAGATATGCTATATCTAAGTAAGGGGTGATTACACCAGCTTATCCAGGCTGTAAGTACAGACCTGTGGTGTCAGTCTGGAAGGCTAACCAGGGGTGGCACAATACATGCTGCAGCCCCTGGTAGGCCTAAGGTGCACCTATGCCCTCGGTACCTAAGGTACCATTTACAGGGGCTCACAAGGGTGACCCAGTAACCAATTTGGTATGTACCTAAAGTACATGGTATCAATTTAGGGAGAGTACAGCTAGGCTGCGGGCCTGATTAGCAGGGCCACAGCCATACTAAAGTCGAAAAACCAGTGAAACACAGCAAAAAGTGGGGGTAGCCATAGGTAGCAGACTCTACTCTCCTACACCGGATATTCATCTTGAGAGTTTTACTTGCGAAACGAAACTGGCTAGTGTCGTTCAAATTAAAGGGGAAGTCTGCTGAAGGAAGGTTGAATGTAGCATAAAGGGGTCTATGGCGCACTGCAGGTATAATTCTGAATCCTAATAGTAGGGAACAAGACCTTTTGGAAGAATGTGATGATATTGGGAAAAGGTAGTGCCGAGAATTCCCGAAAGTGTTCTCTGCTAATATTATAAGGTGAATGGGTTTGAACATAAAATTGTACTCATGGACAATTCAAAGCTCATTAATCACAAAGCCAGGAGTGTGCCATTTGTTTTGCGAGAAGAGGTGGAGAAGGAATTGTCCACATTGAAAAGCAGTAATAATTGAGCGTGCAGTATTCAGTGAGTGGATGTTGCCAATTGATGTTGCCGATGGCAAAATCAGATAGCCCTAATTACATGTGCATGTAAGAAGGTCACTTTAAAGCTGGGAACTGATAAAATAGTACTTTATTTTGCCAATGTTTTTTTGATTACCATACTTTCAGGCCTGCCAAGTATCACGCATCAGGTGTGACACTAACGCATTTCAGTGTGGTGTTCCACATTACCGCACTGAAATGCATTGTCACGCATTTTTAATGCCACTCTAAAACTGGCTCCTGAAGAGCGCGCCTGTGACACAGTGCGCCGGCTCTGCAGTGCTCCCCGGACTTGCTAGCAGTGAGCTAGCTCAGAATCCTGAATAAACTGTTTGATCTTGTCTGCTCAGTTCTGGCTGAGTCTAGTGCTACAATGTTAGAAATGAAATATCTGCCCTGCAGCCTGGCCCCATATTTCGTGCCGAGGCGCAGCTGACGAATTACGGAGTCTCACCCGGGGTGGGGCCTGCCCTCAGCAGGGGTTGCTACTGGCTGTAGCACCGTGGGGGATTATCTGGATGTGACCTCTGCCTCCGTCACTTCCTGAACACAGGAGGAAGTGAGGTTGATCAGAAGCGCGGGGGACTCAAATCGAGTCCTGGTGCGCAGCGATGCTGTCTGTGCATTAATTATACCCTGCGGCGTTGGGCCAGCACAGGAGCTGAGGCCAGCATAGACAGAGCAGACTACTCAGTTGACTCTTTGCATCATGGCTGCCGCGCATCATAGGTATGATCGCGGGCGCAGGCAGCATTGCGGCCGGTCCTCGGGGAGTCTGCATGCAGTGTGCTGTGTGGCCGCAGGTCCCCGTGTGCTCATCACCATGGCCGCCGGACCGGGACACGGTAGACAGAGACAGTTAGCTCTGAACTGAATTTCAAGTAAGTACTTGGCCATGCTGACGCCAGGCTGCAGCCTGCTGCCACTGACTATACTGTATGTTGCAAGTTGTCATACATCGCTGTGGAGTGCACGCACTGCAGTCTTATCAGTATTCTATCTATGCAAGCTTTAATTGTTTACCATTCTGCGCCTGCCGATGTATCATCTGCTAATACCCACGAACCCCTCTGCTGCAACCCAGCTGTTGCCTGTGAGTACCGGGCACTTCCAGGCCTCCGCAGGCCTGCCAGTGATCAACACAGATTCTGGCCCTTCTCCTGTCGTAACAGAAGTTTACATGCTGGATGAATGGAACATCTAGCCTTCCTCGAACCATAGAGCTTGCATTAACCTCTAGGCCATTCTGGAATGAGATTGTCTCAGCAGCCAGACTAAAAATACAAGTAATAAATGTGAGAGGTTAGCCTGGCATATGATGTCCACTATTCTAGTGGGCACCTTGCACCAGTCTAAATGACCCTTATTGATGGTGGTTGTAAAGTCAACCTTATAGACAAGCTTTCCTAGTGGTAGCATGGACCAGCAGTCTTAGGCTAAACTCCAAAGATCATGTGAAGCTGTTTGTTTTACCAATTATAGTCCCTTGAATACCAAATGAAAGGACACCACACAAGGTATATATCAAATATATATGTACTTATTTCTAACACAACCCCTCTGAACTCTTTATGAGGTCAGAGATCGAAGTACATTATAAGTTACTCATTAAGCATACTATAAGATGCACAAATACAGTTTTGCCCCAGGGGCCTCACAAACCATATACTAAGTAAGTGGTATCAGAACCACTTCAGAAATAGTGAATAGGCCTAGGGCCTAGGGAATCCCTGGGGCTACACTAGACAATCAAAGGTTAGGAAGTAGGAGACCCACGGGAGACGCGTGCAGTGTCTAAAGACAGTCGCGAGTTACCATTGACTGATAATGGAGAATGAAGAAGTTACAAAGTTACTGATTAAGGACACTTCCAGGTGGACTACGGTGAAACCCCTTTTAACTAGGACACTTTCTCTGTGGCATCTGTCTCTGCCTATTTAAAAAATGTTTATTATTCACGGAAATCTATAATAATGTAACCTGGAATATATAATGTGTTCATATTTATTAGGATGACTTTTTAACTTGCTGAATTTGATAATTTTGTAGGCTGTTTTTATTTGCTGTGATATACATGTAAACTTATGGTTAATTGTGATATAACCGAATAAAGTCTTTGAATTTGAATTTGAACTAGGACACTTGAAGAGTCAATACCTATGGGAGCACCGGAGTACTCGAGTTACCTCACCCAGGGAAGCCGGGTGCATAGGTGTCTTTTTGTGTCGGGTTTCGTCGATGCTTTCAATGGAAATCTGCAAAGGAAGTGCTGCAGGCAGCCAGTGAAAGAGTCTGGGCCACTAGCCAGTGACCAGGAAGGAACCAGGCGATGTTGAGTTATTTCAGGTGAAGATGCGAAGCTTGTCTCTGCAGCCACGAGGACCAGTAGGCATCGACATCAACCAGGAGCTGGATTCGAGCTGTCCCACAAAGGATCTAGTTGACTGCGGTGTCGGTATCCGGATTGGACCTAACAAGCCTTGGCAAACCCAATCCAGGCAGGAAGTGAAGATTGGCTTCAAGTCAGACCAGCAAGGTCTGGGGAGCTTCTCCTTTGCAGGGAAGCTGGGGCAAAGCCTGGAGCAACCAGGAGAGTGGTGTAGTTTCAAAGGAATGTCTTCGGAGGGCTAACTAGCCAGCGGGCTAGCAACCGGGAAGACGCATCGAGCTGAAATGCAAGAGCAGGCCCCACGCGGCACTCGTGGAGTGTGGAGGGCTGAGCTTTGGTGCAAATGGCGCTCGGGTCTGGGGCTTCTCAAACCCCAATGCACAACTGCGAGGGTACCTCGGGAGTCGAGCAGTTAGCAAACTGCAGGATGTCCAGGGTGTCCGGTCCCAGAATTCTCATGTCCGCCACGGGTCTCAGCTTTGCTGTGGATGTGGATCGGAGTCGGAGAAGTCTGGAAGTCCTGTTCCTGAGTCGCTGAGTCTTCGTGTTCGCTGTACAAAAGGGGTTGGTGATGGATGGGGCATCCAAATCAATCAAACACTCACACCCAGTCAAAAGATCTGGGTTTATTCCATCACCGTTCTTTAGCCCACTCTGCCACCCCAGTTCAGACATGGCTATATGCAAATCAGTCTGACCCTGTGCCTCATGGGAACAGTCCAGCCCGAACTGCCAAGCCATGTCTTCCCTGGACCGGAAACAAGCTTCCGAGGACCGGTTTCTGGCATTCCAGCCGTCTTCAGCCCGGCTTGCTTGAATGCAGTGGCAAAGTGAGCAAGGGACTCACGTCTGAGTATACCCTGCCACACTTATGGCGGCCAAAAGCGGTACAAAAGGGGGTGGTGATGGACGTAGCATCCGAATCAATCAAACACTCACACCCAGCCAAAAGATCTGGGTTTAATCCATCACCGTTCTTTAGCCCACTCTGCCACCCCAGTTCAGACATGGCTATATGCAAATCAGTCTGACCCTGTGCCTCATGGGAACAGTCCAGCCCGAACTGCCAAGCCATGTCTTCCCTGGACCGGAAACAAGCTTCCGAGGACCGGTTTCTGGCATTCCAGCCGTCTTCAGCCCGGCTTGCTTGAATCCAGTGGCAAAGTGAGCAAGGGACTCACGTCTGAGTATACCCTGCCACACTTATGGCGGCCAAAAGCGGTACAAAAGGGGGTGGTGATGGACGGAGCATCCGAATCAATCAAACACTCACACCCAGTCAAAAGATCTGGGTTTAATCCATCACCGTTCTTTAGCCCACTCTGCCACCCCAGTTCAGACATGGCTATATGCAAATCAGTCTGACCCTGTGCCTCATGGGAACAGTCCAGCCCGAACTGCCAAGCCATGTCTTCCCTGGACCGGAAACAAGCTTCCGAGGACCGGTTTCTGGCATTCCAGCCGTCTTCAGCCCGGCTTGCTTGAATCCAGTGGCAAAGTGAGCAAGGGACTCACGTCTGAGTATACCCAGCCACACTTATGGCGGCCAAAAGCAGTACAAAAGGGGGTGGTGATGGACGGAGCATCCGAATCAATCAAACACTCTCACCCAGTCAAATGATCTGGGTTTAATCCATCACCGTTCTTTAGCCCACTCTGCCACCCCAGTTCAGACATGGCTATATGCATGAGTCTTCGTGTTCCGGCATGAGCATTGACAAAGCAAACTGGCAAGTTACTAGTGGTGCCTGTTTGCACAGGGTGGTCACTCCTTGACCACAAGGGAGATGTCTTCAGTCTTCTAGTCGGTCTAGAACGTCGAAGGTCCAAGAGTTCTGTTTCAAAGTTTTAGTCCAAGATAATCTAAAGTCTGTAGATACAGCTCCTATATTTATAATGATTCTAGGGGCTGGATTACCTGCTAGGTCCCTCCTATGGGTGGACATGAGAAGGGGGTGGTTACACCCCTTTCCCTTTGTCCAGTTTCGCGCCAGAGCGGGGCTGGAGTGCCCCAGCAACTGGTTTGAACCGGGCTATGCATGGAGCACCATGTGTGCCCCAGGCAGTGTCTGGAAAAGCATCTTTCCATTCAACCCACCCTGCCCCAATAAACTACAGGCTGTCCCTCAACAGGAAACCTATTGTCCAGGCCTCCTTTGCTGGAATTTCCCCCAGCAACAGGAGGTAGACTCGTGTCTGTGGCAGCAGCATCCATTTTGTGATGCTGAGGCTCTGTTTAACTTTAACCGGGCAAAGCAGTAAGTACATGTCTTCTCCCTCTAGAAGGGTGGAATGCTACCTCCCCACGCCAGAATTGGCGGGGGGGGTAGTATTCCAAAATGTTTGACACCTTACACAACATGTTTTGATAAAGCCAAACCAAAGTTAGCATTAACCGCGAGGATTATAATGCACTTCAGAGTATATGGTATGGCTATATCATAGAACAAAATGCAAGAAAAAAACAATGGAAAAAGGAGGAAAGGATCTACAATAGTTTATCTAAATAGGGGACAATTAATTCACCTTTTTCAATGCCATTTAGTGCACTTCAGAATAATCCAATTTATTCCACCCCATCACTCATACACAGGGACTAGATTACACATTTTTTATTGTTTTTTGAAATCACTAGACTCATATCTCTTTGTTCTTTTTAGGGCTCGCCTGCTGTGCGCACATGCGCATAGCTGGCGAAGCTCTAATGTGGTTATCCAGTGGTTAACCACCACTGGCGATTCCACTGGCGATTGCATGAAGTGCATGTGCTTTTTAGGTGATTGCGCAAGCGCAAGCCCTAAAAAGCGCGTGCACAATGCCACCAGCCGCCTGCCTGCCTGCCTCGCATTAGCACATCAAAGGCAGCCCTCCGGGCGCATTTCTCACCCCCTAATTATTCACGGCCGGCCGGCCGTACTTTCAGTTTCACGGCCGGAGGCCGTGTCTCCTTTTAAAAGTTGTTTAACTTGTTTCTTTCAAAGTCCGTCCTGATAAATTTCGGTAAACTTTATTTATTTATGCGGCTTTTATATAGCGCAGACTTTACCCGAAGGTGTCAGAGCGCTTCCAGGAACAGAACTGATACATGAGTACATTACAAGCCCCATCCCACCAGAATTTCAACGCTTCGCAAGCAGCAAATTTGAATACACCAGAAACATTATTTGAGAATAATTCAACTCCAATAAGTCTGCCTACTCCACAGACGCTCTCCTTCTGCCCAGGTGTGGGCCTGCTCTGGCCCCTATGGGCTGGCTTGAAAAATGCACACGGGGGCAGAAAGAAGGGTGGAGCTTGCGAGTCTACTGCTGCCATGAGACTCCCGGACCTCGTTGGAGTCTCTCAGAGTGAACGACAATCTCATTATCTCACTCGTTCTCGTGTGACCCAAACCTTTGCCTAAATGGCCGGAAATTATCTCAAGTCCAGTTTAAATAATACGAAATGTGTCCTTTGGAGAAAAGGCCTATGTTTGGTAATCATGTGCGTGCACGTCTGTGGGAAAGTAGGTGTAAAAAGCATGTGTGTGCCTCTGTGTGAAAGAGCACGTGTGTATATGGATGTCTATTTAGATTAATAAAATGCAGGATGTGTATGCGTGTCTGAGTTTGTCTGAAATTCGGTGTGTATAGATAGGTGTGTTTGTACCTGTGTATCTGTTCGTGTGCCGGTTGCGTACGCGTTTTTTTTTAATTTAAACTTTTTATATAGCGCTATCTTGACCCGTAAGTATCAGAACGCGTTACATACACACAGTAAACAGCAGAAGTATTTGCATTACTTTATCTGTGTGCGGTGTATCTGCTCCTGTGTGCGTGTGCAGAAAAATATTGAGTGAGTGCATGTGTTTGTGCCCGAGTTTTTGTCCGCGCCTGGTCGTGTCTCTTGTGAGGGTCTTCTCTTACTGAGATGTGCGTGACTGTGCTCCCACGACTTTCTATTGGTCTCTGGTGTCTGTATTTGATTGAAAGTGGCCGTTAGCATGGTCGCGTGCATTTGTGTGCGTTTTAACTCCCTGTGTTTTTTTCTTTAATTTCTTTTTTTAATGCAGTTTTATATAGCGCGGACTTTACCCAAAGCAAAGGAGCGCATTACAATAGAACCAAGTACGATGCATTAGGAGAATTACACACTAAAAAGTAACAAATACAATCAGGCTAATCAATAAAAAGGCAAAGATCAATTAAGAGGTGCAAGAAATAGGTTAATTCCGGTATAGGAGACATATTTACAGTGTTGCATTCATGTGTGTGACTATTGGTGCACGGAGTGTGTTTGTGTGTGCTCGTTTACTAATATGTGAGTTTACATATGTTTGTCTAGTCCGACGAGCGGGCCATGTACCTTCTTTTGTGTGCAGGTCTCTGACTTTAGTGTGTTTGTGTTTACATCTGTGTGCAATTGATACCTGTATGTGAGTTCGTGGATGTGCGTGCCCCTATGACGAAGTGTTCGTTTCTGTGTCTCTACCAGTCTGTGGAATTTCACACTCACACCCTCAACCCCCCTCACAACCCTCTCACCCTCACTCACCCTCACACCCCTCACCCTCAGACCCCTCACCCTCAGACCCCTCACCCTCACACACCCACACCCTTACCCTCACCCCCTCACCCTGACACACCCCGTCACCCTCACACCCTCACCCCCCTCACCCTCCTCACACCCCCTCACTCACCCTCACACACCTTCACACCCCCTCACACACCCACTCTTAGCCTCACCCCCTCACCCTCACACACCCTCAGTCACCCTCACACTTCCTCACCATCACACACCCTCACATCCTCTCACCCTCACAAACCCTCACCCACCCTCACACCCTCACCCACCCTCACACCCTCACCCACCCTCACACCCTCACCCGCCCTCACCCACCCTCACGCCCTCACCCACCCTCACCAACCCTCACCCACCCTCACCAACCCTCACCCACCCTCACCCACCCTCACACCCTCACACCCTCACCCTAACACCCTCACTCATCCTCACCCTCACTCACCCTCACACCATCACCCCCTTCACCCTCACACACCCTTACCCTCATCCCCTAACCCTCACACCCCCTAACCCTCACACCCCCTAACCCTCACCCCCTAACCCTCACCCCCTAACGCTCACCCCCTCACCCTCACCCCCTCACCCCCTCACCCTCACCCCCTCACCCTCACCCCCTCACCCCCTCACCCCCCACCCTCACCCCCCTCACCCCCCCTCATTCACCCTCATTCACCCTCATTCACCCTCACACACCCTCACCCTCTCACACACCCTCTCACACACCCCCTCACTCACCCTCTCACACACCCCCTCACTCACCCTCTCACACACCCCCTCACTCACCCTCTCACTCACCCTCTCACACCCGCTCACCCTCCCTCACCCTCCCTCACCCCCTCACCCTCCCTCACCCCTCACCCTCCCTCCCCTCACCCTCACCCCCCTCACCCTCACCCCCCTCACCCTCACCCCCCTCACCTGCCTCACCCTCACCCACCTCACCCTCACACCCCTCACCCTCACACCCCTCACCCTCACACCCCTCACCCTCACCCCCCTCACCCCCCTCAGTCTCACACCCCTCACCCTCACACCCCTCACCCTCACACCACTCACCCTCACACCACTCAGTGCTACAACACATATTGTGTTACAATAGGTGTCACATTTGCGAAAGATAAAACTATTGGCATTGTAAATAACAAAGCTATTAATTTCGCTATTTTCAAAACAAGCACATAAATAAAAAAGTGTCCTTTACAATACCAATAGCTCAAACTTTCCTAATGCGAGACCTATTGCATTGCTGTGCTTCTCTCCCCTGCTGCACTCTCCTGCTCTCTAGAGATGTGGCCTAACGACCAGAGCTGCCATTTAAGTCACGTAAATACAAAACATGTTGCATTCCAAATGCTATAGGTGTCACATCCGCAAAAGTTATAACTATTGGCATTGTAAATGACAAAGCTATCAATTTAGCTATTTTAAAAAGCAACAAATAAATAAAACATTTGTCATTTACAAGACCAATAGCTCCAACTTTTCTAATGCGAGACCTATTGCATTTCCAATGCTTGTTTTCTTTGTAACAAACATCAAAATAATTTTATACACAAACTTTTTGTACAACATATACCATCATATACATAACTATGTACACACCTATATACAAAACATTCACAAAAAATTGACCAATAAACAAAATCATAACACAAAAACACAAGGACTTAAACGATTTACACCCTACAGAATATTTCAGCAAAGGCTGAGTGCCCTCCCATTCACTCTAGGAAGTGCACTTGGAGGTATTATAGCACAGATGGTTCGAAAACCCAAATTACCGAACCTCAATCGAAACCTGTGTCACAAAGGCTACAAGTTCCCAAATTAATTATCAACCTAAAAACTCCTCCATTATGAAAGTGTCGATGCGGTCACGTTTTGGCCTTCCAGTCAATCTGGCCTCTTCAGGACAGGGCGATAATCCACCTAAAAATACATATAATCCAAAATAGAAAACCATTTTAGGAATCCATTCACGTACTCTGTGCCTCCTCACCAATCCTCACAATCCGTGCCCGGTAGTCACCGTGCCCAGAGAAAGAAAAACTAAAAAGGGGGTCGTGTGTAACTTAAGCCCATCATCCTACCACCGGCAGGCGTGGGGTGTTTGAAGCAATCCTAGGACCATATCCATGCACTCCAAGTGATTTATGCGCAACACAGGCTGGAGTGACCCAATCACTAATGCCACATCCTGTTCAAAGGAACACTATCAAGTGTGACTAACCGCTACTGAGGGAAACAGGACCTCACGGCTCTCCATGCACCCAGCATGCATCTCCAAGTCACTACATACTCGCTACTTACAAAAGAAATCAATCCAGGGGCAGCCGGAAATTGTGCACAAAGACCAAAACCAAAGGCAAATTCTGCAAGATGAAATGACAAAATCCATGCCTTGCAAACGGTGCTTTTCATGGTGATTCATTCAGTTAAAACCTCTATCAGGGTAAGCCGGTCTCCTACCTCAACACGAAGTCTGGCTGGGTACGAACAAATCTTCTCACGTGTGTGCAAATGTATCCACACTCCACCGGCTCGCTAGGGAGACCAAGACAAAACTGTCAGTGACTCACAGCCTAACTCCTCTACAACCCTTACCCCACTTTCTACATCTAATAGCAGTCTGCCACTTCTCTTACCTATTACTAGCCCGTAAACTGCAGAACGTCTCTCTCCTTCAATGAAAAACTGCCTCCAAACAGGTCAGGTTTGCTCCGTAGGACGCCCGCTAGTGCCTCCACAAGGAAGTAGCAAACGTCATAACCCATGTGACCGGGGTTCTCCGTCACAAAAATAAATGACGGGCCAAGCATTTTGTCTAACCAACGTTCACTCACCCTGCCCAACCTGGTGTGAAAAGAAAAGTATGTGTGTAAACCGGGGCACCGTACATACACTCTGGCCAATGTGGGGAAAATAACTCAACACTTCCTACTGGTCATGCAAATAATGAGTGAAAAACGCGGCTCCTCCCTATGCTAAAATCCGTAAACTAGAGCTGCTTCTCACTAGGGGTCAAAGAGCCCACAACTGGCTACAATATCTGTGACTCCCACGAAGGTGACAACCCTCGTCACATGTGGTGTGGCACGTGCTAAAAACACGGGAAACGGATCGGAGAACAACTATGGACGGGGGGCACAGAGGGTGAACATCATTCCAGCATTATTAAAAACACAGTGTGTACACAAGACCCTAATTCAAACCACTCGTGTGTGTCTGTACCTATACAAACATAAAATACAGTCCTAAGTATTCACACAAGGACCGTATCATATTTTACTCTGTCAAACAAATCTATATACATCAATATTTCTGTACAAAATGTTACATATTCAGCAAATCATAACGTAACGCGAATAATTATCAAAAACAACAGAATAGGTGCACAGTTGATATCTCAAGTACATTACGCTGTAATTAATGCCCATATTTCATCCCAGTCATTCAGACCACTTTTCTCAGTTTCATATTTCTCAATCATTCTGGCTTCCAGTCTGTTGAGGGTTGCCTGCATCATTGAGGTTCTCTGTGTTCACTACTAGTAGAACAGACCAATGTATATCATTTTCATTGTGGCCCTTTTCAATGTAATGCTGGACCAGTGGCGCTCCCAAATACTGACATCCAATTCTGGATTGATGTTGTATTACTCTCATTTCACGTTCTGGGTAGTCTGCCCTATGTAGGTTTTCCCACAAGGACAGGAGATGCAGTACACCACATTTTTGGTGTTGCAATTGGAGAAGCTTTTTTGTATATGCTTACGGTTGTTGATCATTACATGTTTAGTATTGTTAGTCAGTTGACAAACAACACAGCTGTTGCATTTATAGTGTCCAACTACAGGGGGGAGGTGCAACATACTTCTCAAGTCACCCTTTTCTGATGTCTGCCTAGTTGCCTTCACCAAATGTTGACGAATATTCTTAGCTTTGCGAAAGGCAAATAAAGGTTTAGGGATGTCGAACTGCTGTATTAGTCGCCAGTTCCTCAAAATGATTCGTTTGATCATATTCGCTCTAGGCCTATATGTTAAGACACAGGTCATTTTTTCAGTATTCTGTTTTTCTTTTGGTGTGAGCAGAGTCTCCCGTGGTGTAAACCAAGCCCGTTTAAGTGCTGCTTTCACCAATTTTCTAGGGTACCCTCTGTTTATCAATTTCATTTGGAGTTTTTCTGCGTTCGCAAAGTAGTCACATCTATTAGTGCAATTGCGCCTAATCCTTAAAAATTGCCCGTAAGGCAGGTTCTCTTTCAATGTTCTAGGATGTCCACTATTAAAATGAAGTAAGGTGTTCCGGTTTGTAGGTTTGGAATACAGACTAACCTCTAGCTTTCAGTCTTTGTGAGTTACATTCAGGTCCAGGAAATTAATTCCCTCCTGGCTCTGGGCCATAGGGAATTTGCTGTGATATACATGTGAACTTTTATGGTTAATTGTGATATAACCGAATAAAGTCTTTGAATTTGAATTTGAACTAGGACACTTGAAGAGTCAATACCCACGGGAGCACCGGAGTACTCGAGTTACCTCACCCAGGGAAGCCGGGTGCATAGGTGTCTTTTTGTGTCGGGTTTCGTCGATTCTTTCAATGGAGATCTGCAAAGGAAGTGCTGCAGGCGGCCAGTGAAAGAGTCTGGGCCACTAGCCAGTGACCAGGAAGGAACCAGGCGATGTCGAGTTATTTCAGGTGAAGATGCGAAGCTTGTCTCTGCAGCCACGAGGACCAGGAGGCGTCGACATCATCCAGGAGCTGGATTCGAGCTGTCCCACAAAGGATCTAGTTGACTGCGGTGTCGGTATCCGGATTGGACCTAACAAGCCTTGGCAAACCCAATCCATGCTGGAAGTGAAGATTGGCTTCAAGTCAGACCAGCAAGGTCTGGGGAGCTTCTCCTTTGCAGGGAGGCTGGAGCAACCAGGAAAGTGGTGTAGTTTCAAAGGAAAGTCTTTGGAGGGCTAACTAGCTAGCGGGCTAGCAACCGGGAAGACGCATCGAGCTGAAATGCAAGAGCAGGCCCCACGCGGCACTCGTGGAGTGTGGAGGGCTGAGCTTCGGTGCAAATGGCGCTCGGGTCTGGGGCTTCTCAAACCCCAATGCACAACTGCGAGGGTACCTCGGGAGTCGAGCAGTTAGCAAAATGCAGGATGTCCAGGGTGTCCGGTCCCAGAATTCTCATGTTCGCCACAGGTCTCAGCTTTGCTGTGAATGTGGATCGGAGTCGGAGAAGTCTGGAAATCCTGTTCCTGACTCGCTGAGTCTTCGCGTTCTGACAGGAGCATTGACAAAGCAAACTGGCAAGTTACTAGTGGTGCCTGTTTGCACATGGTGGTCACTCCTTGACCACAAGGGAGATGTCTTCAGTCTTTTAGTCGGTCTAGAACGTTGAAGGTCCAAGAGTTCTGTTTCAAAGTTTCAGTCCAGGATAATCTAAAGTCTGTAGACACAGCTCCTATCTTTATAATGATTCTAGGGGCTGGATTACCTGCTTGGTCCCTCCTATGGGTGGACCTGAGAATGGGGTGGTTACACCCCTTTCCCTTTGTCCAGTTTCGCGCCAGAGCGGGGCTGGAGTGCCCCAGCAATGGGTTTGAACCGGGCTATGCATGGAGCACCTTGTATGCCCCAGGCAGTGTCTGGAAAAGCATCTTTCCATTCAACCCACCCTGCCCCAATAAACTACAGGCTGTGTGGGGAGGTGCTAGCACCTCCCTTGACAGGAAACCTATTGTCCAGGCCTCCTTTGCTGGAATTTCCCCCAGCAACAGGAGGTCAGACTCGTGTCTGTGGCAGCAGCATCAATTTTGTGATGCTGAGGCTCCGTTTAACTTTAACCGGGTAAAGCAGTAAGTACATGTCTTCTCCCTCTAGAAGGGTGGAATGCTACCCCCCACGCCAGAATTGGCGGGGGGTAGTATTCCAAAATGTTTGACACCTTACACAACATGTTTTGATGAAGCCAAACCAAAGTTAGCATTAACCGCTTATTATAATGCACTTCAGAGTATATGGTATGGCTATATCATAGAACAGCTATAAGGAGACGGTTCCGAAAGCTGCAGAGGTGCTCAGCTTATGCTAGGGCACCCTCTCACATAAAACCAGGATTGTTAAGGTCTGCCATAGGAGTGACTTATAGGTTACTATGTGTCTATATATAAGGTAGATATAAATATACTATATCTACGTAAGGGGTGATTACACCACCTTACCCAAGCTGAGTGATCAGCCTGTGGTGTCAGTTTTAGATGGCCAGCCAGGGGTGGCATAATACATGCTGCAGCCCCTGCTAGGCCTTGGATGCACCTATGCCCTGGGTACATATGGTACACTATACAGGGGCTCACAAAGGTGACGCAATATCCAATCTAGTATGTACCTAATGTACATGGAGTCCATTTAACAGTGAGAGCAGATAGCCTGGGGCCCTGAATAGCAGGATCCCAGGCCAACTAAGTCAAAAACCAGCTAAACACTAGGCAAAAAGTTGGGGTAACCATATAGTCAGATATCCACCTTCCTACAAGAAATATGTTTCGAAAACCAATGTAGTTGGTTTGCAACAATATATTTTCAGAGAGCTCTAAGTGTTATAAAAGGAGGTAAATATGATAAACGCCACAGGGGCCATGATACCGTGAGTTTAGTTTTATCACTTGCCTAACTTTTAAAGAGCGGAAAAGTAGCATTCGGTTTCAATCAGCCTTTAGGTTTCCTATGCAAGGACGAATTTCGAATGCAGACAAGTAGCCTGTTTTCTGCTTTAGTTATACAGATCTGATCATTCTAATTTCAGACACATTAGTTAAATCTGCAGGCAGGGCTGCTCTATCTCGTCATCCTTCTATCTGCAAGATCTAATTTCATTTCAAATTCACAGTAATCTGCAGGGCTGCTCTGTCTCGTCATCCTACTGAGGTTATCATTCGGCACCAGTACTAACTCAGAGGGTTTATCTTCAGGCTACAAGTGTGTAACGAGGGGGACCCGGATCCTCCAGGCTTACCTGTGTTCCCTCTTTTTAAACAGCACACCGAGACCTGGAAGATTTCAGACGCTGTGTACAACCCCGGACCAGAAGTCTCTGCCGACCACTGTTTCTTTAACTGGGCGGAACTGGACCCTGGCCGCGCCCACCCGTCACAGGTAAAACCCAGCTTAGCGAACCCACAGGTGTGTTTTACACCTGGAGGTAGCGGAGATGATTGGCGAGAAGATGGAGCGGAGTGGGAGTACGGAGCAGAGGGGAGGACGGAGGAGGCGAGAGGAGACAAGCGGACTACGGAGGAGGCGAGAGGAGACCAGCGGAGGACGGAGGAGGCGAGAGGAGACCAGCAGAGGACGGAGGAAGCGACAGGAGACCAGTGGAGGATGAAGGAGGCGAGAGGAGACCAGCGGAGGACGGAGGAGGCGAGAGGAGACCAGTGGGAGACGGAGGAGGCAGAAGGAGGAGAAGAGGGAGCCCCGAACCTCGGAGACGCAGAGAAGAGCGGGGGAGAGCGGAGACCGGGACGAGACGTCCGCGACAAGCCAGGAGGCCACCCTAGAGGCGCTTCGCCCTGCCACACTTCAAGGGAAGTGTGGCTTGAGCAGGTACGGTCATGCTTTGCCAAACCTCCCTGAACAACCAGCCGGCATATAGTGCATATCCCCTCCCTCACGGAACCTTCACCTGGATCTGGGTCGAGTAATTGCACATGTGTTCCTCACTCCCTTCCCTGTGCACGAACCAAGGCCCCAGTCTAATTACACTTTCTTTCTTCCCTGGTATGGTGGACGGGACGACGCAGCATCACGGCGGAGAAGCGGCCTACGAGTCCCAGTAAACCCCGGGAGTCCAGGCGACTGGGATCGGTGAAACGCCAAGACAGACTGTCGGAAGACACAGACAAGCCTCTCCCATACTACAGAAAGACAATTCAGAAGAAGCGCTACTATAAAACAATAAAACCGTCATTGCCCCAAGCACCAGTGTCTGTGAGTCTGTTCGAACGCCCACAAGCGGTGGAGAATGCGGGCACAGATCAAACCGTCTGGATACAAAGATGGAAGAGTTGCTACAGGCGTTAATCAAAGGACAGGAACAACTGGGATGGGCCGTGGAGCAGCAGCTCGCCTCTGCACAGCAAGACAGGGAGACTTTTAGGAATACCGTGGTGGCACAGTTTGAGGGGTTACAACAGGCGACTGACCCGGCCAGTAACCCTGTCAGAGAAACAAGGCCTCAGCACACCCCTTCTGGCATTTCGCTCCAGAAGTACATCACCGGGGAAGACCCAGACGCATTCCTTGTCAATTTTGAGAGGGTGGCTTTGGCGTGTGGATGGCCGCTGGAAAAATGGCCATTCTATCTCGCGTCCCTCTTGACAGGGGAAGCCCAAGCGGCCTACCAGGTCGCCAATGGCAACGGGCAGACCCCTTATAGACAGATCAAGGAGATTATCCTAGACCACCTGGCCTGGATGCGGAGGCATACCGGGGGCCACTTTCGCAAGGAAAGAGGGGTCCCCGGAGAAAACGCCAAAACCTTGTTTTTCAGACTGAAGACAGCCGCAGACAAATGGCTCACTCCCACCACCAGCACTAAAGACGAGATCATGGACAGGATCTACCTCGAGCAGCTCCTAGAAGCACTTCCCTATGGGACCCAGAGATGGCTGAGACAACACTCTAACCTGTCGACCAAACAAGCCATGGAGATGGCCTCTACGTTTGTCCGGGCCCAACCCCGATTGCACACCACTGAGCCAGAAAAGACAAACCAACCCCCTCTCAGACCGGACCGAAAACTCTGGGCACCCCCCCCCCCCCCCGGGCTTCCAGGACCACGTGTGACGACTCCTGACGCCCCCCTGTTCAGGGGCCCTCAATGCTTCGACTGTGGAGCCTGGGGACACATTGCTCGGTTGTGCCCACAAAAACGGAACCAGGAGGAGCCCATGGAAGTCGGGTATCTACCTAAGGCCGTCCTGTATACCGCCGAACTTGGAGGGGCTTATCACGTGAGTGTCCGAATAAACAGGGCAGAGGTTCGGGCCCTTTTGGATTCGGGCTGCAAGAAGTCTGTGGTACAGGGGTGTTTTGTGACGCCCCCCCAGGTGATGCCAGACGCCATAGTTTATATTAAATGTGTTCACGGTGATGTTAGGGGTTACCCGGTGGCGTACATACCCCTGGAATTGGAGGGAGGGAGGACCCTGGTGGTCAAGGTGGGAGTACTCGACACCCTCCCCGAGGAACTCATCCTAGGGACTGATAACCCACACTTTTTGGACCTCTTCGAGGGGACCCTACAAAAAGAAATGAGACCCGATACCCTCCCTGTACCTGCCTTGACGTCCCCTGATCCCTGGGAGGGAGACCGGAGTTTCCGTTTCGCACAGCCAACGACTCCAATCTGTTCAACGCCTGGGAACAAGCCCATGCCGATCAGAACAATCCCAGCCCCAAATACCCCCGGTTTCTGATAAAAGACGACCTCCTCTATTGACAGGGGAGCCAGGACGACCCAATGCAACTATTGGTCCCGACCTGTTTCAGAGAGCAGATCATGTTTTATGTACACAATCATTTGTTGGCTGGCCACACAGGTAGCGAAAAAACTACCCAGAACGTGTTAAAAAAACTTCTATTGGCCAGGAGTGTATCAAGACATCAAGACACATTGTCAGACGTGCAACATTTGTCAACGCAAAAACACGCACAGACCACCGGCTGTGCCTCTGCAAGCCCTGCCTATAATAGGGACACCCTTCGAGGGTGTGCCATGGATCTCATAGGACCTCTGCCGAAAACACGTCAGGGTAACCAATACGCCCTGGTGATCCTGGACTATGCCACGCGTTTCCCAGAAGCTTTCCCTTTAAAGGCCCCCACCTCCAAGAACATTGCCGAGAAATTCATGGAACTTTTTTCAAGAGTGGGATTCCCCAAAGAGGTCCTTACTGATCAAGGTACTCCCTTCATGTCAAGGGTCATGAAAGTGGTATGCCAACTGCTGAACCTCCACCAGATCCGGACGTCCTTTTATCATCCTCAGACGGACGGACTGGTGGAGTGATTCAACGGGACCCTGAAGAACATCCTGAAGAAAATGCTCACAGTGAACGGAAGCGACTGGGACATGCTATTGCCCTTAGCTTTATATGCTATCAGAGGCCAGAAACAGAGCAGTATGGGCTGTTCGTCCTTTGAGATGCTCTATGGACGGCAGCCCCGGAGTCTATTAGAGATGACCAAGGAATTCTGGGAGGCCGAATCACCAGGGGAAACAAGGTCACTACTGGAATACTCCCAGAACCTAAAGAACAAGTTAGGGAAGATACGCGAACTGGCTTATTCCCAATTGGAGAGTAACCAACAAAAACTGAAGACACACTACGACAAGGGAAAAAAGTGGCGACATCTAGCCGTTAACGACTGGGCACTAGTGTTAATACCCTCCCCCACAAAGAAATTTCACAATGAGTGGCAAGGACCCTACTGAGTCTTGGAAGGGAAAACCACCTACCGGTTACAACTGAGTGGGAGAAAAACACAGATATTCCATATCAACCTCCTAAAGAAGTGGTTAGGATCTCCCCCCCTCGCTTCCAATCTCGCCTCTCCTATAAGTCGCCCAGGAGAGAAAACGCTGAGTGAACTCATAATCAATGAAGAGTTGTACCAGAACGAAAAAGAGGGACTACAGAGGTTCTCCGTCCCTTTTCACACGTCTTTTCCAACCTTCCTGGGACGACAAGAATAGCGGAACACCGGATAGAGACCCCTGCGGGATCCATAGTAAAACAGCGGCCGTACCGGATACCCGCCGCAAAGAGGGAAGCCATAAGCAGAGAAGTGAAGGAGATGCTCAAGCTCAAAGTCATCAGATCCTCTCGCAGTGAATGGTCCTCACCGATCGTGATGGTGCCCAAGCCAGACGGGAGCAGCAGGTTCTGCATGGACTTCAGAGCCCTGAACGCGATATCATCTTTTGACGCATACCCCATACCCAGGATAGACGAATTAATCAAAATGTTGGGGGAAGCCCAGTACATCAGTACTCTTGACCTAACGAAAGGTTACTGGCAAGTCCCCCTAAAAGAGGAAGATCGCAAGAAGACCGCCTTCGCCACACCCGAAGGACTCTACGAATTCAACGTACTCCCCTTCGGCTTACATGGAGCCTCCGCCACCTTCCAGAGGCTGAAGAACGAAGTCCTGAGAGAACACCAGGGGTATAGTTCAGCCTATCTGGACGACATAATAATATTCAGCCCTACATGGGATGAACACTTGGAGCATCTGAGGAACGTCATACAACAACTGCACACAGCTGGGCTACACATCAATTCAAAAAAATCCCGGATGGGGTATCAAAAAGTCAAGTATTTAGGATACGTTCTAGGACACGGGATCATAGAACCCCAGATAGAAATGGTCAGAGCCATAGCCGACACCCCATTTCCCAAAAACCCGAAAGAAATGAGGGCCTTCTTGGGGTTAGTCGGCTATTATCGCAGGTTCATCCCTTCATTTTCAGACATAGCCGCCCCTCTAACCGACACTCTAAAGAAACAAACCCGAATTCCGGATTTTCAGAGGCCGACCCCTGCTATGTGGAACGCATTTCAGACACTGAAAAGGGTTATCACAACCAGTCCAGTCCTTTCATCTCCCGACTTTTCGAAACCATTCATCCTCCACACCGACGCTTCAGATTTTGGGATCGGGGCGGTGCTGTCCCAGGAAACAGAGGCAGGGATAGAACATCCCATACTCTATATAAGTCGCAAGCTGTTCCCAAGGGAGGTGAGGTACCCGACAATTGAAAAAGAATGTCTTGCAATCAAATGGGCCATAGATAAATTGCGTTATTATTTGGAGGGACATGTCTTTACCTTATACACAGACCACGCCCCATTACAATGGATGAGCCGCAACATATCAAACAATCCAAGGGTAATGAGATGGTTTCTGTCTCTACAGGCATTCTCATTCCCGGTCCGACACAGAAAGGGGAAAGACAATGCTAGCGCTGACTATCTCTCCCGTTACCCTCTCCCCGATCGGGAGACTCTAAGGGGGTAGGGGTGTAACGAGGGAGACCCGGATCCTCCAGGCTTACCTGTGTCCCCTCTTTTTAAACAGCACACCGAGACCTGGAAGCTTTCAGACGCTGTGTACAACCCCAGACCAGAAGTCTCTGCCGACCACTGTTTCTTTAACTGGGCGGAACTGGACCCTGGCCACGACCACCCGTCACAGGTAAAACCGAGCCCAGAGAACCCACAGGTGTGTTTTACACCCGGAGGTAGCGGAGGTGATTGGCGAGAAGACGGAGCGGAGTGGGAGTACGGAGCAGATCGGAGGACGGAGGAGGCGAGAGGAGACCAGCGGAGGACGGAGGAGGTGAGAGGAGACCAGCGGAGGACGGAGGAGGCGAGAGGAGACCAGCGGAGGACGGAGGAGGCGAGAGGAGACCAGCGGAGGACGGAGGAGGCGAGAGGAGACCAGCGGGAGACGGAGAAGGCAGAAGGAGGAGAGGAGGGAGCCCCGAACCTCGGAGACGCGGAGAAGAGCGGGGGAGAGCAGAGACCGGGACGAGACGTCCGCGACAAGCCAGGAGGCCACCCTAGAGGCGCTTCGCCCTGCCACACTTCAAGGGAAGTGTGGCTTGAGCAGGTACGGTCACGCTTTGCGGGCTGGGCGGGTCGTAGGTGGGCCAAACCTCCCTGAACAACCAGCGGGCATATAGTGCATATCCCCTCCCTCACGAAACCTTCACTTGGATCTGGGTCGAGTAATTGCACGTGTGTTCCTCACTCCCTTCCCTGTGCACGAACCAAGGCCCCAGTCTAATTACACTTTCTTTCTTCCCTGGTACGGTGGACGGGACGACACGTCATCACGGCGGAGAAGCGGCCTACGAGTCCCAGAAAACCCCGGGAGTCCAGGTGACTGGGATTGGTGAAATGCCAAGACAGACTGTCGGAAGACACAGACACGCCTCTCCCATACTACAGAAAGACATTTCAGAAGAAGTGCTACTATAAAACAATAAAACCGTCATTGCCCCGAGCACCAGTGTCTGTGAGTCTGTTCGAACGCCCACAAAGTGGTGCTTGTTTTGCCAGGGGTCTCTACTCCCTTGCATCATCCTGTGGGGGCAATGTGGGGGTGGGGGGTTTGTTACAACGGACTGGCATCATTCCTCAGAGGCCCCTCTCAGTCCTCTTATCAGTTGTAACTTGTCACACAGCGCGGAGCACACTCACTGCAGATGAGATCTGATAGTTTGAGGTGCAGGGCTGCTCTCGGCTCATCATCCTTTTGAGATTTATCTGCAAGATCTGATTTCATTTCAAATTCAGACAGTATAATTTCAGCAGGCTGCAGGGCTGCTATGTCTGGTCATCCTTCGTGGGCACCAGTACTAACTAAGAGGGTTTATCTTCAGACTAAGGGTAAGTGTGTGTTTTGTCAGGGCTCTCTGCTCTCTATCATAATCCTGTGGGGGGTCATTACGACTCCCTTCATTCCTTTCAGCCCCCTCAGTCCTGTACATATGGACTTTAAAAGAATATTATTTATTTATATAAATGACAATCTGTTGCATCCAGTAAGTATTTTTGTATTTAACTGTACATGTGTCAGCATATGTACACAGAACTTTAATAAAGTACTGCTACTGAAAGGCTTGTTTAATATCATGGTTACGCATTTGTTTACAGTAAGTCAGGTTACAGGAAGGAGCACTAGGGTTAGTGCCCTTCCGTTTCTGGTGCTCTGCAGCAGTTTCAAGAACTTTTTGGAGTTTATTATTGCTCAAATGGCTGTCATTTTTTGATATTTAGAAGTTTCCCTCGTCTTCATTGCATGATTTTTTGCTCACGAGAAAGTGTCACTCATAGTCATTGAAAAGTCACTCATAATTTCACTGAGATTATAAAAATGTCACACATGGCAATTTGGAACCTTGGCAGCTATGTACTTTATATTTCTTCATTTTTATTCATACTTGTACGTTCAAACTATGTTTTCAAGATCCAGTCATTCAAAGCCAATGAGGCAAAATTCTCTCCTGAACAGTCCTGCCAAGTATCACGCATCAAACGTGACACTAACGCATTTGAGTGAGGTGCTCCGCATCACCGCACTGAAATGCATTGTCATGCATAATGCAGTAGTTTCTGCTGTCACAAAAAGCGTGTTGCAAACAGCTATGTGTGGCAGCTGGCAGCACGCCCCAGTGCCTGAGCTGGTTTCTCCCACAGGCTTTGGACGCTGCGGCAGCATGAGCTAGCTTTGCTACAATGTATCTTTTTTGATTTCCATGGCGTCATGGGGCTGAGTGACACAAGTTTCAGACTTGCCGTAGCGCCACAGGAGCACGTGACGTGACATCCTGTTACCAAAGGGCGCAGGTAGTTATAACATTTTGTAAAGACTCTGCTGCGGAGCGGCTCGACTCCTTGCTCAGCCTCACTGGTTTGCGGGGCAGGTCAGGGGCCTGGGCATCATGGTGCTCAGCGGCTGGCTCGCACCAACCACGCTGCTTTTCGCAGTGACCTCAGACCCTGTCCTACCCTGCAGGTCTGCCCACACTGGAGCAGGACTGACCTTTGAACAAACGATATCCATGGACCATGTGGCTGCCTGTTTTCTAAGGATTTGAAGTAACGTTCGTGCTAGGAAGCGTAAGGCGTTGGCACTTTGTCGTATACTCACCGGCCTTTATTGGCGATTTTGGTGGCTCAATATCCCTAAGAGAATATAGGATATCGATTAAGGGTCCGGGCACATCGTACTCCATCTTTAGGTGGATACTGTACCGCGGCATCGAGAGACGTTGTCCCCGTATCTTCATGTAGGAAAATACATTTTTAACAACGGAACGCGAGCAAAATATTTTTAAAGGCAAAGATTGTATTCAGACGAATTACTTATGAAAGGAACACTATTCGACCGATTTCTGTTCCGGCTGTATTGAATGCCTTTTTGACCTACATACATACAAATTTTGAGGGATGGTAATACATTTTCCTGAAGAAGTTGACAATATCTCTGTGGTTCACCGAAACGCGTCGATGCTTAAGGAGAAACACATTACAACTTGAGAGAAAACAGTTCTGACGCAAAGCTTAATTGTGCTCATCAAATTTCTTATGTCTCCTTTTTTACTAATAGGAATCTAAATTTTCCTTATATTTCTGTCCCGTTATAATGTATTATGTATGATTCTTTAACTATATGTAATTTTAATGTATTCTGACATGTTTTTCTGATACGGACCATATTGGTCTCTTTTTAATGTCTGCTGTATTTAATAAATTTGTGATATGTACTCAATATATTTAGGACTGCTGCATTGCCTTTTCTGATTACTACATATACACCTAGCATATTGTGATTCGTAAGTTGATGTGAGTAGTTTTACTCAAATTTATGTACCCAAGGGGACTTCCATTTTTTGACAATTGTCGCAGGACTGACAGGCCCAGGAGCTGAATTATTGGCGGCCACGCCACCCTTCGGCGAATTACTTCGGAGCAGCCCGGGCCAGCTGACTGACTCGAGGCCATGGTGAGGGGGAGTGCTGCATGATCATGCGACCGCTGTGAGAGGGGCCATCGTCACTAAGGGAGAGTCACGCTGCCTCAGCCTGGAGGCTGCAGAAGAAGAACAGAACAAACACAGTAGATTGTGCCGGCATACTTCCAGGAGTTGTGCTTCAAGGGGTTCTGGAAGGAGACGAATACGTAAGTCAACATGTAACAAGAGTGTGGTGCATTTTTCAGTAAGAGGACATTAGTGCCACATGCAGTGAAATGCTGTTGCTCATCTTTATACATAAGCAAACGGTGAATAATTGCTCATGGAGCATTGATTCATTTTTCTTTTCGTTTTTGTTTTCAATGACAGTGTGCATGTAAACTTTTGTGTCTGAACTGTATCATCGAGTTTAAGGTCATAGTTAATATATTGTTAATCTAGACAGCAATCACTATTCATATTCATTGACTAAGGAGTTGAGTGATTGGTATCACGTAGTAGGCATGGTGAGTGAGCACATTATGATTCACTGCAGAGGGTCACGCATTTCTTATATTTCTTGACGTGTTTGTAAATTAACTACACCGCATGTTTAAAAAGATTGTTTCCAACTGTATTGTTTATGACTAGTTTGCTATCACTTTGCTTGGAGGATAACTTTGTTTTAGGGATGTTATAATGGGGCCCTAAGTTGCCAACATTGGCGCATGGTGTAAATATGCTGGTTTCCACACTGGATCTCATCTCTACACATACTGTGAGATTTTGCTTATTTTATTTTTCGTTTTCGTGGTTGCTTTTACTCAGGCCGCCACTCAGCACGGGCAGCATTGATTGGCAGAGCAGCTCGCTGGCGCTCTTGGCAGTCAGGCCCCTGTTACCGCAGGTCTTAGAGTTCCTTGTTGCTCAAATGGGTGTCATTTTCGATATTTATAAGTTTCTCCATTTGTTTCATTGCTTGATTTTTGCTTGCGATAAAGTGTCACTCATAGTTGTTGAAATGTCACTCATAATTACAATGAAATAATGAAAATGTCACACATAGCAATTTGAAACCTTGGCAGCTATGCCTGAACGCCAGACCTAAAAACTCATACATGCCATTACACACGATTCAGGAGGGAGACTAGATGTTTTAAGCTAAAAAGGGCTTTATGTTGGCTGTCTCCCGCCTGTAATAGTCTGTGCTTCAATGGAAATCAATGAGAGCAATACACACTTCCGATTATTATTATTATTTTAAATCTCCCACTTTCCTCTTTAAAAATGTTGGCATGTTTACGTTTCATCAGGTTGTACACAATCACCTCATCATTTTCAGGTCGCTAACCACTTCAGTTGCGCACGGCAACAGTCCAGCCCAGTGTCGCCTTAACCAATGAGCGATGGCCCACATAAGATGGCCGACATTCGTCCATAGTCCCTTTTCAGTGTGGACGGATCCACCCCTTGCATCCCCAGCAAGGAAATGCCATTAAGGTGACGTCAGAGCAGAAAAGGGGGGCGGTCGGTGGGAAGTGCGCATAGCCGGGGCGGCCATTACAGAAGCGCGGCTGTGAAGACGCGGGCCGTCTCACTAACAACCTACAAGGGGGCAATATTCCGGCCGCCCCACCCGACACGCAGTGGTTCCTTCCTTTCTGTGCCCTTTGCGAATGAAACACACGGAACGTAGCGACCGAAAAGAGTCGCCGCGGAGTGGAGGCCAACCGGCGCGGTCTAGAACGGAGGAGCAGTTGAAACGCTGCGCGGCTTTCGAGGGCTGAGCGTGGGGCGCGCGCACCCGGCGGCGGGAGGAGCAGCAGCGCCGGGGGCCCGTGCAGGGAGGAGCCCGAGCAGCGGCCGCCATGGACGAGAAGGTGTTCACCAAGGAGCTGGACCAGTGGATCGAACAGCTCAATGAGTGCAAGCAGCTCAACGAGAACCAAGTGCGGACCCTGTGCGAGAAGGTGAGCGGTGCGGGCCCTGCGGCTGGTGTTACCAAGACAGGGAAGGTTGTCTTGGGGAGTACAGAAGCGGCGCGCATGCGCAGCAGCCTCCTGCACGGCCAGGGCTATTCGGTCGTTCAGTCCCGCTGATTTCGCCCCTATTGCCGGGTACGTGATTGGGTTGCAGGTGGATGATGGCCACCCTTGGCGAAGGGGGCCTGTCCCTTTTCCACGTCTCTGGCACTTGAGCGCGTGCGCACACCAAAGGCACCTGGTACCCCTTCAACACTTTTTAGGTGGCCTGCACTATGGGTTCCCCAAGGGGACGGGTGGAGTAGAACGGGCCTTCTTTGGTCGTTTTGGGAATTGCCCATAGCATGGCTCCTGTTTTTGTTCTTCGCAGTCTCGCCCGATCATCCTTGTATTGGTTCCCTCGCAATAATACGTGGCTTTCCTTGCACCTCTTTTTCTGACAATGATGTTCCTGCAGTCACGTATATTACTATATATTTCTGAAACGAAGATGTGTGGAACAATGACACAAAGTAGGAGTAAAGCGATGGGTAATCAAAAAAGCTATTTTAGTAGTTGTTTACTTAGTATTTTCAGCATCATCTGAGGTTGGAACCAATTTTTCAGATGTTCACTTGAAGTGACGGTAGTGAAGGGGAGACTGGCCATGCTCTATGCTTGGAGAGTATGTGGTGAAAGAAGGGCGAGTTGTTTAAATTTAGATTCAGCTTTGGCTAGAACTGTCAAAGAGCAGACCCAGTAAATACTATGAGCGTGGACATCGTGTGACGATTGTGGTGACAAACTTAATTGAAAAATAGCACCTGGTTTCAGTTAATTATGTTATTTTCTGTGTTAAGTCTGTCACTTGAAAGTTTTAAACATTTGTAAAAGCATAAGGGGTAGAAGTCTGTTGTGTGTAAACGAGAAATGGGACAAAAAAGGTTGGATGTTTAAAGTGATTTTCATGCTTCCAGGGGCCCTAAACACAAGATTTGTGGAATGGTCTCCATGACTTTGACGCAGGAGGGAAGATAGAGATTTGAGGGGTAAGATGAATAGGAGCGTACATTGTCTTCCAACTTGCAGAAAGCCATGCTAATTTTCGCAGTGTTTCAACGGAACAAAACTTGCCTGACTGGGAAGATTACGTTGGATGGGGGTTAGACGAAAAATGGGTGTTTGGGTTTGTGGAGGACCAAAGGGAACTCTGATTTTCTCGGGCACCCCTTATTGTGTGTGTGTGTGTATTTTTTTATAAATATAACGAAGAAAGATGGAAAGTCGCATATGCTGTGATGGGTGGAAAAAGGAAATCCAGTACTTTGTTAGTCCAAATGATTGTTAAATCAATCATTTGTAAAGCGCACTACATACCCGCCAAGGTCTCAAGGCGCGGGGGGGGGGGCGCTACTGATCGAACAGCCTGGTCTTGAGTATCCTCCTGAAGGTCAGCATGTCTTGGGTCTGTCATAGGCTCAGTGGGAGGGTGTTCCATGTCTTGGCGGCGAGCTCCCACCAGTGGTTGTTTTTCGGGTGCGCGGAACGGTGGCGAGTGAGAGGTTGGTGGAGCGTAGCTGGCGGTTGGGGATGTAGGAGAGCCGTCTGTTGAGGTAGGCTGGGCCAGTCTTGTGGAGTGCCTTGTGTGGGTGAGGAGCTTGATGGATATCCTCTTGTTGACTGGGAGCCAGTGCAGGTTTCTCAGATGGGGTGTGAAGTGGCCGTGGCTTGGTACACCGAGGATCCGTCGTGCAGCGGCGTTTTGGATACGTTGTAGTCGTTTGATGAGCTTGGTAGAGGGTGTTTCAGTAGTCAAGTCTGCTGCTGACGAGGGCCTGGGTGACTGTCTTTCTTGTATCTGCTGCTGTTCATCTTTAGATCTTGCGGAGAGTGTTGGAGGTGGAGACGGCGTTGACATGCCGGAGAGGAAGGAGGTGGTTCAATCCAGAGCCTTGTCTCGGATCCCTGCGGCGTGCGCGTAGTGTATGGTGGCAGACTGTCGAAGGCGGCAGAGAGGTCTGGGAGGATGAGTGCTGCGATCTCACAGTTGGGTCCTGATGTCGTTGGTGGCGGCGATGAGGGCAGTCTCTGTGCTGTCGTTGCTGCGGAACCCTGACTGGGAAGGGTCCAGGATTCTGTTTTCTTCGAGGTATCGGGTTAGCTGCCTGACTGTTTTCTCGATGACCTTGGCCGGGAAGGGGAGCAGAGAGATGGGCTGGAGTTTTGAGGTCTCTTGGGTCTGCCTTAGGTTTTTTGAGTAGGGCGTTGATCTCGGCGTGTTTCCACATCTCCGGGAAGGTCGCGGTCTCGAGGGAGAGATTACTGACGTTGCACAGGTGGGGTGCGATGGTGCTGCTTGCTCTTTTGAAGACGTGGTGCGGGAATGGGTCCGACGGAGAGCCGGAGTGGATTGAGCGCATGGTCTTGGTGGTCTCATCGATGCACACGCTGGCTCAGAATAGCAGGGGGTCATGGTCGATGGTGTACGGAGGGTCTGTTGTGTTGCTCTCTGTTGGGGCTGTCTGGGTGTTGAAGCTGTCGTGGATGTCTGCTATCTTGCGGTGGAAGAAGGAGGCGAGGGAGTCGCACAGGGCTTGCGACGGTGGGATGTCCGTGTTGGAGCTGGGGTTGGAGAGTTCCTTTACGATGTTGAAGAGCTCCTTGCTATTGTGTGCGTTGTTGTCGAGGTAGTCTTTGAAGGAGGTCCTCTTGGCCGCCCTGATGAGGTGGTGGTTGCGAATGGCGTCCTTGTGTGCTGCGTGGCTGTCCAGAGTTCGTTCACTGTGCCATTTTCTCCTCTAGTTTCCGGCAGGCTTGCTTGGAGGCTAGGAGTTATGGGGTGAACCAGCTGGCCCTCTTGCTGGTGTCTGTGGAGGGGTTTCTTCAGCTTCAGTCTTAAATATTAAGACAACTTGAAAATACCACATTCAAATACATTTGTTATTGAACCCTTTAGGGAGACTAGCTCAAGAGAAAAGTGGCAGTGCATAGTAAGAAATAACATAGTCATATGGCAGTGTATTTTTAATGACTGTTGTGAATGGGTTACTACGAAAGACAGCCTAGTTACATTCTTGAACAAGAAATGCAAATGTTAGTCCTTTCTTGTGAAGTTAGCAGAGTCCGGCAAGCATCGGAGAATAAACCAACTGAAAAATTCAATCAGTTTATGAAATGGTTTACATCAATCCATATTCAAATGCGATTTTTAAGTCTTTAGACCTCGTTTATTACGCACATTAAAAGTTTAAACAAATGCACAGCTCAGACAGTTGGTGTATACTACCATCAAACATCACTAATTCTACCTTTATGAATCTGCTCTAATGTGAAGCTTTGCACGTGTTTGGCATTACATTTGTGTGACCTCACCTGCTGAACTTTTTAACTTTATCAATCCGCGCTTGGACATCATCAAAGAGACAGTTTGATATCCTAAATTAAGATTGAGTAGTTCCATTTACATTAAAATTCTGTTCTCCATGGCCACCACATTTCAGCCAGTATCATTTTACCTGATTAGAAAAAACAAATCGGTGAACACATTTTCAGCTGTTTAATTATCCGACAGAGGTTTACACTCCGCGTTGCGAAGATTTAATTGCTAAATTATGCTCCTCTATCCTTAACTATTTCAACGTTTTGTAGTGGTTATAATTATATTTTAATTTGTCACTGCCCTATATTCTTAGATTTTGGGTTGTTGTGCTTTATTGCTGTTGATGGATTTTCCTTGTAAGATTTATACATTTTTCAAGCTATAAATTGCTTACTGGTTCTTGCTTTGGGGGAAGCATGGCAGGCTTGCAACAGAGACCATTGTAGTAGCTTTATCCGGTTCAGGCATTCAACCGTAGAAGTCTTGGTCTTCAATCAGTAAGGAAACTGAAACCCAAAGCTTGAATAGGGAGCTTTGTAGGTGTGTTGGATTATCTGGATAGATGAGAAGATGCAACCCTAATCCTTCCATTTGCTTTCTCTGAATGGCAAACAATAAATGGAGGAAAGGTACTGAACTTCCACCTCTAGCTTTTGAATTTGAAATCCTGAAAGGATACCATATTGTAATTTTCATTACCTTATTGGGCAGCTGCATCGTTGGAAGCAAAGTCTTAAGAGCCAGAGCGGATACCCAGGATACCACTGGCAGGTAGCACCTGGTATTGAACGCTTTCTATTTGATTTTAATGCTAAACTATCTGTTAGAGGTATGAAGTTCTCAAGATTCTGGTAACCCTTTTCACAGGCAGTTCAGTATGGTTACCAACACTGCGGTCAAGCTGCCTCTGAGTGATGGGCAGAGGAAGATGCGGGTCTAGGAGGTTTGGTTTATGTAGGACATAGTGCATGACACATCCCGTCTCAAATTTTTTATTAAAAAAAATATTTTATTGCCATCTAGCAGCTTATCAAATATTTTGCCTTGTCCAGTAATAAAACGGACACATAGAAGCATTGATACCACAGGGAGTTGAAACAAGTCCCACAAAGTAACCCCTCACATAAATAAAATGTGCTATAAATGGCAGTTAGATCGCCAATACGTGATGGTACCACCATTTTTTTCCGACCGTCATATTTTCGGGGCACCTCCTGTCTTCATAGATTGTTTCCTCCAATTTTCCTCACCAATCCACTCCCTTAGTCCATACCTCTAGCGAAGGCGCCACAGAGTAGGTCCAATTGTGAGTGATTTCAAGTTTAACTTGTTGTGTACCTAAGCCCATCTAAGCAGTGAGGTCTGTGAGTGTATCACAGGGGATCTGTAAATCCTGGATATCCTGCCCTTACCCAAGTGGCCCATGAGAATTTTGTTTTCCAGGGATCCTGAAGCTCCTCACCATGGGCATGCAGGGTATGCTGGAGTTGTAAAAAAACATTCCTCGTAACTAGTGCATCCAATAATTATTGTGTCTAAGAAATGATTCTTGAGTCTATAGTAATTTCCTTTGGTTCTACCCAACAGAACCACTTGTAGCCTCTTATGATTATTACCCAGGTTCCCGTGGGACACTGGGGTTACCCCATTGTTAATGATGGCGCGTTGTAAACAAAGGTAGAATTGAGAGAATAACATTTGAGATTGTTTGGTGCTCCTGGGAGGCTTTCATATCTTGACCATCCCTAACCTTGCCAGGGCTTGACAACCCAATAGAATCCCACCTTTTTAAATCCTTCCAGAGTGGACACAAGAGTCAAACATCTACCCACCAGGGATGTGGAATTACTATAGTCTAATGCCGCGGACAAATTGTTTGGGGTCAAGGGCAACAAGTATTCATGTGTATTTTGTCCTTGGGCCAAGTAGGCCCAACAACCTGTAGCACAAACCGTTTGGATGCCAGTTTGCAGTACCACATTATGGATTAGGGAATGGCACCGTTTGCCGTTAAGGTAATAGTTTTGTCCATGTGTTAACCGCATCCATGCTTGCAAGTTTCCCCTTCCTGTGCTGGACCACAATTAAAACGGGTGTGGTCATGACGAGCTCAGCTCGTCATGAGCGCTGTGCTGCATGACGAGCTGAGCTCGTCATGAGCATGGAAGGGGTTAATGCTGTTCGAAGTTATATTTATGGTTCATTAATTGAAAGCCTTTATTAGGGTGAGCACGCTAAGTACAGTGGTTCCAGTATAAAACAAGCATTTGCAATGCAATAAGTCTTGCATTTACGTGAAACCTGTTGCTTTGCAAATGGTAGTCATCGTGGACAGATGGGGGAGGGGGGGGGGGTCAGGGAGAAGCACAGACAATAGGAGTGGGGGGGTGTAAAGAAGGCAATAGGAGAACCTCATTAAAGAAAATAGTGCTCCCAATCTAAATAACACCTACCGTGTAATACTCAAATTAAAGGGTCCAGTCGCCATGGGAAGTGACAAAGGAAGAGGAGGCGGTACTAAGGAGGGACTCACATGCTTGTTGATGAATCAGAAGCCAGCATTTAGGACAGAGAATGATGCAAGCCAATGGCAAACATGATCGGAGAGTGGGTGGGGCTTCTATTCGCTACTCGTTTACAATAAGTCTTGCAGCGCATGCGCGCTGGCTCAGCCTAAATATGTCCACACGCTTTCAAAGTTTAGCAATATGAGGCTTTATATTAAGATCCCAGAATGCTCTGATTTGATGCAAATAATCGCAGAAGCTTGAAAGCAAGATTGATGATTCTTTGCTTTCAAAATAAAATGTTCATAAATACTTGAAAGCAGGAAAAAACATTTAGCTAAACTACTGTAAAATGCCAGTTATCGTTTCTTTGCAACATTTAGTAACGTGTTGATGCATGCTAGTATTTTCCAAAATTAATCATACTGGAAAATTGGTGTAACCAGTTTCAATGAGATGGGAAACAAATAAACAAGCATTGGAATGGCCAGAGGAATGTAGCATTTTAGAGCCTTGCCAGTTAGGCTTCCGCAGTAAGGTCGGCACTAACAAACAATGCTTTAACCTCAGCCTTGTAATTGTGAAATACACCATTGCATGAAACTCTCCAGTCTATCTGGCCTTTATGGATTTGTCTTCAGCTTTTGACTTCGTAAATAGGTCAAGGCTACATTTACAAGATGTCCCTATGATTAATGGAAAACCCCTTCCTGTGTTATATGCCGACGATACGGTTCTTATATGCCACACCCCTAATTCTCTGCGCATTCTTGTACAGTCTTTTGTTAAATACATGGACCTAAGAGTTAATTTTAGCAAATCATTTTTAATGTCCCGTGGCCCTCCGAGACGCCAGCTCAGTTCTATGTTCTCAAAGTCCATAAATGTAATTTTTAGGTCGAGCAGACGTACGCTCAATGCGTGAGCATTGAGAGTGTCTGCTACAGACCTAATGTTGCCCGTATTCAGGAGACTGGACACGACTCAGACGCGCGCTTTTGCAGTCTCGGATTTGACCGCGGGAGCGCGCGTCTGAGCCGCGCTTGCGCAGATCAACTCACAGCCCCTGCTCACACACAGCCAGCCCCCACCCCTCTGCATGCACGCATACACACAGGCGCGCGCGCACACACACACACACACACACGCTGCCGCCCCCCACCCACCCCCCTGCATACACACACACACACGCTGCCGCCCCCCACCCACCCCCCTGCATACACACAGACACGCAAGCACGGAGCCCCACTCACCGGACACATTCAGCCCCCACCCCTCTGCATGCACGCACGCACACAGGCGCGCGCGCACATACACACGCTGCAGCTCCACTCACCGGGACTTCTACTCCGCAGGACTCTTCCGACGTCAACGGGCACAGGGACACCGGCACTCCGCTCCTTGGCTTCCCGGGCGGACGCCGGCTGCACGCAGGGCTCTCCTCTCTGCACCGGAGCCATGCGCCAGCCTCTGCAGCCTGCCTCTTGGGAAGCTCCGGTCGCGTGTCCGGCCCCGCCCCCGTCCCAACAAAGGTTGCCTGGCTTCCTGTTGAAGCCGGGCTGCTGCGGTGAGTTTGCTTTTTAACCCTTTCCTGTCTGTAGACACGTCACCCTGGGCACCGCGTCAGCACATAGGACTTCGATATGTGTAAAAGTTGTTTTATTTTATTCGCCCGCTTTTCTGTGCTGACACTTCCTTGTTTCCCAACGCTGCAGAGACCCGGGGGAGCCCCTCGTCCGGGTGACTTGCATTTTGAATGGGGAATGTCATGGCGCTTCGCGTGTCATTCATTATCTCTGTCCCCGCCTCAGACCAGTTTCTGCTGACGTTGATATTCATGCAGTCTCACAGTTATTCTCACGTTTCAAGTCATGGAGAATTTGCGTAATTTATTGGCTGAAACATTCTTGTTTGTTTTGTGGCTTCATGTGTCTGGAATTCCTGCGTTGGTGTGGGACACTAGCGTCCCTCTGAGTCTTGTTAACTGTTCCGGTTTGCAGTTCATGACATTTGACCCCAGGCCGCTCTTACATGCTTCCTTTCCACTCCAGGTGCAACAGGCATTCTTTTACCCTGCTGCTGCCAGAAACAAGGTGGGCACACATAGATCCATCCCTAGTTCTTCAGATTCCCTGCTGTCTGGTTCTATTCAAGGGAGTGTATTTGAACTCAGTGACTGAGCACAGCTATGTACAAGCAGACTTGCACAACCAGTCAGCACCTTCTGTGTGTGTGTGTGGTTGGAAGCTCTTTTGCTCTCTTTTCTTCACTGGTAGAGATGTGGCTGTTGAGCCGGAGGATGATGTAACACTTACACAATGAAAAGAGTCTAGCTAAACCTTTATTCCGGCGCTTAATTTGTAAAATAATATATGCATAAAAGTGCCGGAGCTCAGTTTTCTCGGGAGTTAACCACAGATTCTACTGAATGCTGGGATTGTTGAATACTGAGGCTGCCTTGTTTTGATTCCACCTCATCAACTTTTCTTACACCACTTTACTCTTCCTCTCTTATACCTCACTTTCCAGGTTCTTTTTCTTACCCCTGCTGCTTTAGTACCAGTTTTCTTATCCTTTCTTCCTTTTTAGCCTTTCTCTGTTGTGCTCTACACCAAAGTCAGATGACGAAAAATAATTCTTGGACCTTAAAAATAAGTACTGGTGCCCACTACCTGCACTACATGCCCATCCCTGTCTGTTTTTAAATCTGAAACACTCAGCTGTGTTGTGTTGGAGGCAATAGGCTTTTGCAGTAACATCAAGATCTCTGTTGTGACACTAGGTGTGGAACCGGAGAACTACACTGCCAGCTTCTCCTAGTCACCCTCACACCCTCACTCACCCTCACAACCCTCACACACCCTCACATCACCCCACCCTCTCACACCCTCGCACCCTCACCCTCACACCATCAAACCCTCACTCACCCTCACACCATCACACACTCACCCTCACACAATCAAAGCCTCACTCATCCTCATACACCCTCACACCTCCTCGGCCACACACCCTCACTCACCCCCCTTCACCCTCCCTCACTCACCCTCACACACCCCCTCACACACCCCCTCACCCTCACACACCCCCCTCACCCTCACACCCCCCCTCACCCTCACACCCCCCCTCACCCTCACACACCCCTTCACCCCCACACACACCCCTTCACCCTCACACTCACACTCGCACACACACACCCTCACCCCCTCTCACCCTCACCCACCCTCACCCACCCTCACCCACCCTCACCCACCCTCACCCACCCTCACCCACCCTCACCCACCCTCACTCACCCTCACTCACCCTCACTCACCCTCACTCACCCTCACTCACCCTCACTCACCCTCACTCACCCTCACTCACCCTCACTCACCCTCACTCACCCTCACTCACCCTCACTCACCCTCACTCACCCTCACTCACCCTCACTCACCCTCAGTCACCCTCAGTCACCCTCAGTCACCCTCAGTCACCCTCAGTCACCCTCACTCTCACCCTCACACCCCCTCTCACCCTCACCCCGCATCACTCATTCGCCACCACAACATCAATCTGTGCAACCATTCAACAACTACTTCAAATATGTTCTCTCAATGTTTCAAGCTTTATTACAAATGTAACAAAAACATGTTAATATTTCACTTCTGTTCTAGGAGTTTTGTAGCAATAAAAGACACAGAACATAATCTTCACAAGTTATTTACAAAACTTTAAGCTATTGCCATTATAAATTATAATACCTTTTATTTAAGTATTAATTATGTAAAAAAAAATGAAAAGCCATTGTTATTTGTAATATCAATACATGTAAGTCACGTAAATACAACACATATTGCATTACAAGTGCAATATGTGTCACATTTGCAAAAATTATAACTATTGGCATTGTAAATGACAAAGCTATTAATTTCGCTATTTTCAAAAACAAAACCTAACTAAAAAAAATTGTCATTTACAATTCCAATAGCTCAAACTTTCCTAATGCGAGACCTATTGCATTGCAAATGCTTGTTAGTTTTCCCCGTCCGATGAACACAGGCACAATTTTAGCTATCTTAAATTACAATGTGTTCTAGTGGTCACTTACGGAGCTGAGATTTGGGGTACTGCGAACAGTACCTGCATTCAGCAGGAATAAAACAGATTCTGTAGGAAGCTGTTGGGTAGCCCAATCTCCACTCCATAATATGTTTGCCACAAAGAATTACATTTAACCCCTTCGCTGCGGCGGCTATTCCGCCGCAGCGCTAAGGGGGAGGCGGGGCCGTGCGGCGCTCCAGTGCTCGTGACGTAACCGCTCTGTCACTGCACGCGGTTGAGCTGTGCTTGTGACGGAACGGTTCCGTCATGGCCTCGCCCGCTCTTTAGAACGTCAGCGCAGGCGCGGAATTGGCACTGCGCAGGCGCGGCGAGCGGGCCGTGACGGAACCGTTCCTTCACCAGCACAACCCACCCGAGGCTCGTGACGGGACGGTTCCGTCACGAGCATGGGAGGGGTTAAATTATATAACTGACTTTATACATGCCCGACCAGCCCTTTCCTGGCTATCGGTCTGGAAAAATGAGGCAGCGACTCTCACCAGAGATTATTACTGATTGTTTGAAGTGTGAGAACGGGATGCATATCCCCTGGCTATCTGGAGTACATCAGAGTTTATGCAGCATCAACAAAGGCAGTATCTTTTCAAATCCTGGTAAAGCTGAAACTGCATTAATAAGACCTCAGAAGCGCCCTTTATCTGTTATATAGCACTGAAAGGACTGCGCTGGAATCAAAGAAACCTTTCCTTTCTAGTTATGTCTCTGGAGCGGTACTACCACCTCCTACCAAATTATCTTGTTTTATCCAAAGGTTTTTACTCCTTTTCCTGTCATCTACATTGTTTTTATTGTTTTGTACTTTTATGGATACAATGTTTATCTGAATAAAGTTTATGAACTAACAAAGCCAGTTGGTCTGAAATCGGTTGTCCGCTTTGTAGTTTTGCCGATGTGACTTGTTTTGGTGTAGTTTTTGAAAAACATATTGGTGTGAGAGCTGCCGGGCCCTCACCGTGATAACCAACATTGGCAAAAGCAAAAATTGTTTTTAGTCTCAAAAGGCACACACTGCCACAGTAGTTACTGGCACTGAACAAAATTACTTTGTGTGCCGATATGCTCCTTGTGAAAGAGCAGAATGCTGTCCCTGACAGTGAAGCCAGCAGATACATACACAATGTTAATAAACACAAAAGGTCACGGTCAACGCAGGACCAAATTAGGGGCCCAATTATTAAAGACCGTCTCAAAGGTGCACCCATGTCCTTGAATTGTGAGCAGCAATATAGCTTTTGTGGCTTCCCAAGTAACCACTCCATCGTGTCCCTGCCCACAATGGTGAGTGGGGACAATGGGCTCACCTGCTTGGTTCCTCTCCGTGCAGGAAAGGGGTCTGATAAGACACTATTAACCTGCACCCAGGCTTGAGGACCCACATAGATTGCCCTCAAGTATTCGTGGAAACAATGTCTAAGACCATACCGCCAAGCACTTAATTAAGATATGTCCAGTCTGCCGTATCAGAACCTTTTTCAAAGTCTAGTAACAGGAGAGCAGCTGAGCCTCAAGTTCTGATATGTGAAAGTGCTATATGTACACTGCAGATGCAATGTCTAGTACTACGCTGGGGAATAAACTCACATTGGTCCTGGAGGACCAAGGCATTGAGCACCTTCAGCAGTCGATAAGCCATAATATTGACATACGATTTAATATTGCTAATAATGAAGGATATGGGTTGAAAAGAGACACAAGTAGTCGGAGCGTGACCCGGCTTTGGGAGGACCACGATAGTGGCTTGGTCATTCTCTGGGGAGAAGTGGCCGCAAGATATTGCCTCCTTGAATGCTTTAGGAAGGAGCGGAACCAAATCTGAGCTGACCTTGCGGTAAAGCTCCAAGGGTAGCCCATCTGGTCCTGGAGTTTCCATTCGGTTGAGATCTGCCAGCGCAACCACAATTTCATCTGCAGTAATATCTTGACCAAATCAGTTTTATCTGGAGGTGATAGACTGGGCTAAGGAATGTCTCTATAAGTTTATGGTCCAATTTGGAAGCTGAAATATACAAGGACTGTTTATGTAAGTTTGTGTCATTGAAATCTTAACAAAACTGCCCTGCTCTGCATAACTATTGGTCAGAACCTAAACTACTTATAGATGTGCTAAATGAGCCATTAATTGCAAAAAACACAGTTGATGGACAGAATGTAGAACAATGTCATACATTCACCCCAGTACAAGGATCTGGGCCTAAATCCATCATTTTTTTGCACTCCACACCACCCTGGGTTAGACACTGGCTATATGCAAATCAGCTCTGACCCTGTGCCCCATGGGAACAGTCCAGTCCGAACTACCAAGCCATGTCTTTCCCAGACCGGAATCAAGCATCCGGTGCGCTGGGGATGCTCAGACGTGGGTCCCAGGCACTCCACACCACTGGAGTCAAGCTAGCCGGGCTGATGAGAGGTGTTACCTCGAAACCGGTCCGGTCCTCGGATGCTTGATTCCGTTCTGGGAAGGACATGGCTTTTGTAGTTCGGGCTGGACTGTTCCCATGGGGCACAGGGTCAGAGCTGATTTGCATATCGCCATTGTCTAACCCAGGGTGGTGTGGAGTGCAAAAAAACGGTGGATTTGGGCCCAGATCTTTTGACTGGGATGAATGTGTGACATTGATCCACATTCGGTCCATCACCTGTTTTGTTTGCAAATGAGCCATTAAGGCACTATGGGCCATATGTAGGTGGCCAAATACCGTTCAGTAAAACCGAAGACGGGTTGTTTTCGGCGTTACCGACCGGTATTTAGCCATTTGAGATGTACGTAATACCAAATGGCATCGATAATAACGAATCTGAAAATAATTACTGATTCCTTATTTACCAATCGGATAATATCGAAACCATGAATACCGAATCTGAAATAACGAATCGGTAAAACCCCCAAAAATGTGATGTAGCAAACCTCGTATTACCGATTTTTACCAAAATCGGTAATAACGAATCGTTGTTTACCACTTTTCAAGAGCATGTGGTAAGCGGGTGCAGTGCATAAAAACAGCCACAAAATCCAACAGTGTGAACACAATGGCGGCCCTCTACCTCATAGCAAGGCGGCTATGCTTGAGGGCAGCAGGAGTGAGGATCTGGAGACGGGAAGAGCAGGTGTACAGACTACGCATCACATTGTTCCAATTGACTGAACCTGAAATCCATGAAAGGTACAGACTGCACCCAGATACCATCCTTGACCTCATACGGGACCTTAAACCCTATCTGGAGCATCAGACCCCAAGGGCCTACGCAATCCCAACCCATGTCCAGGTACTCTGTTGCCTGTACCTCCTTGCATCAGGAAGTTTCCAGGGTGTGATGGTGTCACAGAGCTGTCTATCCCGTTTCTTCAACACCTTCCTGGATGCCATGATGGACAGAATGGAACATTACATCGCCTTCCCCAGTACACAGGCGGAGCTGCAGAGGACCAAGCTGGAGTACTACCAACTTGCGCAGTTCCCACATGTAATTGGCTGCATTGATGGGACACATATACCCATCTGCCCACCTGCAACAAGTGAATATATCTACAGAAACCGCAAATCCACCCACTCCATCAATGTGCAGGTGATATGTAATGCCAAGTACATAATAACTGACATTGTGGCCAAATTTCCCGGGAATAGCCATGACTCGTACATCTTCCGGAACAGTGGCATCCATACACGTCTGCTTGCTGGTGAATTTGGAGACTGATACCTACTAGGTAAGTCAATGTGTCACAGCCTGATACACCCTGGCCCAAGCTGTTGGTCACACAAATCAATGGCCCTTTCTTCTGTACATAGGTGACAGCGGATATGCCCTCCAGCCTTATCTACTCGCACCATATCTCAACCCAACCACCCCAAGGGAGAGGAGATACAATGTGGCACATAGGAGCACAAGCAACGCGGTGGATCGCACTTTTGGATTGCTTAAAAGCAGATTCCGTTGCCTCCACAAAACAGGAGGAGCCCGTCTGTACAGCCCCATCAAATGTTGCAAGATAATTGCTACGTGTGCAATGCTACGCAATCTGGCCACAAAAAAAGGAACAGCAGTGGAACTAACTGACTCAAAGGACGAGGACAACCATCAGCCAGAGCCCTGCGCAGCAGGTGCTGCAAATGAACATGATGGGAGACAGAGACGGGCAGAGATTACCTCAAACTATTTCTGAGTGAGTAACGACACAGAGCCAGTAACAGTTACATGTTATGGTGTTTATTAGGCACACCTCCAGTATTGAGATCAATGTCCAATTGACCTGGGTTACACCACCCATCTCATGTATGGCAACAGGCATAGGTCTCTACTTCCTGCGTCCACGCGCTGCACGTCCACGTTCACTAGCAACACTGTCTGGTGTGTTGGAGTGTTCCTGTGCTGTCCCGTGGCGTTCACTGCGCCTCTTACACTCGGTGGGTGAGGGCGTAATGCTACCACGGCTGGTAGCCTCCTCACTGTCACCCCCCGTGTCTCCCCCCCCCCACCCCCCCCTCCATTGTGGCCGCCTTAGCATTCTGTAGGAGCTCTAGAGCTGATGTCATGGACACCATCCCCCTGGCCACATCCCTGCTGCAATGCACCATCTTCTCCTGCATGGCGATGGACCTGTGACACATCAGTGATGTTGCAGTAACCAGCCGGTTCACGGACTTGTAAATAGGTCTGGAGCATCTGCCTCTCCCTCCGCCTCCCAAGACAGTCCTGCTCCAGCTGGATGTAGAGGTTGTCCAGAAGTTGCTACTCTCTCCATCCCGCACACAAGTTCTCTCCCATAGCACTGATGCCCTTTTCCATCCTGTGCTTGTTGATGTGTGCCACCTCCCTGTGCATTGATTTCATCTCCCTCCATTGCAGGCGCTGTACCTTCAGCATGTTGCCTTCCAGTCCAGCAAACACACTTTCTCCCTGCTCGAATGCTTCAGGACTGTCCGGCCTTGCCCTGCGGCGTCTGGATGATCTGTGGGCGCCCTCGGATGGAGTACCAGCCCTATCCCTGTTGGGTCCCTGTTGTATTGGACTATATCCGCCCACTGTGCCCTCCTCTGACGACTCCATCTGCTGGAGGGTGGGCACGGCATGCCTCCTGCCTGACTGTGGTGGTGGTATTGGTGATCGTCGCAGTGGGGACTGGGTGAGAGGGGATTGCAGCCCTCCCTGGCGCTGTGGTGGAGGATTGGGTGGCTGTGATGGTACCGAGCTTGTGGTCCCTGCAGGCATGCTGTCATCCTCATGTTGCCTCCCCTCTGGCCTGGCTGACGTGCCTCTGCTGCCCTCTGCTGCACTGCGAGATGACTTGTGGTAATGACACAAATGTAGAAGTACTCACTGCTCTGTCTGCAATGGAATTACATTAAACATCATGCTACAGATCACAGTGATTGTCCTGACGTAGCCTATTACTTTACCATGCTAATTTGTTTGCTAGCCTGACTGTCCTATACATCAGTTCCCTCTGACTAAATCTCCCATAATTCACTACAGGTAATCGGAAAGACGTGGGGTGGGAGCCCCCATGCCACTATGGGGAATGGGGGTTGGGAGGGGGTAGCGCAGCATGCTTGGCATGCTTCTTACCTTGTTTTCTTGCTGCTCTGGCGGAGCTGTCTGCGTCTCCCTCGCCACACACTCTCCGGCTGGATGGTTGACTCCACCATCAGTTCCAGTGATGTTGGTGCTGGGGCTCGGTTCTTTCCTCCACCTGTTTTTGCAGCCTGCCTCTGTCTCTCTGCCGTCCTTTGTTTTGCTGTCTTCCTTAGGTCGTACCACCTCTTCCTGATGTCCTCTATGGTGCGCTGGGTCACACCTATGGCATTCATTTTGTCCCGGATGCCACTCAAGATTTGCCTCTTCTGTGACTCGGGCACTTGGTGGGACTGGGCTCCAAAAAGCTTGTGGTGGTCTTGGCTGACATCCTGGATCAGTACCTCCAGCTCATTGTCACTGAGCTTCAGTTTTCTTTTCCTGTCACCTCCCTCCTTCTCCCTGTCCTGGCTTGCCATTTCAATGATTGTTGTAGTATTTTTTTTCTTGCTGGTAGCTGTGAGGCTCTGTTGCTGCTGGCTCCTCAGCCTGCCTGCATGCTTGCCTCACAGTGAGCTCCAGGTCCTGTGCAGCTGCCTGGGTGTGGCCACTTCCTGTTTGGGAGGTAATTGGGTGATACAGGATTGGCTGATTCAACGAATTACGATTTTTTAAATTATCGAATCGGTAATTACCGATTCGGTAATGTATTCTGTAACTCCGATTCGGTATTTAAATTTATTACCGATTCGTCCGCATTCGGTATTTATTACCGAATTTTAACGAATCGGTAAAGTTTAGCGAATTAAAAAAAATTATTAATTTTTTTTATCTACATCGCGTTTACCGATTCGGTATTAAGGAATCGGTATTCTTGATTTACCTACATATGGCCCTATGTTATGAAAAGTTTGAGAGCAGGCGACGCTCTCTTGCCTCTGTTCCCAGGCTGTACTGCAGCCCTTTTGTTGACAGTACTGAATGTTAAAGAGTGTCTTTTTCCTCACTGCACAAGAATGGCCTTTGCGTGGACAGACAATAGCTGTACTGAGGAGTTCAGTTTCTTTTCTTGCTCACTGGAAGTCACTTGTAATGCTTTGGCTTGAAGTGCGTTGAGTTTTGGGTGCTTACCTTTGTTTGCAGTTCAGACCAGGACCACAATTGGTTTTGTACATGGATGCAACATGAAGGTTGTTAGAATTCTTCAGGATTGGCATTGTGATTGGTTTAATTTAATGATTATAGGTTTTTGCTTCTCAGATTTAAGTTGTCTGGAGATTGTTTCTTGAGCGTGGACACAATTGTGAAACCTTTAGAAGTATATTGGGACGTCATTGTGCAGATGTTACAAAGGGATTGTATCACACTGCATAGTTTCGGGAGACAATGTATCTTGTAGATGGCAAAGCTGTGTGAAAAGATTTTGTTATTCGTGTGACTACATCATTTTTGTAGCATGATATTCCATTTATAATACTTAAAAAGCTAGGTGCTTTACTGTGTGTTCTGAAAGGAACTTGTGAGATATTGTAACATGGCACTTGGAGAATTATTTCTTCTCCTCGGACCTCAACTGTGTGTGCCAATCAGGAAAAAAGTGCATTCAATAGAAACAGTAACTTGGTGCTTCAACCCAGCCACCACGCTGAAAAGCACTGTTCCAGCTAGCAAGCAATGTCTTCATTACTGTATATTGAAAAACGACCTAAATGTGAAACTGTAAGACTGACTGCGACGAGGGAAGTGTGTGGACGAATTACATTATTACTACATAGAGGATTCTACAGAGAGAATACTGTCCATTTTATTCTAATTAGCCAAGTATGATCTGAGTTTTGCCGTACAATATTTCTGCGTGTTAACTATTCCTCCTGATGGAACGGCAAGGTGTGGAGGAAAGTGTGCAGAGCTGTGCTGTTATTTCCTTCTGCCTAACTTGAAACGAGCATTAGCAAAGCCAATAAATTACTCCTGTGCAAGAGCTATTGACTTTACCAATGTGTTTTAGTCTTGTACACCAGCCTGGCTGGTTTTCAGCACGGCTCAGTTGGCTGCATAGAAGCGAGTGTCGTTGTTGGCATAGAGTGCGGAATTGTGGAGTTGGGGGGCGTGGAGTATACATAGTGTAGTGCACTGTCATTACGGGCAACCTGTTTTTATTTGGAATGACTTTCCATTTGCACAGACCTACAGTTTACTGATGAAACTACACAGCATGCAAAACAATGTGTGGAAGTGGCATCACCTAGAGTATTTATTTCTTTTTATCCAATTCAAATTGGTGTTTCCCCACACTTCAGGACTGCATAAAATGTGCTTCATTTGTGTTTTCGGAATTCTGAAACATTTGCGCACTTCATTTAGACATTTAAATTTTGTGTGCAGCAAAAATAGCATTTTCTTTCACACCCACAGATTCCGATAAATCCTCTCACTTTGAAGTCTGAGAAAGAAAAGAATACACTAGAAGGCAGAGTTGACCTTGGAATCGCCATTAGACTGAGACGCCGGATTCGCGGCTGGAAGAAGCGGGAGGTCCTGAATAAACCGGACATGCACAAATACTTTGTTGGCTATAATCAGCTGAGATATTGCGGACTCTAACATTGGCAACAATTGCAATATTGAGATACTTTAGAACACAGATGGTTCCTGCTCCCATTTAGAGATCAGATTTGGCGCACAGAACATGACCAACATTGTTTTCACTTAAAGAAAGTGCAGGAGACGATTACACTCCCATTAAAAAGTCAAAGATACCCTTACCGGGTTGGAATTATCACCGGTCAAGCGGAACTACAATACACGCCATTATAACGAGAAAGCCCTGAAGAGTCAGTGACTTGTACTCTGATGAAACACGTGTCGGCTGGCGTGGTATAACTTGAGCAATAAAAAGAAACTATTGCTCTAACAAGAAGTGGATATCATTCCTTAAAGATTATTATATGTGATCTGTTAATTACACTACTTTGTGTTGAAATTCAATTGAGTGTGTGCGTGGGATTTGGCAATTTATTGTTCGAGGTGTTGTGAACCAACACCTTCTCGGAGGGGTTAAGAGGGTCTCCCCTCCCCTATAGCACCACAGCCTGCAACAGGAGCAGCCAGCCAGGCAGTCAGTAACCTAGCCGAGCGCAAGTATTCCCTGTAGTTTTAGAAACCCTTTGTCTTTAGAGAACTGTTCTTTCCTTCTGCCTAACTTGGAACAAGTATTAGCAAAGCCAATAAATTACTCCTGTGCAAGAGCTATTGACTTTACCAATGTGTTTTAGTCTTGTTGTACGCCTGGCTGGTTTTCAGCATGGCTCAGTTAGCTGCATAGAGGCGAGTGTCGTTGTTGGCATAGAGTGCGGAATTGTGGAGTTAGGGGGTGTGGAGTATACATAGTGTAGTGCGCTGTTATTACGGGCAACCCCTTTTTATTTGGAATGACTTTCCATTTGCACAGACATACAGTTTACTGATAAAACTACACAGCATGCAAAACAATGCGTGGAAGTGGCATCACCTAGAGTATTTATTTCTTTTTATCCAATTCAAATTGGTGTTTCCCCACACTTCAGGACTGCATAAAATGTGCTTCATTTGTGTTTTCCGAATTCTGAAACGTATGCGCACTTCATTTAGACATTTAAATTTTGTGTGCAGGAAAATAGCATTTTCTTTCACACCCACAGATTCCGATAAATCCTCTCACTTTGAAGTCTGAGAGAGAAAAGAATACACTAGAAGGCAGAGTTGACCTTTGTCGTAGAATGCACAGCAAATGTGACCAGATAAGTACAAAGTTTAAAGGCCTGTTTTCCGAAAGCGGGAACTCATGGAAGAAGACAGTAAACAGGCTATGGTCCACAGTATGGCCAAATATATGCTGGACTGCCTAAAGCAAAGTCAGCAAATAGAAAGCAAGCAAATGTAACTCACAAATCGCAAAGCTGATGGGAGGAATACATTCATAGGTCAGTTTCAGAATGTCCTTAAGAAATCTTTAGCATCCAAGATGGTCGCGTGAGCAGAGGGCTCCCGAGACCCGCGCCGCCCTCATGCATCTATCCTTTCGATATCCTGATAATTTCGATGGGCTCTTGAAGTTCTACTTCTACTGATCCTTCTGCACCTTTCAGGGCTGAGATCGGACTTCGAGAACCATTTCTACGTCGTCATACACTTTCTGGCCTAACCCCGGACGGGACCGGGGTCTCTGCTGCTCTGGCTGGCCGAGACGTAACGCAACAACAACGGTCGCCGGACATCTGCTCCACCGGTGTCACTGTCACTTTCACTTTCGGTTTCCCTTCTACCTCCTAGCTGACTTCCTAGGACGTACTCCTCATCTCGGACCACGGTAGCCTGACCCGCTGTTCTTTCTGACCATAACCCTGGTCTCGCAGGCTACAATTTTTGGCAGAAGTGCTGCTTTGGCGACCTGCAGATCGCGGCCATTTACACCAGGTCCAGAAAGACCCTTCGGGGCGCTGCTTCCAATATGGCGACTAAACTCGATACTGAGAAGCGCAAGACAAAGGTGCAGACTCGTGGGGGCTCGGTCCAGTCAAATGTCATGGACCGCTACACACAACCGAAAGGCTCCCCCAGTGCTGCTGGCCGAAGTCTTGAAGACCCGAGGACGGACCTGGCGGCGACGTCGGAGGTATCCCTCCAGGATCTCGTGGTCGCCATCGCTGGGATCAATACGGACATGGGGCACCAGTACGAGGCCATCGTATCGAAGATTGACACAGTGGCGGTTGATGTCACCCTCATTAGAGCGGACTTGGCTAAGACCAATGAGAGGGTCAAAGCCTTGGACCTTAAGGCCTCCAGTCTTGTCACCGACATGGCGGACGCGCAGTCGGAGATCGGCAACCTGTGGTCATCGCATGATCTAATGGCCAGACGTCTGGAGGAGTACGACAATAGGGCCCGACGGAACAACATTCGCTTGGTCGGGGTACCTGAGGACAGTGGTGCTACTTCTGTGGATCTATTGGTCGAGGACTTCATTGTGACTCCTCTTACTCCCACAGGCCTTAGTAAGTTTTTTGCGTTCGAGCGTGCGTACCGCTTCCCGGGTGGACAGACCAAGCCGGGGGCTCCCCCGAGGCCTATTATCGCTAGGCTATTCCACTTTCGGGATAGGCCTCTCGTAGACATGGCCCACTGAAATTCGAGAACAGCTCCATTTCTATTTACCCTGATTTCACTCCTCAAGTGCAGCGGCAACGGACGGGATTCCAGGGAGTGAAACGTCGATTGCGGGACTTGGGACTTAAGTATGCGATGCTGTTTCCAGCTCGCCTTCGCATCGAGTACCAGGAACGTACTTTCTTTTTTGACCGACCGGACAGTGTTGGCGACTGGTTAGGCTCATTGCCCAAGGAGGACGCTGGGAGTGGAGGCCCCGGAGGCGTGGTCGGAGGTGCATCGGCACAGGAGTGACATTTTGGTTCCGGAGGTCCGGTTCTGGGTCGCATTTATCGACAGAGTATTGTTTATATTTTCTTATTGCTTAGGCCCGGGGGTGGGGCGGGGTGGGGTGAGACTGTCTCTCCCTACCTCCTCAGGGGTTCTTTGTGTAGAGTTTTATGAAGGGGCGACAGGCACACTGCAGTTTTGGGGTGGCTTTTTAGTCAGCAGGGTGGGGGGGGTGTTGTAACAGGTTGTTGGTTGGGGGTGGAGGGAGGGGTTGTTTTTGTTTTTGTGTATGCTCTTTTCACGTGGTACCATCTCATCTACCTTTATCCTTCTGTTCTGGGGTTTCGAGAGGGTGGATCGGGGGCTCTGCTGGGACGGGGGGTGATTTGAATGTCTTGGAACGTTAATGGTCTGGGTGACAGGATCAAGCGTGGTATTGTGCTTCAATTTGTTAGACGTCATGCCCCTGATATAGTTCTGCTACAGGAGACCCATTTGATAGGGAACGCTTGTAAGGTTCTCGATCGACGAGGCTACCGACTGGTGACGCATGCTGGCTTAACATCCGGCTCTCGGGGGGACGGCATAATGGTTAAATCCTCCCTGCCCCTTGAAACCGATGAGGTCGCCCTTGACGATCGGGGCCGGTATGCTGCTGTCTCGGGGCGGTGGGAGGGGAAACTGATTATAATTGTCACTGTCTGTTCCCCCGGGGCTCCAGGCCACCACCTATGCCGATCTTGGTAAGACTCTCCTAGGGCTCCCGGATGGTATCCTTATATTGGGTGGAGATTTCAATTCGGTGGTTTCGGGTGAGTGTGACCGGCTGCCCCCCAGGGTTTTGCCGACGTCTCAGTTGTGGCTGACTGAGTTGCTTGAGACTTTTGGGCTCGTGGATGTCTGGCGGATGTTGAGCCCCACGCAAACTCAATACACTTTCCACTCTGGTGCACACGGCAGTCTCTCGAGGATTGATTACTTTCTGATGTTAACTGCCCATACCTCCTTGGTGCGTGGGGTTCAACATCTTCCTAGGGGTATCTCTGACCATTTCCCCCTGATGCTTGAGGTTTCGGTGGGATGCTTTTGTGGGAGTAGGGTCCCCTCCCCTCCATCTTTGGCATTTTAGGAATCCTCAGCTCCGTTCGGAACTTGTCATGGCTATTGACTGTTATTTTGATGAGAATGAGGGGTCCGTCTCTTCCCCTATTTCCTTGTGGGAGGCCTTCAAGACTGTAATACGGGGTTCTGCACTGTCCTTCATTGCCGCTGACAAGAAGGCCAAGAGGGAAACCTTGTTAGCCCTTGAGGCCGAAATTACCTCGCTTGAAAGTGAATTGGGTGGTGATGATACCCCTGCAATTTTACACTCCTTAGCGCTGAAACAGGCTGATTATAGGGCCCTGGTGACCGATGCTGCTAAGGTAATGCGCACAAATCAACTGGGCAGGCTCTATGTTGTTACAATGGCACTTTAAACACTTAACAGTAAGGAGAGTAAAAATACGTCCCCATCTTAATCGGCACCTGAAGTACACCCAAAATAAGTTGCTTAAAGATGTTAAAAAGAAGCACACTTTCAACTAGATATGTCACTGAAGAAGGAACTATTTTTAGGCAAATGCGTGCTTGCTTTGTTGTGCATGTTTGTAAAGTACACTTTCATCCGGTAGGTTATTCTGGCTATGGGCAGGTCTGAATCTAGGCACACCTAGTGGGACTACTAAAAGCCAGGTCTTTAGCTTCTTGTGAAATTTAATAAGTGAGGAGGCTCTTATGCGTGGTGGCATGTTGTTCCACTCTTTAGGAGCAATGTATGAGACAGGTTGACAGTCTGATCTGGTTTTCTGTATGTGTGGGATTTGTGCAAGTATGAGTTCGGGTAAGTTGAGCTGTCTGGAAGGTTTGTGAAAGGAGATGCGATTGAGGTATGCTAGGCCAGTGTTATTTAGTGCCTTGAAAGTGTGGGTGTGGAATTTGATTTGTGCTAGTTAGTGAATGGGGACCCAGTGGAGCTCCTTCAAGTGTGATGTGGGCGTAGGAGGTTGAGTTATTCTGGCTGCCAAGTTCTGGATGGTTTGCAGCCTTCTGGTGGTGTTTTATTGATCCCGGAAAAGGGTGTTCCTGTAATCTAATTTGCTTGTGACTAGGGCGAGCATGATGTTGTTCCAGGTGCTGATTGGAACCCATTTAAATCTTCCTCAGCAGCTTCTGTGTGTGGGATCATGAGGGGGTGATCGCATTTACTTGCAGTAAAGACCAAGCAGTGGCTTTGAACCAGCTGTCTTTGACAGTGCATTTTGGCAATGCTGTATGTACAGTGTTGACAAGATACTTTGCAACACAGCCCGAAACTCCTCCTTCATTTCTGTCATCTGCCCAGATGACAGGAAGTGGGTGGAGGTGAAACCCCTCGTCAAGAAACCCACTGCCGATCCAACGTACCTGATGAACTACCGACACATCTCTCCTTCCCTACGCAGCCAAAGTTACTGAGAGACTTGTAAACGCTCAGCTGACCGCCTTCATCGAAGAGCACTCCATCCTAGACAACTCCATCCTAGAAGCCTCCCAGTCTGGATTCCGCAGCAACCACCACACCGAGACTAGCATCTTTTTCACTGATGACATCCGCAGGCTATTTGACCAGGGACACACTGTGGCCCTCATCCTTCTAGACTGCTCCGCATCCTTCGACACCGTTTCGCGTCGCACTCTCTGACATACTTCACAATGCAGGGATACACGAAACCGCCCTCGACTGGATCCAATTCTTCCTCTCTGACCGAACCCAGAGGATCAGGCTCCCTCCCTTCCTCTCCGAACCCACTGACCTCAACTGCGGAGTACCCCAAGGATCATCATTCAGCTCTTCAACATCTACATGGCCACCCTTGCCACCATCGTCGGGCTCAGCTTTGTATACTACGCCGGCCACACCCAGCTCACTGAGAATCCAGAAAACACCAGATTCTGCTTCCAGGAAGCAATAAAGAATGTGGCAGCCTGGATGAAAGACAAATGTTTGAAGAACAACTCGGAGAAGACTGAGGTCCTCCTCCTCGGACCCTGCACCTCTGCCCAGGAAAACACCTGGTGGACCTCGGGCCTCGGAAATCCACCCACCCTGACAGACCACACACAAAACCTCTGCATCATCCTTGCCTCCTCCCTCTCCATGAACAGCCAGATCAACGCCGTCGCCTCTACTAGTTTCAACTGCCTACGCATCCTCCAGAAGACCTTCAAATGGATCCCCACCCGACTGCAGAAGGACCGGCACCCATGCGCTCATAACCAGCAGGTTGGACTATGGCAACACCCTCTACGCCGGAATCAACAGAGCTCTTCTACACCAACTCAACACCATCCAGAACGCCGCAGCCAGACTCTTCCTCTGGCCTCACGTCACAAACACATTACGCAACACCTACGAGTTCAGGTTGAGTGTAGCAGGTCCAGAAGCACTGTAAAAAAGTGTAACTCGTTTGGATAAACTAAATTGTAATCCTAACTATTCTGGAATTTTAAGATAATTGTGTTTTTACCAACACGACTAAAGAAATTGAACACCAAAATTGTAAATGTTGATCACGTGTTTACACGAGAAGGAAGTGTGGCTCACTGGTTAGAGGAGGCAGACCTGGAAGCAGAGGTCAGCCTGGGACCAGGGTTCAATTCCCGGCTCGGTGGGGTCTTCCAAAAATGTCCATGGACTCGACAATTCTCGCTTCGGTGCCTACTCGATTCACGGGTTCACACTCTGTGACTGGGCAATAGCTTGCTTAATCTCCACAATCACCTTGTGGATACCCTGTCGGGGTTATCTCACAGGGGAATACCAGGACGGGTTCCCTAAGCAAGCGCTTAGAGACTGGTTGGTGATTTGCGCTATATAAATTCCTGTACATAATTTGCAAGTTTTTTATTTTTATGTAATTCCCCTATTTCTTGGAACCGATGGGAACAACCGTTGTCATTTTTTATAACTGACCGCCTTAGTGCCGATGTTGTATTACTAATGTTATGTAAATCATTTCACCATTTTGCTGTGTATTTTTTTTAATTGAATTTATTTTTTGTCGTCTTGTTCATGTAGATTGCATCAAACAGACTGATAATGCAACTGCTAATAATGCTTCCTCTCGTTCCGTCTTTAAATAGAAAAGGAAAGCCAAGTATCTTGAACGCTCTGGAGGGACGCAACTATAATTATTTTTGAAGACGGTAGCTGTTACCACAGTGAAGCCCGAAGTTTCTATTTTTTGCATCTCTAATGTAACTTGTTCTTTAGCATCTGGTCTAGTAAAGAAATCCATTTTGTGCCATGCTGTGGTGGGTGGCTTACATTTTCTGATTTGTACTGGTGAGGGACATATGTGACCTGTAACGTGATGCTGAGTCATTGTAAAGATATATGATCTGTTTGCAATTTTGTGAATTCCTAGTACTGCAAAAGTGTTCATCGTAAATGTTTCCCTAATGATGATCAAAGTTGTTTGTTAAAATTTTGCAATCTAATGTGTAGTTGTGCAAGCACTAATCCTTCCATATCTTTGTACAGTGCGTTTATCATCAGACTAATCTTAAATTGCAGTAGAGCTGTTTGTGGCTTAGCAATTTCTTGCTTTGAGAGTATAAAGCCCTCGATATCCAAGATGAGATTTGGTGCAAAATGTTAATGTCTGTCTGGGAACACACAACACCCCCTCTTCCCCAGCCCCTGGATGTACTTGTGTACTGTGGTAAAACGCAATCCCCCCCCACCCCCCCCCCCCCGCCCCCCCCCCACCCCCTCTCCCCAGTCTACTCGTGTATGGAGTGGTTGCGTAGGTTAAGAAACTTTATGGGTTACTACATTGAAATCTCAGTCTGTTCTTAATAGCCCAAGGGCTGGAAAAACAGATGGGCCTAGTGGGTGAAACTGAACTAAACCGAGGGGGATTAGGATTTCCTTTTGTGTAAACTGAATGCATCATCTTCTCTGCAAGCGGTTGAGTTGGCTCAAGTGTAACATTTTGGGTGATGAGGGCAAATGATGTACTTATGTTGAGGCAAGTTAAGAATCTGTTTGACGGAATAGATGTCACGCGGTAGCCACACAGCCTCGTATTACGACCTCTAAAAGTCGACTGTAATACCTTCCCCTCCGCTCACCTTCACTAGGGTCACATGAGGAAAACCTGCCATAATGGAAATTAATATTGTCCAAATGGGCCTGGAAAACAGCACATAAATATTGTGCCTTCCCCTGTCTGGTCCTGTCCCTGCAGAGTCAACAAACCAGTGCAGGTGGAGTGACCAGCTGCTGGGAGTTTTCGAAAGCCTAAATTTCTTCTGACTAATGCAGTGTCATGTAGGTTTGCCTCTTCTGTGGTTTTTAAAATTTTTTTTTATTCCAAGGTATCATGATTTCATAGTGTGGACTGTGATATGTGCCATTTTGTACTATAAATGTTCACTGTACTTTTAACTTGTGGAATCCTGTATAGGATTCTCTGTTGGAATGAAGGCTTCTCTGGAAGTCAGTTGTGAGTTGGTCATTGGTGGATGAGGTCAATAAACCCACTTATCCATACTTGAAGTCTCCGGTTTCCTCCTTTTCATGTGGTAAACACCACATTAATTTGGCGACGATCGGGAAAACCTCAACACGACGAAAAAGAATTGAAAACACCCCTCCTCCAGCGGCTGAATTTAAAGAAAAGAAGCGGTGACTTCCCAGCAGCTGTAAAGGCTGTTTTGAAGGCAGTGCACTGTATGGTGAGGAGAGCGGTGGGGATAATTTGAAAGCGAACATTTAAAGCGATTAAAAGTGTTTTATTTAAGGCGAATTGGGTGATGGAAGTCACGAGCGCATATTAAATTGGAGAAGGGAGCACAAGCGAACGTTGAGTCATTGATTGGCTGTGCGCTTCGACTCTACGTCATCCTACGTTGCGTTTCAGCAGTGCGTTCCAACTCTGCGTCATCAACGTAGTGCTTGAGTCGAGTCTTCGGCTGCACGTTTTGTCACTTGTCTTGCGTTTCAACTGATGCGCCTCAAGGTTCTGCTTGACTTGGCTGACTGTTACTAAGCAACGTGAGGACAATGACTCAGTGTGCGCGAAGGAAAGGATTTTGTTAATGGAATTCTTTACTACAAGGAACATTCCATTGTTTCGTTGTGACGCATAATAAAGCAGATCAAGTAATATTGAGAAGAATGCTTTGGAAAGCGAAAGAACTTTTAAAAAAAAAAACAAAGGGCTAAAAAAAAGGATTCTTTTGAACAAAGGAAGGAAAGGAATATTGAAGGAAAGTAGAAGTCCTTGTTACAAAAAAGGAAAAGAGGAAAAAAAAGGGAAAGAAAAAATGCAGAATGTTACTCAACCAGTTTTTTTCTTAGTTATCCTTGGAGAACCAAATGTTAAATGGAAAAAGTGGAAGAAGATTTTTGCTAACTGTGCTAGGGTTTGTGGAACAAATTTGAGCGCAGAAAGGAAACTTGCTCTTCTTTTACATTGTCTTGGTGGTGAAGGGCAGGATGTGTTGGAACACTTGCCAGATTTGACTTTAGCAGATCAAAGAAATCTAAATGAGTATGAGATTGCTATATTACAATTAGATCGTCATTACTTGCCAAGACTAAGCACCATAATGGAGCGGTATCACTTTGGCTTGAGGGAACAGAAAAAGGATGAGACAGTTGAAGAGTATGTATCATCTCTCAGAAAATTGACATCGTCGTGCAATTTCGGACAAACTCTTGATGAGAGAATACGAGACCAATTTGTTTTGAGATGTGCACATGATGACATCAGGAGAGTTATGGCTAAAAGATGAACCTCCTCTTGAGGAAGTTTTAGTCATTGCAAAACAAGTGGAGCATATGACTAAATGTGTTGGAGAATTAAAAAAAGAAAAAGAGAAGCCGGAAACAAAAGAGGAAACAAAGGTGGAAGATGTGGTGTGTCAAGTAAAAAAACAGGAGGGTGGTGTTGGGCCAGAAAAACAAGGTGCCATTGCAAATGTAATGAATTCTAACATGTCTGGTACTTTGTATGCTGGTCAAGCTACACATTTTCTTGTTTCAGGTGTGGACTATTTTCGCATTTAGCAAATTCGTCTATCTGTCCTGCATTAAAAATATTGTGTAACTTGTGTGGCAAGAGGGGGCATTATGCAAAGTTCTGTAGAACAAAGATGTTTAAAGGGGATGTAACAAAGAAAGTGGTCACAGCCTCAGTCTGAACTGTGAGTTTTGAGATAAATTGTACAAAAACTGATCATCCATCACATCTTGTTAAGGTGGAGAATAAGATGATAAATTTTAAATTTTGATTCTTGTTCTCGTATAACGATAATTGATAAAATTGTTCAAAGAAACTCTATCGGGTAAAGTTAAGTTGATGAAATCTGATACAACACCTTTAGGTTATAGTGATAAACCAATTACAATGATAGGATATTTTTTGGGTGCAATAGAGTTAGGAAGCCGAATAATTGTTGGTAAGATACATGTAGCAAAGAAAGGTGATGCATTACTGGGGTGGGTACATCAAGGAGAGCTTGGAGTGAAACTTGATCCTAATGCATCGCCTCCGGTTCAGATTCAGGAGGTACATGAAAGTGAATATAGTAGTGGGAGTGAGGATTTGAGCAAAGTTTTTTTCTGAACAATATCCAAATGTTTTTAAGGAAAGCTTGGGATGTTTGCATGGCTATAAGCATCATATCAAGATAAGAGTGCTGTTCCAGTAGTAGCAAAGGTGAGGAGAATTCCTTTAATGGAACAGGCGAAAGTTTAAGAGGAAAGTGAAAAACTTATAAGTAATGGAATAATTGAGCCAGTTGAGGCCACTGAGTGGTTGGCTCCGTTGTAGTCTCAAAGAAACCGACAGGTGAAATTCGACTTTGCATAGATTTGAGGTCACTGAATAGCGAGGTAGTTGTTGATAGGTTTCCTTTGCCTAATATTGATGAGTTGGTTGGTACATTGGAGGGAGCAAAGTATTTCACAACGCTTGATCTAGTGTCTGCTTCCCACCAGGTGGAACTAGATGAGTCCTCCCAGGATCTGACTGCTTTTATCACACCTATGGGCACATTTAGATACAAGAGGATGCCTTTTGGCCTCGTTTCGGCAGCCTCTGTGTTTCAACGGATCATGTCTAAGATTTTAAAGGGTTTGAGTGGCGTGAAGTGTTATCAGGATGATTTGTTAATATTTGGAAATAATCTGTGGGAACATAATGGACGTGTGTGTGCTGTGCTTAGACGTTTAGATGAGGCTGGTATGTGTCTGAAGAAAAGCAAGTGCAAATTTGGTGTGCAAGAAGTGAATTATCTTGGACATAGGATTACTGGTGAAGGTGTTTTTCCCAAAAAGGAATTGGTGGAGACCATTTGGAAGGTAAAGGAACCTGTTAATAAGGATGAGTTGCTCTGTTTTCTAGGGATGGTTGAGTTTTATGGAAAGTTTGCCACTAATTTTGCGGATAAGACGCATAGTTTGAGGAGGTTGACGGCTACGAATGTTGTTTTTGATTGGTCTGATGACTGTAGAAGGGAGTTTGAAAGTATAAAAGTTAGTTAAGCAAAGCTCCCTCACTTCATCTATTTGTTCCTGGTCTTCTGACTTTCATGTTCACTGATGCTAGTGACACAGGCCTGGGTGCTGTTCTATTACAAAGAAAGGATGGGCAGGATTTGTTGATTTGTTGTTCATCGGTGTCTCAGGGGTGCGGAAAGGAACTACTCTGTGATAGAGAAGGAGTCTCTTGCTATTTTTTGGGCTTTGAGGAAGTTCAGAAATTTGATTTGGGGTTCGAAGGTATGTGTTTTGTCAGATCACAAGCCTTTAAGGGAGGTCTTTTTAAAGAAAGGGTTGGATGCCATTTCTTCAAGGATTAGGAAATGGGTGATTTCTTTACAGGAGTTTGATTTTGAGGTGGAGTACATACCTGGTATGGCGAACAAGTCAGCAGATTGTTTGTCAAGGTTGGTTATTGTTGAGAATTTTGTTAAGGAGGATTAGTGTGAAGCAGATGAGAACATCAGTGTGTGTGTGAGGTTACTGAAGGAGCGGTTGATGAGTGCGAATGGAGGAGTGAGTTGGAGAAAGATGAGGAGATTTCTAGGGTTATTTCTTCCTTGAGGAGCAACGGTCGTTTGGAAAAGCCTTGGTTGTTAGTTTCTGGGGAACTTTCTGTTACTGATGGTGGTCTTCCAACTCGTGGAACGAAGTTGATTCCTCCAATAGGTATTAGAAAGAAGTTGTTGTCACATGCTCATTGTGGTCATTTAGGTATTGTCAAAACGAAGGAAATTCTCTGTTTGCAATTTTGGTGGCCTGGTATGGATCTAGAAATAGAGAGAATGGTGAGAGACTGTCCTGAATGTTGTGCGAGTGATAAGATTTTTAAGACTAAGCAGATGCCTATGGTTGAAAGAACTTTACCTAATCATCCTTGGGATGAGGTTGCAATAGACATTGTGGGTCCTTTGTCTGGGGTTTCTGATACTCCATATTTAATTGTCTTAATAGACTTGTATTCAAGATGGATTGAGGTTAGTGCAGTAAGAGATATAACCTCAATGCTGTTAAGTTTTTGGATGGTGTTTTTTCAAAAGAAGCTTTCCTAATAGTTTGCTTTCGGATAATGGGCCACAGTTTTGCTCGAATGTTTGAAGATTTTTTAAAGAAGTGTGGTGTGGTTCATAAGAAGTGTTCGTTGTATCATACTGAGTCGAATGGAGCTGTGGAGAGAGTCAACAAGACCCTTAAGGAAGCTATTCAATTGACAAGGTCCTCTGGTTTAGACTGGAAGGTGTCTCTTAGGACTGAATTTGTAGTTATCGTATGGCCCCTCCTTCTACTACAGGAAAGTCTCCTTTTGAGTTTTCAAGGGCAGAGTTCCTAATACTTTGTGGTGTCCAGGTTGGATGAAGTTGAATAAAGGGTTGGTGGATAATAGTATAGGGGAATGGAGATGTAAGGAGTTGGATAAACAAGTTGCTAGGAAGGAATATTTTGATAATAGGAAGTGTGTGTTTTTTCAAAAGTTCAAACTTGGTGATCTTGTACGCATCAGAGCGCCTGTTGGGTGTAGGCCTTGGTCAAAGTACACTGAAGTTCGTTCTCTGATAAAGGTCTTCAAGAATGCTGTCAAGACAGAAGATGGAAGGATATGGAATAATAGTCGTGTGGTGTTGGTTAATTCAAGGTTGCCTGTTGTTGGTGTGGGTAGAGATGTACCCTGTGCTGATGGTGGTTCGCGTAATTCCTATAAAGATACTATTGGGGCTCCGTGTTTGTGGTTTTCTTCAAGAAGAGGTCAAAGAGCGCGTAGACCTCTTCCCTACTTGAAGGACTATGTTTAGGTTAGTTTTTTGTTTTTTTGTTTTTGTTTTTCCTTTTTATTTGTTTTGTTGGGAAGGAAGATGTGTGATAATGTGCCATTTTGTACTATAAATGTTCACTGTACCTTTAACTTGTGGAATCCTGTATGGGATTCTCTGTTGGAATGAAGGCTTCTCTGGAAGTCAGTTGTGAGTTGGTCGTTGGTGGATGAAGTCAATAAACCCACTTATCCATACTTGAAGTCTCCTGTTTCCTCCTTCATGTGGTAAACACCACATGGACTCTGGATAGTATGTGGTGGGTGAGATTGTTATTGCGCTTTTCTAATTCGTCTCTGGTCACACAGGCCGAGGGAGGGTTTATGTTGCATTACTAGTGGGCAGGTTTACAATAAAGGCAGCATATTAAAGCTAGCATCAGGGCTTCATATTTAAGTGTAACAAGAGACCCATTTTGGAGTGTAGCTGCCTACTGATCATTGCCTTTCAGATTCTTAGTTCTGCGTCAGAAGTAAATATGAAGCCAGTGAATTTATCGACCCCTACAGGATGACTGACTTACGGCCTTAGTTTATGACCACTTTTGTCTATTTATTGCTCCCAGCTTCGGCTGCAAACGGAAATTGTATTCTGTTAGATAAGTTTGGTCTTATTAAGTTCTATGTTGTAAACCAAGAAACATGTCCGATATCATGTGATTAGATTAGATTTGTGGTTTGAATAGCTGCTTAAGTTTGTGGCATAGCATTTAAAAGTTGGTTTATTTGTGTTATTGAAGATGAAGCCCCGAGTAGATCTGTATTGTTAGCAAGATACGTTGTAGTTTTAGATCTTGTTGCGGAGATCAATGTGTAATATTCAGATGAACAATTATACAAAATCGCCTCCCTGTGCAGCAACTTTGATCCTCAACTAAACCCCCTCACTGTGAAAACAACTTTCCCATCATGACCGAAGAACAGATCCTGACCTTATGGCCCACCGTCACCACTGAGGAAATAGCTGCTACCATGAAGATCTTGGATTCCGGGGCCCCATCTGACTTTTGCCCCCATCACTCCCTCACCAAAGGACTCCCGCTGTTTATCGTAGCACTAATACAGGTTTTCAGTGCCTCCATTGACTCAGCCACATTACAAGACACCTGGAAGTATGCCGCAGGCTATCAGCCTGGCACTTTGCTCCTTGGAGGCCAGCACATTTATCTGTGGAGTGCCTCAAGGCTCCTAAATCAGTCCTACTATTTTCACACATACTTGATCCCTCTCACCATCTGAGCGCATAACCTCCTCTCCTATGCCGGCGACACGTAACTCATGCTCTGAAGTCGTTAACTGGCTGAAAGCCAACCATCTCAAGCACAACTCAGACAAGACTGAAGTAGACTTTGGCTAGAACACCTCACCATGGGACTCCAACTGGTGGGTAGGTGGAACCTCCATGAACCGCAGCAAACTGGACATACCTTTGCCTGTCAACAGTCACTGCCTCTCTTGCTTTTAAACCCTGAAGATGCTAAAGATATTTGAATAGCTCCCCAGCAACAAAAAAAACAAAACTCATTCATGCCCTAGTCACCAGCAAATTGGACTGTGAGAGCACATTCTTCGCAGCATGACCAAGCAACTCACTGGAAGTCGACGAACAATTGAACTCTGCAGCCAGTATCCTTTTCAAAATTCTGCACAGAAACCCTAATCTCAACACACCTCAGAGATCCACTGGCTCTTCTCAAACCCCTCACACACACATTCAAGGTACTACAAAATATAGCCACCACATTTTGGATGGAACAATAACGGTCCATTGGATAATGGAACAAGAACTAAAATTCTGTCAACGTCCACCACAGCCCACATTTTTTTTTTAAATAGAAAATAAACCACTTCATCCGTATTTTGATCTGTTGCATTAGTTTCATTTTTAGGCAATAAGGCACCTATTTTTGAATGTAGAGATTTCGCTTTTGCTAGGAGTGCTTTTATTTCTCTGTGAACATGGTGGCCGCTAGCTATCTTGTGCGCCGACTATGGGGAGCGCCATAATTGCCCCCTGATGTGCCTGCCTCTGAGGCCTCCCAGAGGATGGGTACACCCTCTGCTCAGGTGGGATGTATGACTGGGTTGATCCCTCAATGGGGAGCTGCAGAAGTCCCGGGCTGCTTGTATCCAGATCCGGGTTTACGGTGGCAGAGACAGCACAAGTTGGCAAGGAGGGATATCTGTAAACACTGGATTGATCCTGTACACCTGAGTGTAATTGATTGGATTAAGACGGCTAAATGGACTTGCTGTATGTGTATGGAAGGCTCACCGGGGAGGAAGTCGGCAGTCTGGGATGAATTTATTAGATGGTCTGGATTAGAGGGAACAGCTGCTGAATCGCTCATAAGATCCAATGACTTCACCAATGGTACCACTTAAGGTAAGAACCTGGCCGGCTAGCTCCAATGCAATGGAAACAACGTGAATGCATTTTTCCAAGTGGCGGCTAGAATTGGACTTGGCGGTCGAAGCATTGCAGACAAGTTGGGGATATGGGGGCTTTTTTTTTTGTGCTATAATTTTTCAATTTTTAATGTGGTCTTCAATCTCTTCCTGATTTGAACATGCTTTATTTTCAACCCTTCCGTGAGATTCCCACCACTAGGAGGCACCTGTCACCAACCCCCCCTCACTTTTAGCGGGACCGTTGCCATCTGTATTTTTGTGCATTTTAGTGACCGCTCTCCAACTGGTTTACTTGAGCATGTGCAATAAGGAGTTAACCTTTCTCCCACTTTTTACTCCACACATCTTTTCATACTTCATTACTTCACTGCAGTGTTTCTCTAAAATCTTCATTAATATTGTGATTTTCCATATTGATTATTATCACTTATGAATTCTGTTGATGTATTTGTATGATAGGCCCTTTTTCTTTCTGCCCTTTACAGCTTAGCCTCCAGATGGTAGCAAGCCATGTATTTTACCCACCGGTACCATACAGTTGGGTTTTGAACTCCTGCTTCTGAGCCTTCTCTTATGCTAGACAGTTACGAAAAATAGAAGGGAGAGCTGCACACCACCATATTAATTATGAGTTGAAGTTGAGTTTAAATATCTTAATATAACGCTGTCCACGTGTTAATAGCCAATCATAAGGACTTAAAGCAATCCTTTAAAGAGCTGGGTTCTATTAAAATGCATAAAGAATTTGTCCCAAGATAGAAAGTGGCTGTATAGTGATGCTATTGTCTCTTGGAGTATTTGGTAGAGACATTTTCGTGTTTCATCATGGCCACCCTTTAATAGTATTTGAAGTCTTGTAAGGCTCCACCACTGACAGGTCCACTATCTGCAGTGCTTGTCTAGTTGAAATTAGTTGCTGCTTTTCTTTTTACTCGAGGGTAAGCTCCCATCTATCACCACAACTGTCAACTCCGATTGCATTTAAGTCTTCCTGTGGGCCCTTTTTTGTCTGAATTATTAGTGACATTGTTTTGCTTGATTTATGTATATTTTCGGTCCCTATACACTACTTGCCCATACCTTTGTATTCATCAGACCTGTCTGTGCCCCTAACTTTACTGTCAACTCAAGCTTGTTAGTGATTTTATGTTCTGATTTCCCTTCCACCACTACTTTCTTTAGTATTCATTTCTGCTACTGGGTCCGCATTTCCTACTACAGGCGCGTTATCAGGAACACTCAGTTTTTTGGGTTGTGGTTGCTGCTTTTATTTTCTCTTTTTACTGTCTGGAAAATACATGTATTCTCTGTACATGCTCTTTTTCGTTCCCATTCTTTTAGATTGTACTTGGTAAAACTCATCTCTCGCAGACAAACCTATTACCCCTTACCAGACTATTGAAAATATCCGCAGAGGAAAATGTAGAATAAAGAATATGGTGTTTTCCAAGGTCAAGCCCTGCTGGAAAAAATACAGTGACCAGAGCAGACTTATAATTGTTTAACATAATGGTTTAGAGGCAAACACGTACGATATATGTGCTGTAAATAGATGGTGCAGATGCTTACCATTAGAATCGTAAATGATGTATACCTTAATACGATCTGGAACCAGCAATTACAAATTTGCGTCTTAACTTATCACATGAGGATGAAATATTTATCTGCTGCAGGCCCAGGATGACACCAACATCAAAAGGAAACAAGCACTGGCGTTGCCAATAGGTCTCGCAGTAGGAAAGTTGGAGCTATTACAATTGCAAATAACAATGCCTTTTATTTTTGTTTTCATTTTAAAAACATAAAGGGCTTTGTCATTTACAAAACCAATAGCTCCAACTTTCCTACTGCGAGACCTATTGTGCACTGCACAGTGTGGGTGAAAGTGGCGTTGCGTGGGAGTGAGTGGCTTTGAGTGAGTGGCGTTGCGTGGGTGAGTGGCGTTGCGTGGGTGAGTGGCGTTGCGTGGGTGAGTGGCGTTGCGTGGGTGAGTGGCGTTGCGTGGGTGAGCGGCGTTGCGTGGGTGAGCGGCGTTGCGTGGGTGAGCGGCGTTGCGTGGGTGAGCGGCGTTGCGTGGGTGAGAGTGGGCTTGCGTGGGTGAGAGTGGCGCTGTGTGGGTAAAAGTGGCACTGCGTGGTTGTGAGTGGCGTTGCGTGTGTGAGTGGCGTTGCGTGTGTGAGTGGCGTTGCGTGTGTGAGTGGCGTTGCGTGTGTGAGTGGCGTTCAGGGTATGTTTCCGGCGTGGGTAACTCGCAGTTTTTGGAGTTCATTTCCATGCCTGATAAAGCTATCCGAGATGCTGTACGTCGGATAGGCTCTGGCCCACTGGTAGGTACTCTGACAACAGCATGTTAGTGTGCCACTGCTGGAATAGAAGGTCAAAGGTATAAGGAGAGTGCAATATGAACTCGGACAATAAAGGAATGAATACATAGGTGCTAAAATGGCTTCTATGGAGTAGTAGATTGATATTTGTTTCTCACCATCTTCCTGGTGCGAAGTAAAGGTTGTTTTTTTTGTTTTTTTTAGCTTGTGCATTTGAAAACAGAATTTGGAACCAGATGAGACTCCTTCGGATTTTAGTTTAGAGCCTGATTTTTGTTGTCATTGGTTTTTCAGTCAGTGAAAGATTTTTTTTAAAGCACTTAACTTGGTTTGCTATTCAGTGAGCATTAATGTGCTGGGTAGAAGTATAAACCATAACCTTGGTTGTTCTGGTGTCTGTGAAGTCAATAAATTGCACACCATCATTTATTTCCTAATGATAATAATCAGAGCGCGAGTGAACACACTGGAGGCAGAGCAGATGGGGGCTGTACCAGAACGGAGCCCATGAGGTGACTGCACAGGAGAGTACACAAGTCGCTGCACCAAAGACCGAATGCACTACAGCACATGGGTAGCTGCACAGGAGAATACCTGGGTGGTTGCAACAAAGATAGAGTACATGGGTGGCCACACCAGAGTAGATGAAAGCAGTACCAAAGACCGAGTAGGGGGGGGGGGGGGGGGGGGTCTACACCAAAGAAATAATATATGAAGGGTAGATAGTGTGACAGAAATCAAATGGCCCGTCGGTGCTACATGTACATGGAGTAGAATAGAACGGGGGCGGATGGATAGTGAGAAATGGTGCTCTACGGGCACATATGGTACACGTGAGATCCATACAGGGGCGCTTAATACCAGGAACAGAACTGTCCAGGGTCACCATGTGCACAGTGCACTGTGGGTTATAGATGGTGCATGGCTGTCGGGGGAGAGGGGTTTGGCCGCTGAGGATACAGAAAATGCTGGTGATTCATGGGACAGGCAGCAGTGCTAGCTTAGCGTGGGTTAGCCACAGAAGTACGGGAGTGCATAGGCTCCCAGTGATACGACAATGCAGGTGTACCTGAGTTTTTGGGACCATCGGGTACATCCGTAGTAGAGTGGATGCACGGTGAGAGGACGTTACATGCACTTTGACAGATGCAGTGATGCATTGGCCCATCGAGAATACACGGGGTAATGCGGACACCAGTGCAAGAATAGATGAAGTGACGAGGATCAGCAGTTCAAGGGGATGCTGTGGTCTCAAGGGGAGGTTGGGTGAAGGGGCTTTTGGAGTACCGCAAGTATCGGGGTGAAGGGGACACTCTTGCCCTGGGGATAGATACACGGATTGTAGCATGAAATCGAATAGTTACATCGGCGGTATGAGGCTACAAGACGTGCGGGGGAGTTGCAGGAGATATAGAACGAGTCTGCACAAAAACAAATCGAAGAGTTACTTCGGCCGTAACAGCAGGGATGTAATTAGGGGGGAGGAGAAGTCGCACTTGGGTGAAAGGCAGACGCTGGAGAGGGAGGGGGTGGGCTGCCCATATGAAGAGGGAGGAGGGCTGCCTCTGATGATCTAATGCGAGTCACGGAAGGCTGGCGCTGGAGAGGGAGGGGGTGGGCCATCGGTGCTACATGTACATGGAGTAGAATAGAACGGGGGCGGATGGATAGTGAGAAATGGTGCACTACGGGCACATATGGTACACGTGAGATCCATACAGGGGCGCTTAATACCAGGAACAGAACTGTCCAGGGTCACCATGTGCACAGTGCACTGTGGGTTATAGATGGTGCATGGCTGTCGGGGGACAGGGGTTTGGCCGCTGAGGATACAGAAAATGCTGGTGATTCATGGGACATGCAGCAGTGCTAGCTTAGCGTGGGTTAGCCGCAGAAGTACGGGAGTGCATAGGCTCCCAGTGATACGACGATGCAGGTGTACCTGAGTTTTTGGGACCATCGGGTACATCCGTAGTAGAGTGGATGCAGGGTGCCCAGGGTGAGAGGACGTTACATGCACTTTGACAGATGCAGTGATGCATTGGCTCATCGAGAATACACGGGGTAATGCGGACACCAGTGCAAGAATAGATGAAGTGACGAGGATCAGCAGTTCAAGGGGATGCTGTGGTCTCAAGGGGAGGTTGGGTGAAGGGGCTTTCGGAGTACCGCAAGTATTGGGGTGAAGGGGACACTCTTGGTCTGGGGATAGATACGCGGATTGTAGCATGAAATCGAAGTTACATCGGCGGTATGAGGCTACAAGACGTGCGGGGGGAGTTGCAGGAGATATAGAACGAGTCTGCACAAAAACGAATCGAAGAGTTACTTCGGCCGTAACAGCAGGGATGTAATTAGGGGGGAGGACAAGTCGTACTTGGCTGAAAGGCAGACGCTGGAGTTGTTTGGAGAGAGAGGGGAGGTGCTGGTGTGGGAGCGGGGAGTTGCTGGTGTGGAAGGAGTGCTGCTACGGCAAGGCTGTGTTTGTTTGGAGAGAGAGGGGAGGCGCTGGTGTGGGAGGGGGGAGGTGCTGGTGTGGGAGGAGTGCTGCTAGGGCGAGGCTGTGTTTGTTTGGAGAGAGAGGGGAGGTGCTGGTGTGGGAGGGGGGAGTTGCTGGTGTGGGAGGAGTGCTGCTAGGGGAAGGCTGTGTTTGTTTGGAGAGAGAGGGGAGGTGCTGGTGTGGGAGGGGGGAGGTGCTGGTGTGGGAGGAGTGCTGCTAGGGGAAGGCTGTGTTTGTTTGGAGAGAGAGGGGAGGTGCTGGTGTGGGAGGGGGGAGTTGCTGGTGTGGGAGGAGTGCTGCTAGGGGAGGAGAAGCCCTGGCCGTGAATGCTCGTGCATGTTTGCTCACGTGATTCACGTGAACTGAAAGAAAACCGCGGCTGAAAGCCCTTAGTTTGAAGAGAAAATAGCCGACTTGAATTCTCCCCATTTCCCATTCCTGCGGAATGGTAAAGGCGAGACCTAAAAAACCTCCAATTACCTTCTATGCTACTATTAACCCACGAAAAAGCTAGGGGCTAGGGGTGTGATGAGTGAAAGGGAAAAAAAATAATACCTTCATATATTGGCAGAAGCAAGGTGAGAGATCTTTTATAACTTCGAAAACTTTAAGCTGAAAGAAGATGTGCATAGAATTAGTGTGGAGACACAGATGTAACTAAGTAGAACTCTATGGAGCTACTTTATATTGTCCAGAGAGATTCAATCTTAAGTATTATAAAAAAGTACCTGGCAGAAGATGACCATGGAAGGATGGACGAGCTGCCAATCCACTACATCTCGCAGCATGTGCTGACTGCTAAAGATAGACCGAAAGAGTACATAAGTGAATAGGGTATTCTCTAAAAGTAAGCATAAACCGTTTTTAAATGTCAGAACGATAATTAAGGGAAGCTGAAAGTGAGCCTGTCCGACTAAATAGTTTAGGCACATAGCCGCCAAGACTATGGTAATTGATTTCAGATGAGCGCAAAGACTTATTAGGTGTGCCATATAAAAATTTAGCCGTACCGCTATTGCTAGAATGATTTATGGAACTGCGATGTTTATGAATATGCGGTGTAAAATTCGGACCGCAAAGACCATGGCCACTCCACATGTTGAGGGAACGATGTGGCCATAGTAGTTAGTGCACCCAGACGCCGAAAAAACAAATGCCATACTTAGGGTACCTATTATTATTGATACATGATGACTCGCATACACAAAGTGCGGAACGAAAAGACTTGCGTTTCCTACCGTGCCACTTGGTCACAAACACTGCACGCGAAGACCAGGATACAAAAAACGCTTACCGTTCCGTTTAAACAAATCCTGAGGCTAGGCATGCACTTTTTTGTCTGCTGCTTTCCCCCTGATTTTCCCCGGTGTCTTAATGAATTCATTTAAGAAGGTAGTTGATGGGTCGGCACTGCCAACAGCGAGCAGCGTAAATCAAGATGTGTTGCTCTTAAAGCGCAGGAGTGTATGGACAGGAATCATCTGTTTTTCCTTTTACTACCAAATTAATTCCACACGAGTCAGGGAAAATGTACCTGCTTATTCTAAGTGCCTTGATAGAAGGTTACCGTCCGTGACCAGTCAAGTGGCTGGCTAAGGCTAACATACAATGCATTTATACTCTGTTCCTTTGGCCCCCTTCATGAACCCTGAAAACCGGGAATGCTATAGCAGTGCAAGGTATGATGGGTAGGCCAGGCCAGGAGGGACACCTGCTACCCCTAAATGACGTCCACATTTATCAGCACTGCGAGGTTCCCACTTTTTGAACACTTCTAAATACTTTTCAGAAATAAATAGTTTGACAGATTTTGGAATGACGAGCTTTCTTCTGGAAGGAAGCAAGTGTAGTTGCCACAGTGTTTGTATATCAGGCATGGATGCTTTCCTTAGGAATGGTGCCATGTCCCTGGTTTAACCGTTCACCTGGTTGGAATGCTGTGGCCTTATCACGCATGAGTACTCAACGAGGCTGACGTTGGCTTTCTGTGGGTCAAGGCCGGAGGTTCCTTTGTACGTGCCACCCACAAGTCTTGACAATAGATGTAAATGTTGCTCCATTTCTGCCATGGGTTCTAGATTAAAGATGTTTTAACCAACCCCCTTTGTCTTGACAAGTGCATCTTTGGATTCCTGTCTTTGTAAGAGTTCTGGAGTCACAAACATCTGTGGCAGAAGTGCCTAATTTGTGCTGGTGTCTATCATTGTCACTCATTTTTGGGGAGTGGAGCTTATTTCTCATCAGCTTTTAAACGCAAGCAAGGCAGAAAGGCAGAAATAATGGAGAAGAAAAAATAACCTACTAGAGTGATATGAGGAAACAGCATGTGTAGGGTGGATGGAAGAAAGAGATATTAGGTGGAGTCAGGACTAGGCAATCTTGGTATTAAGCAGCTCCAGTGTCCTATCATGTTAGTTGAATTTGTCAGTGGGCAATCGCACAGATGCCTTCCTGATCTTTTCTTTATTATCGATATCCCCTCCAACATATCTTCTTCTGCTATATCTGTTGAAGCTTGCCTCCGCCCTTGTTGTTCCTGCTGTCCTCTAACCTGGAATGCTGGGCTCCTCCCAACACTTCCTGCCCAGTCCCACTCCCTCTGCAAGAAATTGTGTCCAATGTCCTTGCAGCGGACCTATGGGGTACTGTGCCTTCAGGATCCTAATGTCCCCATGACATGACACCCCCCACCCCCCTCCTTAGAGAAAAATGACGCGTCATTAATATAACATCTCTGCCTTTCTTTAAGGAATGATAATACAGCATTTACTCGTCACTTGAGGGGTAAAGTCGTGGGTGGCTTTCCCTATGTATGCTCTTGTAAACTGTGACCTCTTTGCATCAGTCGACCTGCTCCGGTTGCTAGGAATACAATACTGTTTGTAGTATATGGGTTTGAAAACACGCCCGTTTTTAGGGCTCGGGGCGGAGCTCCGAGCGCCTATTGTTAAAGAAAAAAAAGTTTCTTTAGGGCTCGGGCCAGAAACACTCCTTAGTTTTTATGCCATCTGCATAGTGATTCGTCTTTGCTGTGTTTGTAGTATCCTTGACGCGATAGGCTATCTGTAATTTCCGTACGCGATTTGTGGCATTTTCTCAGTGGTTACGCGCAAGGCCGTCCATTAACCTTAATTAGGAGCTGTCAGGGAGGTGCTGTAATGGAATCCAGATGCTGTGGGCGCGTTCACCATTGTGCAGAGCGTGTGCACTGATGTGTTTTTTTTCCCTTCAGCTCTGTGTGCGCGCATGAGCAGCCGGCCAGCAATGTAGAAAATCACATGCATCAGATCTTTTTTTTTTTTTTTTTTTTTTTTTTTTTTAAACAATTGCGATAGCGAAATTGAAAGTGATCGCTTTCTGTGCTGTTTGTTTTTCGTATGTAATCTTGTTCTTGTACGAACTCGATGGTAGCGGAGTATCCCATCCTCACCCTCTAGGTCACTTCATTAATGTTGCACGAATCCGCCGTGTCTGGTGGCGTCTGTGCCCTACCCTTTGTGTCTGTAGTATATTCCCCTGGGTGAGAGTGCAGCGAAAGTGCTGCATTTGTGTTCCAATTGCGACGGATATCTCTGCCCGCCGGTGATGCTGTCTGGTGCCCGAGGGGTGTTCACCATGTTTTATCACTGCTTCTAGTCGGAGGCTGCCCCCCTGCCCATGGTGCTCACGTGGCCGAGGGTGATGCGCAGGGAAGTCATGTCAGAGTGGTAGTGCAGAGTGGTAGTGCAGAGTGGTAGTGCAGAGTGCCTAAAACACATTGCCATTTACAATGCCATTATCTCTAACTTAAAACAAACCCGAGCCCTAATGCATTCCTAATGCTTGTTTTCAATGGTGCCTGTTGCTGGCCTGAAGAAATGCTGTTGTTTTTAGGTCTCGCCTCTCAATGCGCATGCGCTTTGAGCAGAGCAAGACTATAGCGTCTTAAACGGACTTTACCTAACTGAGCGATTTGGTGCTGTGCCCGTGGCTTTTAGGTCTATGCGCAAGCGCATTGGCCTAAAATGCGCGTGCACATCATCAAATCGCCGTCTGTTCCCTCAGCTGCACTCCTCCCACACCTTTGAAGTGAAGCTTAGCTTTACTTCAAAGGCCCCTGCTGCTTCACAACCTCTCCACGCTCCGCCCCCTCCCCTGCCCGCCGTGTCGCATTTCTCCTCCCCCCCCCCCCCCCTTCTCTGCCTTCCCTCCGTCTTGTTTCTCATTGTAATTGCATGTGCACAAACCCCAGCCCATCGTTATACAGGGCGTACCATATTAACTTAAACTACTGACACAAAAGTGACAGCCGCTGTTATAAATGAAGGATTCTCTAATAGACGTCTGCAAGTTCCGAGCAGCAGTCACAAGATTGACAGTGACCGCACATACTTCGCAAAATGCAGTGTTCCCCCTATCATTAAGGCATCCTCCAACACCACTACATCCACCAGCACCACCCCATCCACCACTGCATCCACCACCACATCCACCATCCCCTCCACATCCACCATGACATCCACATCCACCGCATCCACCACCACCACATCCACTACAACCACCGCATCCACTACAACCACCGCATCCACTACAACCACCGCATCCACTACAACCACCGCATCCACTACAACCACCGCATCCACTACAACCACCGCATCCACTACAACCACCGCATCCACTACAACCACCGCATCCACTACCACCACCGCATCCACTACCACCACCGCATCCACTACCACCACCGCATCCACCACCACATCCACCACCACCACCTCCACATCCACCACCAGCACATCCACCACCACATCCACTACAACTACCGCATCCACCACCACCACCACTACATCCACCACCACCACTACATCCACTACCACTACATCCACTACCACTACATCCACTACAACCACCGCATCCACCACCGCATCCACCACCCCATCCACCATGACATCCACCGCCACATTCACCATGACATCCACCACCACCACCGCATCCACCACCACCACCACCACCACCGCATCCACCAACACCACATCCACCACCGCATCCACCACCACCATATCCCCCAGATCCACCACCACCACATCTATATGTGTATGTGTGTGTGTGTGTGTGTGTGTGTGTGTGTGTGTGTGTGTAGGTGCAAATGCAATGTTCTTGGATTTTCGTCACAATAAAATACACTGAACATAATCTTCACAAAAGTTATTTACAAACGTTTAAGCTATTGCCATTATAAATTACAATAACTTTTATTTAAGTATTAATTATTTACAAAATTAAAAGCCATTGTTATTTGTAATATCAATACATCTAAGTCACGTAAATACAACACACATTGCATTACAAATGCTATACGTGTCACATTTGCGAAAGTTAAAACTATTGACATTGTAACTAACAAAGCTATTAATTTTGCTATTTTCAAAACCAACACATAAATAAAAAGTGTCATTTACAATAACAATCGCTCAAACTTTCCTAATGCGAGACCTATTGCATTTCCAATGCTTGTTTATTGGTGAATGCACTTAGAAGTCACTCCTTTTGGAATTTTGTATCCTCTCATAAGGACTGCTCCTCTTACATGTGTTACTGTTCAGCTTATTTATACTTGGAGAACTTTTTATTTATTTATTTATTTATTTATTTTGTTTGCCTGCCTCTTTGCTCGATAACTGTTCTATTTGCTTATGCAGTGAAACTTCTGTTGTATCATTTGATTGACAGTGCTTTATCTTCCCCCTCCCACAACACTGCTTGGTTGCTTCATATCCCTTTAACATCCCCATGCCTTTCCCTCACTCCTCCCACAACACTACTCACAGGCCCCCACCATCCCTCGAGGCCACTGCTGTTTTGCTGTTTTTTTTTGTTACTTTGCAAACGCTTTTATTTATATTGTTTGCCTAGCCATGGGCTCCTGGAAATTAAACAATCGTCCCATTATCACAGGATGTTGAGCCTGACAGCAGACTCAAACGGGGATCCCCAGGCGGCAGCTCTCACTGCTGCACAATATCCTTTGCCTAGTCATTTTGCAGGGCGCAGCACCATATGTGGACAAGAGGTCCCAAGGGACACCAAGTGACAGCCTGTGGTACTGCACCCTCACAACACTACTTGTTTTAACGTGGAATTGCCATTTTCACTCCCAGCGCTACCACACTATTGCAGGTGAACTACAGAAAAAAACACACAACAGAGTTCTATATTTTATTGCGGTGGGGAGGGTATATCTATTGCATACGTAAACAAGCACTGAAAATGCAATAGGTCTCGCCTTTGATTAAGTTAGACACTTGCTTTGCTAATGGAACAGTATAGCCAAGCAAATGGCTTTAACTTAATGAAAGGCGAGACCTATTGCATTTTTAATGCTCGTTACTAATGCCTTCCATACTACTCCTGACAGGCAGTCTAAAAAGATAAATGTTTGTTTCTGCTAAGAAGGTGTTCTTTTTAACTAGTTTGGCTCAAAGATCAGTCCGTACTTACGGTCTTTAATGGCGATATTCCCATGTTTATGGGCAGAGTATCCAATGTGTTGGCTGTGGTTCCGGAGGCTATTCGCAAAATGTCGATAATGCCGATAAAGGGACATCACAGGCGCTTGTTTTATTGGATCTGTCGGCTGCGTTCGACACGGTGGACCACAACATCCTTATCCACCGTGCCGAGAAGCCGGCATCCGAGCCCTGGCCTCTGCCTGGCTCAAATCCTTCTTGTCGGGCAGAATGCAGGCGGTCCGGCTTGGTCCCTTCACAGCCGCACAGGTCCCATCCATCTGCGGAGTGCCTCAGGGATCGTCCCTGTCCCCTCTGCTTTTTAATCTCTATCTTCAGCCGCTCATTTTTAGGTTTTGACTGGCGATGCGCACATAGTGCGCATGCGCCAAAAAACCTGATGTGTGTGTGTGGGGTCGGGTATACGCCCCCTCCTCCCATTGGCTAGCTCCATAAATGGAGGCTAGCCATTGGGAGAGGGCTCTGTCCGTCAATCTCGGACCAGATTCGGGGGCGTTCCCGAGAATTTTTGGCTTTTGGCGACGTCAGCCGAAAGCCTGTTCTCGGGAACGCCCCCGAATCTGGTCCGACATGGACGAGTCACCGAAAAGGCTTCTGTTTAACAAGGGCAAACCTAAAGACACGGAAGGAGGGACGTGTTCCTTCAGGAAATAAAAAAATTAACTTTGTACGGTATCTTCGGGTGGAAAATTGCTCCTACACTTTTTTGCAATCTTTATTAAATAAAGAATAAATAAAGGTAACACTAGTTGTAAGCAGACGATGTGCTAGGAGATTCCCTTTGCTCTGGTGAGGTCTGTAGACCGCTGCATGTTCCTGTTCTGTGCCTTTAAACCAAAGGAGGAAAAGCCATGCTTCTGGAAACATCACACGTGAAGCTCGGAGCGGTGGAGACGGCCGCACGTGACCTGCCGTGATCTTTAATTTTGCAATAAACAAGATGTATGGGAATCCCAGCTGAACCCGTTCTCTTCATTAGCTGAACAAGGCGACGGTCTGGAGGAGTTTTATAGAGGTGCTGAGCTCATCTGTATTTCTTCCTTTTTCGATCCAGACCGTGGACTGTCAGGGGGGCACTGTTATTTCTGAGAGCAGCTCGGACTAGAATTAAATGTACAGTCCTGCAGTTGGTTATAATCTTACACTTGCGAGCACCTGCTTGAGGGCTATTTCTGCTATTAAAGGACAAGTTACATCGTTTATCGGGATACTGTTTAAGCTGTAGGAACGGACAGAATATATAAGCTGTCACTAACCGCGAGGCCGTTCATATGGATTCTACATGTTAACCTGCGCTGGCATGGTTTATACTCACCACCACGGATTCCCTCTGTCATTCACGGAGCTTAGACAGGCAGACGTCTGCCGTGAAGTTCTATTTAAAGAACTTAATTTAATTTATAAGGAATTCGATCACTCAGCCAAAAATTTATGTCAAGCAGACCGCCCTGTTAGGTCAGTTTGGTGACATTCCAAAATCATGGGGTGGTTGGACTACACCTATCTTTTATCTGGCTTTTGCAACTCCAGCTCAAAGTGTGGGGTGGAATGGGATCAACACCACCTCTGTAGGGTCTTTGATATTGATTCAGAGTGCAGATTCAGAGTGCAGATTCAGAGTGCAGAGTGCGACTCTATGTGGGTGTAAACTGCAATAGGTCATGCAGTTTGCGAGCGATTAAGCTATTGGCAATGTAAATGACAAGGCCATTTATTTAACGATTACGCTATTGGCAATGTAAATGACGGCCATTTATTTATGATTTTTAAAAAAAAACACCCCAAAAAAAATGTCATGAGCATTGCCAATAGCTCTACCTTTAATATTGCCGAGACCATTGCATTGTAACTGCTTGTTTACACTGTCACCCTGCCTCAGAGACACACATTTCTCAGTCAGTCCCTTCAACGCTCAGTTGGAAGTTGCCAAAACCCATTTTTGAACTTTAGACACGCAAATATCCGGTTGTATATTAGTAGATATGTTGAGTAGCCCATTAAGTCTGTTTGTGTTTATCCTTTTGCTTTTCATGTTAAAAATGCGAACTCGAGCAGCGGAAAACCCAGAAAAAAGTGAGCAGGCGGACTACTCGCTTGTAAAAAGCTTTCTGAACTTCCTAGTCAACTGCTATTAAACGCGTAAAGTGTATACATGTTGTATGTGGTCGTTTTTAGGGTGTGCAGGCAAAAATGGGGGTACAATTGGGGTCTGCAGTGCTACACGGTGAGCTCTCCTAGATATCAAGTGTGTATGTTACTGTTTTAAACACATTTTTGGTCTGGCAATAATTGTCAGTATGGAACTAATTAAGTTCTATCAAGCCCTGTGTGTTGAGGAGGGCCCCTCAGTGTTACACATGCTTTTACGTAGGTTTAGGGACCTTGTTGCTTCACTGCTGATTGGGCTCTGAGACGGCCATCCTGCCTAGTTGCCTGTTGTGAATGGGTATAAACAATAAACGTCCGATTATGGTGCCGGTTGGACCTATCCCCCCTCAAGAACACAAAGAACCTACTGACATTTTCTACCTGAAATAGACCATCTAATTTGGAAAGACCACCCTGTGTCCTTCCTGATTTTATTTTCACCTAGTCACTAATCTCAAACTTATACTCCTTTCTCTCCATGCGTCCCCTTGCCTCCTACACCATTTCAACCTTTCAGCCATGCAGGGACCAATTTAGTACCAGGTAAGCATCGCACATCTATTGAAATGGGGGTCGCAGTGTGTAGGGCTTGCAGTGTGTGTGGGGGGGTCGCAGTGTGTGGGGGGCTCTGTGTGGGTGTGTGTGTGGGGGGCTCTGTGTGGCTCTGTGTGTGGGGGGGCTCTGTGTGTGTGGGGGGGCTCTCTGTGGGTGTTTGTGGGTGTCATTTGCGAGAGATAAAGCTAGTTGCATTGTAAATGACAATGCCATTTATTTATGTTTTAAAAAAACACATAAATAAAAATGTCAAGAGCAATGCCAATAGCTCTAACTTTAACAAAGGCAAAACCATTGCATTGTAAATGCTTGTTTCCTTGAAGAGGTGGAATATCACCGTATTCAACTATGCAGACGATCTGCAAATCATTTGCCTGCTTAATACCCCCAATGCAGCCCCCGATTGTTAAGCAGTGATGCTACACATCCAACATTGGATGAACTCCCACCAGCTTAAATTGAACCCGGGGAAGACCGAGTTAATCCTTCCAGGAAACAGTCTCATTTACTGGGGCCCACAGTTCTGGCCAACTGAGCTCGGCTCCCCGCCCGTCCCGGCTAAGTCAGCAAAGAGTCTCGGGGTCATAATTGACTCTGAGCTCTCTCTTAAGCCTCAGGTTGGCGCGGTTGTGTCCTCATGTATGTTCCAGCTCAGAAAAATCAGGAAAGTTTCCCATCTCCTGACACCAGAGGCCCTGATACAAGTCCTGATTGCCCTGGTGCTCTCCCGCCTGGATTTTTCAAACTCCCTGTACTACGGCCTACCTAAATTCCTCCTTAATAGGCTCCAGATTGTACTGAACCAAGCGGCAAGGCTGGCCTATAAAACCCCGAAGTGGCAATCCGCGAGACCACTGCTTCAGACTCCACTGGTTGCCGGTGGAGTAGAGGACTGCATTTAAGATCGGCTGCCTGACCTTCAAAGCTGTGTTCGAGACCTCCCCTGCCTTTCGCAAATCACTGGTCATTCCTTACCGTCCGGTACGCAATCTTCGTTCCTCCCATCGCCTTTTGCTAGCTGTCCCTGCTACCAAACTAAAAAAAAAACGGCAGTCGCAGATTTGCCTACCTTGCCCCCGCCTTCTGGAACCAGTTGCCTCTCCCTCTTAAATCTGCCAATTCCCTTCTGGCTTTCAGGAAACTCCTGAAAACTCACTTCACACAGACTGGCTAGACCGCCGTCTCTTCATCTCATTGGCACTCAGCCATTGCCAGGAAACCTTTCGGTGTCAGTGCGCTATACAAGAATCCCCTAAGATAAGATAAGAATGTCTGTCAGTTGCTGATGGACAAGATACAGCACAATTCTCGAAGCCTGTGTTACACAACAGATTGGGGAGAGCATTGGAAACAAGTGGTTATTAGATGCTATGCATGGATTCGCTCAACCAGATTTACTACATATCTTCAGCATTTGTCAATGTACATGCCGTTTGATGTTTCTATATTATTTAGAGAGAAGGCAAACGCATCCCTTGAAAGGTTCAAGAGCAAGGTCACTGCCTGCCCCTTAGGTTTAGCACCTTCAGCTTGCAGGCTTCCACAGCAGCAATCTGCCGTGTGGATTCCTCACCTTGTGAATATCCCCTTGCGTCAGCAACATTCGGAAATTATTTTTGTAGCTTCGCGCCGACGTGGACGCGGACGTCACAGAGACACTGCTCCGCTCGCGACTCCGCTGACGTCACCGACGCCTATAACAGGCCCACGCCGGCGTGATGACATCAGTTCCCTTTTTTCCGCGTCATCGACGCTAACGGTTTTCAGGGATCGTACTGTAGCTTTACAGTAACTTTGTTACTATTATCCTGTTCTATTTAAGTTTATATTCTTTGAGATGTCGTCGAAGACTGGATTTAAGGCTTGCGGCGAATGTGGCAAGACTATGTCTATCACCGATCCTCATGATTGCTGTGTTTGGTGTTTAAGTTCCGACCATGACGTCGAGGACTGTCCTTGCTGCAAGAAGATGACTTCGAAGGCGCTAAGAGAGAGAGGCGAAGCTCCTTGTGGCTAAGCTTAAAAATAAGAAAGATAAGAAGTCTTCAAAGTCTCGAACTCGTCGGTCGAGATTGAGGTCTCGATCGAGGTCACGCTCCGAGTCGTCTTCGGCTCACGCTTCGAAGTCTTCGAGGAAGAAGCACAAGAAGAGGAGCCATGAGTCACGTCATCACTCCGGAAAAGACTCTAGTTCAAGACCGAAGTCCCAGGTCAAGCTTCTGAGTAAGGAAGTGGTGGTTTCGGAGTCGGAACATAACTCTGTTGGTGAGGCTTCACATCCAGGTTCACCCGAATCTCAGAAGCAGGTCCATTCTCCAGTTCCATCCAATCCTTCTGGTCAGGAGGATGAAGGTGAGGAGCAGGGGGCTGGTGAAGTCGAGGTTCCGGTGCCTGCGGGTTCGTCGACCCCCGGTTCCTGGACTCGGTGAAGAGGTCGACGTCGTTTCGACTCCGCCTCCTCAGGAACGACCCAGAGATCCATATCCTGAGTTTCCAGCTCCAGGTCAGGATCCATCTCCGTTCTTAAACGCCATGTTTGGTGTCTATTCTAGGGCAATGTTCCCGTCTGGTGCACCTGTTGGTCCCACGGGTCCTATGGCATTCAACTTGGGTGTTCCCCCAGGCTTACGCCCCTGCGCCCTTCATGCCTTTTATGCCGGCTATACCACCGCATTGGCATTTTCCGACACCTCCGGTGTTGTCGACGCCGTAGCGCTCGACGCCGACTCCGTCGACGCCAGTCACATCGACGCCGATGCCTATGACTCCGAGGCAGGATTCTGTCCGACCTCGTGCTGAGAAGCCTCGTCCGACTTCGGGTTTGACGCCGGCTCCGACCCCGTCTGAGTCGATTCCGAACCCGTTGGCTTCTGCTGTGAAGGAAAGGTCTCGGAGAAAGGCTCAGACTTCTGGAAGAGGAAAGGTATCAATATTCGGATACTGAAGAAGGGGAGTTATTGGATTCTGAGGATCCTTTTGAAGATTTGTGTGAGGCCAGTGGGCTTGAGCTATCGCCTGAGTGGGAGTTGGCATCAGTGTCAAATGTACCATCAAGGGATGTGGTGCCTTATCACACTGTTCTAAAGAAAACAGCGAGCCTATTGAATATTGCTCTGCCTACTGCTGACTATAAACCTAATATCTTGACTGAGGTTCTTCATTCTCCCTCGTCAGTAATTGAGCCTGTGTTACCCTTCAACGAGGCCTTATCTGAGCCCATCTATGAGGTTTGGAAGAAGCCTTTATCTGCTCCTGCAGTTTCAAGAACAGTTGCGAGGAGATACAGAGTGGCACCTGAGGACCCTGCGTTTTTATCTATTCATCCCTTGCCTGAGAGTTTGGTGGTGCAGGCTGCTTGCTCAAAGAAATCTGCTGGTGCTTTCCCACAGGTTCCTGGGGATAAAGAATCCAGAAAGCAAGATCAGAGTGCCAGGAAGGTCTTCTCTTCAGCCAGTATGGCGATAAAGTCAACCAACGCAACGTGCCTGATGGGGAGGTATATCCATGCCTTGATGGATTCTGTCAAGCAGCTAATTCCGAAAATTCCTGAGGATGACAGGAAGGATTTTCAGGAAGTGATTTCAGACACTCAAGCAGCTGCGAGACAGGTGATTCAGAGTGGCCTGGACACTGCTGATTCGGTGGCAAGGGTCATGGGCTCCTCCGTGGCCACCAGGAGGGCTGCCTGGCTTAAGTCATCGGAGTTCTCTGCGGACGTCCAGTCTGCTTTTGTTGGACTTGCCTTTTGGTGGCTCAGGATTGTTTGGCAAGAAGGCTGATGCTGACTTGGAACGTTTTAAGGATAGTAGGGCCACTGCAAAATCCTTGGGTCTTCAGTCCAGAGGTACTACTGGTAGACTCTTCAGAGGGTTCGGAAGATCTTCCTTTCGCTCTTACAGACCATCCCAGCAGCAGCCTCCGCAGCAACCGAATACGCTGTACAAGTCGTGCAGGGGCAGGCAAAGATCCCGCCCTAGAGGTCGTCAATCCTCCTCCTCCTCCTCCCCCCTCCTCCTCCTCCTCCTCCTCCTCCTCCTCTCCTTCCCAACCCCCAGCCAACGCAGCAAAGCAGCCCTAGATCCGCCATTCCGGATCATGTGGGCCCAGTGGGGGGTCGGCTTACTCATTTTCTACAAGATTGGGAATTAACATCGGATCTTTGGGTTCTCAATCTTGTAGAGAATGGGTATGCACTTCCTTTCCAGGAATTCCCTCCCAATTACCCTCCTTGCCAGGGTTATTATTCGGAGGACCACCTGCTTCGCCTGCAGGAAGAAGTCCTGGCTCTTTTCAAAAAAGGTGCGATAGAGGTGGTTCCAGAGCAAGAAAGGGGTCAGGGGTGCTACTCCCGGTATTTCCTGATCCCCAAGAAAGGTGGCAGGCTTCGGCCAATCCTGTATCTCAGGATCTTGAACCTTTACCTGAAACAGGAAAAGTTCAAGATGCTCACTCTTGCGCAGGTTCTTCAAGCGCTGCTGGAAGAAGACTGGATGGTGTTGATCGACTTGCAGGATGCGTATTTTCATATTCCCATCCTGAAGTCGCACAGAAAGTATCTCCGTTTTACGGTTGGGTCACAACACTACCAGTTTGTGGTCCTTCCGTTTGGACTTACTACTGCGCCTCGAGTCTTCACCAAGGTGATGGCGGTGGTGGCAGCTCATCTCAGGAGAACGGGGATACATGTGTTTCCGTATCTAGACGACTGGCTGATCAAAGCGGAGTCGCCGGAGAAGGTGCTCCATCATCTGCAAGAGACAACTCAGTTGTTGCACAGGTTGGGTTTTTCGATAAATGTGCCCAAGTCTCACCTGGTGCCCTCACAGCGCAACCTGTTCATAGGTGCGGTACTGGACACTACTGTATGTCGCTCATTCCCTCCCCCTCAAAGGATTCGCGACATACAGGAGATGATTCCTTTGTTTTACAATGGAGCGGTTGTTCCAGTCCTGAAGGTCCTTCGCCTGCTCGGTCTGATGGCTTCATGCATCCTGTTGGTCAACCATGCACGCTGGCACATGAGGGCGCTCCAGTGGTGCCTCCGCAGGCAGTGGTATCAGCACAACGGAGATCTCAGGGAGTCAGTGAAGATCTCCGGAGAAACTGCAGCGGATCTGTCTTGGTGGAGCATGGAAGGCAATCTGTCTCAAGGGAAGCCTTTTCAGATTCCTCCATCAGTGGCCACAGTGATAACGGATGCTTCCACCCTCGGGTGGGGTGCTCATCTGGGGGACCTGGAGGTCAAAGGTCTTTTGGTCTCAAGAGGAAAGGTTGCTTCACATCAACCTTTTGGAATTGCGGGCAATACGTCTGGCGCTCAAGGCCTTCCTCCCTTCCCTTCGCGGGCGGTCAGTTCAAGTCCTGACGGACAACACGACCGCAATGTAGTACATCAACAAACAGGGAGGAGTAGGGTCGCAGTGTCTCTGCAGAGAGGCTCTGCGTCTCTGGTCCTGGGTTCAGGACCATCGGATTTGTCTGATGGCAAATCATCTGGCCGGAGTGCAGAACGTTCGTGCAGACAGTCTCAGTCGGCAGTTCTCTGCCGATCACGAGTGGAGGCTCCATCCAGAGGTAGTTCTCGACATCTTTCAGATGTGGGGGACTACTCGGGTGGACCTATTCGCCACTCACGAGAATGCTCACTGCCCGTCATTCTGCAGCCTCCAGTTTCCGATGCAGGGAGCCTTGGGGGATGCGTTTCAGTTGAGTTGGAGCTCGCAGCTCCTTTAAGCGTTTCCTCCCATACCCTTGATTCCTCGGGTTCTGAAGAAAATTCGCCAAGACCGGGCCCGAGTCATATTGATTGCCCCGGATTGACCAAGAAGGGTGTGGTACTCAGACCTTCTCCACCTCTCCTCTCACCCGCCGCTCCGTCTCCCTCTCAGGGCAGATCTCCTCTCTCAGATGGAGGGGCAGGTTCTACACCCCCACCTCCAGACCTTACACCTTCATGCCTGGAGATTGAACGGGGCAACCTGATTTCTTTTTCTCTCCCTCACGATGTGGTGGATGTCATTTTGTCAGCCAGGCGTGACTCCACTAAGTCCATCTATTCTTATAGGTGGTCTAAGTTTGTTGTTTGGTGCAGGGAGAAGTCCATAGACCCTTTGAGGGCCCGTTTATCTGATGTTCTCCAGTTTGCCCTTTCTCTAGCACAGCAGGGGCTTGCTGTTGCCACGGTGAAGGGTTATCTGTCAGCGCTGTCGGCGTTTATCTGTTTGCCTGACCAGCCTTCTCTGTTTAAATCCCCTATAGTTTTGAGGTTTTTGAAGGGCCTCACTAATAAGTTCCCTCCTATCCCTTTTATTGTGCCTCAGTGGGATTTTAATCTAGTTCTGACATTTTTAATGGGTGCTCCTTTTGAGCCTCTTCACAAATGTCCTATGAGGCTCCTGACTTTCAAAACAGTTTTCCTCGTTGCAAAACCCTCGGCAAGGAGGGTAAGTGAGCATCAAGCTCTTAGTTCCAAGCCCCCATTCCTGTCCATTCATGCTGATCGAATGGTTCTTAGGACCAGGGCTGCTTTTCTGCCAAAGGTGGTGACTCCTTTCCACCTTGGTCAATCCGTTACCCTCCCTACCTTTTATCTTCCCCACACCCTTCCAAGGAGGAGGAGAGATTACACCGTCTTGACCCCAAGAGGGCGGTGTCTTTTTACTTGGACAGAACTAGAGACTGTCGCATGGATGACAAGCTCTTTATTGGCTTTGCTGGCTGCAAGAAAGGAAGAGCGGTCCATAAGAGGTCTTTGTCGAGATGGAGCGTCCTCTGCATTAAGATCTGCTACTCTTTGGCCGGTAAGGAACCACCAGGGGGCATAAGGGCTCATTCAACTAGAGCTAAGTCTTCGACCTCTGCATTGGCTAGAGGTGTGCCTGTAGAGGATATTTGTAGGGCGGCAACTTGGTCTTCCCTCCACACTTTCGCGAAGCACTACTGCTTGGATTCCGAAGTGAGGAGGGACGGTCATTTTGCGCACTCTGTCCTTCAGGATTTCCTGGTCTAGAAGAGTGGACACCCTCCTCGGAGTGGGGACTGCTGTGGGACTCTATTCACAAGGTGAGGAATCCACACGGCAGATGTATCTATCAGAAGAACAAGTTACTTACCTTCGGTAACGCTTTTTCTGGTAGATACAATGTCTGCCTGTGGATTCCTCACTGACCCACCCGCCTCCCCGTTGTCCACTCTTCTTTGCCAGAGTATCTTTAATGAATTATTTTATTGTCAAATGTTTTATTGCATTTTCTTCATTCACACTGTGTGTTACCTTGATTTCTATACTGTGTATATTGTGTATATATCTACTGTCATCGGTCCGTCCGTGTGCCTCGAAGGCACAGAAAAAAGGGCGGAACTGATGTCATCACGCCGGCGTGGGCCTGTTATAGGCGTCTGTGACGTCAGCGGAGTCGCGAGCGGAGCCGTGTCTCTGTGACGTCCACGTCGGCGCGAAGCTACAAAAAGAATTTCCGAATGTTGCCTACGCAAGGGGATATTCACAAGGTGAGGAATCCACAGGCAGATATTGTATCTACCAGAAAAAGCGTTACCGAAGGTAAGTAACTTGTTCTTCAGGGTTTCGGAAGAGGCTACCTTCAGAGAACGAGCGCTACATACATCATTTGCAGCAGACTGCGTAGTTTTTTAGGGGACGTGCTCATGAAGCAATTAAACGACGTTTAGGACCTTAGTGTGCAGTGTTCTGCATAAACACCAGCCCCCACTTCTGCAGCTGCTTCAAATCCTCAAAGTTTGTTCACAATCGCCCAGTTTGATGTTAAATCAGAGTAGAGACTTTAGCCACAGATTCCTCACTTGCTCCCTCACCTCCCCGTTCTGTGGAGTGGTCTCATAATCTGTAGATTATTTTCTAATACTGAAAGTTAGCACGCAAAAATCTTTTAATAGTGGTTTCTTAAGGCTTATTGTCTGTTGGTATGGACCGAGTACAAAAAGAAACTGACCCTGGTGCGAACAAGTGGCTATATAAGGGATCTGACGTCCTATTCGCACGAGATGGAGCAATACGAGGTAATCTGATGTATAATTGTTGATGCTGGAGGATATTTTTATGTAAAAGATTCGGGGCTCAGTCGGATTCCTGGGAGTATCCAGAAGGTGAGTAATCTGCGCTTACATAGTCTTTGCCAGAAAAGGCATTACCAAAGGAAAGTAACTTGTTTTTCAGTTGTATGTTGAGCATCAGTTCTTGGATGTTAAAGCAGACTCCATCATAGCACCGCACCTCCGAGACGTCATCAACTGCTCCTTCAACTCCGCCACCTTCCCAGAAAGCTGGAAACACGCTGAACTCAGCGCCCTTCTGAAAAAACCCACAGCGGACCCCACCGAACTCAAAAATTACCGCCCCATCTCGCTCCTTCCATTCCCGGCCAAAGTCATCGAGAAAGCTGTCAACAACCAGCTCACCGCCTTCCTCGAAGCCAACAAATCCCTAGACTCCTCACAGTCCGGCTTCCGAGCAAAACACAGCACTGAGACCGCCCTCATCGCAGCAACAGACGACATTCGAACTCTACTGGACAATGGAGACAGTGTCTCCCTCATCCTCCTCGACCTCTCCGCAGCCTTCGACACAGTCTGCCATAGCACCCTTCTACAGCGCCTCAAACATCGGAATCCAAGGAAAAGCACTTGAATGGATCACCTCGTTCCTCACCGGAAGAACCCAGAGAGTCCGCCTTCCACCATTCAAGTCAGAGGCCACTGAAGTCATCTGCGGTGTACCACAAGGATCTTCACTCAGCCCCACCCTCTTCAACGTATACATGAGCCCCCTCGCGGCCATCGCCCGCCAACACAACCTCAACATCATCTCCTACGCGGATGACACTCAACTGACCCTAGCACCGCCAAAACTAACCTACACGAAGGAATGAAAGAAGTTGCCGAATGGATGAAACACAGCCGTCTGAAACTGAACTCAGATAAAACAGAAGTCCTCATCTTAGGTACATCCCCCTCCGCATGGGACGACTCTTGGTGGCCAGAAGCCCTTGGAAAAGCACCCATCCCGACAGACCACGCACGGAACCTAGGCGTCATCCTGGATTCCTCACTTTCAATGAACAGACAAGTCCACGCCGTCTCCTCATCCTGCTTCAACATTCTGCGCATGCTCAAAGAAACATTTCGCTGGATCCCCACCGAAACTAGGAAAACGGTCACCCACGCTCTGGTCACGAGCCGACTGGACTACGGAAACACCCTCTACGCAGGTACTACCGCTAAACTCCAGAAAAAACTCCAACGAATCCAAAACGCCTCAGCCAGGATCATATTAGACATCCCGCGTAAAGAACACATCTCTGGCCACCTGAAAAACCTCCACTGGCTTCCCGTCAATAAGAGGATCACTTTCCGGCTCCTAACCCACGCACACAAAGCACTCTACGAAATCGGACCAGAATGCCTCAACACACGACTGTCCTTCTACACCCCCTCCCGCCAACTACGATCTTCCAACCAAGCCCTCGCCACTGTACCTCGCATCAACAAAACCACCATGGGAGGTAGATCCTTCTCCTACCTGGCAGCTAAAACATGGAACTCACTTCCCACTTACCTTCGCCTTACCCAGAACCACCTAGCATTCAGAAAGCAACTTAAAACGTGGATATTTGACAAGTAATCCCCCACCCCTCCCTAAGCGCCTTGAGACCCTCTGGGTATGTAGTGCGCTATATAAATTCTCTGACTTGACTTGACTTGTTTAAGTATGACCAGGACCCCTGGAATTATGCCTCCGGTGAGCATCGAATTATACCTCCAGGATAGACAATTAATGGGTGCAGTGCAGCACACTTTGTAACATTATTACTTCATTTTTTCTTAGTTACACGTTGACACTGTCTGGGAAGACAAAGGTCACACATCATTAGTAACAGTTTGATACTCAAATACATCAGTAAGCAATTTAAAGGTGACCAGTCTACTTTAGCAGAGGCCGCTGTATAATCCCTTAACTCCATTGGCCCACAGTACAGCACGTCAAACCGAGAGTGAAAGGTGGGATAAGGGCATGGGAAACTAGATGAAAGAGTAAACTCCCAGCAATGGAGTAAGAATGAGTGATTGGCCATACAGTCTGTTGGTTGGTATTGAAGCTCAATGAGCACTGGTCTAGTGACTGCACAAAAAGAAGCTGAAAATGTGTCTTAGCATAGTTAGAAGTCTTAAATTGAGTTTGTTGTCGAGAAGCAAAGAAGGCAGCAAGAGTGCAATTGTAGGATAGGCCCTGGAGTGCAGATTTGCGTCTGGCTTAGTAAGTGGTTGAGTATAGGGAAGACCTTGGGTGGTTTTGTTTAAGTGAATGATGTAGGATTCATCCCGTTACTTGTTTGTATACTTGTTCTACAAGAAAACGTTTTACAAAATCTAATATAACCGAACAACGCCCACCATGGATAGTGTGGAATTTGTTTATGCAACTTGACCAGAACAAAATGTTTTTCACCAAGTCAGGTTTTATTCACCAAACTGCAGAGTGAAAATGGCTTTCTTTCGAAACGTAGAACACATGGCTGCAAGCAAATCTAGAAATAAAAAAAGTATGAAGCATGGGCTGTGCAGCGAAAAATAATAGCTTTGTCAATTTTTTTTGGAGTCTATTCTTTATTTTCAAAAAAGGTAATCTCTGGAGCATGAACCAAGTACTGATTTTCTTGATTTGTGTTTTTACACGCTGTTTGCTCTGTAATAGTGTTTTTTTGTTTGTTTTTTTTTGGTTTTTTGGTGAGCGTGTATTCATTTGTTTTTTTTTGGGCTTGGTCCCACTGCTTCCTTGACTCATTGTCTCCTTTCCAGATTTTTCAAAACTTCACTCTCCAGTAAGCTGCTTTTTCTCTGGACAGTTTTGTTTGAACTGCAGAACACCATTTTTAGTAACTAACGGTGCATTTGTTTTTGGCTCGTTCTCGTTTTGGTCGCATTCCATGTAATGCGGCCTTCCTAATTAGGAAAAGCTAGTGTAAGTTACATGTTTACAATTTGTACCAACTGCTGATATTGATGCATGCCTAAACATGTGTATGCAATAGACCAGGCAATAAAATGACAGTCCATACTATAAAACAGCCATACCATACTGTACACTGAGAGGCCGCACAACATCATACTGAACATTCAAGTCAGCCTTCATTACCCCCTCCTCCCTTTACCCATCCCTAAACCCTAAAAGTACATATTTAGCTTTTTAAATAACTGAAGGAAAGTGCTTTTTTTGTGTGGCATGTTTACCCTCCAGCTTTTTACGTGTATCTTGATGCCAACTTGAGTGTGCCCCGGGACCCTGCAAATCAGGTTCCCAGGGCCCATGTTCTTTCCCGAAACTGTACCTTTGTCTCCAGAATTGGCAGAACTCTGGGCCACTTGTTAGTCCCTTGTTAAAGGTACCCCTGATCCCAAGGGCCTTGTGACCAGAGAGGGCCTCTGAGGGCTGCAACATGTACTCTGCCATCCTCCGAGACCTCTCACCTGAACACCCACACGCTGCCACTGTAGGCTGGGTGCTCTGGTGCACACTAAACTGAAGAGTAGACACTCCCAACACTGCCTCTTGCATGGGTAAGTCACCCCTCTAGCAGGCCTTACAGCCCTAAAGGGAGGGTACACTATACCACTGGCGAGGGTATAGCTGCATGAGCACTAAATCCCTACAGTGTCTGTGCCATTCCCAGGCATTGTAATTGCAGTGAAGCCATTTTGAATATAGGGCCTGGACGTTAGTTGTTGCGAACTCCACGCCCCAGATTGGCTCCAACCTTCTCAGCTCAATAGGCCCACACTGATGCTAGTGTGGAATTACGTGTAAAATGCACTTCGAGGGCATCTAAGAGATGCCCTCTGAAACACGACCAGCCCTAGTGTTCCTGACTGGCTGCCAGCCATCTGCAACCACCAGACAGGCTTCTGGATCCCTAGGTAGAAAGCCTCCTCTCTCTGGGTCCTGAATCAAAGCCCATCCTGGACAGAGGTGTTATACCTCTCCCCCCAGGATGGGCATGGTCCATGAAGGGGAAAGCTTCAAAGTCTGCTGTCTGTTAGCTACTCCCAGCCTTCTGCTGCCATCAGCAGCTGTTCCCAACTGGTTCTGTACCCCACCCTTCAGGTGGGGGAGGCGAACTGAAGAGCACATCTCAGTCCCGTTCATCTTGAAGATGAGTGGACTCCTGACCAGGAAGAGGCCTCTGCCCCCTCCCTCTGGAGGGTGGCATACTAGGGGGCGAAGACACCCCATGAAGGGATCCATTAGTCCCGACCTGCACAGCCCTGTAACGCCCCTAAATCTAGTGTTTAAGGGCACCCCTGAACCTTGCCTCTTCAGGTTTATCTAGACAAAGACCAAAGAGCTGTTCTGCAGATAAAATGACAACAAATGCATTTAAAGTATTTTAAAGCGCTTGCAACCCATTTTCTTGACTGCAAAGTAATTTGTATGCTTCTACAAAACCAGTACACACGGTTTCTTGAAAAGTATTGTATTGAAAGTACCACTTACCTACTACTGAGCCACTCTTGGTTCTAGAAATAAAAATAATAAAGTAACAACTTTTTTACAAGCAATTGGTCTGGATTCAGTATTTGAGTGTGTGACTGACTGCTTAACCCCACTATCACAAAAGAGAGCAAGGTGTTATGTACTTTAGCCTGTACTGTGCCTCTGGTGATCCACTGGACGGACTCTGTGCACACTATACCTTACTTTGGTATAGTATATATCGAGCCAGCTTCCTACAATAACAAAGCATGTTATTTAAAGAAGAAAATAACTGGTGAAGTACTGCAAGGTAAAGGCTGTGTCCCCCTCCAGTGGGACACAAATGTTTAGGTACACTGTTGGTGTTATTCCTTCAGTATGTTTGGCAGGCACCTTCGCCTCTGACAGTTTGCCCCTCTCTATCCCCCAACTAGCTATAATTTAGGACTCGCCTGAGGCGGCACACAGTGAGGCCCATTGCTTTCCATTGGTTGGCTTTATCATCGCTTTATCAGCAAGTGCCAGCTCTACTTCCGCTTTATGCATTTGCCCCTACCTTGGAACATGACCAAAGTACTGCTTTCCATGCCCAGTGTTCTTACACTGCTTGCTACTTTCAGGGGGGTACCTTTTCACCCTTTTACTTGCACCCCTTCCTTACACCCCCTTCAGCATTGTTGCTTGCCTAGTCTTCCCCTCACCTGTTACTTGTGTCGTCTACTTCCCAAACAACCCTCTTTGTTGCTAGACTCATACTGTCCTGCCAGGTTGTAAAAGCACCAAAGTCATGCCAACTTGTGTTGGGATGCTACAAAGATGCAAACAATGCTTGCCTCTGTGCTTTGCATGGCCTTTTTGGTGTGGTCTTTGTGTGGGGCAAATTGGCAAACTTCAGCTCTGACGTAAGCTAATCAAGGCAGAGACTGATGGCATACCAAGAAAACAAATCACTGCTTGCACAGTCAGCCCCGGCCGAGTCCTAGCACTTTTACCCCAAACTTTCAGCGTTGCTGCACAGCAGCCACACTGTTATACATCGTGGCTAAGAGAAATTGACAAAGCTGATTGCTTGCCCACTGACAAGACATATTGGCTTTGCCATGTTTAATTGTGCCATTACATTGAAAAAATGTGTACATAGGGCCACTGCTCTGAAGGCCACTTGTTCTACTAGCCTAAAAATGTGTTCATTTGATTCTCATTAAGCACTGTTGGAAAGGAAAGACCGTGATTGTTTTGAGCATTTATCTGCACAGCATGTTAACAGATATTCTTTTATTAAAACTGCTACTTTTTCTTTCATTTTCAGGCAAAAGAAATTCTTACCAAAGAATCCAATGTTCAGGAGGTACGCTGCCCAGTCACTGTCTGTGGAGATGTTCACGGCCAATTCCATGACTTGATGGAGCTGTTTAGAATCGGAGGAAAATCGCCGGACACAAATTATCTATTTATGGGAGACTATGTTGACAGAGGGTATTACTCAGTTGAAACAGTAACACTTCTGGTAGCTTTAAAGGTATGTATTTGCTTTGTGCGATTTAATCAGATTGTTTTTCATTACATCTTGCAAGGCAACGGTGTCCTTAAGGTCACGACTAACTTGGTACAGAAGCTTACTTCTGAAATGGCCATACTAGGTCCCACTCTTAAGTTTTTAGGTCACGCCTAGCGAAGACAGCGCATGCGCTCCTGCGCTGCTTCGCTTGGCAAGGCTCTATTGTTGCAGCATTTCTTAGCGAAGGGAAACAAACCATGTACGAGCATAGGCAGCCGATGTGCATGCGCTTGGCATCTCCTCTTAGCTTTCAGTTCATGTACGTGTGCACCACACAGTCTCTTTTGCTCGTGGGCTTGTTTAACTTTCTCCCCGGTAACATCTCTGTAGGTTTTTGTATTTACAGTCACCAGTTACTTTTTTCCAGGTTTCGCTGAAAAGCTCACTTTTCGCCTGACTCAATTTTTCACCCTGTGTAAGACTAAATACGATAAACATTTGCTGCCAGTGAGTTCTTTTACTGGCAGTGACCGCTAATCAACTGCGACTTTACGGTTGACAGGCATCGCATATTTGGCGGCAGTGCTGCATACTTGGAATCTGGGAGTTTACAGCAACTGTTATGTAATCTCTTACCCGGACGCATTTATTAAGGTGGCTCAAAATCAGGGGCCAAAAGGCAGTGACCTCATCGGCTCCTTCAAGAAGAAAAGTGATCTGGTGTTAAGTTGTGCATGGACTCAGGGGTATGGACTCTAGTCCTGGCTCACCCAACTCGTACACTTTTCCTGGGCAGATAACTTGGTCTCTCAGTGCTTTAGTTCCGTTGATGGCAACACTGTGTCATGTAAGTGGGCTGACTGTTAAAAAGTGCTATATAAAATAAGAGGTGCTACTGAAAGCTCTTGTTCTTAGCCTTCCCTCTCTGCGTGTTCCTGATGTCACTGACCCCATCCCAGTCCCCCCGTTTTTTTAGAGGCATGCGTCCATCCACTCCTCTTTAAGCCTGTCAGCAAGAAACCATAAGCCGAAACATTTATCTGGAACAAAAGGCATGAGGAAATCTTCTTTTTCAGTCCAATTTCCTTGAAGCATGGAGTTGTTTTGACCTGTGGACTCATTTGCAGCCCTGCAGACAGAATGTGCCTGCCATATTCTGCAAGTGCCTGTCTGGTTTCAAAATCTGAAAGCTTAAATAAGAACCCAGAACCGGGAGGGGGTCAGCATGAGTACTAGGAAATGTGATTTCTTGGATCAGTTCTTACAAGGGCCGGGCCAGTTTCTGGCAGGACTTCCAGGATGGGGCGAAAGTTAATTGCAAAGACAGCAGGGCGCCTGTCCATCTGGGTGTCTGCTTTCAATTCAAGCCTTATTGATTGAAAGACATACATTTTTATATACTGATGTTACAAAGGAGTGGGGCCAATATGGTGCACAAATCGGTGTGACACAAGCTGGACAAGTAAAAGAATACACATTTTGGAGCTGTATGCCATAGGTTTCAATCCCAGGGTCGGGGCTGCTGCATGGAGGCATTATGCTAATGTCATGTGCTTTCCAGTGTCCCATGCTGTTTCAGCAGGAGTTATTCATTCATTTTTAACTGAAAGCAAGCCTCCTGTCATCCTTAATAAATATTTTTTTAAAAGCAAAGGAGGGAGGTAGACATGTCTTCACACCAGGTGCACTCTGCATCCAAAGCTCAACTTGAAGGTAATCATAGGGAGTGCACCCACGCCATTCTCGGAGATCATTGGAGCCTCTTCATTAGGTACCAGTAATAGTGATAGTAAGGCCCTCTCTTCCCTCAGTAGTATATTCTCACCACTGGCGTACTTGTGGTCATTGGCATCATCATTGGGCCTCTCCTGTGAGACATGGCGGGATCTGTGCAAAGGGTGACTTTAAATTGCTTCCTGTTCTCTAAGAAAATTCCTTTTAATATGAAGTTAAAAAGAGAACAGAGACATGGTTAACACGCATTTGCAATGCAATAGGTCTCGCATTTGCTAGAGTTTGAGCTATTGGCATTGTAAATGACAATGCTGTTTATGTGTACTGAAAACCTGCAATCCGTGCATAAACACACACTTTGTACTTATATTAGTAGTATCTTACGAGAAGCAAGGCTGTCAGTAACTGTGCCTGTTTTACTGCCAGCTGTGCATTTCGTAAGCAAGGGCTAGAAGTACAAATGCATATTTACACTAGCCTTTCATCAGCTGTCCTCCACATAGTTCTTTTTATCTGCGTATAAGTGGCATGAGAGGGGCGTTCTCTGTGGTTTTCATATTTATTTGGATGTTCTGTTTATTTTACTGTCTCTTCTACCTCAACCGGTGTTGAATAGTTTTTACAGGAATTTCAGTGGCTCCCTTGCCTGTGTCTGGTCTTTCTGACAGGCTTTATGCATTGTGTATGGTGCTTCATTCAGGTCTAGGTTACATGCCCACGCTCTGTGTTTTACAATGAGGAATTTCAAGACTGTCAGTTCTTCTCGTTTTTAAAAAAATTTTTTAAAATGATTTGAAGCTGTGGTGTAACAGTGTTGTGTCTCATGATGAAGGCACTGGTGTTGATGGGGACTCTTCACTTTGTTACATCACCACTCTAGATATTTGGAATTGTGCACATTCACCTGGTCAACAAAATCACTTTATTAGGCAGAGGACTGGATACCTACAATGATGGGGAATTCCTATAGCCCCACGCCCTAGGACATATTGTTTGGGGTCAAGGGCAACACGTTTTCATGTTTCCTTTGTCCTTGGGACAAGTAGGCCCAACCAACCCTTTGGCTGCCAGTTTACAGTACCCATTATGAATAAGGGAAGGGCACTGTCTGCAGTAAAGATAATAATTTTTCCCATATGTTAATGCTGTTCAAACTTAGATTTATGGCTTATTAATTGAAAGCCTTTATTATTATGGTGAGCGCTCGAAGTAAATGTTGTGAACTCCAACTGCACTACTGACAGTGGTTCCAGTATAAAAATGTGTACATACATTTTCAAAGTTTAGCAAAAAGAGTATGTATAATGCTCCTAAAATGCTCTGATACGATGCAAATATTTACAGAAGCTTGAAAGCAAGATCGATTATTCTTTGCTTTCAAAATAAAATGTTGATTAAAAAAATGAAAGCAGGATTTTTTAGGGGATTAACTCCTGTAAAATTTCAGGTACCATTTCTTTGCAGCATCATTTACTAACGTGTTGATGCATGCTAGGATCTACCTAAATATTCATAATGGAAAATCATTCTAACCAGTTTCAATAAGTTTATGGGACACACAAATAAACGAGCATTGGCAAAGCCAGTAGGTCTGAAATTGGTCTTCAGCTTTTTAGTTTTGTCAATGTGCGACTTGTGTTGTCATGGTTTTTGTACCATTAACCTTATTGGTGTGCGAGCCACTGGGCCCTCACCGTATTAACAAGCATTGGCAAAAGCAAAATTTGATTTTTGGTCTCAAAAAGCACACGCTGCCACAGTAGTTACTGGCACTGGACAACACTACTTAGTGTTCCGATTTAGCTCCTTGTGAAAGAGCAGAATGCTGTCACACAGTGAAACCAGCCGATACAGTGAGAGGCAGAATTTTAATAAACTCAAAAGGTCAGGTTCAACGATAGACCAAATTAGGGACCCAATTAATAAAGAGTCTCAAAAGTGCACCCAAGGTATATGTCCTTTCATTAAGTCCAGCTATACGGCTTTTGTGAATTCCCAAGAATTTCCAGAAGTAGAAGAAATATTACTCTTAGAAAATATTTGTGAACTTCATTTTAGCATGAGCAAATCTGCATGTGTAGATTTATTTGCTCATGCGATAATCTGAGTTTTGCAATTTCACTTTCCCTCCAACCACTTTTTCCCATTGTCTGGAGTTAATTCCAAAATTTCTCAGTATTTCAAAAGATTAGAGAAGAGTTGTTGAAAACCCTTAAAATGTGCAAGTTAGTAGGTTTGCACGAATAGGCCACGTTACATCGCATTTGCGAGAGTTTGAGCTATTGACATTGTAAATGACAATGCAGTTTTATGTGTACTGAAAACCTGCAATCTGTGCATAAACACACACTTTGTACTTATAGTAGTAGTTGCTTATGAGAAGCAAGGATGTCCGTCACTGTGCCTTTTTTACTGCCAGCCGTGCACTCCGTAAGCAAGGACTATAAGTACAAATGCATATTTACAATAGACTTTCATCACTGTCCTCCCACATAGTTTCTTTTTATCTGTGTAGAAGTGGCACGAGAAGGGCTTTCTCTATGGTTTTCATATTTATTTGGATGTTCTGTTTATTTTACTCTCTCCTCCCTCAACAGGTGTTAAAGAGTTTTTACGGTAATTTCAGTGGCTCCATTGCCTGCGTCTGGTCTTTCTGACAGGCTTTATGCATTGTATATGGTGCTTCATTCAGGTCTAGGTTACATGCCCACGCTCTGTCTGTTTTATAATGAGGAAGTTCGAGACTGTCAGTTCTTCTCGGTTTTTTTTCTTGAAAGTTATCTGAGGCTGTGGAGTAAAAGTGTTATGACTCATGATGAAGGCACTGGTGTTGATGGAGACTCTTCACTTTGTTACATAACCACTCTGGATATTTGGAATTGTGCACATTCACCTGGTCAACAAAGATCACTTTACCAGGCAGAGTACTGGATACCTTCAGGGATGGGGAATTCCTATAGCTCCATACACAGGACATATTGTTTGGGGTCAAGGGCAACACGTTTTCATGTGTCCGTTGCATCGCATGCGTTTGCAACACATGCCTTTACAACGCGGTCATTAAAACAACCACGTTGTTACATCGCATACCATTACGACTCCAGTCCATACAATGACTTGCTGTAGGGGGGTGCTGGATTTTGGAATAGTATAATTTACTATCCCAACTCCAGTCTGCACAACAGTAGGGAAGGTGTTTAATTTTAAATCCAACACCTTCTGCCCTGTACAGAAAGTCGTTGTAACGACTTGAGTTGTAATGGTATGCGATGTAACAACGGGTCGTAATGGCTTGCGTTGCAATGGCATGCGTTGTATCGCATGCGTGGTAAACCATGTTTACCGGTTTGCACAGACTCAAATGGGCATTTTAATCCTGAAACAATTGCTTGCCACTACCTTCAGCCCCAGCATGTATATTTGCGGAAACATGGCAACATAAGGAGATTGCAAGTATTCAAACAGTACTGTGGTATGAGCCCGGGCATATTCAGAGAGGCTATATCAGCTCTTATATAATGAGATTGCTGCCATAATTTGTCGCTACACTACATGGCAGCAAAGGGGCAAGTGAATTTTGTTACAGGACAAGTAGATATATGAAACAACCTGCCCCATGGACCAGTAGATATTTTATTAAATCCCACACTCCTGTACCTAGTTCTAGGGCCCCCAGTGTTCCTATTCTTACGACATATGGGTAACCCACCTTAGGTCTTCAATCAATTAGATCAGAAAGTACTACCAAAGAGTTAAAAATTCTGATCAAAACCGTAAGAAACAAAAAACGAGAAGGAAAAGATAGTAGCAGAGCCAAAACTACCAAAAATGTCTTATAAGAATTTAAACCAATGCTATAAAGAATAGTAAACACCACATGTCTCAAAAATCAACACCTAGACAAACTCATTACATTTCTGTGAGCCCAAATAAAATTGTGCCTAACCCTCCAGTCTGAAAACCCACCGATGGGGGGGGGGGGGGGGGGGAAAGGATTGTAGTCCCTCCAAAAGTGGACCAAAGTTGTCTATCCCTCCCAAATGGATATGTACCCATTGCTGTATGGTGAAAAAATTGTCTGTATATTATTTTCAAAGAACCTATATTTATATACCAATGTGCGCCAGAACACACTCACAAAATCACGAAGCTACAGTACAACTGTTAATCATGACACATTACCAAATGCCCGCTAGATACAAAAACTTAAAGAAAGGTATGCCACATTGCTTTCTGTATACCGTTTAAAATTTGTTACACGCAAAACCACACATCCTATCCATTACTGTGTGTGTAGATAGTCTATCTTTAAAGGAACTCACAATCGAGATCGCCTCAACCCTTCCTGATTGTGATTACAAAGGTTCTATCTGTACTAATGACACCACTTTCCTGAACAGGGAAGCAGCATTCAGTGCACAAGTCATGCAAAAAGAATACCTTTAAAAACGAGAATGGTTGTCAAGGCAATTCTGTCATCTCCAGGAATTGAAAGTGCACCCGTTAATTATTGCGACTGGGTGTTAATATCCTGAGCGGGAGCAGATGTGCATTGTTTTTAGTTTGTCCCTCTCCATATCGTAGTGAACATAATCAATTCAAATTAGACCCCGCTGAGAGTTTTACCTCGGAAGGATGAAATCCTCAAGCCATCTCCTTTCCGTGTCACTCGGCAATTAAAAAGCCGGTAGGGAACCCAGATAAGCTCCTCTCCTGAAGCATAAAACACAGTTCCCACAATTAATCCCAGATTCAGAGTGCTCACTTCTGGCCATCTTCAAGAACGGTGACTCACCGTAGTCAAATCGTGTTGTCTCATCCAAACAGTACTCGCACTCCTTGTTGGCGTTTAAGAAAACACCGCGGCAATTACTATTTAAATAGTGGCCCGATGTGTGCGCGTAAAAACGTTAAAGACCAGATGACTGGCTTGTGATCTGGTTGCCTGGCAACACAAACATCCGGTATTACTTGCAACGTGGAAATGTAAAAAACAAACAAGCTGATATACCGAAAAGCGTGACCAACATCTAAAGACTGACACAATCACGCTGTCTCCACAAATCGGGAAATCTGTGTAAAATTCTAGAAGTCCTTGCTCAGCGAGTAACATTTCTAATCTGTAGCCAAACCAAATATTGTACATTAATGCAAGCCAAAACAAATAATAGAGGCAGCATTATTCAAATGGTATAACACTTCATATAGATGGAATCCTGCAACTAACGAACTCTAAGGAGTAAAATGTTTTCTCCAAATATTTTCCAAAAATCTGTCCTCATTCCCTTCACCACATAAAAACAATGAGAGCAAGTGCTGAAATAAGAAAGGAAATGACAAAAGCATGTAGAGAGAAGGAGCAAGTGTGATGTTGTCAGGCTCAGTTCTTATACAGAATCATTAACTCACTAAATTAAAACCGGAATAACATTTCAAAAAGTGAAATCATTTCTCTTATCCTGTAACTCTGAATAAAATTGAGACGGTGTCCCAATTTACACAATAAACCTTGGATGCAAATACGATATTGTCATGCTCAGTTTTGTCATTCCTACACTGAATTAATCAGACAGAAAAATGCAATAATCTGTCATGTCCTTTATCATTAGAACAGTCTGCATGATGTCACAACTGACAAAAAAACACATTTCAGATATCTCATAAAAGTAAAATATGCCCATTAGTGTATTACGTATCTTCAGTGTATGGTTATTCCGTTCTAAGGTGGCGTTCTGCATACTCAGTCCTGTAAAAAGACATGAAGCTCTCTGTCTATGTTGAGGCCCAAATCTACAGACCTCAGCTTGATCAACCACTTGGTTTCTAGTTTTCTTAGGGCTGGAGTTCGACCGCCTTCCCTGGGATTCTCACCTGCTAGCGCAATGCCATTAAATCTAATCTTTAGTATTTGAGGTGTTATGCACACTGTTATAATGAACCGCTAGTGGGCAGGTACTGTTATTGTTACAGATTGCCCTAATGAGTTCTTGAACACGTTCTTTTAGGGGCCGAATTGTACTGCCAACGTAGACCAAGCCACATTGGCAGATAATGCAGTAAACTGTAAATTTCGTGTTGGTTAATAAAGTGGCAAATCTGATGTGTTTGCCCAGTATTATAACTGAAACTGGTTATTTTATTCAAGGCAAACTGACAAATGTTACACGTTGTGCACTTGAAGAAACCTGGCAGTTTCTTGGGCAACCAACTTTGTATTCGTCCAATCTTGTTGTTTTTCACAATAGAGGGACTGAGTATATTACTCTGCGTTCTACCTCTACTATATGTCACTTGTGCTTTGTCAGAAGTGCATGGATGTAGACTATGGTCCAATTTTAGAAGGTACCAGTGCTTCAATAATACCTTGTAAATGTCATGGCTATGTGCATCGTATGATTATTAATGAGAAGCCCTGTACGTTTTGTCCTATAAATTAACTCTTGAGCTATGTCAAAAAATTGTTCTGTCATAGCCCCTAGACATGAAACGTTTTTTCATGCAGGTCAGTTCTTGTTGGAATATCTCATTACTGCAATTCCGCCTCGATCTTGTCATTTCCCCATAGGGGATAGCTCTCAATTGTGTGGCTGGATGTGCACTATTCGCATATAGTATAGCATTACATGCCATTGCTTTCCTAAATAGTTTGCACTCTAGTTTGTCTCCTTCGGTATATCGAGTAATGTCAAGAAAATCAACTCATTTTCAATCAGTATGGTGTGTAAACACCAAATTATATCGATTGTTAATCAGGTACCTAACTAACTCTAAGAGGGTCTCATTATCCCCCCCCCCCCCCCCCACCCCATTTCATAAAGATATAATCTATGAAGCGACTTCATTAGATAATGGATCCATTCATATCATGTGGGCCTCCTTAACAGGTATGTTGCTATTCAAAAAAATATATAAATATTTACGAAAGAAGGGGAAAATGTCAAACCTTTGGCTACCCCAGAACATTGTCTGAACCACATACCATTGTGTAGAAAGTAGGTATTATTCAATATCAGGCAGGTAAGATCTAGCACCATTTGTGCATGCTCATATAATGTAGCATCTCGCTTGGACAAGTAGTATGTTAGAGCTTCCATACCTTTCTCCAGAGGTATACATGTGTATAATGCACACACGTCTAATGTGACAAGGGTGAGCTTATCAGACCAAGTAAGGTCCTCTAATTTGTTCAAAAGATCTTTGGTATCTTCAATGAATGAAGGTAAATTGCGTACAATTGGTTTCAGATGTATATCTTTATATTCTGAAATTCTTTCTGTTGGTAACCCTATTCCCGTTATGATAGGTCTGCCAGGCGGGGCCGTCTCATTTTTATGTATCTTAGGCAATATGCAAATACATGCTGCTTGTGGTGTTGAATTAAACAGGTATTTATACTCCACATCAGATAGAAGACCTGTATGACAATAGAATCTTAATGTCTTTTCAATGAGTGGTTACCGCTTTCATTGGATTACTCTGTATGGTGATATATGTTCCTGTATTGGTTAGTGGTTTGCCGATTTCTTTAGTGTAATAGTCCAGATCCCTCAGGACAATATTGCCCCCTTTATCTGCCTCCTTGATGGCTACATCAGAATGTTCTAAGTTTAAATAAAGCTGCTCGTTCTGCTTTATTAAGATTATCTTTAAAACCCTACGGTTTCTTTTGGAATTTGTCTTCTAATTTATAAAGATCCTGTGTAACTGCTTTGTAAAAACAATCAATCGTGCTATCTGCTAGCAATATCAGTACAAATTTAGATTTCGTCCTCCGTCCACTATGAAGGTTTACATTTGTATCTATGTCCAGATCTTGTAGCAGGGGCTGATCCCAAACTCTCATCCAGGTATAACAATAATTGTAGATCCTGTATATCTTTTAATCGTTTTATCACTCTTGTTGACTGTATACAACGATAATTCACACGATTTGTATTTTGCATCAAAATTTTATTTCAGCTTACGAACATATTTATAAAGGTTAATATATAGTTGTGTGAAATTTGGTTTTGACATAGGACAAAAACCTAGTCCTTTGTGAAGTACAGTGACCTCAGCATCAGATAATTCAGGTTTTGACAAATTCACAATAGACATCATTCGCATTTACAGAGGACACAAGAAAATTTGGTGTATCAGAAGAGTTTACATCCCCCTTCCAGCACTCTGTTCTTTTGAAGGCGTCAAGCTGATCTTGGCACCTTTTTTTTTTTTTCCTGATTGACTTCGGTTTTTTCTCCCCCCCCCCCCCCCCCCCTTGTTCTCTTCCTCCTGAGTCCTTCTTTTGGAACCTCACTCTGTTCCCCTTCCTGTATCTTTTTAGTTTGTTTAAAAATTTGACAAACGTATTCCTGAGTTTGTATTGCCTACTGTATTAATGTGTTTCACTTCTAGCTTCACTCAATTCACTGTTTATGCTCAACAAATCGGACTCACTTGCCGATATGGAGGCCACTTGTCTAGGTTTGCTAGGATTTTCCAACCCCCCTCTTGGTTTGTATTCATCAAATCTTTTAACGAGCGTACAGATCTGCAATTTTTATAATTATTTTTGTCTCTAGATTTTCCTTATTTTCTTCTCTAATGTAGTTTTGAGGCGCAATAAGTACCTCCTTAAGAATCGTATAATTTTTCTCTGTTGCTTCTCTGAGATTCAGGGATTTAATTTCTTACTCCATACTTTCAATTTCATCTAAGAGTTTGGCTCTTTTACTTTCAGCATGTTTTATCAATAAATCCATCATTCCATATGAGGTTGAGGTTATCAGATTCGCCCAGTCACTAAGCAAATCCAGGTCTAAGTCCTCAAAAGAGGGAAAGATAACCCTTAGACCTCTTGGTGTCTGCTTGATTTCAATGTATTTTTTCAAAGTCGTTAAATACCACCACTGTGAGTTCTTGTTTTCTTAACCTCTCAAGTTTGATAGTAGTTTTAATCCCTGTGGCTTTGCCTCCAGTGTGAATGGAATCCTACTCTGTATACTCGCTCGTGTGAATGTCATTAAAGATCCTATCTCTGTCATCATCAAATTAGCCATTCTGGTTGGAATTCTTGAAATGGTTACTCTGAAATCATTAAATAGCAGATCACAGTACCCTAAAACCTGATTGCAGGTGCCCACTAATGGATTGAACATAAATGGGCTCTTTACGTTTATCACGCCAAATCCCTTAAGGTGCTTCAATAGGCATTCTGCTGAATTATCAAGCCTTCAGCATTCTCCCACCCATGTACTTGGCACTAGGGTAAGTGTGGAAATGTTTTGATACATCTGGAGACAGTACACAAAGTCCACTTTAAGCAGAGCAAGATGGCTGAAAGCAAGGTTTACAAATAAAATGTGAGCACAAGATTAATGCTACAAGTTGACGAGGATGAGTCCCCCTTCTAATCAGAAGGACAAGAAAAAGAAATGAAAAGGACACAAGTTAATCCAGAGCCACACTGTTAATGAACGCATCCCAAGCACTGACAAGATAAAGCTTGACTTTGGTATCAAACATTTTGCTTCACCTTTGAATATATCGATATGTCCATTAGAGGACATGGGATCCAACAAGAGAACACAGTTAAGTTTGTCGTATCCTTGTGTTTCTCCCACTAGTGTTTGTTTTACCCTTGCTTACATTTTTAGGTTTCGCTGGGGGACGGAGCCGTTAGGCTCCGCCTCCAGAGAAATCTGTAGTTTCTAGTATGGGTGACTTGAACACGCCCCTCTGCTTCATTGGCTAGCTCCATAAATGGAGGCTAGCCATTGGAACAGAGAGGCGTCCGTCATGGCCGGAGGAGACACGGGGGCGTTCCCGAGATTCTTTGGCTTTTGCCGACGTCACGCGACGCCGGGAACGCCCCCGAATCCATCGACACACGTGTTTGGTGCAGACTGAAGGTTTGTGAGCCTTCCCCGAGCAGAGCGCACTAAAATAACCTGTGTGCAGCTTCACCACCGCGACCCGGGATCAGTAAACCCCCGACGAAGGACCCCGTACCTTGCTGGTACCAACGCGACCGAAAACGAGCCCGCTGCTCTCCGATTGGACGGGAGAGCCGAGCCCCCTCACCAAACGCCGCGACGGGATTGGCCCGTGCGGCGCAGCGTCACCACTGTTGCCGTGTGGTGATTGGCTAGGGCGAGGAGCGTCATCGCAGGCTTGACCCGGGAGCCGCACTGCCATAGGCTGACTCCCGGGTGCTTTGGAGGCTCGCCCGTTCTGCCGTGTCTGGATTGGCCCGCTCGACTGGAGGAGCCGAGAATTCACCGCGATCACCGCCGGGCCCGGGGAAGACTGACCTGACCTCGCCGAGGGACCTGAAAGAGTGCTCCAGCCCCCGGCCTGTCGTCTCTGCCCCCCCCCCCCGCTGCTCCCTGGAGAACAGAGAGCGGGCGGAGGAGCGTCCTGAGACCGGCCGGGCTGGAGCGTAATAAAGAGTTCAGTCCCCGGTGCAATCTAGAAACGTGCAGGGTTCACAATATAAACCCTCCCTAAATCAATTCAAACTTTTCAAATGTCCTGCCTCGCCCAAGATCACACTGTTCTGGCCGAGCGGGGACGCCGAGATTTGAACACAGGTGAGGTCTCCCGCTACCAGCCTGAATCATCATGACCCCCGCGTTGCATGAGGCAAGCATGTGCACACGATGACACACAGCAGCACACGGGCTTACCCTCTGCTGGGACTGGGACAGTGGCTTCCCCTCGGACTCCAAGCACAGCAGCGCCGTCAGCAAGAGTCCCCAAGCCGCAAAGTGTGAAGCGTGCATCCTGGGTCTGCAGCTGCTAGGCAGTGCTGGGAAGCAGCAGGCGGGCAGCGACACCAAAAAAATAGAACACGGATAAAAAAAAAAAAGAGGCACCAGAATAAAGTGTGCAAAAATAAATAAATAAAGCGGATCCGCCGGACCACAGCGGGAGAGACACGAAACTTGAAGCCGAAACCCTGCTCTTGCACGAGCCTTCCCTTCTTCCTGGCCTCCACGCCTTTTCCTCTCTCCCTGCTGGTTCAAGACTTCTGCCGGAGAGAGCGCCCCAGCCATTCATTTTATAAGCCAGCCTTGGTGATGTCACCGTAAACAATTAATTCCCTCCCAGCCCCCCTCTTTCTTCCTCCTTCAGCTGAAATAATTCACTTTTTTTGTTAGCCCCTCCTCCTGGAAATTGACAGATAAGAACACAGGTGGAGCGTGCAAGGTCTAGAAGTTTTTGTTCTTTCACACCAGAATAAAAAAATACACATTAATTGTGACCCTCTCAAAACCCGAGCAACTGCCGGCCGCTGTTCTATCTGTGGATGGGGGCGGCTCATGGGGCGGGCAGGGGTCCTCGGCGCATCACGGAGCTTCAGGGTAAGTTACTTTATCAAAGAAAAAGTTTCTAAGAAGGTGCAATTTCTGTGAAAAAATGTGAGATCATTATTTTTTAACACAATTGTGTCGGCCATTTCGTGAACCCTTCCCCCTTGCCTCTAAAAGACACCTGCTCCCCCTTCCACCTCCTCCGGGCATGGGATTTAAATCTCAAATTCTCCCAAAAAGCGTGATGTGAAAACCTGTCATATTCCGGGAGGGTCTGTTTTCTGTATTAAGAAGACATGCTAGAGTCAGGGACTGCGGAGTAGAAAAGAAATTCGAGAAAACTTACTGTTTTTTTATGACAAAATCTTTCTTCCATGCTGGAAACATCACATTTTCAAATCAAAAGAGCACGCTTACGTCCGTCATCAGTACAGCACAAACCCATGCGGACCTGCGTCTGGGCGCTGTAAGTAATGTATGTAGGATTTTAGGTAGCACTATTCAGCTGATCGGTACTCCTATTATCAACCTCGAATGGATGAAAGGCTGAGTCGCCTCCCCTGGTAACTCATGCTGTGTTCTACGGGGTATGCACAGATGTGCGCAGCAGGAGCTTGAACCCCGCGATCTATTTCACTGGCATTAGGGTATGTGACATGGAGTGCTCGCTGATATCGCAGCTGGTGAATGACATGTTCACAGTGTTCATCAGGGTACAGAGCACCTGAGCAGGTTGTGCATTCACCCGCTGAGCCACCTTGATGGGACAGCACCCCGTAACTTGCAGGACATGCTTAGAGTTGTGCAGGGAGTGGTATGTTAACGCGTCCAGCTCTCTTGCTGTGTCTGGAGCACACAACCTGTAGCATGTACGCTCTCTGCAGCAGGCGCAATTACCTGCAGGACTATGTCCTTGCGGTTAGACCAGCCATTGTCAAGTTGCACACAAGACCCTGCAGCAGGCAGTGCATTAGCCCGATGAGTTATAATACCGATTACTCTAGCCGTGTTCGAAACCCTTGGACTGCGGTATGCCGAGAAACGACCGCGGCAGGTGCATTAACCCCACGAGCGGTTCAATCATGCCCACAGACCAGGACTTACCAATGGACCTAAATGGAGTGTCGTCAGAGGGGTTGGAGACCAGTGGCGTGCATGATGCACACAGCTCTCGGCTGCGTGTGCATTTACCCACTGAGAGTCCTCAGTGGTCTGCCCCCCCCCCCCCCCCCCCCCCCCCCCCCTCTCATGTGTTCGGACCAGGACATTGCTTCTCACTCTAACCCCACAGGGGTTAACATCCTCAGGGCTCTTTCGGATTCTTCGGCGGAGCTTACTTTATTCCCAGTTCAGTTTTTATGTAAAGCTTTGGCCGGAATTTACACATTTTCTTAAGGACAAGCAAGCTGAGGCAAAGAAGAGAATGTGATTCGCCCACAATCACACATCGGAAATAGGGAAGCCGGGATTGGAATTTAGGATTCCTCCTATTCGACCAGCTAAAATATTGGATGTAAAAACTCTCTGCTGCTGTATAACCTTTAAACAGTCCAGAAAAATGTGCAACACACCGCATTTAGGGGCAGATTTACAAGCCCCTTGCGCCACTTTTGCGTCACTTTTAACATGGGTATAGTGACGCAAAAGTGGCGCAAGGGGCTTGTAAATCTGCCCCTTAGTATTTAGACCACCAGTGCAGTTGCCTCCTGATTGGACCATTTAACATTTTGACACATAATTTATCTGACGGGGGTTGAGTCAAACTCTTCTCAATAATTCACTTCTTAACAACTGATTTTGTGATGTAAACATACATAGATCTCTCTTTATTCCACCAAGATTTTAACATAAATTGTACCAATTTTTTCCCACTTAAATAATGATAGTCAAGTTTATAGGACAGTTCTTTACCTAGCAACATTAATGCACTCTTTCAGATTTCAGTTTTTAGGTTCTGCTGGCTCAGTTTTACTTTCATATCCCTACAGAGAGCCCCTAAATTTAATTTTTCACAACAATTTTTGCCCATTGTAGTTCACGTTGCAGGATTTAATTTTTTGCACCACTGATAAACTTTCTGTTCTCCCCCCCCAAGCAATCTTTTCCAGAATCTTATTAGCACCACCGTAGCCAATATATTCCACAATGTCATGCCAGTTTCTATTCTTATTGCTTGGGTCATGGCAGAGCCGGGGAGGGACGATAATCTCTTTCAGCATTTCCCCTCCTCAGCATCCCACCTACTTTTGCCACTAATATATAACAGCTCGGCTCCTTATTGCAATTGCTGGGGGAGCACTGCTACACAGTCTTTCAAAACAGGTCTATATGACATTTTTCTAAAGTCCCTATTGAATTTTATCAGGCCGCTCACAAGGCCACGGCCCTGATCTTCTGCACCTCAATGTTTTTTTTTTCATTTCTGGGACCTCTCAAACCAGACCCCAAGATACTAATATTCGCTAACGAAGCCAAGCTTCTCACGGCCTCGATGGCATCTAAATTTACCCTTTTTCTTCCCAAAACAAAGCTTCCTGGATTTATCCATATGTACCACTCATTTTGTACACCTACAGTATTCTCTAAACATGTCTAGTTTCCTTTGTAGACCTATTTCTGTTTGATCTAATATCACCAGGTCTTCTGCAAACAGGAAGAATGCCACATGTTTACCATTTATTCTGGGGCTAAATCCTTTGGCAGACGCGAGGACCGCAGGCAGATCAATAACAAATAGACAGAAGAGTAAGGAAGCTAGTACGCACCCCTACCTAAGTTCATTGTTAAGTTGTAATTTTTGTGTTAAGGTCCCCTTTGTGTCTATAATGACCTGGGCCCAGGTACTCCTGTGTCGCTCCTGAATTAGCCTTAGAAGGTCTTTTGAAATGTCATGTTTTTACCAGATCAAAAGCTGCGCGGAAGTCTACGTAACAGCAGAATAACTTCCCCCTCTGCCCGACAGACGTACGCGCAATGGACCAGAGCGCAAAGCAACGGTCAATTGTAGAATGGAGTTCATTGAAACCCCCATGTTCTGGGGGCACTATATGATTTGAGTCAGCCCACTCCTTTAACATTCCCAAGATTATTTTTGCAAATATTTTTTTCTGCCACTTCTAAAAGGTTAATCAGCCTATAATTTTTTGGGAGTTTTTATATCTCCCTTTTTGTGGATAGGCCTGATAATTGCGCCTCTCCAGTTTTCCAGGATATTCCCCGTTTCCAAAATCTCAGTAAACAACTTATACAATAGCTCCGCCTACCACTCCGGGCGGGTTCTTATAACTATTGCAGACATGTTACTGGGTCCGGCCGTGCATCCCCTAAACGAAAGATGGAAAACTAGGAAATAGCAAAATGATTCATCAGCCGAAAGCCACTGATAGAGGAAGAAAGCAGCCGTATTTCTTTATTTAGTGACTAGGGAGTGCTATGGAGTGCTAGGGACTGCAGAGTTACTGCAGAGATTAAGCTAATGGCAATGTAAATGACAATGCCATTTATTTATCTGTTTTCAAAACCAACGCAAATACAAATTTTGTCATTTACAATGCCAATAGCTCTAACTTTTCCAAAGGCGAAACCATTGCATTGTAAATGCTTGTTGTTTGCTTAGCTCCAGTGCAGGCCCTGTAACAACTTTTTCCCATCTATTTTCTCAATCTCCCTCATGACTGATATCTTTGATGCTCTATTGCTCTTGAACATATTAAAGGAAACAAATGTAAAAATAACTTGCATAGAACTGCCCTCATTACAAAAAGGAAACGTAGAACATGACCCAAGAAAAAAGGAATGAGGACCTGACTGCCAAGTATGCAACAGAGAGGAACTGCAAATTCAGGTCTAATCCCAAAAGATCATGCGCTCAAAACAAAATTGTAACACAACCTCACCTGGGTAAGCTAAACCATCCAGTCAACCCTGACCTTTGTTTTTTTACCGACTTGTTATAGTTTTTCACACCTGTTACAAAGCCTTCTCTGGACCATGCTAGTCACCAGCATTAACCTCTAGGTAGATAACCTGCAGTCATGCTGATCATGTGGTGACATCTCCTTTTCCCCTTACAGGCCACTATAGTTCAGCTCACTACTGCACATCATGTTTCAGGTAGTACCGGAGAAGAGCTTCACCTGATCATTTTGCAACCCTAACCTGGTACTTTCCCTCTTGCCTTGTCAAAGTGTCACTGAATTACCAAAATCACTGTGATGACTCAAGCATAATTAAAATTACCGTCCATGCCATTTTAACCTATCTGGAATTATGTTTATGAAAAAATGTTTAGTAAATATCCCCGTTCTGGACCAGCTTGGGCTCTGGACAGAACAAAATGTACACATACAACCCACATGCACAATGTATTTATTGGTTTTTACAAAACTCACAAGGCTTTTCATCTGAGATTTGTAAAAACCTTTCCTTCCAAGACTGAAGGGACAGAGTTGGGAGGTTGGCACTGCACCTGCTGGAAAACAACGTTCTCCCTGCCAAAGGGGCTGCTTCATCTGGGGAGATATTGTCAAAAGTGCTCCATCAACCACTTCCATGAAGATGGCGTAAAAAAAAGTGAATGTAGCCTCCATAATTGCACTTGGTTCTTGACGCACATGCAGCCACCCACTCAAGGGCAAACATTTAATGTTTTCAGAAACGCATTCCTGAAAAAAATGAAAATCCACGGATGCAGAAGATGGTGAAGAAATCAGTCTCCCTTGAAGCCCTGTTGAAAATTGCCACCCTCTGTCTACAGCGCTCTCTTTCGACTTAACACCTTCGAGGCTTGTGACAAGGTCAACTCGTCATGGGTGTTACCTGCGCTGTGCGTTTGACGAGTTGACCTTGTCACATAACAACGGATTTTGAAAATTGCAGAACAGCACGGGAATATACAGTAGCAATGATGCGGTTAAAATAAAAATTCAGTCATCAGTATTTCCATTGAAGCCTTATTGATTGCGACTAATAAGCACGCCCTATATTTACTACATCACAAAGCAAGAAGAAGCTAGGTCCATTGTTTTCGTAAAGAGGAGCCTGACTCCTGCTTTAGTCGTATGTTATATATTTCTTGCTATTTGGATTCAAGCATACAAATATATGAAAGATTGAAGGTTGGAGAATAAATCAGTTGCTTACCTGGTAACTTCAGTTTTCCAGCGTTGGTATCTTTCTTGTATTCACATGTGGCTCCCCCTTTTTCCTGGGCAGATGCTTGTTTCTATCATGCGTACTCCCTATTTGTGCTGTGAAATCTGAGCTCTAGTAACCTTTAGTGGTAGTAAGCGAGGTTTCACCCCATCGGCTACAGTTTATATTGCTGCAACGGAGGTGGTAATGGTACTAAACTGTTAAAGCCCATGGCCATTTAAACACCGTTTACTGCTATTTAACTTTACTGGGGCTTTCCGGCCTAAAGGCCTGTCTTGGGCATGTGAATAAATGAAAGCTACCATTGCTGGAAAACTGCCATTACAGGAAATTGAGTAATTTCTGATCAGCAATTTCCACTTAATTATCGGGCTGGACTCTTCCCATGAGCCACAGGGTCAGACTGATTTACATATAGCCATGTCTGAACTGGGATGGCAGAGTGGGCTAAAGAACGGTGATGGATTAAACCCAGATCTTTTGACTGGGTGTGAGTGTTTGATTGATTCAGATGCTCCGTCCATCACCACCCCCTTTTGTACCGTTTTTTCAAACCAAGACAGGTAAATTTTCTGTACGCCGGAGATCGTACGGTCTGCTTTGCTCCACAGGACATTCCAAAACGAAACCGAACATGTTAAGACACAATGCTGCACCAACAAGGCACCAGTCTCTTATTAGGTTGGGTAACTTACTCACTACAGCAGCAACCAACCACTGAGAGGGAAAAACCCGAACACAATATCTAATACAAGACCAAATACAAACCACAAAGATATAGATGTCAGCATTTAACAGCATGTATCTTCCACAAAACTGACAGCAGAGCTCAGTAAACCAGAATTCATAACCTCCATCCAAAAGTGTCCTGTTAAGTCAAATGGATCTCCTGACTAAACAGTAGCATTCTCTTCCTTCAGGTTAGATGTTCACATTGTGGATAGTGTTCCAATCTGACTATCGGAGACACCACTTTACTATTTTGATGCGACCTCCATCCATACCAGGGAAGTGCTGTAAACCGGGCCACTCCTCTTCCGTTCTATGTGTACGGGAAACCTTTCAGCAACATGTTTGTCCTTGTAGACTTGCTCAGTGGTTGATAACTTTGAAGTTGATTAAGCCCTTCCCTCGTAGACGTTGCAAACATCAAGAGCAGCTTGGAGCTACACACATCATCCTGCCCTGGGATTCAGCTCCGTAGTTTGTCAAAGATTAGGTTGTGGAGAACTGAATTAATCCGCAGCGACCAAACCGTGGTATCTTGGGGACCATTTTTTCCTTCCGAACCACAGAGGCAGTTTTTCATTGTCTGAAACATAGGAAGGGGAACTCTACCAAGTCTGTCCAGACCTCCACAAGCTTTTGTAAGCTGCCCCCTCTTCAGTTAAAAAATTATTAGCCCACACTGCATAGCTCAAACCACTACTAAAATTGAAAGCGTGCACAAACTGTATAGAACGCGGACTCCAGGGCATAGCATTCCAGAAAAGGAATTTATAACCAGAATTTCGATAACCTGGTCTGGAAAATGTGCTTGTGGGGGGTGGAGGGGGCGGGGTGTTGACGAAAGAGATGGAGAAAATGTAACCCCACTTTGTTTTGCCTATAGTGTTGCCACAATTGCACCCATAAGGACAGTCACAAGGCCTGTAAACTTTTTGCTTGAAGACCACCAATCTAAAGGGGAGGGGGGTGTTGAGGTGTGTGTGTCATAGAGAAGCTGATATGGGCAGATTACACCATGGTGCAGTTGATCAGAAAGATCCCTCCTTTCAAAGCCTGAGTCTGTTGGACAAAGAGAAAAACCCCAAAAGAACCAAGGTAGTTCAAGGGAAAGGATTCGATGTAGAGGATAAAAAGCTGTTAATGGTAAAACCACAGTACCCAAGACTAACATTTCATTAATTAGTTTATGGTGCATACTTATTCCTTAAATACTCCACCGCATTTGATCCCTCTTGGCTATCCATGTTAAAAACTCAAGATTTCCCTCCTGAATCAAAAATCATAAATTCATCTTCGACATATATTTCACAATGCATTAACAAGACCAATGCGGCATGAAATATGTTATCGAACAACTCCACCTCATGAATAGAATGCAATTGCTTCCTGCGGTGTATGTGAATTAATCGAAACACAAACTGAGAAGCCATATTTGAAGAAACTGACTAATGGGTAAGCAATTTTACGGCAATACAAATCAATTGAAAGTTAAAGGAAAATCCAAAAGTACAATACATTTGGGTGGAGTTTAAGACTAGTGAGGTTTTGCTTCAAGGATTGGTAATGCTGTTTAAGGATGATCAGGGGTTTTTAGGTTTCAGGAATGAGTATATTTTATGGGTGTGTAGTTGTTTTAGGGTTCATGGAAGCAACGTTTAGGGCTGGTGAGGGTTTTTAAGGCTCAGCGATGGTTAGGGGTGGTGAAGAGTTTTTAGGGGGGGATCCGGATTGGGTGGAGTTTAGGGTGGTATGGAATCAGGGATTGGTGACAATTATTGGCGAGTTTTTTTGCAGTCATGGATGGGTGGTGTTTAAAGACTGAGTGTTTGTTTAGGATTCTGAGATGGGTAGAGTTTGTGTATTGTTAGGGTTTTTAAGTGGTCAGGGATCGGTGGAGGTTAGGGGTAGTGAGGGGGTTTAGGGTTCAGGGATGGGTGGGGTTTAGGTGTGATGAGGTGTTTTTGGGGAGGAGAATTGACATATGTTTAGGGAGAGAGGTCGGGGGAAGATTGTATTTAGGAGTGGAGGAGTCAGCAAATGTAAAGCATCCAAAGTAATTGTTAGACCATGTAAAATATGTAAATCTGAACTAGTGCTCCCTGAAGTAAAGCACTGAAATAAAAACTCCTAACAAAATTGTTTCTGAAAGTAAGATCTGCAACTGTTGTATTTACACCTTTAAAAAATAAGCATACAAAAGTCAGTTTCAAACGAAGACCTTCTGTGAATCGGTTTCTATGAAATGGTCAATGCCATTCGTTCTGAAAATTTCTATTAAACAGTTTGGCTGAAATGGTTTCTTAATAATGATACTCCATAAAATCGTTTTTCTGTGAAAATCACTACCGCTTCCTGACAAATGTCTTCCGCACAGCTTTTGAGGCTATGTAATTATTTTTTTTCTCACAATTCCACCTTGACATCTCGAATTATAACCGTTGGAGCACCTTACTGTAATCAACATGGCACCCCATTGGTTCACTCTGGATGCTTAATTTAATATTTGCTTGCATAACGTATAAGGCTCTACACTCTTAATTTCTCTCACCTGACCAGCATGCTTTTCATATCCAGCGACATCTGATGATTTGGATCCATAACTACTTTAATGCTGGAAACTCCCAATTTCTGAACAAAGCAACACATTTCATTCTTTTTGCTGACTGTTTTTGTGAACCTCCCTTGTGGCTGTACTGACTACTTGCTATAATTTGCATCTTGGAAACCTGTAATACATTCCTGTAATTCTTAAATCATTCTTGAACTCTGGGTGTGCAATTCCTTTGGCACAGGAAATTGTAACACTGGCTACGAGAGTGAATAGCCTCTTCATTTGATAACTTTTGTGGGGAGGGAGGGGGTCGACAGAGGAAAATAGTGATTGAGCATACTGGAATGAATGGGAGTCTGATAAACTGACGCCTTCCACCATATTTAGTTTTTTCTGTTATATAAAACTGTTGGTAAATAAAAATGGAACTTGCCTCGAACAGGTAGATCAAATATCCGCAGACTTGGGACACTAGGCTGAACACCCTTTTCCTTGGGGTTCAAGGCTAGAAATATATAGGGAGATTGATTCAATTATGTAGTAGTTCTAAGCTGTACGGGTTGCCTTTTGATTACTTCAAAGTGCTGGCGTTAATAGAAAATCATTTAAGGGGAAGTTGAAATTCATTTGGATAGGGGTAGTGACTTTCTCAGACTTCAGTTGATACCCCTATTTTGTGCCGATATTAGTTGAAAGCAAATCAGAAAAGCTCTTTAAATTTAGCCCATTCAGAAGTACTTGTGTTGGGTTGTGATCTTGAGTCGCGATTCCGCGTTTAAAAAGTATGCGCTTGTGTGTTAGTGAGATTGAGGGATAGATCGTTGGTTAAGTTGGACTGATCGGTTGGGACTTAATGAGGAACCAGTTCTTCAAAGTATTTTGTGCTGTTACACCAGTACTTTAACGATGGGTTTGAAATCATGCCACTTTACAGGGATTGACATTAGCTGTCTGGTCCTAATGTAGCTTCAGCCTGATGTACACCACCCCATCTCTTAATACAGTTTACCCACAACTCCCTTAGTCCAAACTCTCCTATTTTCAGTGCACTTTCTGCTTGAGAGGCCACTGTGGTCTAAACCTGCCCTCGGTGAATCTTCATGCCCAGCAGCTTGTATGCCTTTGAAATACCAGATTAAAGAGGTGTCTCGAGCATCTGTTGGCAGCAGAGTATGGAAATGAAGGACGACCAAAAATTGAAAAGATTAGTTGATTAAGCTTTTGAGAGCTAAAGTACTTATTTTTTCCTGTAAAGTTCGGGGCAGAATACCCCAGGTGAATGATCCCGTCACTGTAGTGAAGTTTGGTGGACACCTCTGGAGAGAAATGCCATGCCTTGTTAGAGAGAATGTGAATGGTGGTCCAGGACTTCTATAATGGCTCTCGTGGACTTGGTGATGGGCAATGGTAGTAATTTCATCAGTTCTGTCTGGTGTGAATATTAGTTGGATTGAATAAAAATGTTTATATTTTGTTATCTTAGAACAGTATGTGCATTGATTTTGAAGCGCAGGCTTGGTGATGCAAGCTCACCCTCATTCTGGCATATCCCTTCTCTTCATGTGGTAGTGTTCAGATTAGTTCTGTTTTTATATTTATTGGGTTTCTACAAATGCTGGGTGGGAAACGTAACTGATGGTTGTGTGCCTTCAGTGAAACCCATTCCTGATCCAGGGTCTGCCGCCGTAAGCCCCAACCAGTGCTACTTGGGTCAGTTCAGTGGCTCTGTGCTTCAGTGGTACATCACTGTCCATAGATGACAAGTTGTGTGTCTTTCTCCCGCTCCCTCTGCAAGCTACTCATTACATTCCGACCCATGCATAACCCTGTGTACGCATAGGCCGGGATTACAAGTTGGAAGGTATTTAATGCATCTGATAATTATCAACTATGTTAAATACCCATTTGTTACATTTTGCTAGCTCAAACCTGCCAAAATTTAACAGGGACAAGCATACGGTACTTAGTGTTAGGCGTATTTTGGTGTGTTAAATACCAAAATCGGCATGCTAGTCCCCAGAAACTCTTAATAGGTGTTATTTATCGTACCTGGTAAATGATTCCTGTGGTATTGTTATTTACCAGGTGCCGTAAATGGCTCCTAGGCTTTTGCTCAAGCCTTTAGTGTTCATACAGATATATCGGAGCCTTGGCGGTATTAAATGTGTCATCTATAGAATTTGGCTACATCTGGCTTTACCGAGACTGACCGTTTCTGCTCCTTATTGTGTATACAATGACCCGACCATAGAATCCATTGATAAGATTTTATTGCCATGGACGTGGCCTTGGGAACGCTTATAATTCCACTTTTTGAGGGCGACTCAGGCAGCTACCATAATGCTATGCTGAATTGCTAGTTTGCAGAATTTTCTGTGCCTCAAGCAGTGGTAAAATGTCGGTTTTGCTGTCTGGACTCGAAAGTTGCTTTGTAGCAACTGCAAATCCAAGAACAAATGGCTGACTCAACAGTTAGTGCATTGGAGAGCTTGGTGTCTTTGAAGAGTTATGCCTGGTTGCACGCCTCATGTTTGCATAACAGTTTCCAGGTGCAGCCATAATGAGTGTGAATTTAGATCCTTATGGTGAGTATTTTTAAACCACAGTGTGAATGTATGCCTTTGGCATTCTGTACCAAATATTTTGTTTCGCTTGAATGCTTTAGGATGCTAGATATAATCATTTTTTGAAATTCCTACAGGTGGCCTGGTTCACTATTTGGGGTTTGATATTTTCATAGAACATTAGGTGTTTTGTTTTCAGTGCAATCTGGGTAGTGATAACTGCTATTATCTTTGTATCTACTTTTTCAGTTACTATGTATTACAATTCATTTTAGACCATAAGAAACAGCATCTTTTTGGAACGCTAGATGTACCAGCTAACCCTTCTGGCTGTTACAATGCTGATTATGAGAGAAAAAACAAATCTAAAAGCTCGGCTTGAGATATATAACATTTAAGTAGTTTACAGAATAAGCACATGAAGTGTGTTCTATACTTTTGCGCGACTCGTTTTGTTTTTGAATCTTTTTTGATTTCAAAGTATTTTATTAATTTTTTTATAAACAGATACATCAGCATTTCTGTTACGAGGTTAGCCAGACGTTGTTTGTAGCGCAGTGATAACAGGTACTTTGAAATATATGTTTAGCTAATCACCTATACATTGACTTGCTGGATTGAGTAAAAAGTTGTACAGACCCTTCTACATACATAACCTGTGGTGTTCACTTGTGATTATGGCCCTTGCTCACCCCAATTTTTCTGACTTACCAACTTTTTTATTCAGCCGAGCCTAGCGGCAGTGCGCATACAGTGCTCGCTCTGCGAGGCATGCTGTAGTACAGTATGCTGTGGATGCCTCGTCCACTCTCCTCCCATATTTGTAATTGGCTTGTGTCATTCTCTTTGGTGAACGCTGGCTTAAGATTCATTATGAGCCTTGTTAGTTAGTCCTGCCCCTCATATCCATTGGCTGGCATCACCGTTTATGCTAAACGGTGTCCAGCCATTGGAAATGAGCGATATATCTGTTGCCTCCCTTTGGCTTTTTGTGCCGGCCCACTTGGACTGGCTCGCCTGCTTTTTCTTCTATCGTAAGCGATTTCTTGTCTTTATGGGGCCATGTGTTTAAATACATGGTCTCATAAAGACCAGCTCCGGCGCGATCCTCTTTCGCTTTTGGGACCCCGCTTGTTCTGTTTGCATTTCTGTGGCATGCAAAAACAATTCTGAGCCCCCACTTTGCAAACGCATTCTCTTAAAGAAACACACCCGCTCCTTCTGCCCTCTTTTTAAGTTTTCATTGCGATTACAATTGTCGGCTGATTGGCGTTGAAAAACTCTCCAGGCCTGTGTGGCAGGCAAATAATGAAGTTGGATCGGATTGAAACTTTTAGCATTCCTCCTAAGTGCTGGTTTCACCTGCCTGAGCAGAGGCTGCAAAGAGCATGGTTAGATTTCAAGTATGCATCCGCGCTGTCACTACTAGTTCTCAAGTAGGCAAGTTCATGCTTGGCGAAGTGCAAATGTTTGCTCTGTTAAGCGAGCGCCAGTCACTGGCGAGCTTGGCTACCAGCCTAGGGTTGTTAGTCCTACACCTGAATGAGATATTGACGAGACATTGCTACCTAAACAGAGTCAAGAAAGACTAGATGAAAAAATACAATGCTATAAGACGGACAGGCTCGTTTTGAGGACAAAGCTTGCGTTTTGATTCCCTTTTTCAAAGTTTTCCCGAGAAGTCCGCCGGCGCTAGAGTGCATCATGGAATTTTTTTTGTAAATATTCTGTATTTACCGCATCCTTTAAAAAATGCCTTTTTTTATGTCGGACTAATGTGCATATCAAAGTGATACCACACCATTTTTTTCTCAGGGATCTACATATAAGAGCGGGCGGCTTGACCCATTCTTAGCCCTTCAGCTGCATGCGGTTAGCTGCTGCAGGGTCAGGGGAAGGGTAGTAAATGTGGGAACTACTGAAACTAAAAGGGTCGCTAACAGACCTGTTTAGGTTTAGAGATTCTGCTGCTTCCTTGAGGCAACGAAGCCAGGAGCTGCAAGTCCAGGGTAACATTTTACTCCTGGCTATGTATAACAGACCCTGTGTTGTGAACGTTCCTTTTAGGATCTCATTCTCGCACTGGGTTTCCGAGGAGCGAGTTAAAGGTAGCGGCGTGAGTGCCCTTGCGTTTGGGGCATAAGTCAACCACATACTCAGCTAGAATTCTCCTGAGCAGTGACTGACTCTCAGCTGCCGTCCTTGCAGAGAAACCTCAATCAGGACTCTCCCTCGTGCACTTTATTTATGTCTATGGCGCTATTTCCGGCTAGTGGCGTCACCGCGCTTCACAGTCTAATAGGTGAAACAAGCCACAGAACTTGCTTTTCGGAAGGTGTGTACTGCAAACAGAACAGACCTCTGTCCAGACCTGCCACTATGAACGTACCGTACCCTTAAGTTACATTACAGCTTTGCAGGCGCTGATAAATACTATAGCGCACGCAAGGGTTTTCATTCCAAGGAACTCCTAATATGTAGCAATATGGTTATTTATTTTTGATGTACACTTATTTATTTTTAAAGTTTGTATAGCGCGAACATGACCCTTGAGGGTATCGGAGCTCTTTACATTCTAGGGTAGGTAGGACGCAGTTGTAAGAATAGACACTTGTTACATATATAAATAGTGCTACCGACTAAAGATGACCTGGCGCTGCGATATCCCTCCTTAAGGAGAAGCATTGGACACTTTTGTGTGTACTCCTCTGTGTCGTGCTTACTACAAAGAATGAATTAGACAAGCGCGCTGCTGTTAAGTGTGCTGCAGGTCCTTTTCTAGACCAATCCCTCCTGCACTTTCTCCTGATGGAGGACTCGCAGCCGCCACCATTTCCGCTTTACACACCATCTATGTGGAAAAGGGCACTCGCTTGTTACTCCCCGGTTGTATAACGCATGAGTCCTGAGATTGGCGGTGAAACGCCTGCACGTTCAAAGCTCTATAAATAGTGCGCACAGTGCAAACAAACCTCGTGTTTTATACATGGCTCTGGTGGAGTGCTGCGTTACAGCATATAGCTTCCATCCGGTAATGTGCCACATCACCTGGGTAGGAGTCAGTCCCAACATAACCTACTCTATTCTCTGAACAGAACCCGGCAGCCACACCACAGAACATACAAACCTTATGCCACATACGTTAAGACAAGCGTGTCACCAACACTCTGTCCTGCACAGGTACACAATTGTTCGAGGCATGTGGGCTGCTAAATTCATATCTTAGCATTAGATCGCCGCCTAGTGTTGGGTCCGGATGATCGCACATTGTTGTCCTGGAAGAGTCTTCGAAGTATCCTGAGATAGGTGGCCCCTCCCCTGGACTACAGTGCGCATGGGCATCGGCTCCATCCCCAGATTGTTTTTTTCCGCCATTGGGTTCGGATGCGGTCTCGACGTCTCTCTGTCGGAACCGAGAAAACATAACTTTAAACGGCCAAAAGGCCTTGTGTTCTTTACGTCGGTATTGTTTGCGTGCGGTCTCGAGTTCTTCCGTCTCTCGGAGCCGGAATCAGCGGAGTATTTGCACTCTTCGGACATCGAGGCCTTCTCATCGCGACTCGACAGCGAGTTTCCAACATGGAGCGGAGTCCGTTTAAACTCTGTCCGCTCTGTGGGTCCAAATACCCACATATAGACGTGCACCCGGTCTGTAACAAATGCCTTTCGCCAGACCATAACGAAGGAAACTGCAGGGCCTGTGCGAGTTTCAGGTCCAAGAAGACACTCAAGATTCGGCGCGCGGTGCGCCTTGAGGCCCAACAAACGGCCCCGGATCCAGATAACATCTTCGACGACCAAGAAGAGGAGGACCACAGCCATCATCTTCAAATCTCCCCGCCTGAGACGGAGGTCGAGGCAGATCCGGAAGGCGACGACGGAGTCGTGGGTCAAGGCCTTGAATACGTCGACGAGGTAGGGGACGTCGAAGAGGTTTATGGGGCCGCGGAAGATAGCTCAGAGGACGAGCTATGCCCCGAAGTTTACGGACATAAAGAGCGGGTCACGGGATCGCCTGTCTGCCTTACCCAAGACCCCGTAGCGCAAGCCACGGCCCCGCCTTCGGGCCCGGCCACGGACATACTTGCTGCGCAGAGGGTATCGAAACCGAAACTGAAAGCTACGGTATCGACTACACCTAAAATGGCCGACCCGAAACTTAAGGACTCGGGCGTCCCTAAGATGGCGATCGTACCACCAAAAACGACTAAGCCTGCTGCCTCATCGACTCCGTCGACCTCCGGTCCACAGAAGTCGAAGAAATCTGGCGATTCCACAGTGTCGAAATCGGCGCCGGAGGAGAGATCCTCTAAGAAGGGTGGCACGCACAAGACAAGCGCTGCGACGCCGGCAAAGCCCGCCAAAGCCAGCGACACGGCTCCAGCTCCGACTGGGACTTCGTTTGTCGAACGCGTGGTAGAGGCAGAGCCGTCAAAGTCACACGGATCGAAGGCTGGCACATCTGCGCATCGGTCCAAGGACTCTGGGTCGGCGGACGTGGCATCATCGTCCAACCCTCAGAAGGACCAACAGAACGTCGGATCCGAAGGCAAGGCCTCCTCGTCGGTGCCAAAGGCCACTGTCACCGACGCGTCTCTCATTGCTTCTTCACTACAAAGAATTAGGGAGAAGGCCTCTGCTTCGTCGGCGCCGGCGCCATCGCCGCAGAAGGCGACAGACGTTCCGGTCAAGCCTGCAAGTAAACTCCTCTTCCTTCTGCCGCCAAAAGAGGCGCCGAAGGCCTTTTCATCAAAATCGACGCCAAAGAAGTCGGAATCTTCTACGGCAGGGGCACTTTCAGGTCGAGTACTCGACTCAGAAGAGGATTCGGAGTGCTTTATAGACGCAGAAACGGGCAAATTGACCCTTTACAAAAGGAAGATCACTTCACAGCCGGTGGAATCCTATGTCATCCCCCTGAAGAAGAAAAAGTTTCCACAGGACGCCTCAGGCCTCATGGAACCTATCCAGCCCCCTCCAAGAAGGAGCCCAACTCTGTCTCCAGACCACTCTGAAAGTGAGGGCTATGATGAAGATGACCAATACACTTTCCCAGTCAATGAACCAGGTGCACAGCCGGATTCATATGATGACATTGGGGACCGAGGCACCCAAAATGTGGGACAGGACCCACAGGCTTTCAGTACACGTGCATCCCCAACAGAGGATTCTGCAGGTTTCCATGCACTCATTGAGAGGGCAGCTGCTAATCATGATGTGGACATGCATGCTGACCCAGTTGAAGAAGACTTTCTATTCGACACTTTTTCAGTTTCGGAAAGAACTGTAAAGACACTGCCTATGCTCAAAGGGGTCCTCAAGCATGCTGCGGACATCTTTAAAGAGCCTACCAGGGCGAGGGTGGTCAATCCACGTATTGAAAAAAAGTACAGACCAGCGCCTGCAGACCCTGCATACATTCGGGGACAGTTGCCGCTTGACTCCCTGGTGGTCGCAAATGCCCGTAAAAGGGCCAACTCCCAAACAACGGGTGAAGCTCCTCCCCCGGATAAGGAGTCCAAAGTGCTAGAGGCAGGAGGCAAAAGAGTGGCTGCGCAAGCTGCCAATTTCTGGCGTATTGCAAATACACAGGCACTACTGGCACGTTATGATAGGTCACATTACGACACACTAGAGCAAATTGTGCAACACCTGCCTCCACAGTTTCAAGAGGGCACCAAAATGATTATACAGGAAGGACAACTGATCTCCAACGCGGCCATAAAGTGTGCACTTGATGCCGCGGACACAGCCGCTAGGGCCATTAACACTAGTGTCATGCTGAGACGACAGGCGTGGCTCCGCATATCGGGGTTTAAACCTGACATTCAAACAACCATACTTAATCAACCAGTCAATCCTGATAGACTGTTTGGTCCAGATGTTGACACCACCCTAGAAAAAATTAAAAAAGACACCGAAACTGCTAAATCTATGGGGGCCCTACAATCACAGCAGTTTCGTGGCAATAGTTTTCGTCGCTCAGGTGCCCGTGGAGTCACCAGAGGACAGATGGGTCAGCAGTCACAATTCCCTAGAGGTGGAGCACAATCCTCGTACCCCAAACAGAACAAGAGGGGCTACAGGGGAAACAGCAACAAAGGACGCGGCAGAGGGAACAACAATTCACGCTCCTCTGCCCCAAGCAATCAGTGACTCTCTGTCACTGCCCCCCGACCACTTAACACCTGTCGGGGGGAGACTACAGCAGTTCCTGCCCGTCTGGATCAACATCACCACAGACAGGTGGGTGCGACAACTTATCCAGTACGGTTATTGTCTAGAGTTAAAATCCACTCCACCCAACATTCCACCAAGGCAAAGACCTATGTCCGCAGAGCACTTGCACTTATTGCAGCAGGAAGTGGTGGTGATGCTGCAAAAAGGAGCAATCGAGCTCGTGCCAGTGGGGGAGGAAGGCACGGGGGTATATTCCCTGTACTTCCTCATTCCAAAGAAGGACGGATCTCTCAGACCAATTCTGGATCTCCGTCCCCTCAATCTGTATATACTGTCAGAGCATTTCCATATGCTTACACTGCAACAGATTCTTCCCATGTTAAACAAAGGAGACTTCTTAGCAACCTTAGACCTCAAGGATGCTTATTTCCACATTCCACTACACCCGTCCCACAGAAAGTACCTCAGGTTCACTATCCAAGGCACGCATTCAGTTCAAAGTCCTACCCTTCGGAGTCACCACAGCCCCAAGGGTGTTTACCAAGTGCCTGGCGACAGTAGCAGCGCACCTCAGGAGGCAGAACATCCATGTCTACCCCTACCTCGACGACTGGCTCGTTCAAGCCAGGTCGGAACAACAGTGCGCCGCGGACATGTCGACTACCATTCACCTCCTTCACGACCTGGGTTTCTCGTTGAATTACCCAAAGTCACACCTTCAGCCGGCACATGTCCGGCAGTTTCTGGGTGCGACAATCAATACCCTGACGGCCAAGGCGCAACCAAACCAAGTCAGGATAGACAGCATGCAGTCTCTAATCCAAAAGTTCAGACCAAGACACTCACTTCCAGCGAGAGTGTTCATGCAGTTGATAGGCATGATGGCCTCCTGCATCTTCATAGTCCCTCACGCACGGTTGCATATGCGCCCGCTCCAGGAGTGCTTAGCAAATCAGTGGACACAGGCTCAGGGACAATTAACAGACCTAGTGTTGGTTACCAGTCGGGCATACGACTCTCTGCATTGGTGGACTCCACACAACCTTTGCAAGGGCCGACTGTTCCAGGAGCCAGTGCCACAGGTTATCCTTACAACGGACGCATCTCTCCAGGGATGGGGAGCTCATCTGCTCACTTACACGGTGCAGGGACTATGGACGACGCAGCAACAGAAGATGCACATCAACTATCTAGAACTGATGGCGATCTTCATGGCGCTCAAGTCCTTCATTGTACATCTGTGCAACAAAGTGGTGTTAGTCCGGACGGACAACAGGACCGCGATGTACTACATCCAAAAGCAGGGGGGCACCCACTCACCGCAGCTGTCTCACCTGGCTCAGAGCATGTGGAAGTGGGCCATTCAGAGGAACATCTTCCTCATGGCAGAACACCTCCCAGGGAAGGACAATCAGATGGCGGATCTGCTCAGCAGATACAGCCATCAAATGCACGAGTGGGAGATACATCCATCAGTACTCCAGCCGTACTTCCAAAGGTGGGGTCGTCCAGAGATAGACCTGTTCGCCACAAGGGAGAACGCAAAATGCCAAAGCTTCGCCGCCAGGTTCCCACACCCGCAATCGCAGGGCAATGCGATATGGATGACCTGGTCAGGCAAATTTGCGTACGCTTTTCCCCCGACACCTCTGATACCACTGGTGGCGAGAAAACTAAGGCAACACTCGATGACACTCATCCTAGTTGCTCCAACGTGGGCGCGCCAGGCCTGGTACACCACGTTCCTCGAACTCTCAGTGGTACCGCATCAAAGACTGCGCCTCACGCCCAGACTTTTGACGCAGAACCATGGAGAAATTCAGCATCCAGATCCGCAACAGCTCAACCTAGCGATCTGGCTCCTGAAGTCTTAGAGTTTGGATACCTCAACCTACCTCCTGAATGCATGAACATCATCAAGGAGGCGAGGAAGCCGACAACCAGAGCATGCTATGCCGCAAAATGGAAGCGTTTTGTCATTTACTGTGCAGACAATGACATAAACCCGCTAGATGCATCTATCCCTAACATCATTTGCTATCTGTTACACCTTTATAAGTGCAAACTAGCGTTCACTTCTATTCGGATACATCTATCCGCCATCGCAGCTTACCTTCAAAACAGGCAGCATCTCTCGGTCTTCAGGGTGCCTGCCATTAAAGCGTTCCTTGAAGGTCTGAAACGAGTCATTCCCCCAAGAACACCGCCAGCTCCGGTGTGGAACCTCAATGTGGTCCTCACCAGACTGATGGGACCACCATTTGAGCCACTGCACTCGTGTGAACTACAATTCCTAACGTGGAAAGTAGCTTTCCTAATTGCTATTACGTCACTAAGGCGGGTTAGTGAGCTACAAGCGCTCACAATCCAAGAGCCATGGACACAGCAAAGGACGCTGACAAAGGTGCTGGACACCTTGCTGTTTATCCGATTATGAAATTGGGGCTACAAATTTCCAGAGTGCAAAGCAAAAACCTGACCTGTGTTGTGTTTGGTTGTCTGCGAGTACCTCAGCCCGTAAGTTATTAATTTTCTATTTTGCTGTTGCATCTCACACGCTTGAGAAATGGTGAGTTTATTCTGTTATTGTCCATTTCCTACTTATTCATTTAGCACAGTTCAGCAAGGTCGCAGTATGTAGTCAAATATCCAAAATCAATGCATCTAATTAATCGCTCCCAACGACTTTGTGGCTTTCCTGTTCTCACTCGCTTTTACTTTTCACACTCTCTTCCTGTACTCTATCTCAGGCCTGCTTTCCACCACAGCCTTATTTAAGCTGCTTTTCCCTATTTTCGCCCAACCCTTTTTCTCTCTCTTTCTCCTACACCGTGTCTCCCAGTCCATGCCCGCTTTGTTCCCATTATGCTTCATTCGGCACTATTCACTAGCCCTCTTTTCATAGATAGTTATTAACTGAATGGGCAGAGTTCCGAGCGGGACCACTCCAGGGGACAGTTTATGGAAAAGCAGTTTAGCTTCTCTGATATTTACACCACTGATAAGAGAGCCTGCTTGGGCCTGTGTCTACTAGGATGTTAGCTTACGTTCATAAAAGATGAAGCAGGTGAGAGGTTCACATTTCCTCCATACTCATCGCAGTCTAAATAAAGCTTCTTAAATTTTAAGAACTAGTCTTTCAAAACCTAATTCAGCCTTAGTAACTACAACCGCCAACAATGACGTTTGCTGAAACATTTCCGAAGTTTACTTTCCATAAACTTTAAGATTTGACATGTGAAATGCATTGTCATAATAACATAAAACGGTTATGAAGGTAAATTTACAAACATTCTCCTGCATCACTCAACACCACAGCATCACTCAGCACCCCTCAACGCCACGGCACCCCTCAACGCCACGGCACCCCATCACTCCAGGCCACGGCACCCCTCAACGCCATGGCTCCATCACTCCAGGCCACGGCACCCCATCACTCCAGGCCACGGCACAGCATCACTCCAGGCCACGGCACAGCATCACTCCAGGCCACGGCACAGCATCACTCCAGGCCACGGCACAGCATCACTCCAGGCCACGGCACGCCACACCACAGCATCACGGCACGCCACACCACAGCATCACGGCACGGCACGCCACACCACAGCATCACGGCACGCCACACCACAGCGCCACGCCACACCATCACGGCACGCCACACCACAGCGCCACGCCACAGCGCCACGCCACGCCACAGCATCACTCTCTGCAACCATTCAACAACAACGGGTTCTAATATGTTCTCTCAATGTTTCAAGCTTTATTATGTCACAAAAAGATGTTAATATTTCACTGCTGTTCTTGGATTTTTATCACAACAAAATACACTGAACATAATCTTCCCAAAAGTTATTTACAAATGTTTAAGCTATTGCCATTATAAAATACTATAACTTTTATTCAAGAATTAATTATCAAAAAAATAAAATCCATTGTTATTTGTAATATTAATACCTCTAAGTCACGTAAATACAACACATATTGCATTAAAATGCTGTAGTATAGGTGTCACGTTTTCAAAAGTTAAAACTATTGGCATTGTAAATGACAAAGCTATTAATTTAGCTATTTTCAAAACCAACACATAAATAAAATATTTGTCATTTACAATACCAATAGCTCAAAATTTCCTAATGCGAGACCTATTGCATTGCAAATGCTTGTTTTCTTTTTTACTGTCCCTCACCACCATGATACTGTGGCGATGACTGACAGTAAAAAAAAGGAACGAGCATTTGCAATGCAATAGGTCTCCCATTTGCAAGAGTTTGAGCTATTGGCATTGTAAATGACAATGCCTTTTATTTATGCGTTTTGCAAACCTGCAAGCAGTGAGTAAACCTGCATTTTGTACTTATAGTAGTTGCTTACGAGAAGCAAGGCTGGCAGTAATAGAGGGGCAGTTACTGCCAGCCTTGCTTCTCGTAAGCAACTACTAGAAGTACAAAGTGCGTATTTATGCACTACTTGCAGGTTTTCAAAAAACAAATAAAAGGCATTGTCATTTACAATGCCAGTACCTCGAACTCTAACGAATGTTGGATTGCATTGCAAATGCTTATTTTTTTTTTGTTTACATCTTGCTAGTCTGTGTCTTTGACTGTCCATGATGTAGGATTGGTATTACTTGCAAGTACACTTTTCTATTATAAATTACACGTCTGAATTTCTGTGCAATGGTTAATATGTTTTGTTTGATTCATTTCCAGGTGCGATACCCTGAACGCATTACAATATTAAGAGGCAACCATGAGAGTCGGCAAATCACACAAGTTTATGGCTTCTATGATGAATGTCTAAGAAAATATGGAAATGCAAATGTTTGGAAATACTTTACAGATCTGTTTGACTACCTTCCACTCACAGCCTTGGTGGACGGACAGGTATGGTGACTGTTGAATTACAAGGGAATGTTCATTGAAAGGATCCTTGAATGTTTTATAAATATTATTGTAGCTTATCTCTAAATACCCTCAATCAAAGCCAGATACCAGTGGCAGGTATTAACCAGGCTTCTTGAGGGCGATATTGTGGCACAAAAGGCATAATTTAATGCCCAAAGGTACTAACCGTCATTACCAATGCCAACAAGAAGTGCTCCTGGAAGATAGTGCATTGTAACCCTTACAGAACATGCTGTAATATGGGTGGACAATTAAGGGGCAGTATGTTCTAAAGAAAATTCTTAGGATAGACAAATGAAACATGACCTGTTACAGTAAAAAGATTGGCCTGGCTGCATTCCCATGTATGTCCGGTATGTCCCCCGGGCACTGGCTTGGAAGTTCCAAATGGGTTTCAAAAAGTTATTTGTAGTTTTCTCAATTTTTAAATAAATCAAAGTACTCCACTTGTATTTAGTTGAAGTTTGTTGTATTATGTCACAACACAGTATCTTCTTTATCAAACGTTTGAACTGCACTTCCCAGAATGCATTATTATAGGTTTACATTGGTTTGTCCCAATGCATTTCGCCCATTTTGGCGTTCATCCGGGGACGATCTATGGATTTAAATTAACATATTTCACTAAATAGGAATGACTGCTGCGTTACTATATGGTCTCTAAAGTCGAGTGGTAGGGGGTGCCCGAAAATGAAAAAGTGCAAGAGATTTATCCTCAAATTAAACCTTGTAGTGCGACAAATTTGATGCGTGACCCTTGTTGTGCTTGCACGATTGACTATGTGAAAATCTTGGGGCCCGTGTTTGACAAAACAGCGGTTGAAAGACTGATCGTAGTGTCTGTCAAACTAGACTGCTAATTACATCCACTGTGCTCAGTAATACGGGGATCATGAAATGCATGCTTCTGTTTAAGTTAGTCGTTATTGAATTGAACTGGGTGACATGTTACAATGCGCTCGAAAGCGCGTGGACGTTTCAATACGGCCACTATGGTTAAGAGTTACCGTGCACGCTTAACTAATTACTGCAGTAGCTTACTTGTCAACGTTCGCTTTTGCCAAGACGTGAGTCCCTTGCTCACTTTGCCACTGGATTCAAGCAAGCCGGGCTGAAGACTGCTGGAATGCCAGAAACTGGTCCTCGGAAGCTTGTTTCTGGTCCAGGGAAGACATGGCTTGGCAGTTCGGGCTGGACTGTTCCCATGAGGCACAGGGTCAGACTGATTTGCATATAGCCATGTCTGAACTGGGGTGGCAGAGTGGGCTAAAGAACGGTGAAGGATTAAACCCAGATCTTTTGACTGGGTGGGAGTGTTTGATTTATTCAGATGCTCCGTCCATCACCACCCCCTTTTGTACCGCTTTTGCCAATGATGAAGCAACAAGAATTTATGCACTTTTACAGGAAGAAACCACTGATTTCACCATTAATCGCACCAAGGAACAAAATATCAGACAACTATTGTATCTATCAAAAAAGAGATAAACTAAAGGTTACACGCAAGCACCATGATAAAATACCATAGAGTGCAAAGGATACCGAGGGGACGGAGAATCACCCTTAAACCATAGTTATGCACAAATGTACAAAAATTCGAGGACCATTGGTTCGCTATATTAAACAATTGTTCTTTGGAATTAATTGCATTAATAATTGAGGAGTTATCAAACATAGTTCAACTCACAAAGGGAATACCTACTATCAAAACAGAACTCAAGATATCAATAACCATCTACAGAGACACACCCAAGAAGTGAACGAAAGGAAAATTCGTAAATTCCTCTGGGATAGAATTGATTATAAATTAGGGGAGGTATACACGTAGGCAAAGTAAACCGTGTACCCAAAATACAGACACATCTTCATCTGAGAGCGATACGACAAGTCAACCCAGGAACACACAAACTCCTACTACATCTACAACTTCATCTAATCTACCCATAACAGTGTCTTTTTTAGAGGTAGGCCCAGCAGATCAGGACGACCCAGGCGGAGCGAAAGAGAGCAGCAAGGTCAAGGAGAAAGAAGAACCTCAAACACCCACCACCACGGCGAAAAAAAACAAGGGCAAGAAAGGCGGACACTAGATAATCTAGTTATAAACATCTGATTATCATTTCTCTGAATTAAAAACACTACAAAAGTGAACGTCATTTGTACCAACGACCCACACCAACGGTTTAGAACTAGACATCAGCTTTTTCAAGCTCATGAGGAAATTGACATTGCGATACTTCTTTGAAAATGTAGTTACTGATCGTCCAGCTTCCAAAAGAGGATCCTTTGAAGGAATTAAGTGAGAAGCACCTACATGGCTCCCATAAGCCATAAAAGCCTGGATATGTTTGAATCACTTGTAAAACAAGACCTCTTGAAACTAAACTTCCAGAGAACCAAAACGGAATAACCTTACAGAGAAAGAATATGGGAATCTAAAATCCATAGCACAGACATCAACTAAAACGTGTCAAAAGCCGATAAAGGGGGCGCGCGCTAGTAGTCAAACACTAGTCATTACAACACAGAGATTGAAACTCCTCTATTGGATCAAGACACGTACATACAGCTTGACACAAATCCTACACAACAGTACCTGGAGGTGCTAAAATCAATTGTTCACAGAGCCCATGATCAAGGAATAATCAATGAGAAGACAAAAATATTCTTGATACAATTGAATCCAGAAAGTCCAACAATATATATGGTACCAAAAATACAAAAGATCCTCTAAAACCACCATTCCGTCCAATAGTGTCCACAAGAGGAAGCGTGCATGAGCCGGCAGGCAAGTTTTTACATCGTTATCTACAACCTAGTGTTGTAAAAGTGAGTACATTCAGAAGATACAACAGACTTTGAATAGAATCAATCCGATCACCATTAATGAGGATGAATCCATACTATTGTGCACCATAGACGTCAAATCGTTGTATACTTCAATCCCACACCAACTGGGAATAGACGCTGTGGAACTTGCTACATACCAACTACGAAGAAGGATTAAAAGTATTTTTTTTTTTTTTAAGTTTGAAGTTTATTAAGGAATGAGATTAGCAAAGCAGTACAGTAGTACAGGAAGAAACAATCATAAGTTATAAAAACACAACTTTTTCTCTTACATTACAGTGGAATTATTCATGAAAAATAACGTAAAGAAAACAATGTATATTGAAGAGATGCAAGAATATTGAGGAGAAGGGAAAATCATTAGAAGTAAAAATCGTAGAAATAACAATAAGAAAACATAATGTGCATCGATAGATTCATATATATTAAGACTAAACATTCAAGGTGGTTTTTGAACTTCGACATTGCGTAATGGAGAAGTGGGAGGTGGTCTGGAGAACTGGGATAGGTATTCGGTAAGGGGTATCCATAGTAGGTCACGTTGAATTGCTAGGGAAATAGGGGATACAAAATTTGTGTCTAGACGATGGTTAAAACACACTGCGTTCCACCATGCAGTGAAGGAAACATCATTAGCCTGTTTCCAATGTGATGTAGTATGATGAAAGGCTATGGCAATCAGGAGGTCCAGTAGTTTGAGTTTGAGGTGAGATCCAGGAAGATCAGGGGAAAGGGAACCCAGAAAAATATGAAGGATGGAAAAGGGATGAGTGATATTGAAAAGTTTTTGGATTTGAGACCAAACTAAATGCCAGAAACGGAGAATGGGAGGGCATTCAAAGAGCATGTGTTTCAAATCAGCTATAGGACAAGAACATGACCAACAGGTGGAGGGAGTGTCTGATGAGAAAGATGACAAAATAGAGGGAGTGTATAATGTACGATTGTATATAAAAAATAAGGTTTGGGTAGTATTAGCAGCTCTAGATGTTTTGTGAATTTTAGACCAAATCTTATCCCAAAAAATAGGGAGCCACTCTTGAGACAAGTCTTTTTCCCAAGCCAGCTCAACCTTAGATTTAGAGCGTTCAGTCGACGATTGTAGATTTTTATATAGAAAAGAAGCAGAGGGAGATTGGTCAAGGGCATTAGAGATGGAAAGATGAGGTATAGGAATAGAGTTGGTAGAGGGAAGATCGGAGAGATATTGGAGAAGGGAAGGAATCAGCGATAAATATTGTTTACGAGAAGAGGAAGGTAGTGAAAATTGTTCTTGAAGAAGGTGAAAGGGGAGAGGATCGGTATCAGAAAGAAGTTGAGAGATCCATTTTAAACCACGAGAGTGCCAAGATTTCCAATAGAGAGAGCGGTTGCGAATTTGAAGATGTTTGTTATGCCAAATAGGTTGAGTGTGAAGAGAAGAAGTAGAAGGATAAGAAGATAATAAGTAGGGCTGGAGAAGGGAGCGTGTGCGAGAAATTATAGGGGACCGAAGAGAAGAAACATTAGAGGAAAAGGAAAGAACTTCATTGAAGTCATAGGGATGGAGGAAGGATGATTCTAGCGTAAGCCATAGTGGAGGATAGTACGGAAGATCTGAAGTGAGCCAGCGTAGAGCTTGTTTTAAAGAAAAGGCATTATGATATGCTTTAAAATTGGGGAATTTGACCCCACCCATAGATTTGTCTCTCTTCAAAACTGAAAGAGCTATTCGAGATCTTTTTCCTTTCCATAAAAATTTCAACAAAATAGAATCTATGGACTTGAAGTAATGATTTGGGATATGAATAGGAGTCATAGAAATGGTGTATAAAACCAAAGGCGCCAGCATCATTTTTATGGAGTCCAATCGTCCCCACCAAGAAAGAAAGAGAGGATTCCAACGTGTGGTAGAATTGGTGATCTTAGTAGAAAGAGAATCAAAGTTAAATTTGAGGGTATCAGAAAGTCGAGGGGCGAACCAGACACCCAAATATTTAATCTTAGAAGGTTGCCAGGAGAAACCAGAGGTGTCGAATAGATGTTTGAGGCATAATGGGTTCAGGGGGAGTATTTCACATTTGTCCGTATTTAGTTTATAACCAGATACAATGGAGAAAGCAGATACTTGATTGAGGAAGGAAGGTAGAGTTGTTTGAGGGTCGGAGCAGTAAAATAAAATATCATCCGCGTAGACCGATAATTTGATCTGTTGTTGGGGGCCATATTGAAAACCAGAAATGTGCTCATCTCGTCTAATTTTAGTTAAGAAGGGTTCTAAAGCTAGGATAAATAAAAGAGGAGATAGAGGACATCCTTGACGAACCCCTCTTCGAAGAGGAAAATAATCAGAAGTAATACCGTTGGCAAAGATGGAGGCATGGGGGCTGGAATAAAGTAAAGAAATGAGAGAAATGAATTTAGGTGGAAAACCAAACCAACGAAGAGCTTGAAACATAAAATCCCATCCTATTCTATCAAAGGCCTTTTCGGCATCGAGAGAGATGGCAGCCAAAGGAGATGGAAGAGAGGACGCTTTATTTAAAATGTTAAAGAAAACACGAGAATTGTCGGACGATAAGCGACCTTTAACGAAACCGGATTGTTCCGGACCGATAAGTTCTGGTAATAGAGGATCGAGTCTAAGGGCTATAATTTTGGCGAAGATTTTATAATCAGTGTTTACCAGAGAGATTGGACGATAATTTTTACATAACGTATGATCTTTATCTGGCTTGGGTATGAGACAAATTAACGCTTCCTGAAAAGATCCCTGAGAAGATCCAGATTGGACAAAGGACTGAAATAATAGTAAAAGCTTAGGGAGGAGAAGGGAAGAGAAATGATTGTAAAACTCAATAGTAAAACCGTCTGGCCCTGGAGCTTTGCCTTTTCGGAGAATGGAAACCGCATGCGAGATTTCAGAGGGGGAAATATCCAGCTCCAAGGATTGAAAATCTACATGAGAAGATTGAGGGGAGGGGATATCTTGGAAATATGATAAAAGGTCATCAGGGGCAGGGCTAGACTCAGGAGTGTATAAAGTTTGGTAAAATGAGACAAACTGAGCTAATATATCTTTGTCTTTGAACAGAGAAACACCGGCTGAATCCAGCAAGGACTCAATCTTTGTTCTTTCTTTGCGTATTTTTAGGTAGTTAGCTAGAAGTTTGCCCATTTTGTTTTGACCTCCATAATAGCGGGAGTTACATTTAAGAAGAGAGTTGGAAGCTGCGTTAGTAGTAAATCTATTGAATTCAATTTTGGCAGAGATAAGTTCACGAAGTGAAGATTCAGAGGTAGAATTATAATATGTATATTCTAGTTTCTTTATTTTATCCAAAATTTGAGTTGACTTGAGAATCGACTGTTTTTTCTTTTGAGAGACAAAATTAATGATAAATCCTCTAGCAGCTGCTTTGAAAGAGTCCCAAACATTGACAAAGGAAGACTCAGGGAGGTGATTTAGGGTAAAAAATTCAGAGGCAAACTCTATAAATTTAGTGGTGAAAATGGGGTCTAAAAGTAGAGAATTATTGAATCTCCAACGTCCCGAATGAGGGGAGAAGGGAATGAGGTCAATATCGACAAAAACGGGGGCATGGTCTGAAATTAGAATGGAACCTATTTCTGAATGAGTGACTAGTTGTGCTAGGGATTTACTGAGAAACAAATAATCTATACGAGATTGAGAATGATGGGTGGGGGAATAAAACGTGTATTCTTTAAGGTCAGGGTTACATAATCTCCAAATGTCAACTAGAGCATAGTTTTGAATCGAGGCACTAAACTGGGAATGCATCTTGGAAGGGATAAATTTTACTTTGGAATTTCTATCAAGGAAAGGGTCTAGGACTTGGTTGCAATCACCACCGAAAATAACATATTGTTCATTAAGAGTAACTAATTTATCAGAAATAGCAGGCCAAAACAATTTATCAACACCTGTAGGAGCGTAAACATTAAAGATAACAATAGGTATTTTATCAATAAGGAGCTTAGTAATAACCCAACGACCACTATCATCATGTTCTTGAGTAACAACAGAAACATTTAACTTCTTATGACATAAAATAACAGTACCATTTTTCTTACCTAAAGCAGGAGAATGGAAAACATGTCCTACCCAGCATCTTTTAAGTTTAGTAGCTTCTGCATCAGAAAGGTGGGATTCTTGTATTAGAGCTACATCGGCCTTGAGCCTAGCCAGGTGGGTGAGGACGCGCTGACGTTTAATGGGGTTATTTAACCCTTTAACATTCCAAGTAACTACTCGGAATTTACAAGATTAGTAAAATGATATGAGGTAAGATATAGTAAGAGATAAGTGAAAATGTGAAGTAAGGTAAAGTAAAAATGCGAAAAAATATGAGATAGAAGAGAAAAAGAGCAAGAGAGAATATAGATGATAAAGTAGAGGAATAAAGAGAAAGAATTGAGTAAGGAAAGAGAAGAAAGAAGTAATAGAAAAGAGATAGCGATGAGGACAGAGAGAAGCAACATCGTAACTAACAACGAATAAATCAAGAGAGTTGAGGGATGACGACGCCAGAAGAGGACGACATCAACAACGGAAACTCACATCGTCGAACACCGTAGGAACCAGCGAAGGAACAAATGAATGGAAGCACGGATACACCGGGATGGAGAGACATAAGGTTGGGATCTGTGAAGAGATAAAAATTGGAAAGAACATTAGGCGTACATATGAAGAATGAGAGAAGAAGAGTACCGGAGAAATTGAACAACGAGGGCAGAATGTAGAAATATAGGAGGCAATCAGTAAAATACAAACATTAGAAACAAGAAACGACAAGGGACTTGGAGGGAGACAAGTCTAGAGAGCAAGGTAAAACAGAGATGATTAAACAGGTCTTGCAGTGTCCATGTTAACAGTCTCATGACGACGAAGAAATTCCTCCAGGACGAGTGGATCTTCGAAAGTGGTTGTTCTGTCTTTGTAGGTCACCTTGAAGAGACATGGATGAAGCAGTCCATAACGAGCGCCAAGATCTCTCAAACGCGGTCTTAAATCAAGGAATTGCTTTCGACGATCAGCTGTGACTTTAGCAACGTCTTGAGATAAGTATAGCCTGCGACCCTCCCACATAATTTGTTTTTTAGTCTTTGCTGCTGATAATACTTGGAGAAGATCTGTGTATTGGAGGAACAGCATGATGACTCCTCTGGGCTTGGTGGAGACTTTAGGGCCGAGACGGTGCGCACGTTGAATATTAAGAGAGGTGGAAGAAGGAAGGTCCAAAATTTTTGGCAAAAATGTTTGGAAGAAAGCTGTCGGATCGGATCCTTCTGTAAGTTCCGGAAGATTATAAAGGCGGAGGTTATTCCTTCTATTACGATTTTCCAACTCTTCCGACTGTCGTTTCAAGATTGAAATATCCTTTTCCAAAAGTGTAATTTTTGCACAGGAGGTTTGAAGAGATTCTGTAGATTGTTCCACCAGTAAAACCCTTGATTCCAGAGTAGACCATTTGTCGTGAAGGAATTGTAAAGTTTTAGTCGTTTCAGCCATGAAGGGTTTGAGTGCACGAAGTTCCTCCAGAATAAGATCCATTGACGCAGAATGCGCCGAGGAATCCGGAGATGGAGGGTCTTTTTTCAGACGTTTGATTGAAGCAGGTTGAAGAGGCTTATTAGGTGTAGCCGATTTAGGAATTGCGCCTTGAGCTGTGGACGGTTTGACAGGAACAGAGTCATCCATGACGTGAGACGCAGAGTCAGAGTCTGAGGAAAGCTGTGGTTTAGCTTTGGGGGCTGTAAGCTTGAGTTGTCGAAGCTTCCCCATAAATAACGGGAAAAAGAAGTGTATTAAGACCACAACTTGCGTAGGAGTGCAGAGAATAAGCACAATGTTCTTCCACAAAAGTTTTTATATTGCCTTCTCAAAGAAATAAGGAAGATTATATAGGAAAAATATCACCTCATGTCAAGGAAAGCGCATAATGAAATGGTGGCTGAACTGCAGAGTCAATGTAGAGCAATGCGACAGAATATTGTGGAAAGGAAGTTCACATACACGAGGAACTAGCATTCAGTTAGGAGAGAAGAAAATACCTCATCGTTTTCTGTCACAGAGCTAGTAAATACACTTTACAAATGAGGTGGTAAAGTGGTGAAGAGGAGGCAAGAAAAGCAAGAGTCCGGTGCTTGTAATAACCGCGTTGCATTCATGGCAGTGAAAAAGCGGCGTTTTGAGGAAAGGAGCGTTGCGCACTTAGAGTGGCGAAAATGGCGGCCGCTGACGAGCGAAGCGCGTCGCAGATGTTATAATCTGACACCGCCGGTTGCGAGGAGAGCAGATTAGTTCCCCCTGCTCACCTCATGTTCCGGCGGCGGATTCCAGCGACAGCGCTCGCATTTGGTCAGGAAACGCGGAGAAAATCGCCGGGTCCGGTGGACGGCTGACGGAGCTCCGAGATCAGTCCGCCATCTTGTACGGCGTTCAAGCCACGCCCCCACTCGATTAAAAGTATTTTTGACGGAGCTTTTACATTTCACTCTACTGCATAGATATTTTAAATGGAAAGAGGACTGCTTTCTACAGAAGACAAACTTCGATGGGCAATTGCTCAGCACCATCATACGCTAACATTTTCATGAGCCGGTTTGAAGAGAACATTTTGTCAGAACAGATATGGAAATCGCACATAAAAATATTAGTAAGATTTATAGATGACATCTTCATACTATGGAATGGTACAAAAACGATACTCCATGACCTAATTTCCAAACTGAAACTGATAGACAATAGAATTCAGTTTACACATGAGATCCAAGAATAAACTATCACTTTTTTGGATGTTAAAATCACCAAAACAGGCCTTGAAACTGATCTAAACAGAAAAGAAACTGATAGAAATAACACTCTCTCATATGAGCGTTTCCATCAACAATTGCTTAAACATTTGCCTTACACCCAGCTTTTGAGAGTTAAAGTGTCCAATCAAGACAAAAGTGTAGACCGCATAGACCATATGCTACACAGATTCAAAGAACGAGGATATCCGGAACAAGCAAGCAAAATCACAATGCCAACTCAAATCAAGAGAGGAATGACTATGTGCCAAAGAAAAACAGACACAAGACCAGATGACAGTAGTGTCTAAATATCCTACAATGAGTGGTGCATATAAAAGAAGCCTAAAAAAACATTGGTCAATACTTAAATTAGAACCGGACTTCAATCGCATTTTTAATCAGGAACTCATATTTGCATACACCAGGGAAAAAAACCTCGGAGAAATTATCAAAAGTTCCATCAACCAATGCCCACAAACGTCATACAAATGAACCATCCCCTGTTGGAATTGTAACAATAACCACAATGTCATGGGTTCACAGATCAGTCATCCTGTGAAGGGACATACAATTAAACTAAAGGGGAACGCAACTTGTAACACATCCAACGTGGTTTATATACTCAAGTGCCCTCGCGAAAAAATCTATGCGGGACAAACCGAAATAAAAATACGAATAAATGAGCACAAAAGTACATTAGAACAAATCAAATCAACAGTGCCGGGTCACTTCGCTGAAGTGGGGCACAATGTTTGCCAATTAAAATTCTGCATCCTGAAGACCATGGAAAGATGTGAAGGAAGAGACCATTCTAATCAGTTACTACAACGTGAGAACTTGGGATCCGGAATTTAAACCTGTTAAAACCCCATGGTATGAATAAATGTATGGCGTTTCAATTCTACCTTTAAATATCAATGTTATCTTTTAACTACCATGATATGTTCAATGTAACTTTTTTATTTTTGACATTTGGAATAACCATGACATGCTTGATGTAACCTTTGATGCAATTTTTGACATTTACAATAACCTGTTCACATGATTCATGTCATCTCGCAACACTTAATCTTACACCAGCTGCTTTTTTTGTGAAGTATAGAACCAAACGTTGGCATTTGGCATCTCCTATCCCCCCCATCTCCTATCCCCTTCACAATGTTCATTAACCCCTTCGATGCTGATGACGAGCTCAGCTCGTCATCACCCACGGGGGTCGTGCGCTGATGACGAGCTGAGCTCGTCATGGTGCCACTAAAATGGCATTTTCCAGCACAGGGGGGGGGAAACGCCTAGCAGCCAAGTGGTTAATTATCACAGAACCGGACTAATATGGCCGCCATACTCAGTTCTACGTTTAGTCCTATCTTTACTTTTATTGATTTGCGCAGGTCAGTCACGTTGTTTTTAAACGCAGATTCACTTCCGCATAAAAACGCCACCGATTCACGTGATATGCACTAACCACCATGCCGAATTCCGAGAAGGGAATCGTCAAAGCTTAGCTTACTTGTTAACCTATCGCAGTAATTCGTTTAGAATGCAAAGTAACTCTTAACCATAGTGGGCGTATAGAAACGTCCACGCGCTTTCGAGCGCATTGTAACATGCCAGCCAGTTCAATTCAATTACGACAAACGTAAATAGAAGCATGCATTTCACGATCCCCGTATTACTGAGCATAGCGGGTGTATTTTAGTTTGACAGACACTACGATCAGTCTCTCAACCACTGTTTTGTCAAACACGGGCCCCAAGATTTTCACATCGTCAATCGTGTGAGCACAATAAGGGTCACTCACCGAATTTGTCGCACTGCAATGTTTTAAAATACTTTGAGGGTAAATCGCTTGCACTATTTAATTTTCGGGCAACTCCTACCTCTCGACTATTTAGACAATAGTTACGCAGTGGTCCTTCCTATTTAGTGAAATAAGTTGATTTAAATCCATAGATTGTCCCAAAATGAAGGGCAAAATGGCCAAAATGCATTGGGACAATTGAATGTAAACCGATAATAATGCATTCTGGGATGTGCAGTTCAAACGTTTGATAAAGAAGATCGTGTTGTGACATATCAATACAATGAACTTCAATGAAATAAAAGTGGAGTACTTTGATGTTCGAGGCATATGGGCTGCAGGGGATGCAGCCAGGCTAATTAGAATACACTCCGGTTCAGAGAGTTATACCCTGGAGCACGGCACACCTCTACAAAGTCTATGCAGACCACAGCTGTGCGCGCGGACATTATAGTGACAGTAAAAAGATTGCTCATTTCTTTTCCTTTTTTTAACAAGCATTTGCAATGCAATAGGTCTCGCATTATTTAAGTTTGAGCTATTAGCATTGTAAATGGCAATTGTTTTTTGCTTTATGCTATAGTTTTTTTTTTACATAAAAAGCTTCATATAAAATATGTTTTATTAAAGTTATTTATGCAGTATCTAAATTTTGTTTGCATAAAACAGTATAATACTATCTTAGTAAAAAAGTCAAATATTTTAATGGAAATTCACCACATGTTCATTTATGTGTTGGTTTTGAAAATAGCTAAATTAATAGCTTTGTCATTTACAATGCCAATAGTTATAACTTTCGCAAATGTGACACCTATAGCATTTGTCATGCAACATTTGTATTTACGTGACTTAGATGTATTGATATTACAAATAACAATGGCTTTTAATTTTTTTTAATACTTAATAAAAGTGATTGTAATTTATAATGGCAATAGCTTAAACTTTTGTAAATAACTTTTGTGAAGATTATGTTCAGTGTATTTTATTGTAACAAAATCCAAGAACAGAAGTGAAATATTAACATCTTTTTGTGACATTTGTAATAAAGCTTGAAACATTGAGAGAACATATTTGTGCTGTGGTGGTGCTGAGTGATGCTGTGGTGGTGCTGAATGGGGCTGTGGTGATGCTGAGTGATGCAGTGGTGGTGCTGAGTGGTGCTATGGTGGTGCTGTGGTGGTGCTGAGTGATGCTGTGGTGGTGCTGTGGTGGTGCTGAGTGGTGCTGTGGTGGTTCTGAGTGATGCTGTGGTGGTTCTGAGTGATGCTGTGGTGGTTCTGAGTGATAATGTGGTGGTGCTGAGTGACTGTACTCACTGTCACTCTGCACTCACTGTCACTCTGCACTCACTGTCACTCTGCACTCACTGTCACTCTGCACTCACTGTCACTCTGCACTCACTGTCACTCTGCACTCACTGTCACTCTGCACTCACTGTCACTCTGCACTCACTGTCACTCTGCACTCACTGTCACTCTGCACTCACTGTCACTCTGCACTCACTGTCACTCTGCACTCACTGTCACTCTGCACTCACTGTCACTCTGCACTCACTGTCACTCTGCACTCACTGTCACTCTGCACTCACTGTCACTCTGCACTCACTGTCACTCTGCACTCACTGTCACTCTGCACTCACTGTCACTCCGCACTCACTGTCACTCTGCACTCACTGTCACTCTGCACTCACTGTCACTCTGCACTCACTGTCACTCTGCACTCACTGTCACTCTGCACGCACTCTGCACGCACTGTCACTCTGCACTCACTGTCACTCTGCACTCACTGTCACTCTGCACTCACTGTCACTCTGCACTCACTCTGCACTCACTGTCACTCTGCACTCACTCTGCACTCACTGTCACTGCACTCATTCTGCACTCACTGTCACTCTGCACTCACTGTCACTCTGCACGCACTCTGCACTCACTGTCACTCTGCACTCACTGTCACTCTGCACTCACTGTCACTCTGCACTCACTGTCACTCTGCACGCACTCTGCACACACTGTCACTCTGCACTCACTGTCACTCTGCACTCACTGTCACTCTGCACTCACTGTCACTCTGCACTCACTGTCACTCTGCACTCACTGTCACTCTGCACTCACTGTCACTCTGCACTCACTCTGCACTCACTGTCACTCTGCACTCACTCTGCACTCACTGTCACTCTGCACTCACTGTCACTCTGCACTCACTCTGCACTCACTGTCACTCTGCACTCACTGTCACTCTGCACTCACTCTGCACTCACTGTCACTCTGCACTCACTCTGCACTCACTGTCACTCTGCACTCACTGTCACTCTGCACTCACTCTGAAATCACTGTCACTCTGCACTCACTGTCACTCTGCACTCACTCTGCACTCACTGTCACTGCACTCATTCTGCACTCACTGTCACTCTGCACTCACTCTGCACTCACTCTGCACTCACTGTCACTGCACTCATTCTGCACTCACTGTCACTCTGCACGCACTCTGCACTCACTGTCACTCTGCACGCACTCTGCACTCACTGTTTCTGCACGCACTCTGCACTCACTGTCACTCTGCACTCACTGTCACTCTGCACTCACTGTCACTCTGCACTCACTGTCACTCTGCACTCACTGTCACTCTGCACTCACTGTCACTCTGCACTCACTCTGCACTCACTCTGCACTCACTGTCACTCTGCACTCACTCTGCACTCACTGTCACTCTGCACTCACTCTGCACTCACTGTCACTCTGCACTCACTGTCACTCTGCACTCACTGTCACTCTGCACTCACTGTCACTCTGCACTCACTCTGCACTCACTGTCACTCTGCACTCACTGTCACTCTGCACTCACTGTCACTCTGCACTCACTGTCACTCTGCACTCACTGTCACTCTGCACGCACTGTCACTCTGCACGCACTGTCACTCTGCACGCACTGTCACTCTGCACGCACTGTCACTCTGCACGCACTGTCACTCTGCACGCACTGTCACTGCACGCACTCTGCACTCACTGTTTCTGCACGCACTCTGCACTCACTGTCACTCTGCACTCACTGTCACTCTGCACTCACTGTCACTCTGCACTCACTGTCACTCTGCACTCACTGTCACTCTGCACTCACTGTCACTCTGCACTCACTCTGAAATCACTGTCACTCTGCACTCACTCTGCACTCACTGTCACTCTGCACTCACTCTGCACTCACTGTCACTCTGCACTCACTGTCACTGCACTCATTCTGCACTCAGTCACTCTGCACTCACTCTGCACTCACTGTCACTCTACACGCACTCTGCACGCACTGTCACTCTGCACGCACTGTCACTCTGCACGCACTGTCACTCTGCACTCACTGTCTCTCTGCACTCACTGTCACTCTGCACTCACTGTCACTCTGCACTCACTGTCACTCTGCACTCACTGTCACTCTGCACTCACTGTCACTCTGCACTCACTGTCACTCTGCACGCACTGTCACTCTGCACGCACTCTGCACTCACTGTTTCTGCACGCACTCTGCACTCACTGTTTCTGCACGCACTCTGCACTCACTGTCACTCTGCACTCACTGTCACTCTGCACTCACTGTCACTCTGCACGCACTGTCACTCTGCACGCACTGTCACTCTGCACTCACTGTCACTCTGCACTCACTGTCACTCTGCACTCACTGTCACTCTGCACTCACTGTCACTCTGCACTCACTGTCACTCTGCACTCACTGTCACTCTGCACTCACTGTCACTCTGCACTCACTGTCACTCTGCACTCACTGTCACTCTGCACTCACTGTCACTCTGCACTCACTGTCACTCTGCACTCACTGTCACTCTGCACTCACTGTCACTCTGCACTCACTGTCACTCTGCACTCACTGTCACTCTGCACTCACTGTCACTCTGCACTCACTGTCACTCTGCACTCACTGTCACTCTGCACGCACTGTCACTCTGCACGCACTCTGCACTCACTGTCACTCTGCACTCACTGTCACTCTGCACTCACTGTCACTCTGCACTCACTGTCACTCTGCACTCACTGTCACTCTGCACTCACTGTCACTCTGCACTCACTGTCACTCTGCACGCACTGTCACTCTGCACTCACTGTCACTCTGCACTCACTGTCACTCTGCACGCACTCTGCACTCACTGTCACTCTGCACTCACTGTCACTCTGCACGCACTCTGCACTCACTGTCACTCTGCACTCACTGTCACTCTGCACGCACTCTGCACTCACTGTCACTCTGCACGCACTCTGCACTCACTGTCACTCTGCACTCACTGTCACTCTGCACGCACTCTGCACTCACTGTCACTCTGCACTCACTGTCACTCTGCACGCACTCTGCACTCACTGTCACTCTGCACTCACTGTCACTCTGCACGCACTCTGCACTCACTGTCACTCTGCACTCACTGTCACTCTGCACTCACTGTCACTCTGCACTCACTGTCACTCTGCACTCACTGTCACTCTGCACTCACTGTCACTCTGCACTCACTGTCACTCTGCACTCACTGTCACTCTGCACTCACTGTCACTCTGCACTCACTGTCACTCTGCACTCACTGTCACTCTGCACTCACTGTCACTCTGCACTCACTGTCACTCTGCACTCACTGTCACTCTGCACTCACTGTCACTCTGCACTCACTGTCACTCTGCACTCACTGTCACTCTGCACTCACTGTCACTCTGCACTCACTGTCACTCTGCACTCACTGTCACTCTGCACTCACTGTCACTCTGCACTCACTGTCACTCTGCACTCACTGTCACTCTGCACTCACTGTCACTCTGCACTCACTGTCACTCTGCACTCACTGTCACTCTGCACGCACAGTATCGGGCTTGTCTGGTTCTGCACCCACCTCAGGGTTCCGGGTGGGGCGATCCTGCCACCCCCCTCGTCGTATCCAGGTGTCTTTCTTCCCTGTGCTCAGTCTTCAGTCGCTCCGAAGCCCGTCCCTTGGAGCTATCCCAGGCGGGTCTCTGCCAGCAGGGGCGTGTTGTGCGTTTGCAAGTGGTCTATCTCCGTGTGGCCCTTGAGGTCAGGGTTGGCTGAGGTGGCTATCTCATCCCTTCTCCTTCCGCCCGGTTCGTGAATATGGTCCGGCCCTCTCCCGTGTAGCGCTTGTCCTCTCACAATGACCCCTGGTGCAGGGGGGGGGGTGGGCACTATCTCTTCTTCCAGTTCCTAGTATCCCCACTGCTGCTTCAGGGCCTTCTTCCCCGTTCGGCTGTGTGCCTTGTCACGTAGGGGGAGGGGGGGCAATGTCCGAAGTCTCACCCCCTGCCGCTCTCGTGATCGTTCTGCTCTCCCTTCCCTGCGTGGCCCCGATTCCTTGCTAGTGTCGTCCCTGGCGGGGTCAGCCTCCGCTGCTGGTGCCTCCCGTAGTCTGTCGCCTGCCCCCGTGTCTCGTGTGTCCTCCCCACCGGCCGTTCCACAGGCGGGAATGTGTGTATGGGGGGTGGGGAGAGGGCACCTCCGTCGATGCGGGTGGCACTAATGGGAATTCGGGGGTATGCACCGGACCGGTAGGCCACTGGCGCAAGGCCTCCCCCCAAGCGGTCCCTTCCTCCGCTTTTGACTCCTGGGCTCACCTCCGTTGTAGGCGTCCAATCTCGCCTGCGGGAACGGACCAGCTCCGCCGATCCAAGCGCCCGCGGTTTTCGTCGTTGGAGGTGGAGGGGTGCGGGGGGGGAGGTGAAGGGATCCCCCCGCTCTCCGCTCCCGGGTAGCACCTCCACCAAGCGCCGTGCCTCGCGGGTGGGACCCGTTCCGCTTCTCCCTTGGTCTCCGCGTCTGTGGTCCGGAACCTCACTCAAACGGCCGCCATCTTGGTAAAGGCGGCCGGAATTCAGTCCGGAGCTGCTGCTACTTCGCGGACGCCTCTCTCCGCACCTGAATGAGGCCCGGGCTCGGTCTGTCGCGCCGCGATTCCGGCTCCGCCACAGCAATCAGGCCGCCTCACAGGGCAGGTTCGCTTCGCCACTACGGTTGCTCAGCCCCTGGCCTGCGACCAGGAAGTCAGGCAGGCCGGGCGGGACAACCCGAAGTAGGAGGGCGGGAGCCTACCCCGCCTCCCACGGAAGAGCCGCGATTGTTTGGCGCACCGGAGCAGGCAGGAGCCTACCCTGCGCCCCGGTGCCGAAGAAGGGAAGAAGAGTCTTGCTGCCGGTGGGAGCCGCTGCACTGAGGATGCCGGTGAGTGGGGCTTCGCCTTGGGGGGGGGGGGGGGGGGGGGCATCTGTGTGCGCGCGCGCGGCGGCGGACTGTGTATGTGTGTGAGCGTGCATGTGTGTGTGTATGTGTCCTGGAGTCTGTGTGTATGCGTGTGTGTGACGGGGGGGGGGGTTGCCTGTCTGGGTGCCTGCGTGTCTGTGTAAGTGTAAATGCGTGTGCGTGTGTGTGGAGCCGAGAGGAGAGGGGCTGGTGTGTGTGGAGGGGTCTCTGTGTATGCGTGTAGGTGACGGGGGTGTGCCTGTGTATGCGTGTGTATGTGCGCGTATGTGCGCATGCGTGAGTGCTGTGTATGCGTGTGGCTGTGATGTGCGCATGCGTGAATGTTGACGCGCGTGCACGCAGCTCAATCCAGCCGCTCGTCACAGTTTTGTGTCCCTCATTCCCCCGTGTCAGACGACTATAAGTCTCCAGCCTGGACGCATCCTTCGGATGCGATGTCCAGGCGAGACCTAAAAATGAAGATCGACATCCTCTTGCTGCCAAGTAGCAACGAAATATTGTGTTTCCACCTTTATCTCTTTCTTTAACTCTTAAGGAGTGGCTTTTGAGTTTTATAGCTTTAACCCGTGACATAATTTGGCTCTTTTTCCGCCTTCAAACTATGTAATTGGCCACAAGACTAACACCAGTTTCATGGATTTGACGCCAGCACGTTTGTTCTTGGTGTTTTTATTTTCGGTTTAGCCTTTTTCCTGTTGACAGTTTGGCTACTTCTTTTCGGTTTAGCCTTTTTCCTGTTGACAGTTTGGCTACTTCTAACCATGGCTAAGTTTTGAATGTACCAAATGCATGCCTTACCCTTTTGACTATGCTGCTTTATTTAGTTTTACTTCTCCTACTAATAGAAGTTTTGATTTTTGTTTAATTTTGAAGAGCGAACTAAAGGTTACCTAGTCATCTGATTTGCAAACGCAAGCTGATAAGTCTTACACCACCTTAACTCAAGGCTTGAAGAGTTTCCCCTATTGGTCTAGCTACATTTCTGAATGTTATTGTTAGTAGGCATAAACTATCCATTTAAATGTGGTACCATGCCCAGCGTTTTCTGCTTTCTGTTGCAAAGCCTTCGATGTCAAAGCTCTGTCACCTACCTGTTAAATTTTGTGAACGTCACTTTTTTTTTTAAATTATAGATTTGCATGGTTCGTTAAATTGCTATCCAGGGTGCATTGGGAACATTCTGTACAATTGGACACAGCTACATTTTATCAGCACCCCATTCACCTCGTTTGATTTGGATCAAGAGGTGAATTAGCTCTGCTGAACGCTAAGCTGCTTCTTGACATTTTTTTTTTTTTAGGTGCCCCTTTTTTTATTCTCTTAAAAATGTTATTTCTGATTTAGTTAGCTACGGTATAGCCTGACACCGTTCATCTTTCTTAATTTCGGTTTCCTAGATCTTAATCTGAAGGACTTGACTGCGTACAGACGTCCTCACTTGGATCTAGTTTTTGGATAGACTTTTAACCTCTGGTTCCTCACCTTCAAATATTCACCAGGCATCAGACTGTATCGTAATATCTTGAGCAGTATCCTTGCATGCTGATAGGTGGCATGGCCTCTCATTGTGGGCATCATCCACTTCGGAAGTGACATGATGATGCCCATAATATACACCACACTGGCATGTGACATCGGTTAATTTCTGAGCCAATTGCACGGATCCGGTAAGCTACCTCTCACTTTTTGACCAACTTTTCAACCCTTTGTCTTCCTTTTTTGAACTATTGCTCCTAGTGTGCTAGGGTCTTGTCCCCTGTAAAACATACAGGGTTCAAGACTTGCAATGCGGATCAAACAGTTGTCTGTGCCTAATCCCTACTTGTTCTGTCTCTGATCGGACCACGAACCCAAGACCAGAGTAGAGTGCCAGTCGATACACACAAGGCGATTCGTGATCACATAATGAAGCTCCTGGCGGTGCAGCAGAATACTGCTCTGTGCAGTTCCCGGTGTAGATTTCTAGGCAGTTCCCATGAACAGTAGACTTTTCATTCCAAGACTTTTTTTCCTTCAAGTCAGGTCAGTTGGAAAAAACGCAAGCAGTCCTAGCACTCTCCATCTTCTCCATCCAAACCGTATGCTTCTAGGCTCTGCTCCAGTACTCCAACTGTAGAGCCGGCATCAAGGCCTGCTCCATGCCACCCAGAGTTAACCAGATCTGGAGCAACGCCCACTAAACTTAAAGAATTGTGCAATGTCCTGCACGTTGTCTTAAGGCCACCAACTCCCTCTGGCGTACCTTCAGGCCCCACAAAACAGCGAGGTCCCACGGCTGGGTTACCGCTGGCGGGGCGGCCTAAAACACCAACTAGGGCCCCTGGTTCCAGACTGACATCACCATGGATGCCTTCTTCCAACCTGGCTCCCTTCCAGCGTCCGCGACTTCCAAGAAGCCACTCTGAGAAAAGCCTATAATCTTACCTGCACATTCAACATCAGGCCCTAATGCACCTCTGAATAATGCTAATCATAAAGCCGGTTAAATGTGAATGCCTATATCCTCAAAGTTAGAATGGGTGAAGGCCTTCTTCTCCCCATGGAACCCATTGCTATTACCTTGATTTTACTGGCATTGGTGTTTGTCACCATCTTGGCACTTAACCCTAAGCTGTTAAGGGTTTTTAGAAAATCTGGATGGACTTAGATCCTTGGATTCCTCCTGTCTCTTTAGAATAGTGATTTCTTAGTGTAAAGACATGGAAAAATATCTAAGGCTCTTAGAAACTAAAGGTGGGTGTTTTATTGGATAACCTCTGAATTTGCTGCTTATGAAGACCGGTTTAATAGCTTAAATTATACATGTAGTTTAGTGGAGGCTCATCTGTTTGCAAAAATAATACATTGTGTGTACAGTGTTCATGAGGGAGTTTTAGGAGGGAAATGGTGAGTTCAGAAATGGTAGATTGTGAGGTAGGAATCTGAAGGCCATGCTGGACAGGAGTTGCAGTCCGCATAGCAATGAGTGGCTTCTCCTACTGGAGAAATAGGTTGGGCCTGTAATAAAATCTTCTAAAAAAAAAAAAAAAGAGGAATGGAAAAAAAGGTAAGTGAACAGAAGAGGCGAGTCTGGGATATTCGGGCCATACTTTAAGTGGAATAAGTGCACATTTATTTTCTAAGATTTTTAGGACCAAACTGATCTAAAGTTCCTGTGTCAGTCTTTTGATCTTTGGTACAAAGGATGAGCATGATTTTAACCTTACAAGCTGGTTGTATGGGTTATTTCAGAACACAAGGGTGGTTTTGAGAGGGAATAGAGAGTGAAGGGTGTGTTACGCCTATTGTGAAATGGCTCAGCATTTAATATACTTTTAATTTCTATTTTGCCTACTTAAATTCAAATTAGTTGATGCCGTTGAGCTTTGGACAGCAAATGTCCTGCAACTTTATAAAGCTTTGTTCAATTTAGATGTCATTCATGTATGACTGTGGTTTCTCACATAGACTGCACTAAGAACTGATTGGCAAAGTTAATACTGAAGATGTGGTGGGTGGGGGGGGGGGGGGGGGAGAGAGATCATGTGTCCCCCCAGGGAAACTTTCTGATCCAAAGTTCTGTTTGGTAAAGTATAGGTTTGATCTCTTGCTGGTTGTTTGGAGGTCCCCTTACTCTTAGGAGGGTCTGCCTTTACCTGAAAAGGTTGTGACAAGAGGGAGGGCCGAAATGCTATCTGTGGAGACTGTGTTGGTTTCAACTGTGAAAGTGGAGCTTGTTATTGGGCTTGTGGTTGTGGTCATGTGGAACCAGAACCCTGGCAGAAACAGCCACCATACCGTTCAGCTCTTGGCCTAGATGGATCCTTGTACTGCACCTCTGGATAATGTTAATCATGAAGTTGGTTAAGTGTGAATTCCTATATCCTCCCAGTTAGAATGGTTGAAGGCATTCTTCTTCCTATGGAACCAGTCGCTATTACCTTAATCTTACTAGCATTGGTGTTTGTCACCATCTTGGCATTTAACCCTAAGCTGATAAGGGTTTTTAGCCATCCTGGATGGACTTGGATCCTGGGATTCCTCCTCTGTCTCCCATCTTGGGATGCACCTGCGTGGGGAAACTTTGCTGCAGTAAGCAGATTAACTGTTATCCTTTTTGAGGATGTCTGAGGCACTGTTTTCATTATGAACCCTGCTGTAGATATCTAAGAAACATTTTAGTTATAGATTCCTTACCTTAGATTTACCCTTAGGCCTCAGACTGGATCAGGAAAGTTTTTCGTCGGCAGTATCTCTGCGAGTCGAAAGTTGGCGTTGGTCGGCTCTGTCCGTTGTCGCCGGGATGACGTCACAGGAGCGCCCTCGCGCGCTGATGTCAGTTTTTTTTATTCCGCGCCAGCCAGCACAGATCCGGAAAGAGCAGTACCTACAGTCATTTTCTGACTGAACTTTTTGAGTGACTTTTGTCTACGTCTTTTTGAGTCTAAGACTCCTGTTGCACATAGAGATGCACGGCTTCAAGGCCTGTGGATCCTGTTACCGAGTGATGTCTGTTACGGATCCGCACTGCGTGTGCTTCTTTTGCCTGGAGCACGACCACGACCCAAAATCTTGCTCCGGCTGCCGGTCCATGGCTCCGAAGGCTTTGCGGGAGCAGTCCTGAAAGCTTCTTGAGTGCAGCAGTCGACTCCGTGCCGTTCGAAGTCCCGGTCGCAAGGAAGTTCGAGGGACCAGTCGCGGAGCAATCATCACTCTTCTAAGTCTTCGCACTCTAGGTCAGGTAAGTCGAAGCACAAGAAGAAGTCTGAGAAGTTGGCCTGCCATATGCTGTCCACTAGTTCTAGTGGGCACCTTGCACCAGTCGAAACAACCCTTATTGATGATAGGTTTAAAGCAATCTTTATTGAAAGCTATCCTAGTGGTATCTTTGGAGAACAGCCTTCAGGCTAAGTCTTGAAGGTGTGTAAAGCAGCTTGGTTTACCAGATTATAACCTCTTGAATGTCTAAATGAAAAGAGAACCACACAAGGTGTGTGTATGTGTGTGTATATATATATATATATATATATATATATATATATATATATATCTATCACTAAACACTCTAGTAATTGCTTTACGAGATTAGAGCAAAGTACACACTTTAAATGCCATAGACGTTCAGTAAATGGCACAATGTACACTGTGCCCCAGGTGGTGGGACCAAACCATACATTAAGAAAGTGGTATAAGAACCACGACTTGACACAAGGCCTAGAGCCTGTAGAATCGCTGGGACCCCATTGAACCACCAAGGTAGTGACACAGGGGACCCACCGGGACGCGTGCAGTGAGAGAACACAGGCCGCGATTGCCGTTCGCTTCTATGGGGAAAGTTGTGTTTAGAATTTTAAAGTTAAAGGACACTTAGAAGAGGACTTTGAGCCAACCCCTTTAGACTTAAGGTGTTCTAGGGCCAACACCCACGGGAGCATCGGAGTACTAGTTACCTCACCCTGGGATGCCCCGGTGCATAGATGGCAAATGGTGTCTAGAATCATCATTGATTTCAATGGAGATCTGCTGCAAAGTGCTGCTGCTGTGGAAAAGAAAAGTGTCAGGTGTGGTCAAGCCTGGATTGAAGATATGAAGAACCTGAAGGCAGAGGGGACAGAGTCTGGGTCACTTGCCAGTGACCAGGGGCTCGGTAGAAGAATGCCCACCGATGTCTGGTGTTCCAGGTGCGAAAAGGTGAAGCTTGACTCTGGTGCCATGAGGACCAGGAGGCATCGACGACTACCAGGAGCTGGATTTGAGCTGTCCCACGAAGGATGTAGAGTGAACACAACAAGCCTTGGCAAAAGCAACCCACGCAGAAAGAGAAATGCTTCTGTGTGGACCGGACCAGCAAGGTCCAGGGGACTCCCCAAGCGATGGAGAGTCAGGGCACGTCTGGAGCTACCAGGGAAGCACAAGGAAAGTTAAAATTGCCTTCTCAGGGACCCACCAGTTGACGGACCAGTGATCGCGACTGTACCTCGATAAAACACAAAAGGCCAGCTCACAGAACACTTGTGGAGTGTAGGCCGGCAATCTTTGGTGGAAATGCTGCTCGGGGTGTGGGCTACAAGTAACCCAATGCACAGCCTCCGGGATAGTCAAGGCGCCAATGCACTTGAAAATGTGCATGGGTCCAGGGGTTCCGGTTCCAGGGTACCCGCGAGGGCTACAGGTCTCCGCTTTGCTGGGTACCTGGGTCGTCCTCTGGGAAGTCTGGAAACCCACCTCATGTGTTGCAAATACTTTGGAGTCGGGCGGGAGCTTCTGAGATGAAAATCTGTCAGATGTGTCTTTGGTGCCTGCCACCCAGGGGGAGTAACTCCTTTACTCCAAAGGAGATTCTTCAGTCATGTAGCCCCTTGTGGATCGTCAAGGTTGCAGGATTCAGTATCTGTTTCGTACAGGTGTAATCTAAAGTCCCAAGAAAGGGGTGGGACAAACTCTGGGGACCCACCTATGGAAGAGGGGTGGCTACACCCATTTCTTGTGACAAGTTTTGCGCCAGGGCTATGCACAGGGACACCAAATGTGCCCCCAGTGGTGTCTTCAAAGTACTCTGAGTGCACCCACCCAGCCCCAATACACTAAAGCCTTTCTGGTAGGTTGTGACACCTCCCTGTGACGGGAAACCTATTGTCTAGGCCTCCCCTGCCGGGGTTTTGTCCAGCAGCAGGCGGCCAGACTCGTGCCGGTGGCTGCTGCATCCATTTTGTGATGCCAGGGTTCTGTTAAGCTGGTCACAGGTGTACTGGTGTGGCCATGTTTCTCCCTCTAGGCGGATGGAATCATACCTCCGCCGCCAGTACTGGCGGGGAGGTATGATTCCAGAGTGTTTGACGCCAAACACGACATGTTTCCTTGCAGCCATTCCAAAGTTAGCATATACTGCAAGGTTATAATGCACTTAAGAGTATATGGTCTGTCTGCATCACAGAACAACACTGAGAATAGATTCCGAAGGCTGCAGAGGGGCCCTGCTCATGCATGGGCAACCTCTCACACAAAACCCACCACCCTACCTTCAGGATTGATAAGGTCTGCCATAGGGGTGACTGATAGGTTTATATGTGTAGTGATGTACGGTAGATATAGGAACCTATTCTAAGTAAGTGTGCATACACCATCTTACACAGGCTACTGTAGCAGACATGTGGTGTCATTTTGGAAGGCTGCCCAGGGGTGGCATAATACATGCTTCAGCCCCTGGTAGGCCTCTGGGGCAAAGGCGTAGCTAGAGCTTGTGGCGCCTGGGGCTATCCCTCAGATTGCCGCCCCTGGTGGGAGGGGTGCCGGGGGAAAAAGGACGGCGAACACTTGAAAGAGGTCCGAGAGACACTAGTATCGCTGCTAATAGTTACCCCGATGACTACAGAGGGTTATGATATCATCTTTGTCATGATCTGTGGCCCATCCATTGGAGGGTCAGACATTCCCGTATTGGTGTAAAGGACACCCAAATGGTGGTATGGTTGTTGGGATTGTCTCATCCACCATCATTGTCTAGTAATACATAAGAGAAGATGCCAGTTAATGTAGTTTTATCACATCACCTGCAAACTTATCTCTTCAGTTGATGAAGGTCTGAATGTAGAGATGTTTAACGTTTTTCACCCTGGAGGCAGTATGTGGGGAGGCCCTGTAACATATGTGGGGTCATATTCTGAGGGGTCAGGCACCCAGCTAGTAGAAGGTATTTTTCAGGCATACGTGTAGAGCGCGTATTGGGGAGAATTTTACAAATAGGGAACCGCTCTCTATTTCAATGCATGAAGGAACGCACTGCTACGAGTGAACCTTCTCATGGCCGGCAATAACTGTGTAGAGTACAGCAAAGATATTCCCACTTTTCTCCCAAGTTATGTCTGGCCTATATAATTACTCCCACAGTACGACAGGATAGTAAAATCAATATTATACTAATGCCCTTTCAGTCTGGGAGATCATTGCTTGACGACTTTTTCCAATTGCTTGAAAAAGTAGGAGGCATGAGCAGGCATTTGGAGGAAGTTATTATTAAACAGATGGGCATTTTCTTAAAAATCATATCTACGAACTACAGGAGTATAATCAGATTAGCACGAATGCTGCAGGTGACGCGGAGTTGAAACGGGGAGGGGGCTGACTCACCGTCCTGCTCTTTATCTTGAGGTTTCTTCTGGGTGCAGCTGTTGTCTCCACTTTATTCAGTCTTTTTAACGCTGCTGACTGCGTAGTGCGGTTAGATGATGGACGGGGAAAGCAGGGCAGCCACGATTCTGCCTGTGCCAGTCCCGCTGCAATTGGTGTTACTTCATGATGTGACGTCCGTGTCTGCAGAACTCTCACTCGGCCATGCAGCAGGTGCGATCAGCGGTGCTGCCAGGCAGCCGAGTACCACTCATTATTCCGGCGCCGACCCTGCGTCGCTGAGTGGCACACACAATGGCGGGAGTAGAAAAGACATGCAGTGGGGGAGCGGGAATGTGCCCCGCCGGTTAATTTGCTGGCTTTGGCCTGCTCTTAGGGTATAAACTCCCTGGACCTGCCCCCAGAGGGGCTGCGGAGACCAGCTATTCCGCGTCGCTGGCGCCAGGCCTGACCTCGCTGCCCTGGGCAGCCTGGGTCTCACAGGCCGCGAGCAGGAGGCCTTCCTCGCTGTGCCCTCTAACGGACCACCAGTGCTGCACGGCCGCCGCCCCTAAAATCGTGCCGCCTGGGGGGGACCCCCCCCCTTGGTACCTAGTGTACCATATACTAGGGACTCCTAAGGGTACCCCAGTAACCAAACTGGTGTGTACCTTAAGTACATGGAATCATTTTAGAGCGAAAGCAGATAAGCGGGGGCCCTGAATAGCAGAATCCAGCCAAATTAGGTAAAAAACACCAGCAAAGAAAGTGGGGGCCACCATGCAGTCAGATTAAACCTTCCTACAAAGTCGAAGAAGCATAGTCGCTCTTCGACTTCTCATCGGTCGGCTGACGCGACCAGGGATGCGGGGGGTACCCCTCCCGCCAACTCCGGGCTTCCCTCCCTTGCCGGGGCAACTCCTGCCCAGCTTTGTAAATTTTACGAGGCAATGCACGCCATCTTTTGCCACCCCGAACCAGCTGGCGTGCCCTCAGGCCCTGTGGACTCCGTAGGGGGACCTACCGCCTTCTCGCCGCTTTTCCGGCACTGCAGCCCCCTTGGATCCAGGCCTGGATCCGGATCCGCGCCGATTGACCTTATAACACCTCCATCGGCGCCACTACCGAAACAGACGCCGGATGTGACCCCGGCCTCCATCCTGATGTGGACCTGGAGCCGGACCGGCATCGCCTGACCCGGCGCCGAGAGGGGTTTTTGTGCCCCTGTTCACCCCTGGGGTCCCTTTTCGGCCAGATTGGCACCCAGAAGATGAGGAGGACTGGAAGGGGTCAGGTGACCCTCTCACTGATCAACTAGACTCTGAGCAGGACTGGATAGAGGAACTGGGAGATGTCAGAGGTCTAGACACCTCTCCTGACCTTGGCATGTCTCATCCTACCGTGGCTACTGAGGAGGGAGCCTCATATGCAGTGGTGGTGCGCAGGTCGGCCGAGGCTCTCAACCTCAAGCTTACTACAGTGGCAGTTAGGACTAACCTCCTGACGGAGGTGCTTCAGCTGGCTGCGAGATCTTCAGAGCCCTAGATCCTGTGGATAGGATGATTGCCCAACGCCTGGTTCCGGTTCCCACTTTCCTCTCCCAACACCCCACCCCGGAGCGCTTTGTGGCCCAAGCTTCCACTTGCAAGAGCGCCTTTCCTATCGCTCCACCAGAAAGGGAATTAAAGTAGGTGGATCATCTTGGGAAGAAGAATTTCTCTTCCGCCAGTTTGGGACTGTGGTCGGTAAACACTGCACGTCTATTGGGCCGTTATTCCCACTCTTTGTGGGATACGGTGGAGCAGGTGCTGCCTCAGTGTCTGGAGGAGGCCCGGACAGTGCTCTCCCAGGCTGTTGCTGCCGGTAGAGATGCAGCTAAGTTTACCATCCATTGTGGGCTGGATACCGCCGACTCCTTGGGCAGGACAATTTCCACGTCAGTAGCCCTTCGTCGCTATGCCTGGATGAGATTGACTGGATTTCTGGAGGGTGTCTAGAATATCCTCATGGCCTTTTTGGCGACAAAGTGTACCACGCCCTTGAGCAGTGTTTCCCAAACTGTGATCCGCGTACCCCCAGGGGTCCGTGACACATTCCGAGGGGGTCCGCAGGACTTGAGTGCCTAACGTAAGAGGTGTGAATGTACTTGGCGCCTGGGTGGCAAGACTGCAATACAGTCTGGCCCCCAGGCTCACAGCACATGAGGTGTGAATGTTGCTGGCGCAGGGGTGGCAAGACTGCAATGAAATCTGGCCAATCACCCTTAGGCTGTAGGTGCAAGCTGAAGGGTGATTGCCCTTATATTGAGTTATTCACTTCTGCCCATCACCCGACGCCGAGATTGAAGAGCATTGGAGGCTGGAGCACGTCGAATGGGCAAGAGGGCTCTTCTGGAACTGCATGTAAGTGTTTAATTTGTGTGTGCGTGGTTGTCCCTCGTTTTTTGTGCCTTTCTGCCCCATTGTTCCACTCGTTTTTTGTGCCTTTCTGCCCTATTCCACTCGTTTTTGTGCCCTTCTGCCCTCTGTGCCACTCCTTTTTCCCTCATTTTTTGTGCCCTTCTGTCCTATGGTCCGCTCGTTTTTTGGTGCCCTCCTGCCCTCTGTCGTGCCCTCCTGCCCTCTCACACGTTTTTCCCTCGTTATTTGTGCCTTTCTGCCCTCTGTGCCACTTTTTTTGTGCCCCCGCCCCCCTGACTGCCCACTCGCTGCCCCTTATCACGATAACTATAACTTATTATAGTTATCGTTGGATTGTAGTTGTTGCACTTTTGCATATTTTTCAATATAAAATAAAAGCTTTAGTAATGCAAGTATTTGTTTTGTGTGTACTTGTTTATGTATTTTTCGCAAATTACTGTTTTAATTTTTTTTAATTGAAATTGTACAAATTGCTTGGGGGTCCCCGGCTTCCAGTAGTGATTCAGTGGAGGTCCTCAGGAGTCAAAAGTATGGGACCCACTGCTCTAGAGCGTTTCAATGACTCATGGGCTACGGCCAATGCCTTGGGCCTCTCCAGCTGCACTGCGCAGTCTGCTTTTCGCCTCTTTCTTGGCCACGGAAGGGTTGCCCACTGTCCCGTCCAGCGCCACAGGCCACAGCATGTGTCCCAACCTTGGAGCTGCCGGGGACGTGGGAACCACTGCCGTGGTTCAGGGGGCCAGCGGGCAGGCCAGTCAACCAACCCCCCCCCCCCCCCGACCCCCTGCCCCCTTCCCCCTCCCCGCTGCAGCCTCTAAACTTTCAAGCCCATCACACCAGTGGGCGGCTGGATGCGCCATCACCTCTCCCACTTGCTCACCATCAAATCGGACATGTGGGTTTTGCAGATAGTCCGAAGGGGCTTCTCCCTCACCTTCGAGGCTACCCCTCCTGCCATGCCACCTAAATACCACCCCATGTTGGAGGATCACCTGGGCCTGCTCTACTAGGAAGTTACAGCTCTCTTGGCCAAGGGAGCCATTGAGCGCGTTCCTGTCCCAGAAGTAGGTTGTGGTTGTTACTCCCACTACTTTCTGGTACCAAAGAAGGACAAGGGCCTGCGTCCTATCTTGGATCTCAGAAACATTAACCACTTCCTCTGGAAGGAAGTTAAAGATGTTTACCCTCGCTCAGGTCTCGTCTGCCCTCGACCCAGAAGATTGGATGGTATCGTTGGAATTGCAGGCCGCTTATTTTCACATCCATGCCCTGCCAGCCCACCGGCGTTACCTGCGGCTCACGGTAGGCCACGGGCACTTTCAGTTTACTGTGCTCCCCTTTTGCCTTGCCAGCGCCCCTCTGGTGTTCACGAAAGTGATGGTCGCAGCTCATCAGCGCAGATCGGGGGTTTCAGTCTTCGCCTATCTCTACGACTGGCTATTGAAGGCAGTCTCGCCCCAGACAGTCGTCTCCCACCTCCAGGCTACGGCTGACCTCCTACATTCGCTGGGGTTCTCCATCAATGTGGCGAAGTCACACCGGACACCCTCTCAGAAGTTCCTTCATCGGAGCGGCTCTGGACACTGTGCGGGTACGGGTCTAACCCTTTGAACAGCGAGTCTGGGATATTCGGGCAATGATTCAGTTTTTTAACCTCTATCACGGGTTTCGGTCAGGGTGACCCTGAGGCTGCTGGGCCTCATGGCCTCCTGCATCCTGATGATCAATCATGCCAGGTGGCATATGCGGGCTCTGCAGTAGGACCTGAAGTTCCAGTGGGCGCAGCATCAGGGCAATCTGTCCGATTGCGCCCAGATCTCGGAGGGCACTGCACGACAATTGAAGTGGTGGCTCACAAACCAGGATTGGGTCAACTGAAGATCCCTCTCCCTTTTCCAACCAGAGCACACAGTTGTGACGGCTGCATCCCTTCTGGAATGGGGCGGCCACATGGGAGAGGCGGAGATCAGAAGCCTATGAAGCCTGGACTCCGCCAGAGACCAGATCAACCTTCTGGAGCTCCGGGCGATCCATCTTGCGCTCAAGGCATATCTTCCCTCAGTCCGGGGAAGAGTAGTGCAGGTGTTCACGGACAACACCACTGCCATGTGGTACTGCAACAAACATGGCGGTGTGGGGTCGTGGACCCTATGTCAAGAGGCTCTCAGTCTCTGGACATGGCTGGAACATCAGGGCATTTCCCTGGACGCTCAACACCTGGCGGGGTCTCTGAAAGTCAGGGTGGACAAACTGCGCCGCAGGTGCTTGATGGCTCATGAATGGCGTCTTCACTCTGAGGTGGTGCAAGGTCTCTTTCGACAGTGGGGAGAGCATTGGTTAGATCTTTTTGCCACCGAAGAAAATGAGCAATGTCAGCAATTCTGCGCGTTGGAATTTCCAAGGCTGCACTTGCTAGGCGAGTGGAGTTGCAGTCATTTGTACGCCTTTCCGCCTGTACCTCTTTTGCCCAGAGTGCTGAAGAAAACCAGGCGCTGTCGGGCCCAAGTCATTCTTGTGGCTCTGGATTGGGCACGAAGAGTCTGGCATCCCGAGCTGCTAAACATGGCTATCGATCTTCCTCTTCAAGGGGATCTTGTGTCGAAGCAACAGGGGACGGTCCTCCACCGAACCTGTCCAGCCTCCACCTCCTTGCTTGGAGATTGAGCGGTGGCAGTTGAAGTCTTTTGACCTGCATCCCGAAGTTTGTGATGTAATCTTGGCAGCCAAGCGTCCCTCCACTAAGACTGTATACGCCTGCTGGTGGAACAATTTTGTGGCATGGTGCATAGCAAAGGCTGTGGATCCCCTCTCTGCCCCGCTTTCCGAGGTTCTCTTGTTCCCCTTTTCTTTGGGCCCAGCAGGGTTCTGCTCAGGACACTATCAAGGGCTATCTCTCGGCCATCTCTGCCTTCCTTCGGCTTCCAGATCAGCCTTCTCTTTTCAAGTCCATGGTTGTTAATCCTTTCTTGAAAGGCATAACTCCTCTCTTTCCTACTATTCACTTTATGCCTCAGTGGGACTTGAATCTTGTCTTAACCTATTTAATGTGCGCTCCCTTTGAGGCGCTTCACAATTGTCCTTTGAGACTTCTGACGCCTAAACTGCATTCCTGGTAGCCATCACATCTGCCAGAACAGTGATTGAGCTCCAGGCTCTTTCATCCAAGCCTCCCTTCCGGTCAGTCCATCCGGACAAGGTAGTTCTCAGGACTCGTCCACCTTTCCTGCCTGTCACTGCCTTTCACATCGGGCAGACCATCACTTTACCAACCTTCTTTCCGCATCCTTCGAAAGAGGAAGAAAGGCTCCACCGTCTGGACCGAAAATGTGCCTTTTCCTTTTATCTGGATCGCACCAAGCAGTTCCGGGTGTATGACCAGCTCTGTTGGCTACGTGGGTGCAAAGAAAGGTCGGGCCCTACACAAGCGGACTACTTCCTGATTGGTCATTTTGTGTATCAAAGTGTGCTATTTTTTGACGAAGGAGCCTTCAGTGGGGCTGGGTGCCCATTCCACCAGGGCGTCTGGAGCAACTACTGCTTTGGGCCAAGGCGTTCCACTGAATGACATCTGTCAGGCAACTATGTGGGCTTTGTTGCACACATTTACGAAACACTACTGCCTTGACAGTCCAGTCCCGAGAGACCGCTTCTTCAGCCGTTCTGTTCTCCAGGTCCTTTCAGGTGTGATATTGGTTTGCAGTACTACCCCCCCCCCCGGGGTTGGTACTGCTGGAGTATCTATTCTAAGGTAAGGAATCTATGACTAACATGTTTCTTTCAGATGAACAAGTTACAAGTTCGGTAACAATATATCTGTAAGAAAAATAGGTTAGTTATAGATTCATACTGCCCCACCAATTCCCCCTGGCAGGATATTATTATTCTTTTTTTACTTTTCCTCCTGCAAAAGAAACATTTTCGGTGTATTTGTCATCTTATGAAGGTGTCTTCCTGGGCCTGACCTTTTTCTGAGGCCATCTAATGAGGTGGCTGTCTGAATCATTAAGGGTCTTAGAGGAACATGTCAATCCATTTTGCAGTGCCTTGGGTAGGGCTATGGTTAAATACAACATGTTATCTTTGTTGGGCTCCTTTTTCATAAAGCATCTTCTCACAGAAGCCACAGGGTATTAAAAGAGCCTTTTTAGATTAATCTTATGTTGTGAAGGAGTGCTTCACTGGTTCAAGCTTCAAATGCACTCTACTCCAATGAGAAGGCACCCAGAAGGATGAAGTAATCAAGGGGAAAAAAACAATTTATTTTTGTAAAGACTGTAAAAATGTGAAGAAATTAAGCTGGTTTTGAAGTATTCACTTTTTGCAATTGACTTGCCTTAGAAATCTTTATGATTGTGTTTTTCTGGGCGGTATAGAGTTCGATTCACTGTTACCTCATGACCAGTAGTTTGGGTTGATTCCAATGAGGTGATTGTGCTACGATAGGTACACTGTTTGAGCTTCTATTGCTGTTGCAAAGGTACAGTGGAAGTCTTAACTCTGTGCAAAGGAAGGATTCCATCATGTGAATCTATAAAAGATGCCAATGTTGGAGAACTGCTTTTGCAGGTATGTAACTTATTGTGTCTGCACTATTGACTTGTTCAGTAGACTTGATTGGGGGCATAACCTGCTACAAAGGTATGGCGCCTAACTAGTTTAGAGCTAAGAAAAGCACAAACTAAAGGTATCTTTCTGCATGAGTGTAATTTTTCATAAGGGATATTAAATTCTAACTCTAACCACATGGACGATAAAGGAGATGATGTGAACAATGAAAGTGGCCCAGATGTAAAATTTTGCACTAAAACATTCTGAATGAAGTACATTGCTTGTCTTCTCTGGGTTCTCTAGCATTTTTCTAAATGTTTAATTTTTCAAAGATTGCAAAACCTTGATTTCGCACTGCTAATGGCTAAATATAAAAATTATCTTTGCACAGATTTTCTGCCTCCATGGTGGCCTTTCTCCTTCAATTGATACTCTTGATCACATTCGAGCATTAGATCGTCTGCAAGAAGTTCCTCATGAGGTATGTTTTTTGTGGTTTATGCATTGCTCCACAATGTCTTATGTTAGGCCTTTCAAGATCTTTCTTCAAGGAGCATAGTAAATTGTATGGTGGGGGAACAGCACACGAGGGGTAGAGCAACAGCGGTGGCCGATGGGGAGCACAATGCTGTAAACACAAAGCATAGAGTTTTGGCACATTACTCGAGGGAGAGCGCAACATGGGAGTGTGGGAAATGTGAACCAGGCAGTGAGCTACTCTGAGCGATGGGGCAGGTATTTATTTGAGGGGGGAACAAGCACATGAGTAAGAGATGGAAAACACATGCACTTTCATGTTTCCTTTAAAAGAGCAGTGCAAGTATACAAGTCAGTCAGTTAAATGGATGCTAAAGAGGCTGTACTCCAGTAGAGGGACAAATTCCAGAAGATGACCAACCTTGGAATAAGAAACCACCAAATAAAACTGACAAAGCCAACCACTAGCAAGCCCACTGTTAATTCCCAAGAGGTCTTTTGAAATCAGACCGCTTGCACTTTCTGGTAGATGAGATCTATCAATCATTCATGTTGTACTAGTAGAGTGCAGCTTATCATTCTAGAGGGTATTCATGGGCTGTGCTGCAGTTATAAGTAGAAAAGCCCGGTTTTGAGTATTTCTGAAGTTGGTCAGTAACGGTGCAGAGGTGAAGTGAGAGGGTGTTCCAGGCTTTGGTGGGAGTAGTGTCCTCTGGAGTGGTGGATGTGTGTTATCTGTGCGAAGGTGAGCAGAGATTCCTGGTAGGGTAGTGGAAATGCAGGCTGCAGTTCAAGTAAACATTTCTTCTGATGGATACATCTGCCTTGTGAATATCCCCCTGCGTCAGCAAAATTCGGAAATTCTTTTGTAGCTCTTCACGCTGACGTGAACAACATCACAGAAGCACGGCATCGCGCGCGGCTCCGCTGACGTCACTGACTCAATAATCGGACTCCGTCGGCGTGATGACATCAGTTCCCATTTTTTCCGCGTCGTTGACGCCAACGGTTTTTCTAGGGATCCTCAGTAGCTCGTGGATAACATTGTTACTGTTGATTGTTTCTATGGTTTCTTGTTTCTTTGTTTCCTGTCGATGTCTTCGAAGAAAACCGGGTTCAAGCCGTGCGGAGAGTGCGGGAAGATGTCCATAACTGATCCGCATGAAGACTGCGTATGGTATCTTTCTTCTGACCATGATGTCCAAGGGTGTCTATGCTGTAAGAAGATGAACCTCAAGTTGCTGTGGAAAAGCGAGGCGAAGCTTCTTGTGGCGAAGATGAAAGGCAAGAAAGATGGGAAGAGTTCGAGGTCACGTTCGAGATCGGCTTCGAGGTAGTCTTAGGGGCATGCTTCTCAATCCAAGAAGAAGCATAAGAAGAGGAAGCACAGATCTCGGCGTCTTTCCGAGCGAGTCGGATCCTAAGTCTAAGTCTCCAGGTCGTCGACATCGGAAGGATTATGTGTCTCCTTCACCTGTTGTACTGGATCCGGAAGGTGAGCCCTCGCCTCTGGAGTCACCGAGCATTCTCCGGCTCTGAAATCGAATCCTTCTCCGGCGCTGACACTCTCCACCTCGAGGAGGAAGAGCTCCATTGCCAGAAGGTTCTGCGACTCCGGAGCATCAGCCAGAAGGTCTGGCTGAAACAGTTTCTGCACCTCGACAGGAGCAGCCTGTGGGTCAATACCCTCCATTTCCACCCTCGGAACAGGACCCTATGCATTATTTGAATGCAATGTATGGTGTCTTCTCGAGAGCCATGTACCTCTCTGGAGCAGCGGCTGGTACCATGGGTCCGTTGGCCTTTAATTTGGGTGTCCCTCAGGCATATGCGCTGTTTATGCCGACTCCGGCTTGGCATTTTCCGGCGCAGAGGTAATCGATGCTGGTTCCTTCTTCACCGGCTCCGGTCCGACCTCGTATGCTCCAAACTGATCCACCGGCTCAGAGCTCGACGCTGGCGCCGGCTCTGTCTGAGTCGATTGTGGCTCCGTTGATGCCGACCCTGAAGATGCGGTCTAGGTGGGAGGCTCAAAGGCTTTTGGAGGAGCAGAAATATAAAGGGGTGGAAGGAGGAGAGCTGCAAGACTCCGATGACTTCTTTGACCTTAAGGAAGCCAGCGGTTTGGAATTATCTCCAGAGTGGGAGCTTTCCTCAGCTCCTTACGTCCCTTCGAAGGATATAGCAGCATATCACATGGTTATTAGAAAGGTAGCTGAACTTTTGGATTTGAATCTGCCCACTGTGGAGTTTAAGTCTAACGTTTTGACCGAGGTACTCCATTCTCCCTCTTCAATGGTGGAACCGATGCGGCCTTTTAATGAAGCTATTACAGAGCCTGTCCTAGAAGTGTGGAAAAAGCCCTTTTCATCGCCTGCTGTATCAAGGGCTGTTTCAAGAGATATAGGGTGGCTCCTGGAGATCCTGACTTCCTCTCAACACATCTGTCTCCAGAGACTTTAGTTATTCAGGCAGCCTGTTCCAAGACATCAACTGGAGCTTTTCCACAGGTACCTGGTGACAAGGAGTCTAAGAAGCTGGACCAATCCGCTAAGAAGGTATTCTCTTCGGCTAGCATGGCTCTCAAGTCCACAAATGCCAAGTGCCTTTTAGGACGCTATATACACGCTTTGATGGACTCTGCAAAACAGTTGGTACCAAAGATACTGGAGGAGGACAGGCAGAACTTCAGTGAGGTTCTTGCGGATACTCGGGCTGCTGCTCGCCAGGTGATCCAGAGTGGTTTGGATACGGCTGACTCTGTGGCCAGGGTCATAGGATCATCTGTTGCCTCCAGGAGGGCTGCTTGGTTGAAGTCTTCTGAATTTTCTCCTTGCTACTTTAATAGACTTTATTTATTTTCAAAGTTTTTAGGAGCGGGAACAAGATCCTTACGGATATCAGAGCGCTTTACAGAGTGGGATAAAAAAAATGAGTAAACAAAACATTTGAGAAAAGAAGTGCAAATGGTTACAAAAGAAAACAAGGTAAGGTAGCAACGGTGCATAGGAGGTCAATATCCATAGTCCCTGGAGGAAGAGTACTGATTTTCGAGATTATAATAGTCAAAGTTCAAGTACATTTGGCTAAGAGGAGAGCTTTTACTACTTTTTTGAAGAATGCCGTGGATGAGATGTCTGATTTCTGGGGGGGAGGGCATTCCATATCCTGGGCGCCATTCCTGAGAAGGAGCATTTATAAGTTTTTTTTCTTTTTTTTTTTTTAAATCTCCGAGGTTTCAAAAGAAGATTGTCTGCGCTTCTTGTCGCTCTTGAGCCACCCGAGATTGTCAGTTTCTGAGCAAGATAGCTGGGGGAATTGTGGTGTATAGCTTTGTGGGTCATGCAGGCGATTTGCAGGTGTATTCTGGCTTCGTAGGGCAGCCAGTTCAAAGCTTTTAGATCCGGAGAGATGTGTGAGCGTTTTTTCGAGCCTGTGATAAGTCTAGCTGCAGCATTAATAGAGGCTTTTAATGGTGCGATTGTCGATAAGGGGAGACCACAGAGGGCAACACTTCCATATTCCACTCTAGGGATGACTAAGGCTTGGACTGCAGTTCTGAAGTCATTGGGAGGAAGGAAATGTTTCAACTTACGCAATGTGTTGATATGGAAATTAGCTCCCTTCGTTGCATTGCTGATGTGATGATGCATGTTGAGATTGCTGTTGAGGGTTATGCCTAAAGATTTCGCTGAGTCCACAATAGTAGGTTGAACGTTGAGAGCAGTGAGATGATTAAGCCAGGCCTGAGTGATGTGGACTTTGGTGGGAGGTGCTATTAGGAGGAATTCCGTTTTTAGCGTGTTAAGTTTGAGGTGATTCTCTGCTAGCCAGGTCTGTGTGTTCCTAAGCGTTGGGTTGAGTATTTTGATGTCATCGAGGGTGTGTATTTTGAGGTAGAGCTGGGTGTCATCTGCGTACATGTGGAATAGAACATTAGATGTTTGGAGAAGTGCGGTAAGTGGTTCCATGACTAGATTAAACAGATTAGGGGGGAGGGAGGATCCTTGAGGGACACCAAGTGTTACTGGAACTGAAGTGGACATAGTATTGTTAATCTTGAATTTTTGGGTCCTGTTGTGCAGAAAGGAGGTGAACCACTTGAGAACTGTCCCTGAAATACCCATTCTGAGATTCAGCAGATCAAGTAAGTTCTCATGTTTGACCGTATCAAAGGCTGAAGAGAGATCGAGTAGTATGAGGAGGCAAGAACCATTCTGATCAAGAATTTGAAGCGCATCATCAATAATGAGGGTCATGGCTGATTCAGTACTGTGGCCTGCTCGGAAACCTGATTGTATGGGTTGAGGAGGTGAAAGTGCTCGATGTGTTTAGTCAGTTGAATGTGTACACATTTTTCTAGGAGTTTGGCCAGGGTAGGGATGTTTGTGATAGGGCGATAGATGTTCAGCTCGGAGGGGTCCGCTGTGGGTTTCTTTAATATGGGCGAGACCTGTCCCACTTTGAGGGAGTCCGGGATGCATCCTTGAAGTGAACTATTAATGATTTTGGTCCACAGGGGGAGAAGTAGTGGGATAAAGTCACGTTCGAGGCATGTGGGCTGCTGAATTCATATCTGTGCATAGATCGCCGCGATCGCCGCCTAGTGTTGGGTCTGGATGATTGCACATTGTTGTCCTGGAAGAGTCTTCGAAGTATCACGAGATAGGTGGCTCCTCCCTTGGACTACAGTGCGCATGGGCATCCTCTCCATTCTTAGGTTGTTTTTTTCTGCCATTGGGTTCGGATGTACTTTCCTTTACTCGAAGTTCAGAATCAAACAGTTATTCTAAAAAGGCCAAAAGGCCTTAGAGTTTGTCGGTATTGTTTCGATCGGTGCAAACAAATTTTATTTAGAGTTATCCAGCTTCGGATGTCGAATCGGGCCGCGGGGCCTTCTCGACGCCATGTGGACCGGTCGTCGATGGAACAGACTCCTTTCAAAAGATGCCCTCAATGTAACGCTAAATTCCCACATACATACAAACAACCTGTATTTAACAGATGCCTATCCCCAGATCATAACGAAGACGACTGCCAAGCCTGTGCCCAGTTTCGATCCAAAAAGACTATCCGGAATCGAAGGGCCACTAGATTAATAATGCAGCAATCGGCGCCGGAGCCAGAAAATATCTTCGACGAGGAAGAACTTGTCGAAGCCGAAGAGTCGGAGGGACAGTCCGATCAAGACTCCGAGCAAGAATCAAATTACTATGTCGACGACGAAGAAGACCTCGTCGAGGTAGGAGACGACTATCAAGGGATTGGAGCAGTCGAGGACGACTCCAGTGACGAAACGGGGCGAACCATGAGTACACCGCCCCACAAACACATTAAGTCGGTTCCAAAGGCTCAGGTCGCGGCATCGCCGGAAGGTCTTAGCCAAGATCTCGATACCGATTCTATACCCCCACACTCCAGCTCGGCTAAGAATATTCAAAAAGAGCCATCTCATAAACAGTATCAAAAACTGGTGGTATCGAAACCAAAAACAGTGGAACCGAAAACAAAACCAAAACTGATAGACAATACAGTCTTCGGACCGAACTACGTCAACACATGGGAGTCGAAAAAAAAGATCGCCATGCCGAAAGCCAACGTACCTATACAAACTCCGAAACCGAAGGCCGTCGCCCCGATAAAATCGGCTCCGACCGCCAATAAAACAAAAGGGGTTCTTCAAGAAGGCCTTGATCCCAAAAGGGTTGTCGAACCGAAACAAAGTCGACAAGCCAAAAGTGGTTCCGTCGAAGCCGATCGAGCCGAAGCCAATCAATCCAAAGAGGGGCATCGAGCCGAAAACTCAAGGCATCGTTCCGAAACGACAGCTTCTGAAGGCGCCTCAAGTTGTAAAGGGTCGATCGAGCCGACTACAAACGTCGAACCGATCAAAACATCGGCTCCGAAGACACAAACACAGCCAAAAAACACGGTTGGAATACCGAAGGCACTCGGACCGATTAAATTTGGACTTCCAACTCCCCTTGACAAAACGCCAAAGACTCTTGTAACGTCAAAACTGGTCGACCCAAAAAGCAGTGTCGGACCGAAACAGTTAAAAACAAAGGTGTCGGTGCAAAAGTCAAGAACTGCTGAGGAGGAGATCTTATACCCAGACCCCTCAGCAGAAGAACAGTCAAAACTCTATTTTGACCCGAATACTGGCAAAGTTACTCTCTACAAAAGGAAAGTCAGACCAGTATCCAGTAGACTCCTATACTATCCCACTTAAAAAGAAAAGGGACTGTGCTACTTCCCCTATTCTATTTGAGCCGATCCATCCAGCTATGCCTAATCCATACACATTCACCCACACACTCAGACGAAGAGGTGGTTAATGAAGATAATGAGGAGTACATTTACCCAGTAAACTCTGACCCAGACACAACCATGGGGGGAATCAGTGGACCCTTATAGCCCTACACCCATTCCAGATACACCCGCATACCCTGCTAAGCCTTCCCCTACAGAGGATACAGCTGCATTTTAATGCTTTGATAGATAGAGCAGCCCTCCATCACAATGTAGAAATGCATGCAGACCCCGTTGAGGAAGATTTCCTTTTTGACACTTTGCAACATCAGAAAGGTCTGTAAAAACATTAACTATGTTGAAAGGGGTACTTAAACATGCAGGAGACATTTTTAGGGAAACAACTAGGGCAAGGGTAATTAACCCCAGAATAGAGAGGAAATACAGGCCAGCACCATTAGACCCCACATATATTAAGGGGCAACTGCCTCTAGATTCATTGGTTGTATCCAATGCACGTAAACGTGCAAACCTCTGAAACAGGAGAAGCTCCTCCTCCAGACAGTCAAAAATTATTGAGGCTTCAGGCAAAAGGGTAGCTGCACAAGCAGCAAACACATGGCGTATTGCAAATAGGCAGGCCCTGCTAGCTAGGTCCGACAGGGCACATTATGACACCTTAAACACTCCTCCAGCATTTGCCAGAACCTTACAAGGAACAAGCTGAGGAACTAGTACAGGAGGGAAAGTTAATAACCAATGCCTCCATTAAATGTGCCTTGGACGTTGCAGACACAGCTGCCAGGTCAATTAACACCAGTGTTATGCTAAGAAGACATGCATGGCTTCGCATCTCAGGTTAAAAAAAATGAAGTTCAGTTCACTATATTAAATGAGCCAGTGAATCCTGATTTCTTATTTGGTCCAGCTGTTGACAACATTCTGGACAAAATGAAGAAAGCTACTGAGACTGCTAAGTCGATGGGAGCCCTGCAGTCCCAACATAGGAGCTCTTTTCGTCGTTCCAATTACATAGGAGCTGCAAAAGTTAGCTTATCACAGCAGAGCTCAAACTACAAAGGAAACACGCAAACCACCTACAACAAAAACAATAGGAGTGGATACCGAGGCAATAGCAACAAGGGAAGAGGAGTTAATACCTCCAGATCCTCTACCAACACCAAGCAGTGACTTCTTGTCGCTACCCCCTAGACCACATAACACCGGTCGGGGGACGTCTACAGCAGTTCCTACCTGTCTGGCAAAACATCACCACAGACAGGTGGGTATTACACATTATCCAAAATGGCTACTGCCTAGAGCTCATCTCCACACCACCCAACATACCACCCGTACACCGTCCTATGTCCACAGAACACCTCAACCTATTGCAGCAAGAGGTTATCAGTATGCTGCAAAAAGGGGTCGTAGAACCAGTACCGCTAAAACATCAGGGTACAGGGGTATACTCACTATACTTCCTAATCCCCAAAAAGGACGGGTCTCTCAGACCAATATTGGACATCAGGCCCCTAAATCAATACATTCGATCAGAGCATTTCCATATGCTCACTCTACAACAAGTCTTACCACTGCTGCAGCAAGGAGACTTCCTCTCAACTTTAGACCTCAAAGATGCATACTTCCATATACCAATGCACCCTGCTCAAAGGAAGTATCTCAGATTCATAATACAAAGTCAACACTACCATTTCAAAGTCCTTCCTTTTGGTGTGACAACAGCCCCACGGGTGTTCACCAAATGCCTAGCGACAGTAGCTGCACATCTAAGAAGGCAGCATATTCATGTCTACCCGTACCTGGACAACTGGCTAATACAAGCAAAGTAAGCCCAGCAATGTGCCAGCCACATGTCTCGCACCATTCATCTCCTACACAGTCTAGGCTTCTCGCTGAACGACTCAATCTCACCTACAGCCGTCCCATGTACAACAGTACCTGGGAGCAACAATAGATACTCTAGCAGCAAAAGAATACCCAAGTACAGCAAGGATCAACAGTATGCAACTGCTCATCCAAAAGTTCAAGCCGCAACACTCGTTCTCTGCCAGAGTGTTTATGCAACTCATAGGCATGATGGCTTTGTGCATATTTATAGTCCCTCACGCACGACTGCACATGTGTCCGCTCCAACAATGCCTAGCACATCAGTAGAACCAGGCTCAAGGACAATTGAAAGACCTAGTGTTGGTCACCAGTCGTGCATACAACTCTCTGCATTGGTGGAATCCACAAAACCTTTGCAAAGGTCGACTGTTCCAAGAGGCTGTACCACAGATATTCATGACAGCGGACGTATCCCTGTTAGGATGGGGAGCCCATGTCCTTCAGTACACAGTGCAAGGCCAATGGACAACACAACAAAAGAAAATGCACATCAACTTACTAGAACTGATGGCAGTTTTTCTGGCACTGAAAGCATTCAAAATACATTTGTGCAAAGCATGTGGAAGTGGGCCATTCAAAGAAACATTTTTCTCATGGCGAAACACCTCCCAGGCAAGGACAATCAAATAGCGGATCTGCTCAGCAGACACAGCCATCAAATGCACGAGTGGAAGATTCATCCCAAAGTGCTACAACCATACTTCCAACAATGGGGACAACCAGACATAGACCTGTTCGCCACAAAGGAAAACACAAAATGCCAGTACTTTGCCGCCAGGTTCCCGCATCCGCAGTCGCAGGGCAATGCGATATGGATGAACTGGTCAGGCACATTTGCGTACACTTTTCCCCCAGCACCACTAATATACCGCTGGTGGCACGCAAACTACGCCAGCATCCAATGGCACTAATCCTGGTTGCTACTTCATGGGCGAGGCAACCGTGGTACACAACATATCTAGAACTCTCCATGGTGCCTCATCAAAAACTGCATCTAACACCCGCTCTTCTAACGCAGAGCCATGGAGACATATACAGCACCCAGATCCGCAACAGCTGAACCTTGCGATCTGGCTCCTGAAGTCCTAGAGTTTGGGTACCTAAAATTACCTCCAGACTGTGTGAATATTATCAGAGAGGCAAGAAAACCTGCTACCAGAGCCTGTTACGCGTCAAAGTGGAAGCGTTTTGTCATTTATTGTAATAATAATGACATAAACCCATTAGGTGCTTCTACACAAAACATCATTTGCTATCTTTTGCACTTACATCGTTGCAATTTAGCTTATTCATCTATATGAATACACTTAGCTGCCATAGCAGCTTATCTTCAAAACAGACAGCATCTTTCGCTATTATGAAGATGATGAAGAAAACGTCGGATGAAACCATCGTCGAGGTAAGGGACGACGCATCAGCCATCGGAGCCGTCTATGACGATTTGAGCGATGAACCATGCCCGACAATGACTACGGGGCCCGGAACAGACACTGAAAGACTTCCAAGGGCTCAGGTCGAGGCATCGCCAGAAGGCCTTAGCCAAGATCATGACGAACATTCTATAGCCCCGCGTCTCAGCCCGGCTAAGAATATATCACATGAGCCATCGGTCGAACATTACCAGTCACTGGTTAAATCTAAACCGAAAGCCATGGAGTCGAAAACGAAACTGCTGGAGACAGTCTTCGGATCGAAGAGTTCGAAACCATCTGATTCGACGAAGAAGAAAAGTTTTGACGACCCTGCGGGGTCACAAATAAGGGGTGTCGAACCTAAGATCGGTACGCTGAAGTCCATGACTAAAGTCAAGCAGGTCGAACCGACCAGGTCGACGTCGACTGACAGCGACACACATAAGGGACTAGAGCCTCGGAAGGTTCTCGATCCGAAGCAACGAGTCGACAGGCCACAGTTCGTCAAAGGCCTCGAGCCGAAGTCCAAGAGCGGCTCAAAGGAGCACGTCCAGGCAGAAGAGCACGCCTCCAACGCAACAGGAGCCTAAGTGGATGCAAGGCCAAAAACATATTGGCGAAAAGACAAAGTCGGTCGGACCAATAACGACGCCGGCCCCAAAGAAGGTCAGTCTGTCTACAAAAACTATGCCACTGATAAAATTCGGACTGCCCCCGACTACACAGCCTAAGGCGTTCGATCCGAAAACTGGGATCGAAACGTCCAAGAAGGTGTCGATGGGGAAAAGGAGTCATTCTCTAGAAGAGGACATTTTGTACCAAGAGCCCTCCTATGATGATCAGTCGAAGCTACATATCGACTCCGACTCTGGCAGATTTACTATTTATCAGAGGAAGATCAGGTCAGAAAATCCTCTTGAAACATTTAAAATTCCACTCAAAAAGAAAAGGGATTCTTCCACATCACCTGACCTTTTTGAGACTGTAAGGTACCATGACCAGGACACTGCTGCATACTCACCCACACGCACTAATGAGGATATGGAGTATAGCTACAATGAAGAATTTAATTACCCTGTGGACACAGATCAGGAGGACCAGACTCCAGCCTGGACAGACCCTGTTGACCCGGGGGAGTCAGACTATTTCTGACACTCCTTCTTATCCTGTCAAGACTTCGCCAACAGAGGATACAGCTGCGTTTAATGCATTAATAGAAAGGGCAGCACACAATCATGATGTGGAAATGCATGCTCACCCAATTGAAGAGGACTTCCTATTGACACTTTCTCCACTTCAGAGAAATCAATCAAGACATTGCCAATGTTGAAAGGTGTCCTTAAACACGCAGGAGACATTTTCAAGGAAACCACAAGAGCAAGGGTTGTTAACCCCAGAATCGAAAGAAAATACAGACCGGCACCTGTGGACCCTACATATATTAAGGGACAGCTGCCATTGGACTCTTTGGGGGTATCAAATGCTCATAAGCATGCCAACTCGCAAACCACTGGTGATGCTCCTCCTCCAGACAAGGAGTCTAAGATATTAGAAGCTTCTGGAAAAAGGGTGGCTGCTCAAGCAGCTAATACATGGAGAATTTCTAATACACAAGCCCTATTAGCCAGATACGATAGGGCTCATTATGACACACTAGAGCAACTGCTACAACGTTTGCCTGATGTCTACAAGGAGGGAGGAGAAACACTGATACAAGAGGGAAAACTCCTATCTAACGCATCCATTAAATGTGCGCTAGACGCAGCAGACACCGCAGCCAGGGCCTTTAATACAAGTGTCATGCTCAGGAGACCTGCTTAGTTACGCATCTCTGGGTTCAAACCTGAGATTCAAACCACATTATTAAATCAACCCGTGAACTCTGATTATTTATTTGGTCCTGATGTCGACACAATATTAGAAAAGATTAAAAAGGACACAGACAGCCAAGTCTATGGGTGCCTTGCAGTCACAATACAGAGGAGGCTCCTTTTGTCGCTCCGGTAACAGAGGAGCTACAAGAGGCCAAGCATCTCAGCAAACTCCATACAATAAAGGGAGCACGCAAACCACCTATAATAAAAACAATAGAGGTGGATACCGTGGCAACAGCAACAAAGGCAGAGGACGAGGGAATAACAACACCAGATCCTCCGCCAATACTAAACAGTGACGTCTTGTCACTGCCCCCAGACCATGTAACACCGGTCGGGGGACGATTACAGCAGTTCCTGCCAGTCTGGGAAAGCATTACCACAGACAGGTGGGTAAGACAACTTATCCAGTACGGCTATTGTCTAGTGCTAACCTCCACTCCACCCAACATACCCCCAAGACACCGTCCTATGTCCGCAGAGCACGTACACTTATTGCAGCAAGAGGTCATCCGCATGCTGCAAAAAGAGGCCATAGAACTCGTACCTATAGAACAGGGTACAGGGGTATACTCGCTGTACTTATTAATTCCCAAAAAGGACGGGTCTCTCAGGCCAATACTGGACCTCAGGCCAATATTGGACCTCAGGCCCCTAAACCAATACATCTTGTCAGAACATTTTCACATGCTCACTTACAGCAGGTTCTACCATTACTCTGTCAGGGAGATTTCCTCGCAACACTAGACCTAAAAGACTCATATTTCCACATACCGATACAGCCGGCACACAGGAAATATCTCAGGTTTACCATACAGAATCAGCACTACCAGTTCAAGGTCCTACCTTTCGGTGTGACAACAGCCCCCAGGGTGTTTACCAAGTGCCTAGCGACAGTAGCTGCGCACCTACGGAGACAGCATATTCACGTCTATCCATATCTGGACGACTAGCTTATCCAAGCAAAGTCAGCCCAGCAATGTGCCAACCACATGTCCCGCACTATTCTCAGCCTCGGATTCTCATTGAACTACCCAAAGTCTCATCTTCAACCCGCCCACGTACGACAGTACCTGGGAGCGACAATAGACACTCTGGCAGCAAAGGCACAGCCAAACTCGGCAAGAATCAACATCATTCAATTACTGATTCAGAAATTTAGACCTCAACACTCGCTCCCAGCACTGGTGTTTATGCAGTTGATAGGCATGATGGCCTCCTGCATCTTCATAGTCCCTCACGCGAGACTACACATGGGTCCGCTTCAGGAGTGCTTAGCACGGCAGTGGAACCAGGCTCAAGGACAATTAAAAGACCTAGTGTTGGTGACCGGTCGCGCATACAACTCTCTGCATTGGTGGAACCCACAAAACCTTTGCAGGGGACGACCGTTCCAAGAGCCTGTACCACAAATAGTGCTTACGACGGACGCATCTCTCCTGGAATGGGGAGCGCATGTCCTCCATTACACAGTGCAGGGACTATGGACGACACAGCAAAAGAAGATGTACATCAACCTGCTGGAACTGATGGCAATCTTTATGGCAATGAAGGCGTTCAAGGTACATCTGTGCAACAAAGTCTTGTTGATACGGACGGACAACATGACTGCCATGTACTACATACAGAAGCAGGGAGGGGACACACTCTCCACAGTTGTCACATCTAGTGCAAAGCATGTGGAAGTGGGCCATTCAGAGAAACCTATTCCTCATGGCGGAACACCTCCCAGGCAGGGACAACCAGATGGCGGATCTGCTCAGCAGACACAGCCACCAGATGCACGAGTGGGAGATACATCCCTCAGTGCTACAACCGTACTTCCAGCAGTGGGGTCACCCAGAGATAGACCTGTTCTCCACAAGGGAAAACGCAAAATGCCAAAGCTTCGCTGCCAGGTTTCAACATCTGTAGTCGCAGGGCAATGCGATATGGATGAACTGGTCACGCAGGTTTGCGTACGCTTTCCCCCCAGCCCCGCTCATACCACCAGTGGCACGCAAACTGCGACAACACTCGATGACACTCATCCTAGTTGCTCCAACGTGGGCGAGGCAACCGTGGCACACCACGTTCCTAGAACTTTCCGTGGTGCCTCATCAAAGGCTGCAACTAACACCCAGTCTTTTAACGCAGAGCCATAGAGACATTCAGCACCCAGATCCTCAGCAGCTGAACCTTGCGATCTGGCTCCTGAAGTCATAGGTTGGTTACCTAAACTTGCCTCCTGACTGTAGTATCAAGGAGGCAAGAAGACCTACAGCCAGAGCATGCTATGAGGCAAAGTGGAAACGATTTGTCATTTATTGTAACAATAATTACATAAATCCACTAGAGGCATCAACTCAAAACATCATATGTTATCTGTTACATTTCCACAGATGCAATCTAGCCTACAGTTCCATACGTATACATTTAGCTGCAGTGGCAGCTTATCTTCAGAACAGGCAGCACCTTTCACTCTTCAGAGTGCCTGCTATTAAAGCTTTCATGGAGGGACTCGAACAAGTGATTCCTCCAAGACACCCACCTTCACCAGTCTGGAACCTGAACGTGGTTCTAACCAGACTAATGGGACCACCTTTTGAACCTCTACACTCGTGTGAAATACAATTCCTAACGTGGAAAGTGGCTTTTTTTAGTGGTGATTACATCACTTAGAAGAGTTAGTGAGCTGCAAGCCCTAACTATTCAGGAGACATTCATCCAAATTCACGCAAATAGAGTAGTGCTACGTACAAACCCTAAATTTATGCCAAAGGTGGTATCCCAGTTTCACATCAATCAAACAATAGAACTGCCAGTGTTCTTCCCAAATCCAGATTCAGTGGCAGAAAAAGCTCTACATACACTAGACGTTAAGAGAGCTCTCCTGTACTATATAGACAGGACAAAACATTTCAGGAAAACCAAGCAACTGTTTGTTGCCTTTTCACCGCAGCACAAAGGCAACCCCATTTCCAAATCCGGTGTAGCCAGATGGATTGTTAAGTGCATACAGATTTGTTATCTGAAAGCTAAACGCACATTAACAGTTACCCCAAGAGCGCATTCAACACGCAAGTCAGGGGCATCCATGGCTTTCCTAGGAAACATTCCTCTAGAAGAAATATGTAGAGCAGCCACATGGACAACCATACATACATTTACTAAACACTACTGTGTAGATGTACATTCAAAACAGCAAGCTGCTGTAGGACAGGCTGTTCTCAAAACTCTTTTTCAGACTGCTGCAGCTGGCACAGGTAGCCACCGCTAAGGGAGAGACTGCTATACATTCTATGCACAGATATGAATTCAGCAGCCCACATGCCTCGAACGGAATATACTACTTACTAGTATGCATCTGTTCTTGGCATGTAGGGCTGCTGACATTCATATCGCCCGCCCTCCTCCCCGGTGCCTGTCGCAGCTGTAGCACTCGGCATTAATCTCTAGCATGGACATCACTTACTGTATCATACTCCATCTCTGCCACAATGGCGAAAAACAATCTGAGGATGGAAAGGATGCCCATGCGCACTGTAGTCCGGGGGAGGAGCCACGTATCTCGTGATACTTCGAAGACTCTTCCTGGACAAAAATGTGCAATCATCCGGACCCAACACCAGGCGGCGATCTATGCAAAGATATGAATTCAGCAGCCCACCTGCCAAGAACAGATGCATACTGGTAAGTAGCATATTCCTTACTGCCACTGAACAAAACTACTTTGTGTGCCAATATACTCCTTGTGAAAGAGCTTAATGCCATCACTCACAGTGAAGCCAGCCGATAGACAGAGAGAGGGAGAGAATGTTAACAAACTCAAAAGGTTGTTGTTAATGCCAGACCAAATTAGGGGCCCTAATAATAAAGAAAGTCTCAAAAGTGCACCCTTGGTATATGTCCTTGCATTAAGTGCAGCTGTATGGCTTTTGTGAATTTACAAGAATTTATAGAAGTAGGGCAAGAAATGTACTTCTGGAAAATTTGCTCATGCGAAAACCCGAGTGTTTGCAAGGTCATTTTCCCATCAACCACTTCTTTCCCAACTCTGGAAGAAGGTTTACGTCTGCCATTGTCGGGTGTAAATTTCCAACATTTCTCAGAATGGGAAAAGATTACAGAAGAGTAGTTGAAAATCCTTAAAACATGCAAGTTAGTAGATTTGTACAGATTTGCACAGACTTAAAGGTCATTCCAACCCTGGAACTATTGCTTACCACTACCTTCAGTCCCAGTATGTAGATCTGCAGAAACGTGGCAACATAAAGGGATTGCTAGTATTCAAAAACTACTATGGTATGAGCCCTGGCATAATCAGAGAGGCTATATAAGAGCTCTTATATAATAAGATTGCTGCCATAATTTGTCGCCGAACCACATGGCACCAAAGGGACAAGTGGATTTTGTTACAGGACAAGGAGATTTATGAAGCAACTTGCCCCATGGACAAGTAGATATTTTAATAAATTCTACATGCCTGATCTCAGAAGGTCAGGGATACCAGTATTCCCTCATCTGGCCGATTGGCTGATAAAAGCAGAATCTCCAGAGAAGGTGCTCCATCATCTACAAGTCACAACTCAGTTGTTGTACAGATTGGGCTTTTCGATAATTGTGCCCAAATCTCACCTGGTGCCCTCCCAGCGCAACCTGGTCATAGGTGCGGTACTGGATACCACTGTGTGTCGAGCATTCCCTCCTCCGCAAAGGATTCGCGACATACAGGATATGATTCCTTTATTTTACAAAGGAGCGGTCGTTCCAGTCCTGAATGTCCTTCGTCTGCTCGGTCTGATGGCTTCCTGCATTCTGCTGGTCAATCATGCACGCTGGCACATGAGGGCACTCCAGTGGTGCCTCCGCAGGCAGTGGTATCAGCACAACGGAGATCTCAGGGAGTTAATCAGGATCTCCAGAGAAGCTGCGGCGGATCTGTCTTGGTGGAGCATGGAAAGCTATCTGACTCCAGGGAAGCTGTTCCACTTAACTCTATTGGTGGCCACGGTGATAACGGATGCATTCACCCTAGGGTGGGGTGCTCATCTGGGGGATCTGGAGATCCAGGGTCTTTGGTGTCCAGAAGAAAGGTTGCTTCACATTAACCTTCTAGAGTTACGGGCGATACGTTTGGCGCTCAAGGCCTTCCTCCCTTCCCTTCCCTTTGCGTTCAGTCGGTTCAGATCCTGACGGACCACACTACCGCGATGTGGTTTGTCAACAAGCAGGGAGGAGTGGAGTCGCAATGGTCCTGGGTTTAGGACCATCAGATTTGTCTGATGGCAAATCATCTGGCCGGAGTTCTGAACGTACGTGCAGACAGTCTCAGTTGGCAGTTCTCGGCCGACCACAAGTGGAGTCTTCATCCGGAGGTGGTTCGTCACGTCTTTCGGACCGGTTTGCCACTTACGAGAATTCTCACTGCCCGTCGTTGTGCAGTCTCCAGTATCCGATGCAGGGAGCTTTGTTGGACGCGTATCAGTTGAGTTGGGACTTAAAACTCCTTTAGGCGTTTCCTCCCATACCCTTGAATCCTCCGGTTCTGAGGAAGATACGCAAAGACCGGGACCAAGTCATATTGATCGCCCAGGATTGGCCAAGAAGGGTGTGGTATACAGATCTTCTCCACCTCTCCTGGTGCCCTCAGCTCCGTCTCCCTCTCAGTTCAGACCTCCTCTCAGATTGAGGGGCAGGTTCTACACCCCTACCTACAGACCTTACACCTTCATGCCTGGAGATTGAACAGGGCCACCTGAATTCTTTTTCTCTCCCACATGATGTGGTGGATGTCATCTTATCAGCCAGGCGTCATTCCACCAAGTCTATCTACTCTTATAGATGGTCCAAATTTGTCTCTTGGTGTGGGGAGAAATCCATTGACTCTTTAAAAGCTTGATTGTCTGACATTCTTCAGTTTGCCCATTCTTTGGCTCAGCAAGGGTTTGCTGTAGCTACAGTGAAAGGTTATCTATCGGCTTTGCATTTCTCTGTCTGCCGGATCAGCCGTCCTTATTTAAGTCTCCTATTGTCTTAAGGTTTTTAAAGAGCCTTACAAATAAATTGCCTCCTACTCCATTTATTCTGCCACAATGGGACTTGAATCTTGTGCTTTCTTTCTTAATGGGTTCTCCATTTGAGCCTTTGCACATGTGTGCCATGAGGCTTTTATCTTTTAAAACGCTCTTTCTGATTGAGATTACCTCAGCAAGGAGGGTAAGTGAGCTTCAAGCTCTGAGTTCAAAACCCCCATTCCTGACCATTCATGCTGAAAGAATGGTACTCTGGACCAGGGCTGCTTTTCTGCCTAAGGTGGTAACTCCCTTCCATCTAGGGCAGTCCATTGCCCTCCCTACCTTCTATCCTCACCCTTCGAAGGAGGAGGAGAGACTTCACCGTTTGGACCCTAAGATGGCGGTGAACTTCTACCTGGACAGAACCAGAGAGTTCAGAGTTGATGACCAGCTCTTCGTGGGTTTTGTTGGTGTCAGAAGAGGCAAAGCGGTGCACAAGCGCATGCTGTCAAGATGGATTGTCTTGTGTATCAAGATATGCTACTCTCTGGCCGGTAAGGAACCTCCTGAAGGTTTGAGAGCCCATTCTACTACAAGTCATCTACATCTGCTTTGTCTAGTGGTGTTCCTGTGGAGGACATTTGCAGGGCGGCAACTTGGGCCTCCCTCCACACTTTCGCAAAGCATTATTGTTTGGATGCAGAGGTGAGGAGGGATGGACACTTTTCTCGTTCCGTCCTTCAGGACTTCTTGGTATAGAAGAGTGGACACCCTCCTCCGGGAGTGGGACTGCTGTGGGAATCTATTCACAAGGTGAGGAATCCACTGGCAGACGTATCCATCAGAAGTTGCTTACCTTCGGTAACGCTTTTTCTGCTGGATACAGTATCTGCCTGTGTATTCGTCACTGACCCACCTGCCTCCCTGTTGTCCACTCTTCTATACCTGCATTAGTGACATTGTTTTAAAGTACATATATTACTGACAAAGGAAGGGTATTGTTATAATTGCTTTCAAGCATTGACTGCACACTGTGTTAACTTGGTTATTTGGTACTGTGTACGTTGTGTATAGATTTACTGTTGTCGGTCCGTCCGTGTGCCTCGAGGACACAGAAAAAAGGGCGGAACTGATGTCATCACGCCAACTGAGTCCTATTATGGAGTCAGTGGAGCCGCGCGCGATGCCGTGCTTCTGTGTCTTCGTCGGCGTGAAGAGCTACAAAAGATTTTCCGTATGTTGCTGACAGAGGGGGATATTCACAAGGTGAGGAATCCACAGGCAGATACTAAATCCACCAGAAAAAGCGTTACCGAAGGTAAGTAACTTGTTCCTTGGTCATGGAGTGCTTTGTAGGCATGAGTCAGAAGCTTAAATTGGCATCTCTTTTGGTCGGGAGCCAGTGGTGGTCCTTCAGTTGCTAGGTGATGTGGGTTAACTCCAGCAGAGGATCAATCTGGCAGCTGCGTTCTGGATAGTCTTAAGTCTTTGCATGAGTACGGTCGTGGTGCCTGCATAGTGTGTTGCTGTAGTCCAGTCTGCTGGTAAGGGCCTGCATCGCAGTTTTCCTGGGGCTGAAGGGGAGTCTCTTGAAAACCTTGCGGAGCGTGTGGAAGCAGCCTTAGGAGATGCTGTTGACCTGACATTTCATGTAGAGTAGCTGTCCAGGATGATGCTGAGGTTGTGGGTGTGATTTTAGGCGTGGGACTGAGCTCCGCTGGCCACCAATAGTCCTTCCAGAGGGCGCTCTGCTGAAGGTCAGAACTTCAACTTTGTCTGTTTTGAGCTTCAGACTGTTGCCCTTTACAGTGAGTGATGAATATGGGAGCTAGGCCTTACCTATACTGAAGGGAAGCTGACACAGCATGACTAAATACATTGAACTGCTTAAAGTACACATGGTAGAAGCTGGATCAGTGGGCCCGACTAGTACTGCAGTGTTTGGACTACCCTACGGACTATTCTATCCATTATAAATCATAAGCAGGGCCACTGAAATTATGCTATTGTGCAGCCGCTCCGATTTTTGCATAATTATACATTTGACGCCTTTGCCACATAATCCATCATCTGCCCCATAATATGCAAATGTTAACAATTCTTTTTGTTTCTGGCTCAAATGGTACAAAGTGTTTTAGGCCTGGTTGAGAACCAGGACACCAGCACGCACTACTCAATTTACAATTTGAACGTTAGTACATTTATTTAAAGTTTCATCAATAAGTCAACTTAAATCAGCATAACATTTATATCCATGTTACATGTGTTTAAAGCGCATATTAGTTAATCAGCATATACATAACTGTCTTCAGCTATATGTCATACATCACAATAACAATACATTTAGTGTCCACCCAATGCATTTCGGGGCACGAGCCCCTTCGTCAGGGGTCTGTATGTGTAAAAAAGAAAAAGAAAGAAGAAAAAAGGAATTTTGTTACTAATGATGCACTGTCATCAATAAGAATGAATGATTGCGTTGTTTATGTTTCTTACCGCAAACTAGATGGAGGAGTATTGCAAGTTACATTTCTGGTTGAAAATCGATGAGATCTATGGATAGGGGAGAACTGCATGTGAGCATGTTGGGTTAATTTAATCAGTGTGGTACATTCAGAGACTCTGAATGAGGATTAGAATTACCTGTGCGCTTGGGATAAAAGAGTCTGTGAAGACAACAAAGTAGTAAGAGGCAAGGTTAAGGGTGGGAAGAGTATAGGCTATTCACAATACAACAACATGGAGTTGAATTAGTCATGGCGTTATTAAATATATCTGCAACCTCACCTTATGTGTGCTGATTTTAAAACAGGGAGCCTATGTGGAAATAAACAAGGTTTTGATCAGAAAACGGCGAATGTTTAACGAAAAATGGTAAATGACGACTCCATGTAGTATTGGAGTTTACCTGTGAGTCCTATGGGTTACGCATCAGACTCAGCGAGGGCTCAAAGAAGTGAGAAGACCTGCCGGGGGAGATAAGGATAATGCATCTTTAAGTATTGGCCGGCGTGCAATATAATCAGATCGCATTGCGATTCAGAAGCTATGTGAAAGGTTCAGCAAGAAGCCTTACCGAAGTCGAATGATCAGGGATCCCGTCTCGGCGTCTTTTCTGGCGTATGCGTGAAAGCGACTAGTCCTTCTTTTATTAAAAAGTTAGACTTCCGTGTAAAACTAAAAGACGGACTAGAAAACGAGAAGCGAACTATAGTGGGTTGATTATCTTGATTAAGATATCGCAATATGCAAATAAATGTGTGTAGAAGGACTATTAGTTGGCTTATGTTTAGCGTGTGGAAATTGAATCCGTCTTATAGCGTGTGGGGCATTCGTCGTCGATTAGACAAGCGCTCTGGCGCTCGCGTAGGTCGCCATGTTGGAATGGTGTACTGGTATGAACAACGTGATCTATTTTGATGCACGAGACACTATTTAGTGACTGGGAGAGTTGAGTGCAAGCTTAGGCACTATATGCTGATTAACTAATATGCGCTTTAAACACATGTAACATGGATATAAATGTTATGCTGATTTAAGTTGACTTATTGATGAAACTTTAAATAAATGTACTAACGTTCAAATTGTAAATTGAGTAGTGCGTGCTGGTGTCCTGGTTCTCAACCAGGCCTAAAACACTTTACATGTCATAGTTTGCAGGCTACATACCAACACAGCACACATACCGAATTAACGCTCTCAAACTGATTCTAAAGAGTGCAGTAGCCCTTCCATATTCATTCAAATGGTACAAAAGCTGCTAAAAATGCAGCAACACGTGTTGCAGCTTAGTGGAAGGCCCTGTGCAAAGGTTTAATTGTCAACTTTCTGTTGCTTATTGCTAAATTTGTGTTAAATTGGTACTAATGGGGTGCACCCAATGCCCAGACCGTGTTACCAAGTAAAAAATTTGCTAATAAAATGAAGAAATGTACCCAATTAGCCGCATAATTTGCCTGTTCGAGGCATGTGGGCTGCTGAATTCATATCTGTGCATAGTCCGCCACCTAGTGTTGGGTCCGGATGATTGCACATTGTTGTCCTGGAAGAGTCTTCGAAGTATCACGAGATAGGTGGCTCCTCCCCTGGACTACAGTGCGCATGGGCATCGCCTCCATCCCCAGATTGTTTTTTTCCGCCATAGGGATCGGATGTGTTTTCGGTTCCCTCCTTCGGAACCGATAGTTGTTCGATTATACTTGAGACCAAAAGGTCTTTAGGCTGGGCGTCGGTATAGTTGCGTTCGGGTTCTCTTACTGACTCTCAGCTCCAATCTCCTACTGCCCTTCCACGTGCTTCGACGCGGACGGGCCTACACTACCGCATTTGCTATGGAGCGGACTCCATTCAAGAAGTGTCCGCTATGTCACTCGAAATATTCGCACCTCGACGTGCACCCCGTGTGCAACACATGCTTGTCACCGGATCACCGTGAAGACACCTGCATGGCGTGTTCAAAGTTTAGGAGTAAGAAAACTTTGAAGATTCGCCGTGCTAATCGACTCCAGGCACAGTTGTCGGCTTCGGCACCCCCACCTGATGACATCTTTCAGGAATCGATCGAGGAGGAGGACGACGTGCAAGAGTCGGACTCTGGCCCCGCGTCCGAGGAAGAGACCTACGACGCGGACGAGGAGGCCTGCGACGAAGTCTCCGGTGAGGTAGGGGACGACGAACTGATTTGTGCCACGATGGGAGATAGCTCAGAGGAAGAGCATCCCCAACCGGACTCCGGGGTTTCCCCCCGTCATACGGCCCAGGTCGAGGGATCGCCTTCGGGCCTTACCCGAGATCTTACTTTAAGTCCTACGTCCCCGCCTCCGGGCCCGGTCACGGACATTTCTGGCAAGAAAACGAAAGTGAAGCCAACCGGTCCCGCACCCTCGGATGCGAAACCGAAACCGAAACTGGCGTTGGTAAAGAAGGTTCTGGAGGCGTCAACTTCCACGAGACCCAAAATGGCCGACTCGAAGAGCCACGCCAAGATGGCCGACCACAAGAGCCGCGCCAAAATGGCCGACCCGAAGTCCTCTGGGTCGGCGCCGAAGGTGAAGACTTCCGACGCGGCCGCGTCGGCACCGAAAGGGGTCGCGGACCCGAAAACGGCTTCGAAGAAGCGTCACGCCGATGGGGCGACAGGCCAGGGGGCGTCGGCACCGAAGAAGAGGTCTGCCGGCGACCGGGCTCTCGGAGACGAAGAGTCGCTCGAGATGGTTCAGCCCTCGGCATCCCTTACAAAGAAGGTGGGAGAATCCTTGAAGCGGATCCAACAGGCCACTGTGGTTCCCAGCCAGGACACTGTCGTGCCTAGGCCGGCGCCGAAGCCTGCCAGGGAACAAACGCCCATCCGTTTTACCCTTCCTCCCAAGTCGGCGCCGAAGGCCTTCGCGCCTAAGCAGGGCGGACATTCTCAAGAAGTGTTGACGCCGAAAGCTGCCTTGGTGGTATCGAAGCTTCGGCTCCAGCCGCTCGCGGTGGAGGAACGTCGAGAGGTGACCATCGACGCCAACACCGGAAAATTGTCGCTCCTCAAGCGAAAGATTACGTCGGAGCCGCCTTTGGAACCTTTTAGGATTCCACTTAAGAGCAAAAAGTACTCTGCGGACTCTCCGGCTCTGATGGAACCTCTGTCTCCACAAGCCATGGAACGCTCGCCGGCCCATTCCCCAGTGCCTGATGTGGACGAGGAGTACGACGAGTACAACTATCCGGCGTACTCGGATCCGGAAGAGGAGCAGGTGCCCTGGACGGCAGGAGGCGACACGGATGACCTGCAGTCAGGCCAGGACACTCAACTTTTCGCCGCAAAGACGTCCCCGACGGAGGACTCGGCGGCGTTTAATGCATTAATAGAGAGAGCTGCAGCGAACCATGACGTCGAACTGCACTCAGACCCTGTGGATGCGGACTTCTTAGTCGACACCTTCTCGGTAGCCGAGAAGCAAGTCAAGACGCTACCTATGCTCAAAGGAGTGCTGAAGCATGCACAGGAGGTATTCAAGGAGCCCACCCGGGCGCGGGTGGTCAATCCTCGCATCGACAGGAAGTATAAGGCGGCGCCCACGGATCCCACGTATATTAAGGGACATTTGCCATTGGACTCCCTGGTGGTGTCCAACGCACGAAAGAGGGCGAATTCGCAGTCTACTGGTGATGCTCCTCCCCCAGACAAAGAGTCAAAAATCTTTGAGGCATCAGGCAAACGCATTGCTGCACAGGCAGCAAACATCTGGAGGATCTCTAACACCCAAGCCCTGCTTGCACGTTATGATAGGGCCCATTATGACACTTTAGAGGCCATCCTACAACACTTGCCTGACCACTACAAAGAGGCGGGGGAGATGCTCATTCAGGAGGGTAAACTCATTACTAATGCATCCATCAAATGTGCCCTAGATGTAGCAGACACTGCCTCCAGGGCTATCAATACAAGCGTGTTACTTAGACGCCATGCCTGGCTTCGAATTTCCGGGTTCAAGCCCGATATACAAACCACATTACTGGGTCAACCGGTGAATCCTGACCATCTGTTCGGCCCTGAGGTGGATGCCTCCCTAGAAAAAATGAAGAAAGATACCGAAACTGCCAAGTCTATGGGGGCTTTGCAAAGTCAGCAGTTTCGGGGTGGTTCCTTTCGCCGCTCCAATTCAAGAGGCACCTCAAGAGGCCAGGCATCCCAGCCCACGCAATATTACAAGGGTAACACCCAGTCCTCGTATAACAACAACAAGGGCAGGGGTGGCTACAGAGGCAATAATATCAAAGGCAGAGGACGTGGAAACAATGCCTCCAGGTCCACCGCCTCCAACAAGCAGTGACGTCTTGTCACTTCCCCCCGATCACACGACACCTGTCGGGGGGCGACTACAGCAGTTCCTGCCGGCGTGGAGGTCCATCACCACGGACAGGTGGGTGAGGTCCCTTATCCAGTACGGGTACTGTCTAGAACTTACGTCCATTCCACCGGACATACCGCCAAGAGGCCGTGCTATGTCCGAAGAGCACTTGACCTTGTTGCAGCAAGAAGTACTAATCATGCTGCAAAAAGGGGCGATACAGCTCGTTCCATTGCAAGAACGGGGAACAGGGGTTTACTCCCTGTATTTTCTAATCCCCAAAAAGGACGGATCACTCAGGCCGATCCTGGACCTCAGGCCCCTGAACTGGTACATCAACTCAGAGCACTTCCATATGCTCACATTGCAGCAGGTGCTTCCCCTGCTTCAACGAGGGGACTTCCTAGCAACGCTGGATCTGAAGGATGCCTATTTCCATATTCCCCTGCATCCATCACACAGGAAGTATCTCAGATTCAAGATCTTAGACCAGCATTACCAGTTCAGAGTCCTGCCGTTCGGGGTCACCACGGCACCACGAGTTTTCACCAAATGCCTAGCGACTGTAGCAGCGCATCTCCGTCGCCAGCACGTCCATGTCTTTCCATACCTAGACGACTGGCTTATTCAGGCAAAGACGGAACAGCAATGCGTAGACCACGTGTCACGCACCATTCACCTCCTGCACGATCTGGGATTCTCTCTGAACTACCCAAAGTCCCATCTCCAGCCCGCCCACGTGCGACAGTATCTGGGCGCGACAATCGACACTCTGGCAGCCACTGCGCAGCCGAGTTCGGTGAGAATCGCCAGTATCCAGGCGCTGATCCAAAGATTCAGACCCCAAACCTCGCTTCCAGCGAAGGTATTCATGCAGCTGATAGGCATGATGGCCTCCTGCATCTCCATTGTCCCGCACGCGAGACTACATATGCGTCCGCTTCAGGAGTGCCTGGCACGTCAGTGGACTCAGGCTCATGGGCAACTGACAGACCTAGTGTTGGTGAGCGGTCGGGCGTACAACTCTCTGCATTGGTGGAATCCACTGAACCTTTGCAAGGGCCGACCATTCCAAGAGCCTGTCCCACAGATCATCCTGACAACGGACGCCTCTCTCCAGGGATGGGGAGCGCATGTACTCCATTACACGGTGCAGGGACTATGGACACTTCAGCAAAGGCAGATGCACATCAATGTGTTGGAATTGATGGCAATCTTCATGGCCTTAAAGGCGTTCAAAGTACATCTGTGCAACAAGGTCGTGTTGATCCGGACGGACAACATGACGGCCATGTACTACATCCAGAAGCAGGGGGGAACACACTCTCCACAGCTGTCTCATCTGGCTCAGAGCATGTGGAAGTGGGCCATTCAGAGGAACATCTTCCTCATGGCAGAACATCTCCCAGGCAAGGACAACCAGATGGCGGATCTGCTCAGCAGACACAGCCATCAGATGCACGAGTGGGAGTTACATCCATCAGTACTCCAACCGTACTTCCAAAGGTGGGGTCATCCAGAGATAGACCTGTTCGCCACAAAGGAGAACGCAAAATGCCAAAGCTTCGCCGCCAGGTTCCCACACCCCCAATCACAGGGCAATGCGATGTGGATGAACTGGTCAGGCAGATTTGCGTACGCTTTTCCCCCAGCACCTCTGATACCGCTGGTGGCACGCAAGCTCAGGCAACACTCTATGACGCTCATCCTGGTTGCTCCAACGTGGGCTCGCCAACCATGGTACACCACGTTTCTGGAACTCTCCGTGGTACCGCATCAAAGGCTTCATCTCACTCCCAGCCTTTTGACGCAGAGCCATGGCGACATTCAGCACCCAGATCCGCAACAGCTCAACCTGGCGATCTGGCTCCTGAAGTCCTAGAGTTTGGCTACCTCAATCTTCCTCCCGATTGCATGGACATCATTCGGGAGGCGAGAAAGCCCACTACTAGAGCTTGTTATGCGGCTAAATGGAAGAGGTTTGTCGTCTACTGTGGGGAGCACAGCATTGACCCGCTAGACGCTTCCATTCAAAACATCATATGTTACCTCTTTCACCTGTATCGGTGTAATCTAGCTTACTCTTCCATCCGCATTCACCTGTCGGCTATGGCAGCATACCTCCAAAATAGGCAACACCTGTCACTCTTTAAGGTCCCTGCTATCAAGGCTTTTCTGGAAGGCCTCAAAAGAGTCATTCCACCAAGGACTCCACCAGCTCCGGAATGGAACCTCAATGTGGTTCTTACAAGGCTGATGGGTCCTCCCTTTGAGCCACTACACTCTTGCGAGCTGCAGTTTCTGACCTGGAAGGTGGCGTTCTTGGTAGCAATCACATCGCTACGGAGGGTTAGCGAACTGCAGGCGCTCACCATCCAAGAACCCTTCTTCCAGGTACATGCCAACAGGGTGGTGCTCCGCACTAACCCTAAGTTCTTACCCAAAGTGGTCTCGCAGTTTCACATAAACCAGACTATTGAATTGCCGGTGTTCTTCCAAAACCCAGAGACGCTGGCGGAGCGGATGCTCCACACCCTTGATGTGAAGAGAGCCTTGATGTATTATGTGGACAGGACAAAAGATTTCCGCAAAACCAAACAACTTTTTGTTGCTTTTGCCACACAACACAAGGGAAATGCAATCTCCAAAGCAGGAATAGCTAGATGGATAGTAAAGTGCATTCAGATCTGCTACGCTAAAGCAAAGCGCACTCTCACTATACCACCGAGGGCCCACTCCACTAGGAAGTTGGGGGCCTCTATGGCGTTCTTAGGTAACATTCCCTTAGAAGACATCTGTAGAGCAGCCACATGGTCTACCACTCATACTTTCACTAAGCACTACTGTGTAGACGTGCATTCAAAACAACAGGCAGCTGTTGGTCAGGCTGTTCTAAAAACGCTTTTTCAGACTGCTGCAGCTGGCACGGGCGGCCGCCGCTAATGGAGGGACTGCTATGTATTCTATGCACAGATATGAATTCAGCAGCCCACATGCCTCGAACTGCAAATGCTACTTACCAGTATGCATCTGTTCTTGGCATGTAGGGCTGCTGACATTCATATCGCCCACCCTCCTCCCCGGTGCCTGTAGCAGCTGCAGTATGTATTCATATACAAACATATGCTTATAGCATGGTCATCACTCACTTCTTCACTCCATCTCTGCCTATGGCTAAAAACAATCTGGGGATGGAGGCGATGCCCATGCGCACTGTAGTCCAGGGGAGGAGCCACCTATCTCGTGATACTTCGAAGACTCTTCCAGGACAACAATGTGCAATCATCCGGACCCAACACTAGGTGGCGGACTATGCACAGATATGAATGTCAGCAGCCCTACATGCCAAGAACAGATGCATACTGGTAAGTAGCATTTGCATTTCTTGCTGCATTGTTTTCCCAACCCTGCCACATAATTTGGTGTTCTTGTTTCATAATTCAATTGGCCGAGATCATAAGTATGATTGTTAATTTCACTTTTTTCTTGTGTTTTAGGGTCCAATGTGTGACCTATTATGGTCTGATCCAGATGATCGCGGTGGTTGGGGTATTTCTCCACGTGGTGCAGGGTACACCTTTGGACAAGATATTTCTGAAACCTTTAACCATGCTAATGGTTTGACTTTGGTATCTAGAGCTCACCAGCTTGTCATGGAGGTATGTTATGTGTTTTTCAAGTTCATTTTTAGATTCTCTGCTTTGGCAAATATCTTCAAAATCTTAGGAAATGAACAACATGCAGTTATTTGTCTTAATCTATAATACATTTTGGGGATTGCATGGATGTCGAAACTTTGTTGTACAAGCTCCATAGCATGTACTAGGCCTTTACACTGGCATGTTTTAAAATGAATAGCGATCTGTGATGGTACTTCAGGTATTGGTCCTTCGCACAGCTATTTTCAAACAATTTTTTAGTGTTCGAAATAGTTTAAAATACATGATCCCATTAAGAACATAGCATTCAGCTGCTTCTTAAAATAAAGTTGGAGTGTAGCCACAGTAAGACTGGTCTCTTATTGCAGGAGCTAAGAGCTATGTTAAAATGTGGAAGCACAGATATCGTTATTGGCCCACTGACTTGGGGATCCGGAAGGTTAAGCTTGATGCCACAGAGTCTTCTAAAGTAGTTATCCTTATTGAAGCATAGACCACTATTTGAAACAAACTAATGAGGTTTTAGGAATGCCTGACGAGTAACTTTTAGTTGTAAGCATCTGGATACTTGAGAAAATAACTTTGAATATTAGCTGATACACACCTCCAAAGGAAACCTTTTCCGATGTTTTTTTTTTTTTTTTTTTTTTTTTTTTTTTTTTTTAAATCTTTTTTTGTGTAGTTGAATTGGGAATGACCTTGAAAACCAACAAAACTGCAAGATTTGCCGAGGTTGGTTTGGAGTTCTCAAAGGTGTAATCCTTTGGTCACTGATATACTGGATGAAGATATCTTTTAACCTAAAACCAGCTCATAAATCTGTTTGTAGTAGACTTAACTAGGATATGTATGCTTTTTAGTGCCCCTCACACTGCATTTGAGATGGCTGATGTTAATATGAGTAAATGGAAGTCTTATGTTTGCAGAGCATGGATCTACCTGCGAATGGCTATCTCTGCCTGCTTGGTTAGCTACCCGGACATCCAATATACCCAAGAAATGGCACTGGGCAAAGGAGTGCTTTGTGTGGCACAATAACAGGCAGTTGAACAAAGTCAGGCTGAGTGTCAATGTATTCAGACTGGCTCAGTTTGTATGTGGAGAAACTGGGCTAAACTCTCAAACTAAATGGTTTCACCTTGGTATAAAAATATATTTCATAGGCAAACAGCTGAAAGATCTGTGTCGCATCCAGGACATGTGGACTGGTCACAAATGAACAGACTCAATTAACCCTTTTCATAAGCTAATTTGTGACACACAACTACAGGCTTTCTCTATTAATTGATGTTGGTGCCTACCATTTAAGGATACAAATAGAAGCTCTATCTGGGCAGGAGAGGAAAGTAGTAAGAAATCATTGATAGTCTGCTAGTAGAACATCCTGTACCTGTCTTCACATGTTGGCTATCAGCTCAGTTCGTAAGTCAACAGACCAAGAACATAAATGTTTTCAACTTCAAAAAACTCACCCCTTGATCTAAATTATGATGAGGTGTGGTAACCAGAAGAGGGCAGTTCCCTCTGTCATGATGTGCACAGGTAAGCGGCTGAGAACTGTCTAGTCATTTGTACGAAAACTTGGTATGATCTAATAACTGTTTGTTTGAGGCACGTATGGATTTAGATGCTGTGCATACTTCTGCCATCTAGTGTTGGGCCCAGATCTGTGCAAGAAGCAAGAAGTTTTTCTTCGAAGAAGTCTTTCAAGTCACAATGTTGTGTGATTCCTCTTATTGGTGGTGCGTATGGGCATCCACTCCATTGTTAGCTTACTTTCTTTCCGCCGTTGGTGTGAGACGTCTGCTTTTGTGCTCCAGTTTGAGACTCATGTCTGGCGCTATTGTTCAAATGGGTATCCCTTTCTTTTTGTCATATCTGATCGAAGAATCCATCTCTGCAGCGCGATTTTTCCCCGATCGGTCTCACCCCACGTGAGTGTTGCTTTTCGGGGCTCTTTCTCAGACCTTCCATTCGTTCTTTGCAATGTCACAAGGGTGATGGCACTAACACCCTTTTCTATTTTGTACTCTTATGCAATTCCAAATACCGACAGACTGACCTTCATCTGGTCTGTAATCTGTCTTTCCCATAAGCACAACAAGCTTGAGTGCGACGCCCGTCGCTCCTTCTGATTTAAAGACCCTCCTTGAACGTCGTACTCAACATTTGGAAATGTCCTGAAGATCACCACGATCCGTTGGGAAGCTGCTTGGAAGAGCATCCAGAACACCATCCTGCCGTGTACGGTCTTGGCTCCATCGACGTCGGTACCTAGAATAAGGTCTAGGAGAGAAGCCCAGAGTTTATAGAGGAGCAGAGGTATCAGTTGGAGGAGATGGAGGAAGGTGAGGTTCAAGACTCAGATGACTATTTTACAGAATTAAGGGAAGCAAGTGGCCTTGATGTTTCACAAGAGTGGGACCTTTCACCTACATCTGATACTCCATCCAAGGATGTGGTCTCCGACCACACAGTGATCAAAAAGGCAGCGGAACTTTTTGATCTTAAGCTTCCTACTACTGAGTTTAAATCGAACATTTTAACAGAAGTTCTTCATTCACCTTCTTCTGTAATAGAGCCTTTACTGCCATTCAATGAGGTAATCACTGAGCCTGTAATGGAGGTCTGGCGAAAGCCATTTTCGGCTCCGGCATTTTCTAAATCTATTGCCAGGAGATACAGGGTGGCTCCAGAGGATCCTGACTTTTAATCTTCTCAACCTTCTCCAGAGTCTAGTGGCTCAAGCTGCCTGTTGAAAAAAATCTTCAGGAGCCTTTCCACAAGTTCCGGCTAACAGGTAGTCAAACTCGACCAGTTTGCAAAGAAAGTATTTTCATCGGCAAGCATGGCCCTAAAGTCCAATAATGCCACCTGTCTTTTGGGTCGCTATACCCATGCTTTAATGGATTCGGCGAAACCGCTTGCGCCTAAGTTGTCTGAAGAAGATAGAAAGAATTTTAATGAGGTATTAAAAGATACTCAAGCGGCGGCTCGTCAAGTAATACAAAGTGGTTTAGACACTGCTGACTGTTGCCAGAATCATGGGATCTTCTGTGGCTACTAGGAGTGCATGGTTGAAATCATCAGAGTTCTCCTCTGATGTTCAGGCTACGCTTTTAGACCTTCCATTTGATGCTTCAGGACTTTTTGGGGAAAAAAGCGGATGCTGCTTTAGAGATTTAAAGACAGTAAAGCAACAGCCTCTTGGTCTTCATGCTCAAGCTAGAGGCTCGTTCATGAGGTACAGAGGATTTGGGAGGTTGTCCTTTCAGACCTATAGACCACCTCAGCAGCAGCAAAACACCTTATATAAATCCTACAGAGGCAAGAACAGAGGTCGCCCACGAGGCAGTCAGCCCTCCTCCACCTCTCCCCGTCTTGCCACGGCCAAGCAGCCCTAGATCCACCATTCTGGATAATGTTGGTCCTGTGGGGGGTTGGCTTACTCATTTTCTGCAAGATTGGGAATCTGTCACTACAGACCTTTGGGTTCTCAATCTTGTGGAGAATGGGTATGCTCCTCCCTTTCGGGAATTCCCTCCAAATTACCCTCCTTGCCAAGGGGCTTGCTCTGAGAACCACCTTATTCTCCTGCAGGAGGAAGTCCTAACTTTACTGAAAAAAGGTGCGATAGAGGTGGTGCCAGAGCGGGAAAGGGGTCAGGAATGCTACTCCAGGTATTTCCTGATTCCCAAGAAGGATGGCAGACTGCGTCCAATCCTGGATCTCAGGATCTTGAACCTTTTTCTTCATGCGCTGCAACAAGAGGACTGTATGGTGTCGATCGACTTGCAGGAACGCGTGTTTTCATATCCCGATCCTGAAGTCTCACAGGAAGTATCTCCGTCTTACGGTAGGGTCGCAACATTATCAGTTTGCGGTTCTCCTGTTTGGACTTACTACTGCACCTAGAGACTTCACCAAGGTGGCGGCAGCAGCCCATCTCAGGAGATCGGAGATTCCAGTTTTCCCCTATCTGGATGACTGGCTGCTCAAAGCAGTCTCGCCAGAGAAGGTGCTTCGTCATCTGCAGGTGACAACTCAGCTGTTGCACAAATTGGGTTTTTCGATAAACGTATCCAAGTCTCACCTGGCGCCCTCCCAGAGCAACCTGTTCATAGGGGCGGTACTCTGCACTACTATGTGTCGAGCATTCCCACCTCCTCAAAGGATTCTCGACATACAGGAGATTCCCTTGTTTTACAATGGAGCGGTTGTTCCAGTCCTGAAGGTCCTTCGCCTGCTCAGTCTGCTTGCTTCCCTCATTCTGTTGGTCAACCATGCACGCTGGCACATGAGGGCGCTCCAGTGGTATTTCCGCAGGCAGTCGTATCGGCACAACTGAGTGTCGGAGTCTGTGAGGACCTCCAGAGAAGCTGCAGCGGATCTGTCTTGGTGGAGCGTGGAGAGCAATCTGTCTCAAGGAAAGCCCTTCCATCTTCCTCCATCTGTTGCCACAGTGATAACTGATGCATCTACCTTAGGGTGGGGTGCTCCTCTGGGTGATCTGGAGATCAAGGGACTTTGGTCTCCAGAGGAAAGGTTGCTTCACCTCAGCCTTCTAGAGTTGCGAGCGATTCGTTTGGCGCTCAAGGCCTTCCTCCCTTCCCTTCGTGGTCCGTCAGTTCAATTCCTGACAGACAACGCTACCGCGATGTGGTATGTCAACAAGCAGGGGGGAGTGGGGTCGCATTGTCTCTGCAGAGAGACTTTGCGTCTCTGGTCCTGGGTTCAGGACCATCAGATTTGTCTGATGGCAAATCTGGCCGGAGTTCTGAACGTGCGTGCAGACTGTCTCAGTCGGCAGTTCTCTGCCGACCATGAGTGGAGGCTTCATCCGGAGGTGGTTCGTCACTTCTTCCGGACGTGGGGGAACTCCTCGGGTGGACCTATTTGGACCTCACGAGAACGCTCACTGCCCATCATTCTGCAGTCTCCAGTGTCCGATGCAGGGAGCTTTATTTATTTATTTATTTAGATTTCTTATATAGCGCAGGAATTCGATCTCCGGGGGAGATATCTCCGCGCTGAGTTGTTTCGAAGATAAGTAATGACAGAAGGTTTGTGTGACATATCTAGGATTGCTGGGTAGGAAACAAGTACGTCTTCAAGTATTTTCTGAAGGTGGCAAGATTGGAATTTTGTCTTAGGAAGAGGGGTAATGAGTTCCATAACGTAGGGCCTCTAAATACAAGGGCCCGGCCTCCTTGCCTTTCTCTTTTGATCCTAGGGATCTGTAGCAAAGCTTGATTTGGGGGAAGCGTTTCAGTTGAGATGGGACTCATGTCTCCTTTACGAGTTTCCTCCCATACCCTTGATTCCTCGGGTTCTGAGGAAAATTTGCAGAGACCGGGCCCAAGTCATATTGATCTCCCTGGATTGGCCAAGAAGGGTGTGGTATACAGATCTTCTCCACCTCTCCTGGTGCCCTCCCCTCCGTCTCCCTCTCAGGGCAGACATCCTCTTGCAGTCGCAGGGGAAGGTTCGACACCCCCACCTCCAGAGCTTACACCTTCATGCCTGGAGATTGAACGGGGCAACCTGAATTCTTTTTCTCTTCCTTCTGACATGGTGGATGTTATTTTGTCCGCCAGAAGTCTCTCCACCAAGTCTATATTTTCCGATAGGTGGTCCAAATTTGTTCATTGGTGTGGGGAGATGTCTATTGACCCTTTGAGGGCTCGCTTATCCAAAATCCTTCAATTTGCTCTTTCTCTAGCTCAGCAGGGCTTTGCTGTGGCTACTGTGAAGGACTATTTATCAGCTTTGTCTGCATTCCTTTGCTTGCCGGACCAGCCGTCTTTGTTTAAATCGCCCATTGTGTTACGATTCATTAAGGGCCTTACCAACAAATATCCGCCCGCTCCATTTATTGTGCCTCAATGGGAATTAACCCCTTCGATGCTTGTGACTGAACGGTACCGTCACAAGCGCCGGTTGGGTTGTGCTTATGACTGAACCGTTCCGTCACGGCCACGCCCGTTTCTTAGAACCTTCAGCTCAGCAAGAAAATTTGCGCCGCGCTGAAGGTGTTAAACCTGGTCTTAATCTACTTGATGGGTTCTCTTTTGAGCCTTTATACAAGTGTCCCTTGAGACTATTGACTTTAAAAACTGTATGTTCGAGACATACGGGTTGCAGATTGCACACTGCATAGATCGCCACCTATGTTGGGCCCGGATGTTTGCAGTTTGTTGTTGTCCTGAAAAGTTCTTTGGAAGTCATGAGATAGGTGACTCCTTCTTAGGACCACATTGCGCATGGGCATCGGCTCCATCCCCTGATTGTTTTTTTTCCCCCATGGGGCTCTGATATGTTTCCTGCGCTCCAGTTTGGAACCGATTTTCCTTCAGCGTGCAATTCTCACCCAGTTCAACGGTATTGCTTTGATCGCACTACATCGACGCGATTCTCTACCACTTCGAGGTCTTCGATTCCGGTTGTCGACGAAGGCCTTCGGGCCTACCTAGGCCTTGCTTTCTGGCTCATGGAAAGAACACCATTCAAGAAGTGTCCTCAATGTGGGTCGAAGTTTCCCCACACCGACCTACATGAGGTGTGAAAACTTGGCCTTTCACCGGAGCACGAGGCCAAAGACTGTTCGGCGTGTGCTTCATTCTGCTCCAAGAAAACCATTCAGGACCGACTAGCTCGGCGTGCAATTCTCAACAAGTTCAACGGTATTGTTTTGATCGCACTACATCGACGCGATTCTCTACCACTTCAAAGTCTTCGATTCCGGTTGTCGACGAAGGCCTTCGGGCCTACCTAGGCCTTGCTTTCTCTTCCAGGGGATCCTCATCAATAGTCATAAGCATTAGAATATTCCCGCCCATGCGCGGGACCCCGGAAACACTATATTATATGTGATATATATATATATATATATATATATATATATATATATATATATATATATATATATATATACACAATAGCAGCCAAATCACATTAGAGCTGAAATATGCTGTGAAGAATTTCCACCATACATATATAATAGGCATTAGAAACATGAGAAACACCAAAGATTGTTTAGAAATTGTTTTAATGCTCAAAGCAGTAGAAATTCTCATAACTCACTGGAAGCATAAGAAGCTCACAGGCTGCATTGCAAACACAGTCTAAAAAGACTGAAAAGCTAACCTGTAGCTGAATAGCAAAAAACTGACACTGTGCCTTTAAGGCACTCATGACCCCCTGTATCCCATCATGCCCCAGGGGTGACAGTTAGGTCAGTTGTTCTTTCCGGCTCCTTCAGTGAAGGGCCCTGGTTACACAGCTCCACTATTTTTCTGGTTTTTGACAGAAAAATACTTCTTTTTTGTCAACTTTTGCTCTTACTTCGACGTCTTACATCTAGTCAAGTAAGATACTGCTTGTTTTCAGCAGTTTAGTGAGCATTTTCCTCTGAGAATGCCTTCACTCTTTGATAAATGCCCTTCTTGTGGCAACAAGAAGGCAAAATCAGACAGCCACGACGTCTGTATCCTTTGCCTGCCTGAAGATCATGATCCAGGCACCTGTCCACATTGTGTGAACCTGTCAGGAAGAACTCTCAAAGACAGGGAAATAATTCAAATTTATGGCCTGGCTCACAGGGCTTCAAGAGGGAGATCCCCAGTGAAGAAGGGCTCCAAGAAGACTCATAAATCTTCAAGAAAGAAGTCTTCATACCCTTTAACTTCAGCGTCGGGCTCGGCGCTGAGAAAAGAACCACAGGTGGAGTTTTCCTCTTCGAAACTACAGTCGACGGCGGGCTCTCAGTCGAGAAGACCAGGTACGTCGACTACGTCGAAAGAACCAGCTCCGTCGTCGAAATCCCCTCCGCCGTCGTCAACCGGGCGACGATCGGCGTCGAGGAAGGCTACTCCGCCGCCGTCAACCGGGCGACGGTCGGCGTCGAGGGAGGTCACTTCGCCGTCGTCAACCAGGCGACGACCGGCGTCGAAGTGTGACCCCCTCTGCCGTCGTCCAAGAAGCGGCGAGCGGCGTCGAGGACCAAGAGCCCTCCGCCGTCAACAGTAACTCGTCGATCGGCGTCGGACGCAGTCTCCGTCAGTGCAGCATCAGCGCTCGGCGTCGAGGGTGCCCAATACCCCTCCGCCGTCGTCGCACAGGCATTCGACGGTGAGGCAGAAAGCTCCGTCGACGACAGGACGAGGTCGTTCGACGTCGAGAGAAAAGCTTCCGTCGGCGACAGGACATAGTCGGTCGACGTCGAGGCAGAGGTCTCCGTCGGCGGCCGGACACCGCCGTTCGACGTCGAAGCAGAGGGCTCCGTCGACGGCTACTCATCGCCGCTCGACGTCGAGACTACAGAACCTCTCATGGACATTCGGGGTCGAGATTGTTTGATCCTCCGACTCCCCGAAGGCGTTCAACGGCGAGAAAAGAACGCTCGACGTCGAGACATTCGGATACGATCATGGTGACGGAATCTGCTTCTCACCATTCATCTTATCGGTCCTCTGGCTCCTCAACTGAGCATTCAAGGTCCAGGAGCCCTATACACAGAACTCCTGAGCGTCGTCCAGATCCATTGACAGGGCGAATCAGACTGTCACCTAGATGGTACAGATCCTTGGACCATTGGCGAGATGCTGGGCCTACCAAGCGTATGCAGGAATATGCCAGCCCAGACCACAGTTCTCCTCTCCAAGACCTGGTGGAGGAGATGGACAAGCGTAGCCCTCCCAGGCGCACATCCCCTGTGAGACTACGCGCCAAGAAGATCCCGTTCTCCTAGAGGGGAACCTAGAATGGAAGGTCGGAAAAAGTCTCGCTCTCCTAGGGGCAGATCTCCCGTGAGATCGCCAGCCAGATCTCCCAGGACATCCCGATCTCCTAGAAAGGAACCTCGGACAAGAGATCGGATCAGATCTCGCTCCCCTAGACGGGAGGAGCATTCAAGGAGGTCACGGGAGCGGAGACTCAGTGCTCACCGTAGACATAGACGTACTCCATCTACTTCTTCAACCTCTTCTACCAGATCGTCCAAGAGGGACTACTCCCCGACTTTGACGGACAGTCCAACGTCCAGGTCCTCCCCAGTGGATGATATTTGCACGTATCTGGATGTACTGCAAAGAGGTGCGCTTAAACTGAACATCGAGATGTCTGTCCCTCAAGTAACGACGACAGTCATTTTTGAAACTTTACACAAGAAGGCAATCTCAGACCTCTGCTGCCTTTAGTTTCGGGGATTATGGACCCTGTCAAGGTTTTCCTAACCCCAGCAGCAATCAGAGCAGTGCCGGCACGCATTCAGAAGAAGTACAAACCGGCGGCTTCTGACCCGGTATTTGTAAAATCTGACCCTCCAGCAGACTGTCATTGTGGCAGCGGCGAGGAAGACACATGCTGTTGCTGGTTCCTCTTCAGTCCCGCCGGATAAGGACAGCAAAACTCAAGACTCCTGGTGCAGCTGCGCTTCTGGGTCGGTATGACAGAGCCTTATGGGACTCGATGGAAAGATTCAAAGCCAAGCTACACAAAGAGGTCTAGCAGGACTTTGAAGAAACTGTTACGGAGGGGTGTCTGGTGGCGAACCAGATGATAAGCACGGCCGCGGATGGGGCAGTGCTTTCGGCTCATTCCTATTCCCATGGAGTTTGTGCCAGAAGATCGGCCTGGTTGCGCCTATCTGAAAGAAACACGTTAGTGTTAGATTCCTTACCTTAGAATATCCCCAGGCGTCAGTCTGGATCCGGAAACTTTTGCGTAGCAGTACCCCTGCGCGTCGGTAGGCGTCGTCTGCAGGCGTCCCCTGCGGCTCCGCGTCCGTCGTCGGCGTCGTGCGCCGTGATGACGTCGCTGGAGTACATAGACGCCGCCTCCGCGCGCTGACGTCAGTTCTTCTTTTTTCCGCGCCAGTGGACGCAGATCTGGAAGAGCAGTACTCCGGTCTTTGACCAAGTTTTTTTCGACTTTTTTCTCTATTGTGCCTGATAGGATGCCTGGATTTAAGAATTGCGATGACTGTGAGCGCACGATGTCGGTCACAGACCATCACCGCCTCTGCCTCCGGTGTCTGGGCCCCGACCACGACGTGGAATCGTGCCTCGACTGCCGGGCCCTTACCAACAAGGCTAGGCGGGAGCGGTCCCGCAAGCTGCTGGAGCTCCGGGTGTCGGCCCCACGTCGGGACCGGGAGCGGTCCCGGTCCGGCCGGAGGTCGGGGGAGCGTTCGAGGGAGCGGTCGCGGAGCCGCGCTGGGCGCTCCGGAAGTCGACACCACTCGTCAGGCTCGTCAGGTAGGAAGCACAAGAAGTCGGGGCGTCGTCATCGTACCCCCGACTCCCCCCGACGCTCGCGCGATGCGGCCGGGGGCTCGGGTGACCCCAACCCCGCGGCTCCGCGAGAGTCGCCGGCGCGGCCTGCCTCATACCCTCCGGTCCCTGGGCATGGCGCGACGCCTGAGGAGATCGAGGCGTTCCTCATGGCCATGAGGGCGCTCGCTTCTCCGACGGGGCCTACGGCGCCTTCGGGCCCAGTGCTACCGTCTGGGGGCCCTGGCGGTTCGGGTGTCCCTGCCTCGGCGCCGTCGGGTGCTCCGGGCCCGGCGTCGCCGACGGCTCCGACCCCGGCGCCGCAGGGGCCTTCGGGATCGGCGCCGGCTGGTCTTCCGGCCTCCCCGGCGCCGTTGCCATCGGGGTTACCCCCGGCGCCGTCCCCGCGCGGCGCCGGTTCTCCACTGCCGGTTCCGGCCGGCGGTGGGGTTCCGGCGCCGGCTCCGGGCGGCGCCGTCCCCTTACCTTCTCCGACGCCGGACGCGGCGCCGGATGGGCGTCGCACGACGCCGGTCCCGGCGCCGATGGGGCCCATGAACCCCGAGGAGCCGGTCTTCATCATTGACTCCGAATACGGAGAGGATGAGGAGTACGGTGAAGGTTGGGAGGGGTCCGAGGACCCTCTGGCTCGCGAGTGCCAGTATGACCCGGACTGGACGGGTGACTTGGGGGATGCCAGTGGTTTGGACGACTCCCCTAACCCTGGTTTGATCTCTCCTCCAACCGTGGCATCGGTGGAGGGAGCTGCCTATTCTGTGGTGCTGATGAGGGCTGCCAAGGCCTTAAACCTTGAGCTCCCCGTCGCGGCCGTGAGGCCTAACATCCTCACCGAGGTCTTCAAGCCGCAGTCATGCCCTTTGGAGCCTCTGCTGCCGTTTAATGAAGCCTTGTCTGACGTTCTGTTGGGCACGTGGTCCAGGCCCGCTTCAGGTGCGCCTGTTGATCGGAACGTGGCCAGGCGCCACCGTCCTTGTCCGGACGACCCCAAGTACCTGTCTACCCACCCCACTCCTGAGAGTCTGGTGATCCAGGCCTCGACCTCCCAGTCCGCATTCCCGTCGGCCCCGCCCGACCGGGAATCCAAGAGGTATGACCAGTTTGGAAAAAAGGTCTTCTCGTCCATTAGTTTGGGCCTGCGGTCTTGCAACACCGCCTGCCTCTTGGGCCGCTACACCCACTCTGTGTGGGATACGGTCGCGGAGCTGCTGCCAGAATGCCCCATGGAGGTGCGGGCAAAGCTCGGTCAAGCTGTAGCTGAGGGCCGGGATGCAGCGAAATATTCCATTCGGTGTGGTCTTGATACGACCGACTCGCTGGGCAGGGCTATGTCTACGACGGTGGCGATTCGCCGTCACGCCTGGCTGAGATCCGCCAATTTTTCGGCTGATGTCCAAAATACCCTGATGGACATGCCGTTTGATGGCTGTCACCTGTTCGGTGACAAAGCGGACCACGCGCTGGAACGCTTCAAGGACTCCAGGGTCACGGCCAAGTCCTTGGGTCTCTCGACCCAGCGTCAGCAACCGGGTTCGTTTCGTCCCTTTCGTGGCCAAGGAAGGGGCGCCCCCACACGTGCTGCCAGCCACGCGCCGCAACAATCCTTCCAACGCGGTGGCGGCCGTGGAAACCGCCGTGGTGGCGGTCGGGGACAACGGCGGGGTCAGACCACACCTTCCCCCGCAGCATCTACCCCAAAATCCTCCTAGTCCGTGCTTTCGGCCCCATGTGACGCCAGTGGGTGGCAGGGTTCGCCATCACCACGCTCACTGGCGCACGATCACTTCGGACAGGTGGGTGCTGCAAATTGTCCGAAGGGGCTACTCCCTCCCCTTCGAGACCTCTCCTCCAGCCATGCCACCGCAGAACCACCGTGTGTCGGGGGACCACTTGACACTTCTGCAGGAGGAAGTTACGGCCCTCTTGGCCAAGAGGGTCATCGAGCGCGTTCCTGGGCCAGAAGTAGGGCGTGGTTGTTATTCCCACTACTTTCTGGTGCCCAAGAAGGACAAGGGGGGCCTACGTCCTATCTTGGATCTAAGGAACGTCAACGGCTTCCTCCGGAAGGAGAAGTTCAAGATGTTGACGTTAGCTCAGGTCTTGGCTGCTCTAGACCCGCAAGACTGGATGGTAGCGTTGGACTTGCAGGACGCCTATTTTCACATCCCCGTCCTGCCGGCCCACCGGCGTTATCTGCGGTTCACGGTAGGCCAGGAGCACTTTCAGTTTATCGTGCTCCCCTTCGGCCTTACCAGCGCCCCACGGGTGTTCACAAAGGTGATGGCGGTGGTCGCAGCCCATCTGCGCAGGTTAGGGGTTTCAGTCTTCCCCTACCTAGACGACTGGTTGTTGAAGGCGGGCTCGCCCCAGACAGTCGTCCACCACCTTCAGATGACGGCAGACCTCTTGCACGGCCTGGGGTTCTCCATCAACGTGCCGAAATCACACCTGTGTCCCTCTCAAAAGCTCCTTTTCATCGGAGCGGTTCTGGACTCGGCGCAGTTTCGGGTTTATCCTCCGGAACGGCGGGTTCGGGATATTCAGGCTTTGATTCCCATCTTTCAGCCGCTATCCCGAGTCTCGGTCAGGTTGACGCTGCGGCTGCTGGGACTGATGGCTTCCTGCATCCTTCTGGTGCATCACGCCAGGTGGCGGATGCGGGCTCTGCAGTGGGACCTGAAGTTTCAGTGGGCCCAGCATCAGGGCAACTTGTCCGACCACGTCTTGATCTCGGAGGGCACTGCGAGACAACTGCAGTGGTGGCTTACGGACCGCGATTGGGTCAGGGGCAAGTCCCTCTCCCTTCCCCAACCGGAGCACGTTGTCGTGACGGACGCGTCCCTCCAGGGCTGGGGTGGCCACTTGGGAGAGGCAGAGATCAGAGGCATCTGGTCTCCGGCGGAGTCCCGGCTCCATATCAATCTGTTGGAGCTGCGGGCGATTCGTCTGGCACTGAAGGCATTCCTCCCCTTTGTCAACGGGAGTGTAGTGCAGGTGTTCACCGACAACACCACCGCCATGTGGTACTGCAACAAACAGGGCGGTGTGGGGTCGTGGACCCTTTGCCAGGAGGCTCTGCGCCTATGGCAATGGCTGGAACGTCAGGGCGTGACTCTGACGGTTCAACACCTGGCAGGTTCTCTGAACGCCAGGGCGGACGAACTCAGCCGTCGGTGCTCGATGGATCACGAATGGCGTCTGAACTCGGACGTGGCGCAAGGCATCTTTCTGCAGTGGGGAGAGCCTTGGTTAGATCTATTCGCCACAGAAGAGAACGCGCAATGTCATCAGTTCTGCGCGTTGGAGTTTCCAAGACGGCACTCGCACGGCGACGCCTTTCGGCGCGAGTGGAGTTGCGGTCTGTTATACGCCTTTCCGCCTATACCACTTCTGCCCAGAGTGCTGAAGAAGATCAGGCGCGACCGGGCCCAAGTTATCCTTGTGGCTCCGGACTGGGCTCGAAGGTACTGGTATCCCGAGCTACTCAGCATGTCAGTCGGTCCCCCGATCCGCCTGCCCCTTCAGGAGGACCTTCTGTCGCAGCAGCAGGGGACGGTCCTCCACCCGAACCTGTCCAGTCTCCACCTCCATGCTTGGAGATTGAGCGGCGGCAGTTGAGGCCATTTGACTTGCCTCCTGAAGTCTGTGATGTTATTCTGGCAGCCAGGCGTCCCTCCACTAAGTCGGTATACGCCTGTCGGTGGAACAGATTTGTGGCATGGTGCACAGCAAAGGCTGTGGATCCTCTTTCTGCCCCTCTTTCGGAGGTTCTTCTGTTTCTTCTTTCTCTTGCCCAGCAGGGCTCTGCTCTGGGCACTATCAAGGGCTACCTTTCTGCCCTTTCAGCCTTCTTGAGGCTTCCTGATCAGCCTTCTTTGTTCAAATCCCCGATTGTAACTCGATTCTTGAAAGGCATCACTCACATGTTCCCACCTGTTCCGTTTGTGATGCCTCAGTGGGATTTGAACCTGGTTCTAACTTTCCTGATGTGTGCTCCCTTTGAGCCCCTTCATTCTTGCCCTCTCCGTCTCCTGACTTTAAAGACGGCTTTCCTGGTTGCCATCACCTCTGCCAGGAGGGTGAGTGAGCTCCAGGCTCTTTCTGTCCAACCTCCTTTCCTGTCCATTCATCCTGACAAGGTGGTTCTGAGGACTAGACCTTCTTTCCTGCCCAAGGTTGTTTCGGCCTTTCACATCGGGCAGTCCATCACCCTCCCTTCCTTCTTCCCGCCTCCGCATCCTTCAAAGGATGAAGAGCGGCTCCATCGTCTGGACCCAAAACGTGCGCTTTCATTTTACATGGATCGCACACGCCAGTTCCGGGTGGATGACCAACTGTTTGTTGGCTACGTGGGTGCGAAGAAGGGACGGGCGGTTTGTAAACGAACCATCTCCCGATGGGTCGTCCTCTGCATCAAAGCGTGCTACTCTTTGGCTCGGAAGGAGCCTCCTGTTGGGCTGAGGGCCCATTCCACTCGGGCCACGGCGGCTACTACTGCCCTGGGCCGGGGAGTCCCCTTGCAGGACATTTGCCAGGCGGCTACGTGGGCCTCGCTGCACACCTTTGCGAGGCACTACTGCCTGGACAGTCAAGTCCGGAGGGATGGCTTCTTTGGCCGTTCTGTCCTCCAGGACTTTCTGGTGTAGTTTTGTATTGGTTCGCAGACCCACCACCGGGGTTGGTATTGCTGGGGTATGTATTCTAAGGTAAGGAATCTAACACTAACGTGTTTCTTTCAGATGAACAAGTTACTTACCTTCGGTAACGATATATCTGTAAGAAACATTAGTTAGTGTTAGATTCCTTACCGAACCCACCCATCCTCCCCGTTCTGCGAACTGATACCTAGGGTTAAGGTCATCCCTTTCAGGGCCCTAGTTTGTACATGGCACCAGTGTTGGTTCTCTCATGGCTCTGCGTCTCCTGGCGCGGAAAAGCTGTGTGCAAAGAACTGACGTCAGCGCGCGGAGGCGGCGTCTATGTACTCCAGCGACGTCATCACGGCGCACGACGCCGACGACGGACGCGGAGCCGCAGGGGACGCCTGCAGACGACGCCTACCGACGCGCAGGGGTACTGCTACGCAAAAGTTTCCGGATCCAGACTGACGCCTGGGGATATTCTAAGGTAAGGAATCTAACACTAACTAATGTTTCTTACAGATATATCGTTACCGAAGGTAAGTAACTTGTTCTACAGGTCTGAAACCGGATGCTCCGCATCGGATTCTGAATCTTCCCTTTTCGGGGTCCGCTCTCTTCGGCGAACATGCTAACGAAGAGATGACCCGAATGAAGACTGAGCTGGACACGGTGAAGGCGGTGGGCTTGGAGAAGAAAAAGGAATTAAAGCGCCGCTTCAAGACCAACACGGGGAGAGGGGCTCAACAGAGGGTTCAAACCCCTCAGTGGTCCCAAACCAAAACTCAAGGGAAACCCCAGTTTCGTGGCAAGCCCAGCAGAGGTAAAGGAGGCCACCAACAGTCCTCCAACACCACGAGAGGAGGAAAGGCCTGAACAGTGGCTTCCTGACGCCGTTGCCCACTCCAGTGGGAGGAAGTGCTTCACAACACCTGGCAGAGTGGGTCAGCATCACAAGAGATCAGTGGGTGCTGAATATACTGCGCAATGGATACAGGATACGTTTCCGTGCTCTTCCAAAGAGCGTCCCTCCGAAGAGCTCTTGCCCTCACCAACTAAGCTTGCTCCGACGAGAGGTAAAAATCCTGCTGCAAAAAAGAGCGATAGAAGAAGTTCCTCTCGCTCTAAGAGGAAAAGGAGTTTACTCCAGATATTTCCTTGTCCCCAAAAAAGATCAGGAGGACAAGTTCAGACCAATACTCGACCTACGACTCCTAAACAAGGTTATCGTGAAGGAAAAGTTCCGCATGTTAGCGCTTCACCAGATATGTCCTCATCTACAAGCCGGAGATTGGATGTGTTCGGTGGATGTGCAAGATGCGTACTTTCACATCCCGATTGCGCAACAACATCGCAAGTACCTAAGGTTTGTTGTGGGAAGCAAACACTACCAGTACAAGGTGTTACCCTTCGGTCTCAAGTCCGCACCACGAGTCTTTACCAAATGCATGGCAGTGGTGGCGGCTTTTCTTCACAAGATGGGTCTCTTCATTTACCCATACCTGGACGACTGGCTCCTAAAGGGTCCATCTCCGGTACGGGTAACGCAAGATCTGCAGCTGTGCCTGCACCAACTTCACAGGCTCGGCCTCCATGTGAACCTGGAGAAGTCAGTCCAGCGGCCTACGCAATCCATCCACTACCTAGGCTCCGTTCTGGACACAAGCGTGGGAAAAGCGTTTCCTTCGGAGGAGAGACTTTCTTCCATGAAACAGAAATGTGGGATTCTGCTAGAGTCTCGGCCTCCAACAGCCCGACAAGTAGCATCTCTACTGGGTTCCATGGCGTCTTGCATCTTTCTCATCCCAAACGCAAGGCTGAGAATGCGTCCTCTACAACAGGCTCTGGAGGATCAGTGGGACCAAGCGACAGGACGTTGGGAGGATCGAATCGATCTTTCCCAGGCGACAAAAGAGTCCATCAGTTGGTGGACTCGGAGAAACAATGTGATGGTGGGGGTGCCGTTTCACCAACCCATTCCGTCCCAATCTATAGTGACAGATGCCTCCCTGCAAGGCTGGGGAGCACACATGGGTCCGCTTCAGATTCAAGGCCAGTGGTCTGCGCAGGAGCAGACATACCACATCAACATGCTGGAACTCAGAGCGGTATTCCTGGCTCTCAAAGCTTTCCTGCCAGCGATCAACTCCAACTCAGTCCTGGTTCAGATGGACAATACGACAACCATGTTCTATCTGAACAAACCAGGAGGCACAAAATCTCGCCCACTGTCTCGAGAGGCTCAGGCAATATGGCATTGGCTTCTCGCTCGAGGTCTCACAGTAGTGGCGGTGCACCTTCCGGGCGAGTTGAACGTCAAGGCAGACGCATTCAGCAGGCACTTCGAAGATCAGCCAGACTGGGTGCTAAGCGACGAAGTAGTAGAAGTGCTTTTTCGTTGCTGGGGTCGTCCATCCATAGACTGGTTTGCAGACGACAAACACCAAATGCCACACCTTCGCGTCCAGGTTCCACAGGCCAGGGACGCAGGGGAACGCTCTGCTGTTGGATTGGGCAGGGATGTTCGCATACGCGTGCCCTCCCCTGGCACTGATTCCGAGAGTGGTCTCCAAGCTCCTCAGGACAAACATGGTAATGATCCTGATTGCTCCAGACTGGCCTCGGCAGTGGTGGTATCCGGACCTTCTACATCGGTCTGTGTGTCCACACAAACGACTCCCTTGCAGGCCGGACCTGTTGAGCAAAATGAACGGGAGGATAATGCATCCCAACCTCCCATCATTGAACCGAACAGCATGGCTCCTGAGGTCCTGCAATACGGACATTTGAACCTGCCTCCAGAATGCATGAACATTTTGAAGGAGGCTAAGAGACCGTCCACGAGAGCATCCTATGCCTTCAAGTGGAAAAGGTTTTACTTATGGTGTAGAGATCATCATTTGGATCCGACTAAGGGGCAGGAGGACGTCCTCTTACCATACCTCCTTTCCCTCGCAACTGCTGGTTTAAAGTACGCTTCAATTAGAGTGCATTTGTCAGCTATTGTGACTTACAGAAAGTCACCTGATCAGGTGTCTTTCTTTCAGGTTCCAGTGGTCAAGGATTTCCTCCAGGGATTGAAGAAAGTGTATCCCCCTGTGCGAAATCCTTCTCCTCCGTGGGAATTAAACCTAGTTCTATCAAGGTTAATGTCTCCTCCTTTCGAGCCCATCCACAAGGCTTCCTTACAACATCTCTCTTGGAAGGCAGCTTTTTTGGTGGCGATTACCTCTGCGCGCAGAGTAAGTGAGATACAAGCGCTCTGTGCGAAGGAACCTTATACTGTATTCCACCACAACAGAGTAGTCATAAGGGCTCACCCATCTTTCTTGCCTAAGGTCATCTCTGATTTTCATATAAATCAGTCTATTTCCCTCCCTTCCTTTTTTCCAAATCCTACGACCCCGGCCGAGCGGTCACTTCACTCCATAGATCTTAAAAGAGTGCTTAAGTTTTATTTGGAAAAGACTAAAGGGATTAGGAAAACGGACCAACTGTTTGTGAACTATGGCTCAATGAGAACTGGCTTTCCAGCAGCAAAGAGGTCCATTTCCAGATGGATTGTCTCTTGCGTTAAGTTGGCCTATCAACTAGCAGGCAAACCTTTGTTGATGTCTCCAAAAGCGCATTCCACTAGAGGGAAGGCAGCTACAGTGGCTTTCTTGCATGACGTTCCCATGTCGGAAATATGCAAGGCTGCAACCTGGAAATCAGTGCATACCTTTACGAGGCATTACTGCCTCGAATCTGATTCCAGGACCGATACTCAAGTAGGGCAAGCCTCCTTGAGGAATCTGTTTGGGTTGTCTATAGTCTACTCAGGCTTATTGATGAGATTTCTGTCTTATCATTCCTTTGCCCGCAGGGATGAGGAGAGGCTCGCTATTCTATTCTAATGCTTAATGACTATTGATGAGGATCCCCTGGAAGAGAAGGATTAGTTACTTACCTGTAATCCTAGTTCTCTTCCAGGGGTATCCTCATCAAAGTCATAAGCAACCCTCCCGCCTCCCCGGGCAAAGGATACTCTTTAATAAGGAGATATTGTTAACCTATTTGTTATTGGGTTTGTTTTTCAGTCTCCGAAAAGAACAACTGACCTAACTGTCACCCCTGGGGCATGATGAGGATACAGGGGGTCATGAGTGCCTTAAAGTAGTTATGAGAAACAAGGGTACCCCTTTAGTCAAAACCTGGGGTCAAAGTATTGTTAAAGAGAAACAATGGTTCTGGGTGGCCTAAGAAGGTCCTAGTAAGGAAAAATATAGTTCTAGTAAATGAGTTAATCTTGGGAGACAGTTTTGTAAGGTAACAAACATATAAAGGACTTTATTAATGTTTTCACAATTGTTTTCTCGGTTTTTCAGGTGCTCACACATGTGACAACGTGCTTATAGTGACTGAGTGAGATATTAAAAAACTATATACAAAGTGTCACAAGCAAGGCTATTCCCCCAAAAAATATATACAGTAGGGAAGGGGAGTTTCCTTGCAAGGGTCGACGGCGTTTCGATCTAACATGACTTTAGATCATCATCAGGACGTGAGCTTTCCTGAAAGAATTAAATTAAAGTTTTACTACTACAGCCTTACAAAAACATAGCTTCTAAGAACGAAGTGAATGGTGCTCCCAGTGGCATATAATTCATGCACATTTCTATAGATGTAGAAACACGGCGAACCGTGAATGTAACGCGCTTTTATTTACATTAAAATGAGAAAAGCTTTTGGTAAAGGTTTAATTTACGCGCTTTTTGGTATTGAGCGTACTTGCTTACTTTGCACGAGATGATAGATTGATTATCTGACTCGACGATCAACTTGTTGATACTGTGAGGTCTTTGGTCCAACTGTTTAAAGCAGGAGGATCAGAAAGAATTCATTTAAACATATATTCAATCACTGGAATTAGAGTATGATGCGTTACAGCTAGGTGACTCACTCAATTTTATTTTGGCAAGAAATTTAATTATCCATTCTTCTAGGGTAGTTCTAGCTCAAAAGGTTCATCACAATCTGAAAGTAAGATGAAACCAAAGTTTTGGGCTTTTTTTTCGGAAACGGGGTTTTATTAAAGAAAATTAAGAATAAAAGGATAAAAAATGTTACCAATAATGGTCCAATTACTCTTATTGCAGAGGTAGATGTATTGAATGGGAGCGGGTTATTTTTCTGAAAAGGATTTAAGGGAGTGAGGATTAGAATTACGATCTCATGTGATACACGCTTATGCTATCTGGATTTTAAAGGGAGTTCACAATACCCGGTATTATTTGGTGTCCCACGTTCCGGCGGGAACTGCAAGAGACAAAAGGGAGGCATTTAGGGATTAAATAATACGAACCCGTCACAAGCCAACCGTAATGTGTAGGCATGGGATACCGGCCGGGGTGGCGCATTCACTTACTTGATCGCCGCGGTCCGTGGCTAAGCTACCTCTGCTTCACTGCTACGGCGTCTGGAAGCGCTGCAACAGTTACTTCCTGGTTCGGTTTTAACGCATGCGCTGACTCGTTATCGCTTAAGTAACCCTGATTGGCTTAACAAACGCGCATGCCTGGAGGTAAAGTGTCTTTAAGCAACGCGCCTGCTCAGTGGAGAGGTAAAAGCAGAGCGCAAGTGGGTGATTGCAGTTGCCTGTAACATAAATGCTATACATTTCAAATTACATCAGGATCTTCGTTTTAAATTATAAAACATTGTGCTTCATGCTCATAAGAGTTGGTAATTAGCCACAGCTGTTCCACTCATCAAGAGTGTTGAGTCCTTTCTCAATACTTTTGCAAAGAAAAATCCATTTACACTCAAGACGATTCAAGATTGTCTGTTGGTTTCCTCCTCTGGTATTAGGCAAAAACTGGTCAACCACTTGCCACTGTAGCTAGTTTTCTGAATGTCCTTTTTCCACATAGTGTTCCACTAGGGGTGCAGATAGCACCTTGCAGCGAATTCTGCTCCTGTGTTGCGAAATCCTGGTTTTTATCTGCTGTGTAGTTTGGCCAATGTACAGTTGTTGGCATGGGCATTTAACACAATATATAACATTCTTAGAGTTACAATTAGTGAAAGTTTTCAATATGTGTTTACAGTTCTCATATTCAAACACCTTAGTATTTTCCGTGAATTCGCATGCAGTGCAGTTGTTGCATTTGTAGTGCCCTACAATAGGTGGTAGATTTAGACATGTCTCTATTGTTTTGTTTTTTTTGGTTATGGTAGCTGCTCGTACTAAATGATCTTTTAGATTACGGCCTCTTTTGAAGGAGAAAAGGGGCATTCCTGTGTTAAGTTCCAGGGGAGATAATACAGGCCAATGTTTTTTAATCGCTTTGCACAGTTTATTACTAATTGTGCCAAACGTTGTCACACAGGTTATTCTTTTAAGCGCTTCTCTCTTTTTTGGTTGTAGGAGATGTTCTCTATGGGCGTACCAAGCTCGCTTAATAGATCTTCTCACCAGTTTTCTGGGGTAGCCTCTGTTCATCAGTTTTGAACATAGGGTTTCAGCCTCTAAGAAGAAATCCTGTTTGAATTTACAATTACGCCTGATTCTAAGGAATTGGCCGTAGGGAAGACAATCCCGGAGGGCCCTTGGGTGTGAGCTGTGGTATTCTAGGAGCGTATGTTTTTTTTGCCATACTCTTTGTAGATGACTTAGAATCCAACATCATTCTAAACACAGGCAACCCGTACCGAGACAACATACTTAGCTGGCGCAGATATATAGATGATGTGCTTATGATTTGGAAAGGGGATGAAGACACCCTAAAAAAAATACTGTGAGTGGCTGAACAACAGCCAACCAGATCTAAGATTCACCTTTAATTTTGATAAACATCAGATTGACTATCTAGATGTCACCATCAAGTGTCATGAGGAGGAATTATATACTACACTCTTCAGAAAGCCTACAGAGCGTAATACGCTCCTAGAATACCACAGCTCACACCCAAGGGCCCTCCGGGATGGTCTTCCCTACGGCCAATTCCTTAGAATCAGGCGTAATTGTAAATTCAAACAGGATTTCTTCTTAGAGGCTGAAACCCTATGTTCAAAACTGATGAACAGAGGCTACCCCAGAAAACTGGTGAGAAGATCTATTAAGCGAGCTTGGTACGCCCATAGAGAACATCTCCTACAACCAAAAAAGAGAGAAGCGCTTAAAAGAATAACCTGTGTGACAACGTTTGGCACAATTAGTAATAAACTGTGCAAAGCGATTAAAAACATTGGCCTGTATTATCTCCCCTGGAACTTAACACAGGAATGCCCCTTTTCTCCTTCAAAAGAGGCCGTAATCTAAAAGATCATTTAGTACGAGCAGCTACCATAACCAAAAAAAACACAACAATAGAGACATGTCTAAATCTACCACCTATTGTAGGGCACTACAAATGCAACAACTGCACTGCATGCGAATTCACGGAAAATACTAAGGTGTTTGAATATGAGAACTGTAAACACATATTGAAAACTTTCACTAATTGTAACTCTAAGAATGTTATATATTGTGTTAAATGCCCATGCCAACAACTGTACATTGGCCAAACTACACAGCAGATAAAAACCAGGATTTTGCAACACAGGAGCAGAATTCGCTGCAAGGTGCTATCTGCACCCCTAGTGGAACACTATGTGGAAAAAGGACATTCAGAAAACGAGCTACAGTGGCAAGTGGTTGACCAGCTTTTGCCTAATACCAGAGGAGGAAACCAACAGACAATCTTGAATCGTCTTGAGTGTAAATGGATTTTTCTTTGCAAAAGTATAGAGAAAGGACTCAACACTCTTGATGAGTGGAACAGCTGTGGCTAATTACCGACTCTTATGAGCATGAAGCACAATGTTTTATAATTTAAAATGAAGATCCTGATGTAATTTGAAATGTATAGCATTTATGTTACAGGCAACTGCAATCACCCACTTGCGCTCTGCTTTTACCTCTCCACTGAGCAGGCGCGTTGCTTAAAGACACTTTACCTCCAGGCATGCGCGTTTGTTAAGCCAATCAGGGTTACGTAAGCGATAACGAGTCAGCGCATGTGTTAAAACCGAACCAGGAAGTAACTGTTGCAGCGCTTCCAGACGCCGTAGCAGTGAAGCAGAGGTAGCTTAGCCACGGACCGCGGCGATCAAGTAAGTGAATGCGCCACCCCGGCCGGTATCCCATGCCTACACATTACGGTTGGCTTGTGACGGGATCGTATTATTTAATCCCTAAATGCCTCCCTTTTGTCTCTTGCAGTTCCCGCCGGAACGTGGGACACCAAATAATACCGGGTATTGTGAACTCCCTTTAAAATCCAGATAGCATAAGCGTGTATCACATGAGATCGTAATTCTAATCCTCACTCCCTTAAATCCTTTTCAGAAAAATAACCCGCTCCCATTCAATACATCTACCTCTGCAATACGAGTAATTGGACCATTATTGGTAACGTTTTTTATCCTTTTATTCTTAATTTTCTTTCATAAAACCCTGTTTCCGAAAAAAAAGCCCAAAACTTTGGTTTCATCTTACTTTCAGATTGTGATGAACCTTTTGAGCTAGAACTACCCTAGGAGAATGGATAATTAAATTTCTTGCCAAAATAAAATTGAGTGAGTCACCTAGCTGTAACGCATCATACTCTAACTCCAGTGATTGAATATATGTTTAAATGAATTCTTTCTGATCCTCCTGCTTTAAACAGTTGGACCAAAGACCTCACAGTATCAACAAGTTGATCGCCGAGTCAGATAATCAATCTATCATCTCATGCAAAGTAAGCAAGTACGCTCAATACCAAAAAGCGCGTAAATTAAACCTTTACCAAAAGCTTTTCTCATTTTAATGTAAATAAAAGCGCGTTACATTCACGGTTCGCCCTATTTCTACATCTATAGAAATGTGCATGAATTATATGCCACTGGGAGCACCATTCACTTCGTTCTTAGAAGCTATGTTTTTGTAAGGCTGTAGTAGTAAAACTTTAATTTAATTCTTTCAGGAAAGCTCACGTCCTGATGATGATCTAAAGTCATGTTAGATCGAAACGCCGTCGACCCTTGCAAGGAAACTCCCCTTCCCTACTGTATATATTTTTTGGGGGAATACCCTTGCTTGTGACACTTTGTATATAGTTTTTTAATATCTCACTCAGTCACTATAAGCACCTTGTCACATGTGTGAGCACCTGAAAAACCGAGAAAACATAATTGTGAAAACATTAATAAAGTCCTTTATATGTTTGTTACCTTACAAAACTGTCTCCCAAGATTAACTCATTTACTAGAACTATATTTTTCCTTACTAGGACCTTCTTAGGCCACCCAGAACCATTGTTTCTCTTTAACAATGAGTGCCTTAAAGGCACAGTGTCAGTTTTTTGCTATTCAGCTACAGGTTAGCTTTTCAGTCTTTTTAGACTGTGTTTGCAATGCAGCCTGGGAGCTTCTTATGCTTCCAGTGAGTTATGAGAATTTCTACTGCTTTCTGAGCATTAAAACAATTTCTAAACAATCTTTGGTGTTTCTCATGTTTCTAATGCCTATTATATATGTATGGTGGAAATTCTTCACAGCATATTTCAGCTCTAATGTGATTTGGCTGCTATTGCTTGTTTTTATATATATATATTATTTATATATATATATATATGTGTATATATATATATATATATATATATATATATATGTATATATATATATGTAGGGCACATATAATATAGTGTTTCCGGGGTCCCGCGCATGGGCGGGAATATTCTAATGCTTATGACTTTGATGAGGATACCCCTGGAAGAGAACTAGGATTACAGGTAAGTAACTAATCCTTCTGGCTCATGGAAAGAACGCCATTCAAGAAGTGTCCTCAATGTGGGTCGAAGTTTCTCCACACCGACCTACATGAGGTGTGCAAACTTAGCCTTTCACCGGAGCACAAGGATAAAGACTGTTCGGCGTGTGCTTCATTCTGCTCCAAGAAAACCATTCAGGACCGACTAGCTCGGAGAACTTTGGCTCGCTAGTCCGCTTCGATCCCCGGCGACCTCTTCGAAGAGGGCGTCGACGTGCCAAAACACAAGCACGCCGAAGAGAGAATCGGATCCTCAGATGCCGAAGACTCAGACGCCGAGGACATCACTCCAGCTCAACGGGTCGTAAGTAAGACCGTCGACCCCAACCCTTCCTCGACGCCCTCAAAAAAGGCTTCGGCCACACCCTCACCTTCGGGCCCGGGTGCACACAGACACTGCTTTCCACGCCCAGCCTTTGGGCCCGGCAAAGAAGCCCACTAAGCCTTCAGGCGGCTCTGGCTCGAGCCAGCCTATTCCTGGTGCCAATCCTATATCGACACAGAAGAGGAAGCCATCTTCCTCTACTACACCGACTGTTGCTCCGACACCTAAGCACACGGCGCCGAAGACTGGCAGCGGTTCATAGATGCCGAAACCGCACTCAGAGCCAAGTGAAAAACCGCCCACGCGTCGGAGCCGAAAAAAACACCCGGAACCGAAAAAACAGGTTCCGGTAAAAGACATTGCAAAAGGGAACACTCCTAAGCCAAAAGACTCGACACCAGCTACAGAGACTGTGCCAAAAAAACCTACGGAGCCGAAAACTTCGACGCCGAAGGATTTGCCCCACTCAGAAGAACTTTTTTCACCGGATCCCAATCAGAAAACTCTTGTAAAGGATCCTAAAACCGGACAATCGACTCAGCTCCAAGAAGAGACCACTTGAGGCGCCAGCACCTCCTCCCCCTCCAAAGGACGACATTGCAACCTCTCCATTAAGGGTCCCTTCTCCACCACCCCCCCATATTGTTCCTCGTCCTACACCTCTTCCACCATATCATTCACCAACACCATCTACTAATACAGATTCTGACGACATAGGTGGGGGTGCACATGACCCAGCAGGCACCAATAGTCCCCCTCAGTCACCTAACCCATGGGAGGATTACAACACCCCTGATGTGCCTTACGTCCCACAAGATGATGTATACCCTTCCAGACCTACCCCACCAGAGGACACTATGGGGTTTAACCTACTAGTCCAAAGAGCTGCGCAATATCATGGGGTGGACTTGCACACCGATGCAGTGGAGGAAGATTTCCTATTAGACACTTTTGATAACATACAAAGGTCTACTGCCATTTTACCAATGCTTAAGGGTGTCATCAAGCCCTCAACAGAGGTTTTTAAGGATCCTGTCAGGGCTAGGGTCCTCAATCCTCGCATTGAGAAAAAATGTAAAGCTGACCCTACAGATACAGTTTATATTAAAGGTCCAGCACAATTAGATTCTCTAGTAGTGTCTAATGCACGTAAACCTGCTAATTCCCAGACCTCAGGTGAGGCCTCACCACCAGACAAAGAATCTAAGCTCCTTGACGCCTCCGGCAAGCGAACAGCGACACAAGCAGCTAACATCTGGCGCATTTCCAACACCCAAGCGTTGCTGGCAAGATACGACAGGGCACATTACGACGAACTAGAGTCCATAATGCAGCACCTACCAGACAAATACAAAAACAGGGCTAATGAACTTAAACAGGAAGGTACAAATATCACTAATACTTCCATCCGTTGTGCCCTAGACGCTGCATATACTTGGTATCCAGCATCAAATCCGGTTCCCCTCTTGACCCTTGCCCTCCAGCTATTTTAAACCGCATCCCTGATGCAATCTCCCCTGCTCTGACCACCATCTGCAACGCCATGTTTGCAACTGGCGTATATCCTTCAGTCTGGAAGGAAGCCATTATCAAGCCCCTTCTAAAGAAGCCCACACTGGACCCTCAGCTCCCAGCTAGCTACAGACCCATCGCCTGTCTCCCCTTTCCAGCCAAAATTTTCGAAAAGTCTCAACATCCAGCTTTCCAAATTCATCAATGATAACAATCTTCTTGATGAGACCCAGTTTGGTTTCAGACAGGGTCATGGGACGGAGACGGCACTACTAAAGGCTGCAGACGAAATCAGAGCAACCATGGACATGGGAGGAGCAGCAGTCCTAATACTTCTGGACCTCTCGGCTACTTTTGACACGGTCGATCATGTCACTCTGATCGACCGTGTCTCAGCTTTAGGAATAAGAGGCAAAGCTAAAGATCTGATTGCCTCATTCCTAGCCAACCGCCCTCAGACCATCAAGATGGGCAATTTCACCTCCCACACCTTCTCCCTCCCTTGCGGTGTTCCCCAGGGCTCCTCGCTAAGCCCGACGCTGTTTAATATCTATGCGTCGGACTTGGCGAGGGTGATTAAATCTTATGGAATTGCCCTCACCACTTACGCCGATGATACCCAACTTGTATTATCGGTGCACAATAATGGAACATCCATCGCAGCCAACTTCCAGGAGGGAATGAAGGCGATAGGCTCCTGGATGTCATCAAATTGCCTCAAGCTCAACTCGGATAAAACGGAGGTGATGACATTCGGGAGCTTGCGCCCAGCATGGTCTCCTCAGTGGTGGCCACCTCAGCTGGGGCCCCCACCCCAGCCGGTGGCAAAGGTTCGCAACTTGGGAGTCATCTTTGACAACAAGCTGACGTTTCACCACCATGCCAACGCCATTGTCTCATCTGCTTTCTATACCCTCAAAAAAATAAAAAAAACTGCTTCCTTACCTCCCACAATCAGCAGGAAAAACTCTCATCAGCACATTAGTGTTCTCGAGAACCGATTACTGCAATTCACTTCTTTTGAATGCGCAGGAAGGAGTTCTCAATAAATTACAAACAGTACAAAATGCTGCAGCCAGAACGCTACTGTCTATCCCTAAATTCTCATCTGTTTCCCCGTACATCAGAAAACTCCATAGGCTCCCTATCAGGAGCCGAATCAAATTTAAAGCTATGTGTATAGCTTATAAGACCCTGAACAACACAGGACCACAGTTTTTAAAAGAAGCTCTCCGTCCAGTTGAACAACATAGGATTCTACGGTCCTCTTCAGCCTCTCTGTTGAAAGTCCATCGAACAAAGAGGGCCAACTGGGGAGATAGACGCTTCACCATTGCCACGGCCAAACTGTGGAACACTCTACCTCTCCACATTAAAACCGCTCCCACGCTTCTAAAATTTCGTAAAAGCCTCAAGACATGGTTTTTCTCCTCCTCCTAACTCCCCGTTCAGACATGGCTATCCTACACCTTAACTCCCCCGACATCTCTTGGTGAGTTCTATGAATTTAGCGCCGAGACACCCTCACGGGTATTTGTTTGCGCTTTAAAAATTGCTAAAAAATAAATAAATAAATAAAATAAAATATACCGCCTCAAGGGCAATCAATACCAGCACCCTACTACGTAGACATGCCTGGCTACGTATTTTAGGTTTTAAACTTGAGGTACAAAACTCCATCCTTAATCAGCCATTTAATGATGCACATTTATTTGGCCCAAATGTTGAGGTCTCTTTAGAGAAGATGAAAAAAAGACACCAATACAGCAAAATCTATGGGAGCCTTGCAGCAGCAAGCTCCCAGACGTTCCTTTTGTTGCTCATCATGCAGAGGCAATTTTGGAAAAGGTGATGGACAGAGTTTCTGAATGATGCAGAATACTCCTACCCAGTCAAGAGATCAGGGCTTGATCCATCACAGTTTTTTAGCTCACTGCACCATCCCAGCTCAGAACCTGGCTATATGCAAATTAGTATGTTCCTGTCCCAGTGCATGATGGGAACAGGGCAAACCAAACTACCAAGCCAATTCTTATACTGGGAAGGAGACAAGCTACCGGGGACCGGTTTCTGGCATTTCAGCCGTCGTCGGCCCGGCTTGCTTGAATCCTGATGGTGCAATGAGCTAGGGACTCACGTCTGAGTATACCCTCCCACACTTAGTGTGGATAAAATCAATTTTGGAAAAGGTGAAGGACAGAGTTTCTGAATGATGCGGAATACTCCTACCCAGTCAAGAGATCAGGGCTTGATCCATCACCGTTTTTTAGCTCACTGCACCATCCCAGCTCAGAACCTGGCTATATGCAAATTAGTCTGTTCCTGTCCCAGTGCATGATGGGAACAAGGCAAACCAAACTACCAAGCCAATTCTTATACTGGGAAGGATACAAGCTACCGGGGACCGGTTTCTGGCATTTCAGCTGTCGTGCAGAGGCAACACAAGAGGCTACTCCTCAGAAAGTCCCTCCACTTACTACAAAACCCCTGGTCAATCCACATTCACTAAGGGCTATCAGAGAGGGGTTTACAGGGGTACCCACAACGAAGGCAGAGGCAAAAAAAACAACTCGTACTCTGCCGCTACACCTACCCAATGACTTTCCTCTCCGTCCCCCCCCCCAACATTCCACTCCTGTGGGGGAAGACTTCAACAATTCCTGCCTGCCTGGATCAACATCACATCAGGCAGGTGGGTGCGACCAATTATTCAGTCAGGTTGTAATTGTAATGAGATTTCTAGAGCGCATGGCTGCCCGTGAGCGTCCCAGCGCTAACAGATGCAACAGATGGATCAGACGAGTGCGGAGCAGATGGTTACGGGAACAGCCAAGTCTTTAGTAGCTTTCGGAAAGGCAGCAGATTGTGTTGGGCACGAAGATCGAGCGGGAGGGCGTTCCACAGCTTGGACGCGTGATAGGAAAAACGCCAGCCTCTGGAGCGAGCTTTCTTGATCCTGGGTATTTGGGTTAGATGAGGGTTCGAGGATCGGAGAGTTCTAGACGTGGTATGCGGGACAACCTGGTCCTTAAGGATTTACGGGCCTTTTCCATGAAGCATTTTGTGGGTTAGGCACAAGGCCTTGAAATGCACCCTTTGCTCCACGGGCAACCAATGTAATGCTCTAATCGCTGGTTTAGCTGAACTTCGGATCTTGGTGTCAAGTAAGAATCCGAGCAGCAGTGTTTTGCACAACCTGCAGCCTGGCTGTAACTTTCTTTGGTGCGCCGAGGAATAGGGCATTTCCGTAGTCCAGTCTGGACAAGATAAGACCCTGTAAAAGAAGCTTTCTTTACTGAAAAGGGAGCAGGGAGAGGATCTTGCGGGTGGTGCGTAGTAGACCGAGGCAGGTTCCAGCAGTTTTTCTTGCCTGGGTGTTTAGGGTGAGGTTGTGATCGAGCCAAATCCCCAAGCTTTTGATTTCGGCTTTGGGGGTTGGGGGTGGGCCCATGCATGGGGACCACAGAGACTCCGGGCGGAAATGGGACTGGTTGCCCATCACCATTATCTCAGTTTTGTCGCCGTTGAGTTTTAGGTGGGATGAGTTCATCCAGCTGACTATGTCCCCCAGGCAGGAGTATAGGTCGATGGTGGAATTGTCCTGCCGGCTGAGGGAGACAACCAGCTGGGTGTCATCCGCGTAGGTCAGGAGTTTGATACCATACGGGATGACAATCCTTTCCAGGGGCGACATACACGTTAAAGAGCATCGGGCTCAGTGACGAGCCCTGAGGCACTCCGCAACGTATAGGGGTCTCCCTGGAAATGAAGTCACCCTCCGCCACCTGGAAAGAGTGGTTGTGGAGATAGGATTTTAGCCAACGACAGGGCTGGCCCTGAGATACCAAGGTCTCTGAGCCGCTGAGCCAAGATGCTGTGGTTAACGGTGTCGAATGCCGCGCTGAGGTCCAGAAGGATCACTGCCACTGATCCTCCTGCGTCAATGATCTTCCTGGCCTCTTCGACAACCGCCACCATCGCTGTTTCTGTACCTTGGCCCGGGCGGAATCCTGTCTGTGACTGTTTTAACAATTTGTTGATTTCCAGGTAGTTTGATAGTTGGCTGATGAACTTTTCAGCCATCTTGCTAACGCAAGGGAGGAGGGAAATTGGCCTGAAGTTGGCCAGATTACTGGGGTCGAGGTTGGGTTTTTTGATTAAGGCTTTGACTACCGCCTTCTTCCAGCTTGGCAGAACCGATCCGCTTTCTATAGAGGAGTTTATCAGATTCACCATTGGTGCAAGAATGGTAGGAGCAACTTGTTTAAGGTGTCTGACTGGTGCTGGATCATGCGGGGACCCGCTTTTGAGGGATTGAAGGATGGACCTTAGGGTTTCTTCACAGATGGGAGAGAACATATCAAGTTCTGTGTTCGGGTTCTGGGCCTGCCATGAGTGGGTAAGGTTACTGTCTAGAACTAACATCTACCCCCCCCCCCCCCCCCTCCCAAACAGCATCCAATGTCACAAGAAGATCTATCACTGTTAAAGCAAGAAGTACTATCCCTGCTAGAATAAAGTGCAATAGAACCAGTTCCTCTGCACTAACAAAACAAGGGGGTTTACTCTCTATTTTCTGATTCCAAAGAAGGACGGCTCTCTAAGGCCTATTTTAGACCTCAGACCACTACACATATACATACAGTCAGACCATTTTCACATGGTCACACCAACAAGTCCTTCCGCTCCTGCTGCAAAACGACTTCCTGGCTACTCTAGATCTCAAGGACGCATACTTCCACATTCCCATTCACAAGGCTCACAGGAAGTATCTCAGATTTGTAATAGACGGGCAGCACTATCAATTCAAAGTACTCCCATTTGGAGTTACAACAGCACCAAGAGTATTCACCAAGTGCTTAGCAGTAGTGGCAGCGCATCTACGAAGACAACACATCCAGATCTTCCCGTACCTCGACGACTGGCTCATAAGAGCCAGCTCATACAATCAATTCGTGGAACACACTCCTACCACCATCCAACTGCTCCACAACTTGGGGTTCACAATAAACCACACCAAGTCTCATCTATAGCCATCCAAAGTTCAACAGTACCTCGGTGCCACAATAAACACCTCAACAGCGCTAGCTTATCCCACTCCAGCAAGGATAGCCAGCATGCAAACTCTTCTAACGGTTTCAGCTACAACACTCCCTCCCAGCACGAGTGTTCATGCAACTCATAGGGATGATGGCCTCTTGCATCTTCGTAGTACCCCATGCAAGACTTCAGATGCGTCCTCTCCAAGAGTGCTTATCAAGTCAATGGAACCAGGCTCAAGGCCACTTAACAGACCTAGTGTTGGTAGACTGTTGGACTCATCGCTCTCTGCAGTGGTGGAACACCAAAAACCTTTCCAAGGGATGACCGTTCCTAGAGCCAGTTCCTCAGATAATCTTGACTGCGGACGCATCGCTCTCCGGCTGGGGAGCCCACCTACTGAAACACACCATGCAAGGCATGTGGATACCGCAAGAAAAATTACTCCACATCAATCCTCTGGAGTCCTAGCAATATTCCTAGCACTAAAAGCTTTCCAGAAGCAAATGGCAAACAAAGCTGTGTTGGTCTTCACAGACAACATTGACAGCAATGTACTACATACAGAAGCAGGGAGGCACACTCTTGCTGCAACTCTCTCAACTAGCACAGGACATATAGAGGTGGGCTATACCTCAAAACATATTCCTCCTAGCCCAGCATGTTCCGGGAGTTCAAAATACTATAGCGGATCTGTTAAGTCATCAAACGCAACAGACCCACGAGTGGGAACTTCATATGCAAGTTCTTCAACCATTCTTTCAGATGTGGGGACAACCTCAAATAGGCTTATTTGCCTCCCACGAAAATGCAAAATACCCAAGCTTCGTTGCCAGATATCCACACCTACTGTCAAAAGGCAATGCGATATGGATGAATTGGTCAAACAGATTTGCGTACGCTTTTCCACCTCTACCACTCATGCCACTAGTAGTACGCAAACTACAGCAGCATTCTCTGACTCTCATCCTAGTTGCTCCAACATGGGCCAGACAACCATGGTACACCACACTGCTACAACTGTCTGTAGTACCGCACCAAAAATTGCACAGGTCTCCACACCTGTTAACACAGATCAGACACCCGGACCTAGCTCAGCTCAACCTTGCGATCTGGCTCCTGAAGTCCTAGAATTTGGATATCTAAACCTTCCTCCAGATTGCATAAATGTCATTAAAGAAGCTAGACGTCCAACCACTAGGGCATGTTACGCGGCCAAGTAGAAACGATTTGTGATATATTGTCAACAACAATATTGATCCCCTAAATGTGTCTATTCAACACATCATAGGATACTTACTGTATCTCCAAAGATGTAACTTAGCCTATACGTCTATTAGACTACATCTTGCTGCAGTAGCAGCATATCTGCAAAACAGACATCTCTCTCTGTTCAGAGTGCCTGCCATTAAAGCCTTTATGGAAGGCCTTAAAAGAATAATCCCTCCCAGAGTACCACCTTCGCCTGTGTGGAATTTAACGGGACCTCCCTTTGAACCTTCACACAGATGTGAATAAAACAATTTAACATGGAAAGTTGCTTTCCTAGTAGCTACTACTTTTCTGCGGAGAGTTAGTGAACTACAAGCACTAACCAGCCAAGAACCCTTCTTGCAAATGCATCAAAATAAGGTAGTTCTACGTACTAATCCAAAATTCCTGCCCAAAGTCATTTCTCCATTCCATCTCAATCAATCTGTGGAACTGTCAGTTTTCTTCTCGCAACCAGTCAGTAGCAGAAAGAGCTCTTCCCACATTAGATGTCAAGAGCATTGCTATACTACATAGAAAGAACTCAACCTTTTAGACAAAACAACTTTGTGTCTTTCTCACCAGCACACAAAGGTAATCCCATTTCAAAATCTGGGATAGCTAGATGGATTGTCAAATGCATACAGATTTGTTACCACAAAGCTAAACATGCGTAATCTGTTCCTCCTAAAGCCCACTCTACAAGAAAAATAGGGGCTTCAATGGCATTTTTAGGGAACATTCCCCTAGATGACATCTGCAGAGCAGCTACATGGGCTACACCGCACACATTCACAAAACACTATTGTGTAGATCTGCAAAAAAAACAAGCTGTGGGTCAGGCTGTTCTCAAAACATTATTCCAAACTACTGCAACAGATGGGGGTGGTCGCCATTAAGAGTGGGCACTGCTATACAATCTATTTACAGTGTGCAATCTGCAGCTCATATGCCTCGATCGGAAAATGCTACTTACCAGTATGCATCTTTTTCTTGGCATGTAGAGCTGCAAAGTTGCACACGCCCACCCGCCTCCCCGGCTACCCTTGTCTGTTCAAGTATTATCTTAATTAGATACCAATTACATGGGCATCCTTCCTTTTCTTGCAAAGCTCCATCACTTCCCTAATGGCGAAAAAAAAAAAAACTGGGGATGAAGCCCATGCGCAATGTGGTCCTAAGGAGGAGTCACCTATCTCGTGACTTCCAAAGAACTTTTCAGGACAACAACGAACTGCAAACGTCGGGCCCAAAACTAGGTGGCGTCTATGCACAGGGTGCAACTCTGCAGCTCTACATGCCAAGAACAGATGCATACTGGTAAGTAGCATTTTCCTTCATGTTGCCATTACCTCAGCAAGGAGGGTAAGTGAGCTTCAAGCTCGGAGTTCAAACCCCCCATTCTGGACTATTCGTACCGATAGAATAGTTCTCAGGACTAGGGCTGCTTTTCTGCCTAAGGTGGTAACTTCCTTCCATCTGGGGCAGTCCATTACCCTTCCTTCCTTCTATCCTGCCCCTCACCCTTCCATGGAGGAGGAGCGGCTTCACCACTTGGACCCTAAGAGAGTGGTGAGTTTTTACCTCGATGGGACTAAATATTATTGTGTGGATGACCAGCTCTTCGTGGGCTTTGCTGGCTGCAGGAAATGTAGAGCGGTGCACAAGCGCACCCTTTCCAGATGGACTATCTTGTGCATCCAGATATGTTACTCTTTTGCTGGTAAGGAACCTCCAGAGGGTAGAAGAGCTCACTCTACTGGAGCAAAGTCTTCAACTTCTGCTTTGTCTAGAGGTGTTCCTGTAGAGGACATTTGTAGTGCGGCAACTTGGGCCTCCCTCCACACTTTTGCAAAGCATTACTGCTTAGATTTGGAAGTGAGGAGGGACTGTCACTTTGCGTGTTCTGGTATAAAAGGGTGGACACCCTCCTCCGGGAGTGGGGACTGCTTTGGGACTCTTCACAAGGTGAGGAATCCACTGGCAGATGTATCCATCAGAAGAACAAGCTACTTTCAGTAACGCTTCTGGTGGATACAGTATCTGCCTGTGGATTCCTCACTGACCCACCCGCCTCCCCATATCCACCCTTGTATACCTATAATGATGGTGATTTATGACTTGTTTTCAATGGTAAAGATTAATTCTTTTTACATTGCTGCATTGATTTCACACTTTGTGTGTTGGTTTGAATACTGTGTACGGTGTATATTTGTCTGTCTTTCCGTATGCCTCGAAGGCACGGAAAAAAGGGCGGAACTGAGGTAGTCATGCCGACAAGGCTCTCTTATGGCTCCAGTGACTTCAGCGGAGTCAGGAGCGGAGCCGGGCTTCTGTGAAGTAGTCCTCGTCAGTGTGGAGAGCTAGAAAAAAATTCTGAATGCTGCTGGCGCAGAGGATATTTCACAAGGTGAGGAATCCACAGGCAGATACTGTATCCCCCAGAAAAAACTTTACCGAAGTTAAGTAACTTGTTCATCTCTTCCAGTCACACCCCAATATAACCTCTGTTTAGTGACCTTGGGGTCACCAAGGTCTCGTATAAAATTAGTTTACGGCCTGTGCTGTATTGCAGACGTGTGTGGACTACTCCTTAACTTGCCCACTTTTCATAACATCCAGTAGGCAGCCAGACCATTTGAGCAAAATCCCTTGGTTTAAAAACATGAAGATAGCCGTATATTCATTAGGGCTCCATGACTTCGTAACAATCAGATACATCCGTTTTTCCTTCAAAGGCTGCGATGAAAAAGATATACTGGCCACTTGTGAAGGCCAAGGAACCACACAAGGCTTCCACGGCCAAGCTGATAGTTTATGGATTTCAAGCCTATCGGAGGGTTGTAGCTATTCTAGGACGTGTTGTCTATACCACTCTATAGGAAGCTTTACTTTCAGTTTTCATAGCACCCTACCTCTGAGTGTTTACAACAGGTAGGGCTTGGAAAGGAGGCACCTACTGCCTGAAATGTGATCACCCAAGTTAGTGTTTACCATGTTTTGATTGCATGTTCAGACTATTTATCTCCTCAACATACCTGGTTTGTATCCAGCTGTATCTATCTTCACAAGACTAAAACTTTACGAAAGTCAGTCCAACTCTTTGTGGCCTGTAGTGCTCCTCTTAATGGCTATCCCCTCTCCAAACGAAGCATTGCCCACTGAATTTCTAGTTCCATTGAATACGCTCATCAGGCCGCTGGAAAGCAACTGTGCAAATTCTACTAGAGCTGTCTCTGCGTCGACAGCTTTGTTTGCCGGTGTACCTATCCAGGAGATCTGCAGGACGGAGACCCTGGAAGAGTATCCACACCTTTACCAGGCACTACTGCTTGGATTCTTCGGTTCTGTAGTAGGGGATCTCTGTGTATAGTCATAATCTAGGCAATAATCCCGCCCATGTGCGTGGACCCCGGAGCAATCAAAATAATCTCTTAAATTGTCAAAAAATGCAGAACTGCAAATACACTTAAGAGAATTTAAAGACGGATAATGCAGCCTATATCCACAAGCTACACTGTCCAGTACATCAACTAGAAATTCCACCAAAACAACCACACAAACAGCACAGCTTGCCCAGTTTCCTCAGAGAAAACTTGCCTTGCAAAAGCCTCTAGAATGACAGAGGAAGGTATGGACAGGCAAGCACCGTAGGCTGCCATTAGGTGGCTCAAATAGGATACTGTGCCTTTAAGAACTTTCCAGAACTCTCTCAGTATCCCAGAATGCACAGCAGGTCCCTTTTACTTTCAGTTCTTTTTTCCGGCTCCTGCTAGCAGGACCCTGGAGTATTGAGCTCTCCCTTTCAAGGGTTTATTGGTGCTTTTTCACTTTTTCTTGTGTGTAGTGCTTGTTTTTAAGTACTAAGCCCTTTTTCTTCACTATATTGTCAAAATGCCTGGCTTATTTGACAATTGCCCAGAGTGTGATAGAAAAAAGGCCAAATCCGACCCACATGGAGTGTGCATCGTCTGCCTCCCCTCTTCTCACCTCCCAGAGGAGTGTGAAATCTGCAAGACCCTCTCTGCCAGGACCCTGAGAGAGAGGATGAAGATCAGGCTCCAAGGCCTCGAGGAAAGACGTCAGAAGTCACAAGGTGGGTCAGGGCATGCTTCATCTGCCCATGCTGAGGCCTCTGGGGGGCTCCCCAGGGGCAGGAAGTCAAGCAAGCGTCCCCATTCTCCGCCAGCGTCGAATGCGGCGTCGAGGGGGATGACAACGGTCTGTTCCCCATCTTCCCGGGACTCTGGGGAGAAGCGGCGTCTACGTCGAAGGAGCTGAACAGACCACCATCGACAGCATCGTCGCCGACTTCGTCAACGTCATCGACGTCATGAAAAACCCCGGCGTCGGCGCTCGCCTGCCGAGGCGACACCACCGTTCGCCGTCTGCGAAGAGGAGAAAATCGGCGTCGAGGGGATCCTCGCCGTCGAGGCGTTCGCCGTCGACGTCGCGTCACCGGTTGTCGTCGCGTCACCGGTCGACGTCGCGTCACCGGTCGACGTCGCGTCACCGGTCGACGTCGCGTCACCGGTCGACGTCGCGTCACCGGTCGGCGTCTAGGAGGTTCCTCGATGTAGAGAAGGCGTTCTTTGACGCCAAGGAAGCGCAGGAGGAGTCCTGACGCTAGGAGGTCGCCGATTGGTTCGCCATCGTCGCCAAGGAAGAAGACAGTCACCGGGCTCGGTGTACTCGGTGCTGTATACGCCTACTAAACCTAGGACACCTACTCCTCCTCCTTTGCCCAAGGGTCCGCCTCCGCGGAACCCCACCCCGCCTCCTCCACCACCGTCGCCTCGTGGACCGGCTCCTCGTCAGTTACCGCCGCCTCAGCTCCCACCGCCTCATCCCTCCGTTCCTCCACCTGTGCCTCCACCCAGGACGGCCTCGTTGCCACGGTATCCAACTCCTAAGGGGACACCTCGGCCGAGGGCCCCAGCCAGGCCGACATCGCCTGCTCCTCCGAAGCCTGCAGATAGGCCGAGAAGATCGCGCTCCCGCTCCGGCCGGAGAGGGAGATCGCGCAGCCGTGGCCGGTCGTCATCTCTATCTAGACGCCACAGGAGGCGCAGATCCAGATCCCACACAGGCTCTTCCACCAGGGAGTGTTCACCGATGCTGTCGGAATCTCCAGGGACGAGGGTGTTGCCCGTGGACGATATAGTCTCCTTCCAGGAAGTACTGTTGAGGGGTGCGATTAAGCTAGGGATCACAGTGACGGTGCCAACACCTACGACGTCTGTGATCTTCGAGACACTTCACAGAAAACATTTGTCTCGACCGCTGCTACCGTTGGTACCCGGATTGGAGGAGCCCGCCAAGGAGTTGTTCCTCACTCCGGCGTTGACTAAGGTAGCCCCCTCCAGGCTCCTCAAGAAATACCGGGCTCCGGAATCTGACCCGGCTTTCCGTCGGATGCACCCAACACCAGACTCCGTTATTGTGACAGCAGCTAAGAAGCAGCATGCCACCACTCCTTCTTCGACAGTGCCGCCTGATAAGGACAGCCGGTGGCTGGATTCGGTGGGCAGAAAGGTCTGTGGGACGGCATCTACCACCATGAAGGCTGCAAGTGCCAGGGCCCCGCTGGGGCGATATGATCGTGCCCTGTGGGAGTCCCTCCAGAAGTACGCAGAGCTCCTCCCTCGTGACAAGAAAAAGGACTTTCTGGAGAAATTAAACGAGGGGATGATGGTGTCTTACCAGATAATCAGCGCGGCAGCTGATGTATCTCTTCTGGCGGCGCACGGATACTGCCACGGCATCAATCAGCGGCGCCACACTTGGCTTCGCCTAACATCACTCAAACCGGAGGCGCAACAGCGGGTGGCCAACCTGCCTTTCTCGGGGGAAACCCTATTCGGCAAACATGCAGACGATGAAATGGCCCGTATGAAAGCAGAAGCCGAAACACTGACGGCTGTCTGGTTAGAGAAGCCTGAAAAGAAGAATTACCTCCCGTTCTGGAGATGGTTCGGAAACTCGGGCGGGGGCAGACTTCCGGACAGCAGCAGCAACCACAACAGCAGCAATTCCGGAAGCGATTCCAGAAGCGCCAGAGAGGCAGAGGAAACCAACAGTCCGCAACAGCGACCAAAGGCCCGGCCGGGTCTAGGCCCTGAGCGTCTACTTCCCCCCCACATCCATTACCCACTCCGGTGGGGGGGAAGCGTTCAATTTTTTCTGGCAGAGTGTAGAAAAATTACTCGGGACAAGTGGGTGCTGAATATTGTTTGCAATGGATACAGTCTTCGATTCACCAGCCCGCCTCCAGCTATTCCGCCGGTGAGCTCGCAGTTTCAGCTGCAAGAGCTCCAGGCAGAGGCCGACATCCTATTAAGGAAAAGGGCGATAGAAGACGTACCTCGGCCTCAAAGGGGAAGAGGTCTGTACTCCAGGTTCTTTCTTGTCCGCAAGAAGGACAAGAACGAGTTCAGGCCAATTCTGGACTTGCGGCAAACAAGTCTATTCGCAGAGAGATTTTGCATGCTGTCGCAGCAGATTTACCCTCAGCTGCAGCAGGGAGACTGGCTTTGTGCTATAGACCTACAGGATGCGTACTTCCATGTGCCCATTGCACAGAAACACAGGAAGTTCCTGCGATTCCAAGTCGGCGCCAATCATTATCAATACACAGTACTACTATTCGGGCTGAAGTCTGCGCCCAGGACGTTCTCGAAGTGCATGGCAGTGGTAGTGGCACACCTGCGGAAGAACAAGGTGTTTGTCTACCTGTACCTGGACGACTGGTTGATCAAGGCCTCCTTCTCGGAAGCTCAAGCACACTTCCAGAAGACGTGCGTTCTATTGAACAAGCTGGGTTTGCACATCAACATGCCCAAGTCTGTCCCGACTCCGGTCCAATGCATACAGTACTTGGGAGCCTCCATCAATACTCTGTCAGCAAGCGTGTCTTCTTCGGAGGAGCGACGGTTATCACTCCTTCGGAAGGCTCAGGCTCTTATGACCGCTCAATCTACAACAGTGAGGACGGTGTCTTCTCTACTGGGGTCGATGGCCTCTTATATCTTGCTCACGCACGGCTGCACATAAGACCACTGCAGGAGTGCTTGGAGGATCAGTGGGATCAGAGGACTGGTTCTTGGGACGACACGATAAGACTGTCTCTGCATGCTCTTCAGTCTCTGAAGTGGTGGTGTTCAGCGGAGAATCTCCTCAGAGGGGTCCCCTTCCACAAGGGCATTCCCGCACAGACGATCGTGACGGATGCGTCTCTCCACGGCTGGGGAGTGCACTCCGGAGACTTACAGATTCAAGGGACGTGGTCTCCGTCAGAGTCCACGTATCACATCAACTTCCTGGAACTCAGAGCTGTTCACTTGGGACTGAAGGCCTTTCATCCGTCCTTTCAGACCAACTCTCTGCTTGTACAGACGGCAATATGACCACAATGTATTACCTCAACAAGCAGGGTGGCTCTAGATCGCGCACTCAGTCGCAGCAGGAATGACGATAACGGCTACCCATCTGCCAGGTGTGCAGAATGTTCAGGCGGACGCACTGAGCAGACTGATTCAGGAAAACCACGAATGGGTCATAAACGACGAAGTGCTAGGAGAAGTCTTCGCAGGGTGGGGGACTCCAGACGTAGATCTGTTCGCCACTGCCGAAAACAGCTAATGCCGAGACTTCGCCTCCAGGTACTACCAACAGGGGACGTTTGGGAATGCCCTATGGATCGACTATTCAAACAGCTTTCTGTACGCTTTTCCGCCCATTCCCCTGATTCCAGCGGTGCTCATCAAGCTGTCCCGGGCGCGGATGATATTGATCGCCCCGGAATGGCCCAGACAGTGGTGGTTCACGGACCTGCTTCACTGGTGTCTCCTTCCTCACATATGGTTGCCGTGCAGGCCGGATCTTCTCACGAAGATCGGGGGACAGATGGTGCACCCGAACCTCTTGTCTTTGAGTTTGGTGGCATGGCTCCTGAGATAGTGCAATATGGCCATTTGAATCTGCCCGAAGATTGTATGGACATACTGAAGGAGTCTAAGAGACCTTCCACTAGGACTTCTTATGCTTACAAGTGGAAGAGATTCTGCATCTGGTGCAAGTCCAAGAACTATGACCCTACGACGTGTAAGGAGGATGTCATCCTTCCTTAACTTCTACATTTGGCGCAGTCTGGCCTTAATTTTCATTCCATTAAGGTTCATCTCGCTGCATTGACTGCCTACAGGAAGTGCCCTTCACTGACTTCCTTCTTCCGGATCCCTGTGATCAAAGATTTTTTGGAATGCTTGAAGAAAGTATTCCCTCCTGTCCGGCTTCCTTCGCCTTCATGGGAATTGAATGTGGTGCTGTCCAGATTGATGAAGGAGCCTTTTGAACCTATTCATAAGGTTTCGTTGCAGCACCTGTCATGGAAGGCGGTGTTCCTCGTGGCCATTACATCGGCCTGCAGGGTGAGTGAAATTCAGGCGTTGTGTTGCCAAGAACCTTATACTGTATTTCATGCTGCTAAGGTTGTTATGCGTACTCCCCCTAAATTTCTTCCCAAGGTTATTTCTGATGTTCATGTCAACCAGACCATAACTTTGCCTACGTTTTTTCAGAATCCTTCGTCTCCAGCGGAAAGGTCTTTACATTCCCTGGATGTTAGGAGGGTGCTGAAGTTTTATCTGGATAAAGCCAAAGATATTCGTAGGTCAGACCAATTGTTTATCAATTATGGATCAGTCGGGACCGGTCTTGCTACCTCCAAACATTTCTAGGTGGATTGTGTCCTGTATACAATTGTTACCAAAAAGCTAATAAGACCATAGGAGGTAAACCTTAAGGCTCTTTCCACCAGGGGCAAAGCTGCCACGATTACTTTGCTACGTAATGTTCCTATTGCAGAAATCTGCAAGGCGGCCACTTGGAAGTCGGTCCATACCTTTGCTAAGCATTACTGTCTGGACACGGATGCCAGGACAGACGCTCAGGTTGGGCAGGCTTCGCTGCGAAATCTGTTCGCACAGTAGTGGTGTTATGTCTTGATTCTCCACCGCCGTTTTGGTGTGGGGATGGGCTTGCCATTCTATTCACTAGATTATGGCTATACACAGAGATCCCCTACTAGAGAAGGAGTAGTTTCTGTCCTGTAACTCCAGTTCTGTAGTAGGGGTATCTGTTCTAGTCATAAGCGCCCGCCCTCCTCCCCGGTGGAGAAAGATATTCATGTAAGGAATGCTACAGGTCTGGCGTGTTACGCCTTCAAAAAGAACTGAAAGTAAAAGGGACCTTGCTGTGCATTCTGGGATACTGAGAGAGTTCTGGAAAGTTTTCTTAAAGGCACAGTATCCTATTTGAGCCACATAATGGCAGCCTATGGGGCTTGTCTGTCCATACCTTCCTCTCTATCATTCCAGAGGCTTTTGCTGGTAGAGGCAAGTTTTCTCTGTGAGGAAACTGGGCAAGCTGTGCCGTTTGTGTGGTTGTTTTGGTGGAATTTCTAGTTGAAGTACTGGACAGTGTAGCCTGTGGATACAGGCTGCATTATCTGTCTTTAAATTCTCTCTAAAGTGTCTTTGCAGTTCTGCATTTTTTGACAATTTAAGAGATTATTTTTGATTGCTCCTGGGTCGACGGACATGGGCGGGACTATTTCCTAGATTATGACTATAACAGAGATACCCCTACTACAGAACTGGAGTTACAGGACCAAAACTACTCCTTCACAGTGACACTGTAGTGTGCCAGGTGGTACTGAGGAACCTGTTTCTATGACTGAGCTTTCTTTTTCACCCCTCCTTCATTTACTTTCTAGGAACCTCGCACATTCCTCCTTTATTTTTCTTACTATACTCTTTTTTTCATCCCCACTAGATGGGTATTTTGTCTTGCAGTCATATGTATTTTTGTGTGTGTGTGTATATATATATATATATATATGTGTATGTATATAATTTTGGGTATATTTGGATGTCAATTGTTAAATGCTTTGTTTAGGCATGAATTTTAGAATGACAAATTTGCTTTTCTCTTACTTTCCGTGGTGTATATTTTGATCTAAGACAGTTATAACAAAAATGTGCTCGTAACTGCTAGCTACTCTGATTGAAGCATGTGACTCCATGAAAGTTGTTATAGTTTATGCTAACTTTGCATTACTGTTTTGATATACCGGGGACTCCCATCTCGATGACTGGGAATGATTTAAGCATGTGAATCTATGAAAGATTCCAATACTGGAGAACTATAGTTAAAGGTAAGCAACTTATTTTCTTTTATGACTTCAGTTAGGATACCTACAATGTAGAACTAGTAATACAAGTAAATGACTTTTCTTTCTTTCCATTTGGAAGAGAGAAACTGCCCTAACAAATGAGTAATTCTCCACCTAAGACTTTACTTGTAATGGCTCATTTGTGAGTATGCTCCTTAAGTTTGAATGTGTCTATTTCCTGCTTTTACTAATTGCCATACATTCAATTGTTACAGTGTTTGTTCAAGTTTCAAAATCTGGCTTTAAAAATATTTCGATTTTACAAGATGTTTGTAATCTCTTTCCAGGGTTACAATTGGTGCCATGACCGAAATGTGGTAACAATTTTTAGTGCGCCCAATTACTGTTACCGCTGTGGGAACCAGGCTGCCATCATGGAACTTGATGACACTTTAAAATATTCCTTGTAAGTAACTATTGTTTTATGTATTTTGTTTGATATCTGTTTCATATGACATATGATAAGACTGTCTGTTCTCAGTTGATTTATAGGGCATTATTTTGTCATCCTTGTTGGGAGCTTGAAAAGCTAATGACTGGTGTGTAAGCTAAAAGTGATCGCACTTGATTATGTAGCTGTCTTAACGGACTTTGCATGTTACATCTACTTGATCTGTATATCGCTCCTAAATGAAGTGCATGTATTTATCATGTGTATTTATTTTTAGGGGTGCCTGGGCCTTTAACCGAAAATTCTAGTGCAATGACACAAATTGTGATTGCCACGCTAATGCCTTGGTGCGGCTGAAGCCATTTGAGATTTTGTTGCCTTTGTTGCATCCCCAAAATATTTCTGGTCTGTAGTATGGTGTTAGAACAATGGGGAACGTTGACATTTCAAACTACAATGAACACGAGAATAAGTTTCAAAAGTTGGATGATGTGTTCTCAACACAAGATCTTTTATAGATTTGCATACTTGTATTTTTCCTCTGTGTCCAGGTGGGAACCCTTGGTAGTTATACCATAGCAGTTTTTCAGTACAGCAATTCACTTTGATAACAAACCAACAAATATTCATTGACCACCATTAGCCTATCCACCTTGCTATCTTACCCAAACTCTGGCCAGATAAGTGGAGAGGCTCAGTATTTCAATCTTCTGAAGCTCCACCTGCCATATTTTCTACTGCTCGATATCAGGCAGCTGTCCTTATTGGGACCTTTTTGATCCAATCATTTCAGAGATTTTTTTGCTACAGAAAGCAGGGACTACTTTCTCCTTAGTCTGTGAATTGGATTCAATTTTTTTTACTGGAACCAAGGCTGAATCCTCGTCTTGGATACCTGTTCCTCCCTAGTAATTGATTTTCAGGTTTTGCTACATGGAGACAACCTTAAAGGATCTATCTATTCTATTCCTTCAGTTTTGCTCCTCTGGATAAGTTAAACTGTAAAGGCTGACACTTGCAACACTCTACGACACCATTGTCACTTCTGCTTAGTGCAGCAGAGACTTCACCTGAGGTGGTATGAGTTTTCTTTTTTTGCTATGGAGAACCTAAATATTCTCTCGTGGAACATTCCAGGCCTCAATTCTAAAGAAAATACTCAAGACTGGTCCTCTTTTGTGAAACAGTTTGTCACAATATTCCAGGAAATTTGGTAAGATTCAAACTTTTTACTAGACAGTTAAATTTCCTTCCTTTTCCATCCCTGTGACTGTCTTCATCTACAAGGGCGAAAGTTGTATCGTTGATTTTTGTCACTGAACTGTATGCTCTTTTTATACAGTAATTCTCTAGTATTCTTTTTTTTTGTTTGTTTTTTTTTTTTGTTATATTGCACAATTTTAGAAACTATTCTTTATTGGTTGTGATTTTTTAACACATTTGGCTAGTAGTATTTCACAGTCATCGGTTTTAGAGAATTGTAGTGGAAATTTTACACTTTACTTCATGTTGATTACAGTGGATTTTAGTATGCACTTGTGTCGCAAAGCCTGTCATTTTAATGTATCTCTTCTACACAATCTATTTGAAGGTACATTCATCCATTATTGCACTTGATCTGCAGGGTGACTCTCTCAATAATGTTACTGGACTTTGTTAATAAACATTTGTGAATTTACTCCGGGTGTTCTATTAGCACCTACTTTTTTTAAGGTAAAGGTTGTACAATTACCAGTGATTGCATATTTCCCTGTCTGAAGGGGTGAGTAGTGTTGCTAACATCGTTCTTGTTTCTCATGACCCTTCGGTTTCTTAGTCCTTTTGTATTTCTATTGCTTGGCTTAATTGGAAAGGTAGCTGTACTTCCTCCTCTCCTTATGCTCCGAGAACAAACATTTAAGTTCTTTGAATCGGATGGGAATTAGTGATTCCTATTTCTGTGCTACATGAGTTGCTATTGAGTTGCAACAGTACAATTTTTATTTTCTGAATGTTGAAGGGGATTTTAACCACCATCTTATTTTGGTCTGGTCACAGCTTGTGTTTTATAGCTGCTAACTGCAACAGTAACAATTTTCCAGCTTTAAGTTTTTCATATATTCACATCCGTTAATCATTCCTTGTTGTCAAGCTGATAATCCCCGATAATTTTAAATTGCTGTAAACTGTTAGAATGGCTGTAGACCTAAACAGCATTCTTTTAGTAGCATGTCCACCTTATTTGAAGCAACTTGAACATCTGCCACTTTGGAAGTGCCAGCTCTGCTGCTCCCCTAGAGGCTACTATAGCTCAGATTTTTACTGCATTTCTAGTGAGAGGAAGTCTCCCAGTGAGACCTTTCATCTGTCTCCATGGCTGACTGAGGGAAATAGCTCTTCAAATCCTATTCTACTGGTGGTCAAAGAGTTTCTATTGACCTACTTGAGCAATGTATTTAATGCCTTTGTCCAGCACTCAATCCTTCTTGCTTTCACATTTGTAGAATCTTTCCATTAAAAACCCTAAAGGACAAAATTAGGATGTTGGCATTCTGTGTTTAAGAAAAAAATTACCCTCCTAAAGGGAATGCTCCCTGTTCTGTGTATAATTCTGTGAAAAGTGCACCACCAAGCACTTTCATGAACGTGGCACAAAAAAAAGAGGACTCTAGTGGTTATGATGTCTCGAAGTGTCCTTATTTTCTTGTTTAACTTAATCAGCTTGCGGTTTGAGAGTAGATGTAGGTGGAGCTCCTGTATTACATAGACCATGATCCCACAATGCCCATGCTCACCATGTTAGATTCTTATTTTCCAGCTGTTTCATACAGAGGTGCATCTTAGAGCTACTGACCTTTTTTGTCTGAGGTTTTCTAAATTCTCAAGGAACAATGGAAAGCAGTCGAAAGAGGCTGGCACACAATCCAATCCTGCACAAAGAGTTCCAAGAACTACTGACAAAAAACGCTAAAGAGAAGGGGCTGTGAGGAAAGTAACACAGGTGTACTTGGTTTGCTTCTTGTACTAAGACAAGATCTGCTCATGCAGCCTATCCTAGACCTGCGCTTTGAAAATATACATAAAGATTCAAAAATTCCAAATGGGATTGCAGGATATAATACCTCTCCTAGACAAAGGTGACGCCCTAACATCAGTAGACCTGAAAGATTATTACTTTCACGTATCCATTTAAGTAGCACAAAAAAGTACCTACGATTTGTAATGGATGCAGAACATTACCAATCCAAAGCTTCAGTTCGGAATAAAGTCTGCACCAAAGGTCTTCACCAAGACGCTGGCAGTTGTAGCCGCACACCTCAAAGCACGGCATACATGTCTACTTGGACAACTGGCTTGTCAACCCAAACACTTCCGAGCTTTGCCAGGGAATATGCTCATGGGTAGACCCTTAAAGACTCCATTACCACAGGCCCATCTTCAGATAAGCTTCAGTGGAAGGTTTGGGAGCACACTTGGACACTTGAAAGATTAGATGACTATAATCAGAACTTTAACACATCAGTTTTCTAGCACTAAATTGAATCTTCCTAGCGCCGAAGGCCTTCCAGAGCCAGGTCAGCAGTGAGTCTGCAAATACGAACAGACAGCAGCTGTGTTCTTCGTCAATAAATGAGGGAACCATATCATACCCACTATCGCAATTGGCCCAGAACATTTGAAAGCGGGCCATAATTGAGAGCAGATAAAGCCATGTCATAGGGATGGAGAATCTTCATGCAGGCTGTTTAAGCAGACAAGCAAGGTGCACACACGAATGGGATGTAACCGTTTATAGCAGACACTTTTGCAGCATGATTTTTTTTCTCCTGAATGTACATGCTGTGCATTCCCTTTTTTCTTTTTTTGAGGGGGTGGAAGGGGCGGTGGGCAATGTACCACCATTTGGTGGTTTTGGTCCTTTCCCTAAAATACACCTGCCATGGAAGCCTGCTTGTTTGGCTGTTCTCTTGAGATATTTATTCTGCTGTTTGTTCTAGAAGCAGAGCAAAGAGACACAAGATTTTTCGAAGGACAGCAAATCCTCATCTACCAATACTTGCATGACTGCCTGGTAAAAGCAGGGTTCTTCGCACAATGTCAAAGGAATTTGAAGCCCTCATGCGAACACTACACCATTTGGTTTTCTCCGTAAACAATGACAGATCTAAGCCAACAACATGGAGACAAGATTTACCTGGGAGCAACACTGAATTAAATAAAAGCCAGGGCTTTTCCGATGGACAACAGAACACTAGCTGGCCTAACGAGTTTCCCCATACGAGACAGGACAGTTTCTGACTTTAAGGACTTATAGGAAGGACGCTGGGGATGGCAACATCCTGCATCCTCCCTAATACTACATGCACGGCTACACATGAGACCCCTTCCGGAGTGATTACACAATTAATGAATTTTTCACCAAGTATTCTGGAAAATAGAAGCCGAAAATACACCTCAGACACCTAAGTCTCCAAAGGCATAACACAGGTGTCCACTGAAAAAAAATAACTAACCCCAACAAGTCTGCCACGAGGTTAGAGAATGAAGGTAAGGGGTGAAGCACACCACCTTTAGATTTCGCCTGAAGTGTCACCACAAGTAAGCCCAAAAGGACAGTCTTGAGGTCTGCAACCTCTGCCTGCAGAAGCATCACAACACCGAAGGCTGCAGTGCATGCATGGAATTCCTTCCCATGAATTGAAAAGCAAGAGAAAAACAGGGGGGGGGGGGCATTTTACACAATATCCAATCAAGCCTCCCTGAGGGACCTGGGCCTCAAGTGAAGAGGAGAACCTCAAACAGAGCTAGCACAAGGAGAAGACTCTTGTGCCAAAATGGCCTTCGAGGCATAGGCGAGACCGAATAAGTAGTCTGAGGACATAACCCAGAGACGCAGTTGCATCGAACAGACTGTCCGAGTTCTCCAAAACCAATGGTGACTAAGGGAAAGGAGCTCGAAAAGAGCACCTTGGCCAAAGAAAAAAGACACTGTTGGTAGACGTCCCTCTGAACTAGCCTTGTTGCTGAAGAGCAATCGGAAGCACGTTAGAGAGTAAGAGCCTCAAGAGAAAAGGGCACCAAGACTGAAAAGGAAACAATCTACTTAAAATGAAAGAGAATCTGACTCCAAGCTCAGATGGAGGCCATCATGAAAAGAAAAAGGAACTTCGGATAATCACTCAAGGGTTGTCGCATTCCTCTGAAGGCACACATGGATAAGAAAACTGAGCGAAGGGGTGGACCTGGAAAACCTCACAATACCAGAACCAGGAGAGGAAGAGGATGAGGATGAACTCCTCTATAAGGAGGAGCAAGGTCAGTTCAACCAAGGTTTCCTGCAAGACCCTGAGGAGGAAGAATGTCAGGACAGAGGCAGACTCTACTGAAGGAGAAGACACCTACCCCTCCAGAGCATCTCCACCAGGTACATTGCCATGTACAATGCAATGTTCAAGAAGTTGGTTGACACGTGTGGAGTTCACCTGGAAGAAGAGCAGGCAGAGTCCTGTTACTTTCTGGAAACATTGCTACTGAGACAGAGGATATAAAAATAAGTTCCTACCATTACTACCTGGTCTTCAAGGTACCGGCCTCTGAAAAGGCTGTCACGCCACGAGTGGGAAAGTGGAAGTGCTCGTAAAAGGACAACCTTACATCAGTGATAACAGAAGTGTTAACTTAATCATTGTCTTAACAGCATACATGAGGGCTAACTATCAACCACAGGTTCTGCACCGACCGAGTACAGGGATAGAGATGGTGGGTTGCAAGATCAGAGATCAGCAACACAGTGGCGCATCACTAATTGTAATGCTCTCCTAAACGGTTTCCAAGACCAGCAGTGGGAGGAAATGGAGAGCACATGCATCACCTGCCACAGCAATACCAGGCAAGGACAAAGACCTTCACTCTAGAGGGCAAGAGGACAGCAAACACCTTCTAAAATCAGAATTTGACCCTGCTGACACATCGAGCAGATAGCTATGCTAAGGCTCAACACTGCAAAGACATGCTTGGCTGAGGATATATGGATTCAAACAGGAGGTTCAAGCAGTAATACTGAATATGCACCTCAGACGTCAACCTCTTTGGACCGGCAGTTGACAAGGCCCTGCAGAACATTAAAAAAGAAAGCTATACAGCTTGTGCCATGTATGCACTGCAGTTCAGAGGGGGCTAGGCACAGTAAAGTAGACCAATCGGTTGGGTGGTTACACAACCATCTGCCTCACACCCTCCTGCCGATTCTGGATCTGTACACTCTAAACAAATTCATAAAGCCACAAATTCAAAGTGGTAAAGCTGCAGGAAGTCATACCATCTGCATGTTCCAATGAGGTCAAAACACCGGACATTCCTGCGGAAAGAATTACCAATTCACAATGCTTGCCCCATGAGAGAAAATCAGCACAGTGTTCCGAAAGTGCCTAGCAGTGGTTGCAGCACAAGACAAATCTCCGGCTGGCTTTTAAAAGCAGTGTCCTTTGCACAATGTCAAAGGAATATAAAGACTCATGCGAACACTACACAACTTGAGGTTCCACATAAACAAGGAAAGATCAGAACCAATACTTCAGAAACAAAATATTTTCCTGGGAGTGACTCAGAAGTCATTAGTAGTCAGGGCTTTTCCCATAGGGAAGAGAATTGTGGCTCTGGCACAGCATAGTCACATATGTTAGATGGGCGGTTGCTGACTGAGGACTGTAGGAAGGACAATGGTGGATTATGGTATCCTGCATCACCCGAATACTACACGCATGTCTTCATGAGAGTCCTTCAGGAGTGGCTATGAGTGCAATGGCCATTGGTCACCAGTAGTTTGGATGATCTAGTGGTTGTAACCACAAATGAACAGAAGATGGAGTGGTGGAACACAAAGTACATCACATTAGGCAGACCTTTAAAGAACCCTACCCTCTCGGTGGCTATTACAGTGGACACCTCATACACCGGGTGAGGAGTTCATGGGAGGAAATGAACATCCGACTTCTGGACCCTATAGGAATCCATGAAACACATGGTCTTGAAACTCAAGACAGTCTTACTGGCACTGAAGGCATTCCAAGGGACAGGTAGTCCAGACCCAAATGTAAAGCACAACAGTGTTGTACCTCAGCAAAAGATGAAACAAAATCACACCAATTGTCTTGCCAGGCATATGGAGGTGGGCCATCCAGAGGAGGATACCACCTAGCGCCATACACATCCCCAGTGAGCAGAACACAAAAGCAGACGGGTTGTTCGGGTAGTAGAATCCCTCACATGGATGGGAACTGAAACCTAATATTGTCTGACATCTTCAAAGGGCGGGGGAACACCTCAGCTAGACCGGTTTGCACGAAGGACAAACACAAAATGCCAAAGCTTTATTTTCTGTGTGACCGCACAAGGTGTCGAAGAGGAATGCCCTGTCAAAAGACTGGTGAGGGAGATTTGCCTATGCTTTTCCACCACCAATACCAATGGCCCTGAGCAGATAGACGCAAGAAGGCACACTTGATCCTTGTACTAATCACCCCAAAATGGGCAAGACAGACTTGATCACAACTGGTAAAAATGGCTCCGACTAAAGTAATAAAATTGCCTCTCCCCAAGATCCTCTGACCATGACAGAAGGCCAAGTGTACCAGCAGCCGTAAGCCTAGCGACGTGGTTCGCTGAAGACCTGGAAAACGTAGGAAAACAAAACTGCTCAACCAATGGACACAGGAAACCACTGGAAATCTACCTCACCCAGCTCCTGGACGAGGGACTGTTTAATTCTACTCTATGGGACACCTCGCTGTAGGAAGCTGGCTCTCTATACTTTACCAAAATGAGGGATAGTGTACAGAGTCCAGTAGAACCACAAAGTTAGGCAGAGGTAACAGTGGATATCACCTTATACTCTATTTGTGGGCGAGCAGTAAGGCTTTATCAGAGGGTAGTGTTAAGCATTTATTGTACACACCCAAGCAAGAAATGTCTCACACTCCAAGACTGAGCACAGACCAATTTGTTTGTATAAAAATAATTTTTAGTTGTATTTATTTTCTAAAACCAAGCATGCCTGGCACAGTTAAGTGTAAACTGTACTTTTTAAGGCAGGTTAAACAATACAAGCAATTTGAATGAAAATAACTTTGTTACGGGTTTGTAAATACTTTCAATACTTTGGAAATTAGAGTTGGATTACTTTTGATTACTTTACAGATTACTTTTTCTATTCAGTGTGATATGCCCAGATGTCACACTGGGACATTTCATAGAGAAAAGGTAAGTAAAGCAGTTTTTTGATATTTGCAGTTTGTCAAGTTCTAATACAAAACAACTCCACACAATAATTTTCACAAGAAACCAGTCTATGTGGTCCTATGGAGGTTATCAGTTTCAAGGTAAGTACTTGGTTTTCTGGGGTTAGAACCAGGGTTCACCCAGGGTCAAGGATGCACTCTTAAAGCACCCTCAGCGGCACTAGGGCGGCTGAGTGCAGAGTGCTGAGGCCCAATGTTTTGCAGCGTGAATCTTTCTGGATTCACTATGCTGTGCATATTCCGCCGTCTTGCGGTTGGGTCCGGATTCGTAGTCCTTTTTTTTTTTTTTTTCCCGTCACCCAGGTGGGCGTCTGCGTCATTCCTCCTTGGGTGTATTTCCAGTGACGTCGGCATGCTTCCTGCGGAAGCTCCCACCCTTGGGCGCCATCTTCAGATTCTTTTTTCCGCGGTCGGGTCTGGATCGTTCCCGTTGGGCTCCAGACATTTTTGGAGAAAGTACTAGGAAAAGATTGAAATTGGAGAAGATATCGAAGGAAGAAGACTACAAAAGACTTTGCCGAACACTGACCAGCGAAAGGAAGGAGAAATCATCAAGGACTTCGACGATCGTCGACGTCCGCGCGACCAGGGAGGCCTAAACACTCGATGATGGACAACACGCCGTTCAAGTTCTGCCCTAACTGCCACCACAAGTATGCGCAGAAAGACCAACACCCGGTTTGCAACCTTTGCTTACCGGTAGACCACAGAAGCGAGGACTGCAACGCCTGCTCCGCCTTCGCCCCGAAGACCCTTCGTGTGAGGAAGAGCCAGAGGGTAGCGCACGCCACCCTCCAAGGAAAAGCCCCGATGCCATCGCTGTACGAGCTGGGGATGTCCTCGGAGGAAGAGGACAACGCTGCCGCCGAAGACGACAGCTACACGGTCGTAGAGACCGATTACACGAAGACATCTGATAAGGTAGGAGACTTGTCGTTCCCTAAGAACAGGAGAGACTCTGAGTGTCGAAAAAACGAGGGCAAGACCCCGAAAGCGCCGACGCAGAGACACCTGGCGTCCGCGGCTACCCACAGGCCCAGCGGATCCTCTGAGAAGGAGTCTCTGGCGCCGAGAGCTGTTGAGCAGCAGAAGTCGTCGAAGATCGTCCCCGAAAAGGACCGATCGACGTCGAGGGAGAGACACTAAAGCCCGACGCCGTACAGGGACCCGAAACCCAGTTCGACGTCCAAGTCCTCGACGCCGAAACTCTCAAAGCCGAGCCAGGCGCCGAAGAGAGTGGCCGAACAATCCGGCGCGGACAACGCGGCGGAGCTGGAAAAGAAAAAACTGCGGCTAGAAGCCGAAATGGAAAACATCTTGCAGCGGAAAAAAGATTTCGACGCCAAGATGAGAGCCTTCACGATTCCCCACAAGACCAAGCCACCCATGCTACAACTGGTCGAGGAGGAAGACTAACACGTCGAGGAACATGAGCCTGGCGCCGAAATGGTCGACGACCAGGAAGAGGACGAGAATCCCTACGAGGCTTACAGCTATGAGGAGGAAGAGGACAGCAGGTTGGACGCCGAGTCGGCCACCTCTGACCCGCAGGAGGAGGATTACCTGGATGTCAACACCGAGAGCCCGGAAGAGGCGGTCGACACATACCCCTCGAGGCCATCGCCGCCGGACGACATCGGGGCTTACAACTCGGTGATAAGGTCTGCGGCAGCAGCTTTCAAGCTCAAGCTCGACGAGGAGAAGCAGAAAGCGGACTTTCTCCTCAAGACATTACTCCCCACGCAAACAAGGAGCCAGTATCTACCTATGCTCGACAGCGTCTTGGTGCAGGGGATGGAAGCATTCAGGGAGCCCGCAAAATGCAAGGCAGTCACTCCCAGAACGGAAAAGAAGTACAAACATTCATCAAAGGACCCAGCCTACATTCGAGGCGTGGTCTCGGCTGACTCCATCATCACGGCCACAGCAAGGAAGAGGGCTAACGTGGCCACTACTTCTGGACCACCTCCTGATAAGGAGAGCAAAAGGATGGACTTAGTGGGCAGAAGGATCGAACGGAATGCCGCGACCCAATGGCGCATGGCTAATTCCAATGCCCTCATAAACAGGCACATGTACCAGATCATGGAGGAGCTAGGAAAACTGGTGAAAGACCTACCCCAGGAGGCCAGGCAGAAGGCCGAGAAACTGGTGGAAGATGGGAAGAATGCGGCAAATTGTTGCCTCAAGACGGCCCTAGATGGAGCAGACACCTCCAGCAGGCTCATGATGATGGGTGTCACGGAAAGAAGACACGCATGGCTCAGAATCTCGGGCTTCAACCCTGAGGTGCAACACAGCATCTTGAACACTCCGTTCAACGGCGATACGCTGTTCGGGACAACAGTTGACGACAAACTCAGTCAACTAAAGAAAGACAATGAAACTGCACGATCAATGGGAGCTTTGCAGTTCAGAGGCAACAAGAGGGGCACCCAGTCACGGAGGCCCGGCGGAAGAGGTGGAAACCAGCCAGGTACTTCAAACCAGGCTTTCCAACAGACGCACCAGGCGGACTCGCAGGCGCAACCGAGGCAACAGAAGCAGTCCTGGCAGTACCAGTCAAGGGGCCAGTCCTTTCGAGGGAGAGGAAATGGACGAGGACAGCATAAAAGAGGGGGCCAGCAGCCCGCCTCTAAATGACTTCAGAGACATCTGTGTGCCCGCCCACAGAAAGGATCCCAGGGGGCAGCACGTACAAAGGGGTCAGGACACAATGGACAACTACCATCACATAACACCAGTGGGTGGAAGATTAAGATTCTACCTCCAGGAATGGAGAGAGATCCCATCAGACAAATGGATACTAAACATCATCCAATTCGGGTACTGCTTAGAATTGGAAGGGAGGCCAACAAGCAGGAGACCAAAGCGAAAGCCACTAGCAAACGAACAGCTACAGCGGCTTCAGGAAGAAGCAAGAGTTCCTACAGAAGGAGGCCATAGAACGGGTTCCCTTCAAAGAAAGAAACAAGGGAATATACTAAACTTATTTCCTCGTGCCAAAGGTCGACAAGACAATGAGAACCATTCTGGACCTCAGGTTCCTGAACACATTCATAAGAACACAAAAATTCAAAATGACTTCCCTGCAGGAGGTGCTACCGCAATTGCAGATTGGAGACTTCATGGTCACGATAGACCTCAAGGACGCCTACCTGCACATACCAATCAACGTAAAGCACAAACATATGCTCAGGTTCACCGTCTGAGAAAGCCACTACCAGTTCACAACACTAGCCTTCGGTCTAAAATCAGCACCGAGGGTCTTCACAAAGTGCCTCGCGGCAGTCGCAGCTCACCTACGAAGGCAGGGAATACACGTATATCCTTACCTGGACGGCTGGTTAGTGAAAGCCAACTCGTACCAGAAATGCAAGAAAGATGCACATACAGTGACGAGCACGCTGACAAACCTGGGGTTCTCCATCCATTGGAAAAAATAGTCAATGGAGCCGGAACAAGTCAAGATCTTCCTGGGGGCACAGATCAACACCTTACAGGGCAGGGTGTTCCCCAGCGACAAGAGAGCAGGGGCCCTGGTGAGGGAAACTCTCCTCTACCGGAAGGGACAAGCTCGGACAGTGAGGACTGCGAGCAAGATCTTGGGGATGATGGCATCATGCATCCACCTGGTACCAAATGTACGACTTCACATGAGACCCATCCAAGAATGGCTCCAGGAACAATGGTCACAAGCTTCAGGAAGTTGGGAGGATCTAGTGGTTGTGACGCACGCAGTGCAGAAGGAAATGGCATGGTGGACCATGGAGAACATAGCAAAGGGAAAGCCTCTTACACCCCCAACACCAACAGTGACCATCACCACAGACGCATCCCTGAAGGGATGGGGCGCTCACATGGAGGAGCTCAAAGTGAGGGGTCTGTGGACACCAACAGATGCGACAAAGCACATCAATTATCTAGAATTGAAAACAATCTTCCTTGCTCTGAAAGCCTTCCAAACAAGACTGTACAAGCACAGGGTGTTGCTGCAGACAGACAACACCACAGCGATGTTCTACATCAACAAGCAGGGTGGAACACAGTCAACAATGCTTTCGACACTGGCGCAGGAGATATGGAGATGGGCCATCCCCTTCAGGATAGACCTACTGGCCATACACCTACCGGGGATGGAGAACATTCAGGCAGACTGGCTCAGCAGACCGACATCGGCATCCCACGAGTGGGAGCTCAATGATCAGGAGACGAAGTGGTTGTTCAACAAGTGGGGAACGCCATCAGTGGACCTGTTTGCAACACGCCAGAATGCCAAATGCCAAAGCTTCGCATCCAGACAACCCGAAGAGGGGTCCCTTGGGAATGCCCTATGGATAGATTGGTGCGGGACATTTGCTTACGCTTTTCCCCTGATACCACTGATACACAGAGTACTGAGCAAGTGCAGAGCGAGCAACATGACCCTGATACTGGTCGCACCACAGTGGGACAGGCAGACATGGTACTCGCAGATCATGGAGATGGCACAGAGTGTACCCCACAGATTCAACCGAAGAAAAGACCTGCTCTCCATGCAAGTCGGGGAGGTACTGCACCCAGAGCCAGAGAGCATGAGCCTAGTGGCGTGGCTCCTGAGGACATAGAATTCGCACACTTGAGGTTGCCAGAGAACACCCTCAGGGTCCTTCGGGAGGCACGATGGCCCAGCACACGGAAGTGCTACGTGGCAAAGTGGAAAAAATTAACAATATGGTGCAGGAAGGAAAGACTTATCAATAAAATAAAGGACTCGACAGTGCTAAAATACCTCACGCACTTACTGGAGAAAAACCTCAGCTCGCCCTCCTTAAGAGTCAACTTGGCAGCGATAGTCGCCTATACAAGGGGTGAGATGGGCAGGAGTTTCTTCACGTCACAGGTTGTGAAGAGATTCCTGGAAGGAGCGAAGAGGATCGCACCACCCAAGCGGGTGCCGCCACCGGCATGGAACTTGAACATAGTCCTGACGGAACTCATGAAGGAGCCCTTTGAACCACTCCACAAGGCCTCACTAGAAATGCTGACCATGAAGACAGCTTTCTTGGTTGCAATAACGTCCTTACGCCGAGTGAGCGAGCTTCAAGCGTTAACGCTGCAGGAACCATACATACAAATACACAATGACAGGGTTGTGATGAGTACTGACCCACACTTCTTGCCAAAGGTGGTGTCCAAATTCCACATGAACCAGTCCATACAGATAGAGTTTTTTCCAAAAACCAACAAATAGCGCAGAGCGAGCCCTACACACCCTAGACGCCAGAAGGGCGGTCATGCACTATATCGAGAGGACAAAGGGACACAGGAAGACAAAGCAGTTCTTCGTGTCATTCGCCAACAGTTTCATGTGAAAGGCTGTAACCAAGAACACTATTGCACGATGGATCGCGCAAACAATCCAACTCTGCCACAAACGGGCAGGGCAAGAACTAGCAGAGGGGCCTCGTGCCCACTCCACTGGGAAAAAAGGTGCTACAATAGCCTTCCTGGCTAATACACCCATATAAGACATATGCCTGGTGGCAACATGGGCTTCGGTGCACACATTCACGAAGCACTACTGTGTGGATGTTCAGATGAACAGAGAAGCACAAGTCGGCAAAAGGTGCTCCAGCACATATTCAAAAACCAAAGCTCATCTTCCACCCAGCTGCCACAGAAATGAGAAACCGCTACAAAATCTATGCACAGTATAGTGAATCCAGAAAGATTCACCCTGCAAAACGAATAGTTTCTTACCTGTCGGTGTAGTTTTGCAGCTTGGTCTTTCTGGATTCACTAGCGAACTCACCCACCTCCGCCAGAAAGATGAGGCTGGAGAAGAAAGAGGTGGTCAAAAAAAAAAAAAGACTAGAAATGACTTTATATACAAAGCGGTTAAAAGAAGTTTCACCTACATAGAACATTGCCATCACTTCGGAGACGAAAGAAACACTGAAAAAAGAATCCGAAGATGGCGCCCAAGGGTGGGAGCTTCCGCAGGAAGCATGCCGACATCACCGGAAATACACCCAAGGAGGGGTGACGCCGACGCCCAACTGGGCGACGAAAAAAAACAAAGAAAAGACTACGAATCCGGACCCAACCACAAGACCGCAGAATATGCACAGCGTAGTGAATCCAGAAAGATCATCAAGCTGCAAAACTACACCGACAGGTAAGAAACTATTCGTTATCCAATGGGGGAGTCGGGACCTTCGGTTGGTGACTGCTCATGAGCAGGCCACAAGGTAGGGGTAGAAAAGCTCCTGGTGTTGGGCTCGGGGCAAAGGGGATCCGAGTTGGCACCCTAAGTACACCCGCAGTAGGACTGGGGCAGCTGGGTGCAAGGTGCTGTTTTGGCGTTGGGTGCTCTGTTTTCAATGGGGATTCTCCGTTTGCAACAGACTGCAAGCTCTGGGACGAAGATCTTCTGGAGGTAACCACTGGTTGGCGATTTAAGTGGGATGCCTGGGGAAGCTGGGACACCGTCGGTTGGGCCACCCAAGGCCGTGGGACATCGGGTGCAGGGGTGTCTTTGGGCATCTGGTGTTCTTACCAGCTCTGGTCACGGTCAGGGAGATCCTACAGAAAGGGGCTACAGGTGTCGATTTGGAGATTCGCAGCAGATCAGAGATCGCCAGATCTCCTGTCTGGATCGCCCGGGAGACCACCTCATGGTGTTGGGCCACTTGTAACTCGGGCCGTGGGCGTCTGGTGCTGAGTGGTGCAAACTCGCAGATTTGGCCAGTTTGTTGAGTAAATCAAGTGCTCAAGGGAAACAGTCTTGATTTTGGAAGGCCGGGCAGATCCTTCTGGTTCTTCGGGGCTGCTAGCTGCAGGACACCAGGATTTTGCAGGTGCTGGTACGAGGTGGGGGGGGGGGGCAGGATAGCAGGGCTGTGGCCAAGTCAGTGGGTGTCCTACTCTTCTTAGTTCAGTGTGGCTTCTTGGGTCCTTCTTGTCTTCTGGTCTGTACTGGTCTGAGGAGGCAAGGTTCAGGGTTGCCTCTAAATACTTTGTTCTAGACATGTGGGCTGCTGAATTCATATCTGTGCATAGATCGCCGCCTAGTGTTGGGTCCGGATGATTGCACATTGTTGTCCTGGAAGAGTCTTCGAAGTATCACGAGATAGGTGGCTCCTCCCCTGGACTATAGTGCGCATGGGCATCCTCTCCATCCTTAGATTGTTTTTTTCCGCCATTGGGTTCGGATGTACTTTCTTTACTCTGAGTTCGGAAATAGATTACTAACTTTCTAAAGGCCAAAAGGCCTTCGGGGCGTCTGTATTGTTTCTTCGATCGGTACCAACAAATTATTTCTGTTCATTCTACTCAGGACGTCGAATCGGGCCGCGTGGCCTTCTCGACACCAGAGCCAATCGTCGATGGAACGAAGTCCTTTCAAGCAATGCCCCAACTGTAACTCTAAATACCCACACATTGATAAACACCCAGTCTGTAATAAGTGTTTATCTCTAGAACACAACGAAGCCGACTGCTTAGCTTGTGCTCAATTTTGGTCAAAAAAGACACTTCGGGTTCGACGTGCGGCAAGGCAGACGATGCAGAAGTCAGCGCCTGAGCCAGAGAACATCTTTGAAGACGACGAAGAGGTAGTCGAGCCTAAAGACTCTGATTAGCAGTCAGAGCAGGAGTCTGAACATGGCTCCAACTACTACGTCGATGACGAAGAAGACATCGTCGAGGTAGGGGACAACGATCCAGGCATAGGAGCCGTCGAGGACGCTGGGCCAACCGTGAGTACGGAGCCCAATATATTTGCAGGTTCAGATCCAGAGGCTCGGGTCGAGGCATCACCGGAAGGCCTTAGCCAAGATCAGAATGTAGATTCTATAGCCCCGCGGTTAAGCCCGGCTAAGAATATAATACAGGAGCCATCGGTGCGACATTACCAAACTTTGGGAAAATCGAAACCAAAAGTGATAGCACCTAAACTAAAACCGAAACTAATCGACATTCCATTCTTCGGACTGAAAATGGCGGATCTGTCGAAGCCGACCAAACAAAAACAGGTCGTCGACTCGTCGGTCGCATGCAAAGGTTGTGGAGGCCAGAGCCACTACTCCCATGTCCGTGATTAAGCTGAAGGCCATCGACCCGACGACATAGACTTCGACGCCAAGCAACACAAGGAAAGGACTCGAACGGACAACGGTTGTCGATCCAAAAATACGCGTCGAACAACCGAGGCAAGTGCACACAAAGACACTCAATCTAAAATCAAGACTGGAGCCGAAGAGCTCTGTCGAACCAAGGGAACAAACCCATCGCTCCGAAGCAGCAAGCTCTGAAGTAGACTATGGGCCAGAGCATGGTTATCGAACAACCAAAAACTGTCGGATCGATAACCACGGCTCCAAAAAAGATCATACAGTCTACTAAGACGGTCCAACAACCAAAGTCTCTCGGACCTATAAAATTCGGACTTCCTCCGCACGTCAAGCCGAGGATGGTCGAACAAGATAGCGGATTCGAACCGACCCAGCCAAAAAGGCCAAGATTGGGGGGAAAAGCTAAACTACCTGATGAACAGGACCCATAAGCTGAAGAACAGTCCAAACTGTATGTTGACCCCGATACTGGGAAGGTTACCCTATTAAAAAGAAAAGTCAGACCTGACACTAACGTGGAGTCCTACAAAATACCTCTAAAAAGAAAGACACTTCAACATCTCCAGTTCTCTTTGAGACTATCAGACCATATGTGCAGGGAACCTATATGTACTCGCCCACACGCACAAATGACTATGGGGAGTATGAGGACAATGGTCAGTACAATTATCCGACTGATAATGACCAGGACATACACAACTCAGCCATGGACTGACCCTGTAGATCCTGGAGACTCTCAGACAATTCCTGACAATACTGCATACCCTGTTAAAACATAGCCTACAGAGGACACAGCTGCCTTCAACGCACTGATAGAAAGGGCAGCATATAGTCACCATGTTGAGATGCATGCAGATCCCATTGATGAAGACTTTCTCTTTGACACTTTCAGCACCTCTGAGAAAAACGTCAAAACACTGCCAATGCTAAAAGGGGTGCTTAAACATGCAGGGGACATATTTAAAGACACAACCAGGGCACGGGTCATTAACCCTAGGATAGAGAGAAAATACAGGCCAGCCCCGGTAGACCCTACATACATTAAGGGACAACTGCCTTTGGACTCTTTAGTCGTCTCCAATGCACGTAAACGTGCTAATTCTCAAACCTCTGGCGAAGCTCCACCTCCAGACAAAGTGTCAAATTCTGGAGGCCTCAGGCAAAAGGGTGGCTGTACAAGCAGTTAACATATGGAGAATTCCAAACAAGCAAGCCCTGTTAGCCAGGTATGACAGGGCGCACTACGACGCACTGGAGCAAATCTTCCAACATCTACCAGACCTTTATAAGGAACAGGCAGAATTCCTGATAAAAGAGGGAAAGCTCATATGTAACGCATCCATCAAATGTGCCTTGGATGCAGCAGACACAGCAGTCAGGGCTATCAACACCAGTGTCATGCTCAGAAGACATGCGTGGCTACGCATCTCTGGGTTTAAAAATGAAGTTCAAACAACCTGTAAACCCTGACTATTTATTTGGTCCTGATGTGGACACAATATTGGACAAAATGAAAAAGGACACCGAGACAGCCAAGTCTATGGGTGCCTTGCAGTCACAGCAATATAGAGGCGGTTCCTTTCGTCGCTCCGGCAACAGAGGAGCTGCTAGAGGAGCCTCAACACAGCAAACTCCCAAAACGTCCTATGTCCGCAGAACACCTACACTTATTGCAGCAGGAAGTAATCAGCATGCTACAAAAGGGGGCCATAGAACCAGTACCCTTAGAACACCAGGGTACAGGGGTGTACTCTATACTTTCTAATCCCCAAAAAGGACTGGTCTCTCAGACCAATTTTGGACCTCCGGCCCCTAAACCAATACATCTTATCAGAGCATTTCCACATGATCACTCTGCAGCAAGTGTTGCCACTGTTGCATCAAGGAGACTTCCTCGCAACACTGGACCTCAAAGACGCATATTTCCATATACCTATACACCCGGCACACAGGAAATATCTCAGGTTTACAATTCTAAACCAGCACTACCAATTCAAGGTCCTTCCTTTTGGGGTAACAGCCTCAAGGGTGTTCACCAAGTGCCTAGCGACAGTAGCTGCACACCTCAGAAGACAGCATATACATGTCTATCCATATCTGGACGACTGGCTAATACAAGCACGGTCAGCCCAGCAATGTGCCAGCCACATGTTGTGCACTATTCACCTCCTGCACAATCTAGGTTTCTCGCTGAACTACAACAAATCCCATCTCCAGCCTGCCCACGTACAGCAGTATCTGGGAGCAACAATAGACACTCTGGCAGCAAAAGCACAACCAAATCCTGCCAGAATAAACAGCATTCAAACGCTCATCTAGAAGTTCAGACCACAACACTCACTCCCAGCCAGAGTGTTTATGCAACTGATAGGCATGATGGCCTTGTGCATCTTCATAGTCCCTCACGCAAGACTTCACATGCGTCCGTTGCAGGAGTGCCTAGCACGGCAGTGGAACCAGGCTCGGGGGCAATTAAACGACCTAGTGTTGGTGACCAGTCGTGCATACAACTCTCTGCATTGGTGGAAACCACAAAACCTTTGCAAGGGACGACTGTTCCAGGAGCCTGTACCACAAATTGTGCTAACAACGGACGCATCCCTGATAAGGTGGGGAGCCCATGTCCTCCACCACACAATACAGGGCCTATGGACCACGCAGCAGTAGAAACTGCACATCAACCTGCTAGAGCTGATGGCAATTTTTATGGCACTCAAAGCTTTCAAAGTACATCTGTGCAACAAAACCGTGTTGATCCGGACGGTCAACATGACTGCAATGTACTACCTACAGAAACAGGGAGGAACACACTCCACAACTGTCGCATCTGGCTCCAAGAGTGGAAGTGGGCCATCCAGAGAAACATTTTTCTCATGGCGGAACACCTCCCAGGCAAGGACAATCAGATAGTGGATCTGCTCAGCAGACACAGCCAGCAAGTGCACGAGTGGGAGATTCACCCCTCAGTGCTTCAACCATACTTCCAACAGTGGGGACAGCCAGAAATAGATCTGTTCGCCACAAAGGAAAACGCAAAATGCTAGCCCTTCGCCGCAAGGTTCCCACACCCGCAGTCTCAGGGCAATGCAATCTGGATGAACTGGTCAGGCAAATTTGCCTACGTATTTCCACCAGCACCGTTGATGCCGCTGGTGGCACGCAAATCCATGACGCTAATCCTAGTTGCTCCAATATGGGCGAGGCAACCGTGGTACGCCACGTTCCTAGAACTTTCCGTGGTGCCTCATCAAAGGCTACGACTAACACCCAGCCTCTTAACGCAGAGCCATGGAGACATTCAGCACCCAGATCCGCAGCAGCTGAACCTTGCAATCTGGCTCCTGAGGTCCTAGAATTCGGCTACCTCGACTTACCCCCGGATTGCATGAACATTATCAGGGAGGCAAGAAAGCCTGCAACAAGAGCTTGCTATGCGTCAAAGTGGAAACGTTTTGTTATTTATTGTAACAACAACAACAACATAAACCAACTAGACGCGTCCATTCAAAATATAATATGCTATCTTTTGCACCTACACCGCTGCAATTTAGCCTATACGTCCATACGGATACACTTAGCAGCCATAGCTGCGTACCTTCAAACCAGGCAGCACCTTTCACTGTTCAGAGTGCCTGCGATTAAGGCATTCATGGAGGGCCTCAAACGAGTGATCCCCCCCCAAGACACCCACCTTCACCTGTCTGGAACCTAACCGTTGTTTTAACCAGACTAATGGGACCACCTTTTGAGCCTTTACACTCCTGTGAAATACAATTTTTAACATGGAAGGTGGCTTTTCTTGTAGCCATTACTTCGCTTAGAGTTAGCGAGCTGCAAGCCCTAACGATTCAAGAGCCATTCGTTCAAATTCACGCAAATAGGGTCGTGCTTCGGACAAACCCTAAATTCACGCCCAAAGTGGTATCGCACTTCCACATCAATCAGACAATAGAACTGCCAGTGTTCTTCCCAAATCGACAGTCAGTACCTGAAAGAGCTCTGCACACACTGGATGTTAAAAGAGCTCTCCTATATTACATAGACAGGACAAAAGATTTCAGGAAGACGAAACAGTTGTTTGTTGCCTTTTCATCACCGCACAAGGGCAACCTTTTCACCACAGCACAAAGGCAACCCTATTTCAAAAACTTGTTTAGCTAGATGGATAGTTAAGTGCATCCAAATGTTTCATTAAAGCTAAACGCACTTTGACAGTTCCCCCAAGAGCGCATTCCACACGCAAAATGGGGGCATCCATGGCTTTCCTAGGAAACATTCCTCTAGAGGAAATATGTAGAGCAGCCACATGGACTACCATACATACATTTACCAAACACTACTGCGTAGATGTACACTCCAAGCAGCTGTAGGACAGGCTGTTCTCAAAACTTTTTCAGACTGCTGCAGCTGGCATGGGCAACCACTGCTAGGGGAGACACTGCTATACATTCTATGCACAGATATGAATTCAGCAGCCCACATGCCTCAAACGGAATATGCTACTAACCAGTATGCATCTGTTCTTGGCATGTAGGGCTGCTGACATTCATATCGCCCACCCTCCTCTCCGGTGCCTGTCGCAGCTGTAGCATTCGTTCTTGCTCTTACTTTCTTGCATAAACATCTTACTGTATCACACTCCATCTCTGCCACAATGGCGAAAAACAATCTAAGGATGGAGAGGATGCCCATGCGCCCTGTAGTCCAGGGGAGGAGCCACCTATCTCGTGATACTTCGAAGACTCTTCCAGGACAACAATGTGCAATCATCCGGACCCAACACTAGGTGGCGATCTATGCACAGATATGAATGTCAGCAGCCCTACATGCCAAGAACAGATGCATACTGGTAAGTAGCATATTCCTTATGTGCGTTACAGGTAAGTAAAGGTCAGGACCAATGGGGTCCCTTCCTTGGGGTAAGTACACTCCCTATTATATGACACTGTCTGGTTGTCTGTGCCCCCCCCCCCTCTCTCTCTGCAAAATGGCAGTCAGTTGTGCTTCACCTCTCCTCCCCTACCTGAGGGGTGGGGTTGGCAAAGGTGGGCACATCTCCCTTCCTCACTTGGTTTTCCCGCTGTTTCTCCCTACCAAAGTGGGGTTCAGAACCAGTGGGGCCCAGTTGCTGTTGGCAGCAAATGGCTGAGGTAGCTCACAAAGGTGGCAAGCTTCCCCTTTGTGGAACCTGCCCATCCTGGGAGAGGAGGCTTGGCACTTCGTCCCAGGACGTGCATTGTTTCAGATCCCCCTGAGAGCAGCATGCTCTCAACCAAAGGGTCTGGAAACCTATCTGGTGGTGGCAGGTTGCGGGCAGTCACTCAGCCAGGACACTAGTGTTAGGTCGTGTATCAGGGGGCATCTCTAAGATGCCCTCAGAGCATTTTTCATTAAATCCGGCAAAAGTGTGGATCTGAAAGAAACACGTAGTGATAAATTCCTTACCTTAGAATTACCCCCAGGCATCAGACTGGATCCGAAAGTTTTTCGTCAGCAGTACCCTTGCGCGTCTGTAGGAATCGTTGTGCGGCTCCACGTGCGTAGTTGGCGCCGGGATGACGTTGTCGGAGCTACTTAGACACGCCCACACACGCTGACAAAAGTTCTTTCCCGCACCAGCAAGCGCATATCAGGGAAGAGCAAGTACCCCCAGTCACTTTTTGACTTGAGTGTTTTGAGGCCTTTTACCTAGTCTTTTGAGTCGATCGACTCCTGGTGTCATAGGGATGCCCTGGTTCAAGAACTGTGGAGACTGTCACCGCCTGATGTCGATGACAGATCCACACCGCGTGTCTCTTTTGCCTGGGGCGCGTCAAAGACCCCAAGTCGTGCCCGACTGCCGGGCATTGGCGCCGAAGACTATGCAGGAGCAGTCCCGAAAGTTGCTTGTAGTCCGAGGGAGGTCGAGGGACTGGTTACGGAGTAGTCACAATCCTTCTTCTGAATCGAAGTCTTCACTCTTGGTCAGGTAAGTCGAAGCATTCTAAGAAGTCGAAGAAGCATCGTCGCTATTCGACGTCCCATCGCGCAACACGGCTGAGAGTGCGGGCAGTATCACCCCTGCTGCTCTGGCGGAGCCTGCGATGTTGCCCCCAGTCTACCTCTCCTCCCCAGTCTACCTCCCCTCCACGGGTGTGGGGGTGACGCCTGCCCAGGTGCAAGAGTCTCTTGCTGCCATGGCCCCCGCCCCCCCCCGTGCACCTGTGGGCTCGACTGGGGGTCCTCAGTCAGTTCCATCTCCGGCAGCTCCGGTCCCCCAAGGATCCAGGATCGACGCCGATTGACCTAGTGACCTCCACCGGCGCCGATCTCCCTGGCTACGCTTCCAACGTTGCCTGCTCCTCGGGCCGACGTCTCGAGGTTCAGCCCCGACCCGGACACTATGCCGGATCGACGTCGCCCGACACTGATGTGCCCTTTTGTGCCCTATGTCCATCCTCCATATTTTGAGCCTGTTCTACAGAATTCGGAGGAAGGGGAGGACTGGGAGGGGTCTGAGGACCATCTAGCACAGGACTGTGCTCATGATGAGAACTGGGTAGAGGATTTGGGGGAGGCCAGTGGTCTTGATACCTCACCTGACCTTGGCATGCGGTCTCCTCCTACCGTGGCTACAGAAGAGGGAGCCAGTTACACAGTAGTGTTGCGTAGGGCGGCTGAGGCTCTCCACCTTGAACTTCCTATGGTGGCCGTCAGGACTAACCTCCTGACAGAAGTTCTCCAACTGACGGCTACCTCTTTGGAGCTCGTGCGACGTTCTTTTGGGCACCTGGTCCAGGCTCAACAAAGGGGCTCCTGTGCATAGGAACGTGGCCCGATGCCATTGCCCGGCTCCGGGCGACCCCCTCTTCCTTACCCAACACCCCAGCCCGTAGAGCTTGGTTGTCCAAGCCTCTACATCCCAGAGCGTGTTCCCTACAGCACCTCCGGATAAGGAATCCAAGAAGCTGGATCAGTTTGGCAAAAAACTGTTCATCTGCCAGCTTAGGGCTTCGGTTGGTGAACACCGCATGCCTCTTTGGCCGTCATACCCACTCTCTGTGGGACACAGTTGCGCAGGTGCTGCCTAACTGCCCAGAGGAGGCCCAGGTGATTCTTTCCCAGGCGTTTGCTGCCGGGAGAGATGCAGCAAAGTTCTCCGTACGTTGTGAGCTGGACACCGCAGACTCACTGGGCAGGTCGTTTTCCACGACTGTGGCGCTTCGGCGCCACGCCTTGTTAAGGACAATTGGCTTCTCAGGGGATGTCCAGAACACTGATAGACATGCCTTTTGATGGCATTCTCCTTTTTGGTCATAAGGCAGATAGTGCTATGGAGCGCTTCAAGAACTCCCGGGTTACGGCTAAGTCCCTGGGCCTGTCGGCCGCGCGTCCTCCTCTGCCTTCTGCCTTTCGTGGCCATGGAAGGGGTGCCCTACAGCGTTCGCAGAGCCGCAGCAGCAACAACTTCAGCGTGGTCGCAGACGTGGGAACCGCTGAGGTGGTTCAGGGGGCCAGTCCACTTCCACCCACGCATCTGCTTCGAAGCCCTCCTAGTCAGACCTCTCAGGCCCATCAGTTGCCAGTGGGTGGACGCATAACCCATAATCTCCACCACTGGCTCAATATCGCTTCGGACAAGTGGGTGCTGCAAATTGTCCTACGGGGCTAGTCGCTACCCTTCGAGACAACCCCTCCAACCATGCCACACAGTACCATCGCATGTCAGGGGGTCACTTGGCACTTCTCCAGCAGGAAGTTGCCTCCCTCTTGGCCAAGGGGGCCATCGAGCACTTTCCGACACCAGAAGTAGGTCGTGATGGTTATTCCCACTACTCTCTGGTTCCAAAGAAGGACATGGGCCTACATCCTGTTTTAGACCTTTGGAACATCAATCACTTCCTCCGAAAGGAAGAGTTCAAGATGCTCACGCTTCCTCAGGTCTTGTCTGCCCTAGACCCGCAAGACTGGATGGTGGCCTTTGACTTGCAGGACGCCTATTTCTATATCCCCGTCCTACCTGTCCAGACGCTACCTGCGATTCATGGCAGGCCACGAGCATTTTCAGTTCTCTATGCTCCCCTTTGGCCTTACCAGCACCCCTCGGGTGTTCATGAGAGAGATGGCGGTGGTCGCAGTTCATCTGCGCAGATCAAGGGTTTCAGTCTTTCCCCATCTCGACGACTGACTGTTGAAGGCGGGCTCGCCCCAGGCAGTTGTCTCCCACCTCCAGACTACGGCGGACCTCCTGCATTTGCTGGGGTTCTCACATCAATGTGCCGAAGTCTCACCCAATTCCCTTACAGAAGCTCCTTTTCATCGGAGCGGTTCGACTCGGAGCAGTTTTGGGTTTTTCCTCCCGAGCAGCGAGTCCGGGACATTCAGGCTATGATTCTCATTTTTCAGCCTCTGTCCCGTGTTTCGGTCAGGATGACGCTTCGACTACTGGGTCTGATGGCCTTCTACATCCTGCTGGAGAATCATGCCAGATGGCATATGTGGGCTGTGCAGTGGCACCTGAAGTTTGTGGGCATAGCACTAGGGCAACCTGTCCGATTGCGTCCAGATCTCAGAGGGCGCTGCAAGACCATTGTAGTGGTGGCTCACGAATCGCGATTCGGTCAATGGCAGATCCCTCTCCCTTCCCCAACCGGAATATACAATTGTGATGAACGCGTCCCTTCTGGGATGGGCAGCCACATGGCGGAGGCGGAGATCAGAGGCCTCTGGTCTCCAGCGGAGTCCAAGCTCCACATCAACCTTCTGGAGCTTCAGGCGATCCGGTTTGCACTGAAGGCATTCCTTCCTTCTGTTATGGGGAGGGTAGTGCTAGTGTTCACAGACAACACCAACGCCATGTGGTACTGCAACAAACCGGGTGGGGTCGTGGATCCCTTTGCCAAGAGGCTCTGCGCCTCTGGGTTTGGCTGAAACATCAGGGCATGTCCCTGGTGGTTCAACACCTGGCCAGCCCTTTTTTTCGGCGTTCGCGGCTCTCTTGGCAGGGGAGGCGCAGTGACCCCGCAGTGGCGGCGGCACCTCGGCTTGTCGGCTCCGGGTCAGCTCCGGGTGAAGCGTTAAACCCCCCGCTATGTGGAAATTGCCGGGAGACAGCAAGTTGGAAGCTTGAAGTTGAAAATCTGATGCCGGTGAGCCGAGCCAAGAGCAGCCGGCGTCTTCCTCGCGTCCTCCTCGTGTCCTCCTCGTGAAAATGCTGAATCCGGATCGGCGTGAAAACACAGACTGGCTCCACAGAACAGCCATGACCTTAACCTTCGCAGGTCTTCTGGTTGAGGCTAACCTCCTTGACGAATGATGGTCAGCAAAGAAGAATGAATCTTTATCTTCTCCGTTGCTCTTTGGTTGCTATCCCACTATGGAGGAAGGGAGGACCAAGACCCCATTTGCCTTTCAAAAAAAGGATGCAGAAATACTGTTTCACCAGTGGTCCATAGACCATTGTTGCATTCATGTACTATAAACCTAGTTTAAAATATTTATGGCAGTAGACTAATTGTGTTACCATCTCCCTCCTCTGAATGTAGTAGTTCACCGTACTTAACATTTGGTTCTTCAGATTTATATTTATTCACTGGAAAAAAAACAAAAGTTACAGGGACGTTCTCGTTGGCGAATAAAATGAAAAAAAAACCTTAGAACTGCACTAATAAACAATGGTTACAGGGACATTCTAGTTAGGGTCAAATTTCACATTTACAAACCCAGAGAAATTCAGCAGTTCTAGTTGGCTACGCTCATTCATGACGCCATCCAATGAGTGTAAGTATTTTGTAAGAATTTGATTGCTAAGCATGTACACTAAGCTAGTACAAAAGTTACAGTATACTAGATGTTCTCCTAATGAGTGATACAACTTTTAATATATATCATGGGAGTGGCTGTGTGACTATGTATCCTTATGCTTATCTGTGTGTGAGTGGCTGTATGGATGTATAAGTGGTTGTTAAAGCAGCTGCGTGAATGAAATGAGATGCTGTGTGAGTGGCTGTATTGAGTGGGTGTGTCAGTGGCTGTATTGGTGGGTGAATAAGTGGCTCAATCAGTGAGTAAGTGACTGAGTGAGTGTCTGAGTAAGTGACTGGCTGTGTAGGTCGCTGTATGTGTGAATGGCTGTTTGAATAGGTGTTTCGTTATGTGAATAATTTGTGAGTGACTGTATTGGGCAGTGAGTGTCTGTGAATGGCTTTGAGTGAGTACATGAATGTGTGTGTAGGAAGCTGGGTTTCTGTTGCAGTAGACGCCACACACCGCACAACCACACTTTGCCAGACTACTGATGCACTTTGACTTGATGTGCCCTGGGTCCCTACCAATCAGATTATCAAGACCTGTGTTCCTTTGTAAGACTGTACATTGTACCCCCAATTGGCACCTCTCTGGCCACATCAGTCCCTTGTAAAAGGTACCATGGGTACCAATGGCACTGTGTCCAGGGAAGGCCTCCATGGGCTGTAGCACTTATTGTGCCACCCTTGGAGGCACTGCACTTTTACACACCTGCTACAACACACTGACATCGCAGCCTGCGTGTTTTGGTGCAGAACAAAGTGAAGTGTCGACATGGCACACATTCCGGTCTGCCGTGCCTGCAATCTACTGCCTGGAGTAAGTCAGCCACCCCTCTAGCCTGGTGCACTGTACCAGTGGAGAGGCTACAGGTGCATGAGCCCTGTACCCCTATAGTGTCTCTAGACCAATTCTTGGACATTGTTAGTGCAGTAATGCCATTAAGAGTGTTGGGTGCTGGGATTTGTCATTACAAGCTCCACAGCACCATAATGGCTTTACTGAAAACTGGGAAGTTTGGTATAAAACCACTCAGCATGTTAAACCCACACTGATGCCAGTGTGGGATTTAATGAAAAATGCACTCGGAGGGCATCTTAGAGATGCCCCCTGAAACGACCAGCCTCTGGGGAGTACCCTTTCTGGTACACACCAGCCTGCAGCCAGGCAACATGTTTCTGGACCACTGGGGTGGGAGCCTTCGCTCCCCGAGCCCAGAAACAAAGCCTTTCCTGGGTGTTGTGGGACTGTGTGTTCCTTTTTTTAAAAACTTCCCTCTGATAAAGCCTTACTGCTCGCCCACACTATCACAAATAGAGTATGGGGCCATCTACTTTTACCTCTGCCTACCTTTAGGGTTCCACTGGACTCTGTGCACACTTAACCTCATTTCGGTATAGTATATACAGAGCCCGATTCCTACAGTGAGGGCTTGTAAGGATATGTGAATGGGAATCTAAGTGATTGAATAAGTGTTTTTGTTGGTGAGCGACAGTGTTGAGAGGCTGATTTGGGTGTGTGAGTGGGTATGTGACTGTAGGTAAAAAAGTGGATGTGTAAGTAGCTGTATAGGTAAGTTTGGTTTTGTGGCTGGCTGTATGGGTGAGTAGTTGTATGAGTGGCTGTATGGGTGAGTGAATTTTTTAAGTGTGTACGAGTGAGGGATTCTGTGTGCGTGGCTCGATAGAATTTGAATTTGAAAGAGTTTTGTAAAGCGCTCTAATACCAAGCGATTTCTTGGCGCTGAGGAAGAAGGGGAAAAGAACCTAAGAGGAATATGCTAGAGAAAAGAGGTGGGTTTTTAAGGCTGTGCGAAAGTCCGCATAGGAGGGGGTGGTTCTAATCGCAAGAGGGAGTGCATTCCAAAACAGTGGGGCGAGGGTAGAAAATCTGGAGCCACCACATTTCTTCTTTCGGAAGCGGGGAACATTCAGGAGGAACTTGGTGGATGAGCAAAGGTTTTTGGCGGGTACATAAGCATTAATTTTAGAACTAACGAAGGCAGGGGCAGTGCCAGCTAAGGACATGAAAATCAAGCAGCCCATCTTGAAAAGCGAACGTTCCCTCATGGGGAGCCAGTGGAGAGTCTTAAGCAGAGGGGTGATGTGACTGGATTTTGGGAGCTTCTAGATGAGGCGAGCCGCTTGATTCTGGATGAGCTGCAGGCGGCGGCGTTCGTAGGCTGGGATGCCAACGTATAGGGCATTGCCATAGTCCAGGCGGGATAAGATCATCACAAAGACAATGACTTTGAGGGCTTCAACTGAGAAATACCGCGAGATTTTACGAATGGTCCCTGAGGGGCAGGATGAGACCACCGAGCTAATCTGGGGGCGCATGTAGAGGTCTTGACTAATTTTGATGCCCAGGGTTTTCACAGAGGTAGGAGACGGGGGAGAACCGAAAATAGGGGGCCAGAAAACAGGGGTCCAAGGATTAGAGGGACCACCAATGAGAACCAGCTCAGTTTTATCGGGATTCAACTTAAATTGGTTAAGGTTCATCCAGTTATAGATGAAAGTAAGGGTGGAATGAACTATAGAAATTGAATCAGGAGAAGAGGAGAGGTTGAAAATAAGCTGGAGGTCATCAGCGTAATTAAACGCCGTGACCTCCATGTCCTGTAAAGCAACAATGAGGGGATGTATGTAAAGGTTAAACAAAAGAGGGGACAGAGAAGAACCCTGGGGTACCCCACAGGAAACAGGACGGGAAGGGGCTAGAAAACCCTCCAGCCTGACAGCCTGCGTACGGCCTGCTAAAAAGGAAGTAAGCCAGGCTAGGGCCGGACCCCGCAGCCGGGCACCCCTGACACAGTCGAGAAGGATGGAATGGTCGACCGTGTAAAAGGCGGCGGATAGGTCGAGAAGGACTAAGGCCTGAGGTGAATTAGTATCGGCGCTACGTCTGAGCTCATCGACCACAGAGAGGACTACGGATTCCGTGGAATGTGCGGGTCGGAAGCCAGCCTGGTGGGCAGCCAAAAGGTGATTGGCCTCAATGTAAGCAGAGAGCGAAGACGTGATGTGGCTCTCTAAGATCTTACTCATGAGCGGGAGTAGCGAGATGGGCCTAAAATTAGAAGGAGCAGTGGGGTCGGCACCGTTTTTTTTTTTTTAGGATGGGGATTACCGTGGCTGGTTTGAACGAATCAGGTACAGTACCTAGGGTGATAGAGGTATTGAGGAGAGTGATTGGAGGTGCTGGGCAGCAAGAGAAAATCTACCTCAGTATGTGGGCCGGACAAAGATCAGCGAGAGAGCCCGTATTTACTTTGCCCAGGAGAGTAAGGAAGATCTCTTCAGAGATCAGAGGGAATTGGTCAAGGGAGGAGAGGGGCAAAGGTAGCGGAGGGCATGAAAAGAGAGATGGGGCCGGGGGAATGTTCTGTTTGATGGTAGTAATCTTCTCAATGAAGAAATCATTGACCGTTACAGAGGGATTGAGAAGGAATGGGCTTGGAGGACTGAGTAGGTGTGTGAATACTAGTATAGGTCTGTGAAGTGGTTGTACGGTGTGTCAGTTGGGCGTACAAGAGGTTTTATGGGGTTGGGAGTAGGAGGGTGGTTCTGTGGATCAGGTTATCAGTGATGTCTCGGACCATGTCATGAGTGACGTAATACAGTGCGGTCATAAGCATTGCAGGTGCACAAGTTATAGTTCGCTTAGCTAACTAGAACTGCGGTATTTCTCTGGTCTTGTACAAGTCCAATCTGACAATAACTATAATGTCCCTGTAACCTTTGGTTTTTTTCAGTGAAAATGTTTTTTTTAACTAGTAATTGCATTTGCAGAGTGGTGGAGAAAGAGGTCTCTGCCTCCAACCAGCTCTCAGGAATCCCGCTGTATAGGACTTACAGGAAGTAGCAGGAGGACTTCTTGGCCTTTAAGGTCCCTCAGGAGTAAAGTGGACACAATCCCCCAACCAGTAGTGCATCACAAGCGGAGCCGTGTTTACAGAGTGGTGGAGAAAAGGAGCGTGGCCTCCAAAGACCGCTCAGTAATCCTGCTGTGTGGGACTTGCTGAAGGTAACAGGAGGGGTAGTTTGCCCTCAAGGACGTCTTGGGGCCAACAACCCCTCCTGTTACCTCCAGTAAGCCTCACACAGCAGGATTGCGGAGTTTGTCCGATGCCACACCTATTTTCTCCACCACTGTGCGAACGCGGCTCCTGGTGCACTACCAGTAGCGGGGGGGTTGAAGTCCCCTTGGCCTCAGGAGATCCTCGGGGGCCAACTACCCCTCCTGTTAACTCCAGTAAGTCCAACACAGTGAGTTTGCTGAGAGATGTTCGGTGACCATGCCCCCTTTCTCCACCACACTGCAAAAGCAGTTACTGGCGCACTGATACTTGAGGGATGAAGTCCCCTTGGCTCTTGTGAGTCCTTGGGGGCCAACAAGCCCCATTGCCACTTCTAGTAACACCCACACAGCTGGAATCCTGACACCTTGTCAGAGGCCATGACCCTTTTTTCCACCACTCTGCAAACGTGCCTCCTGACGCACTTCCTTCTGGGGAGCGATCAGTCATCCACTTTAGTAAAGTGGAGTTCATTCCCCAACCAGAAGCGCGCCAGGAGGCACGTATGCGTGGTGGAGAAAGGGGGCGTGGCCTTCAAGTCCTCTCAGCAATCCCGCTCTATGGGGCTTAGTGGAGGTAACAAGAGGGCTTGCTGGCCCCAAAGACCCTCTGCATTCATTTCCCAACCACATTTGCCCCGGAAGGCACATTTGCAAAGTGGGGGTCAAGGGGGCGTGGCCTCCGGTGAGTAGCAGGAGTGTTTTTAAATTATTTTTTTAGGGAAGGGGCTGTCTAGCAAACATGCAGCTCCCTCTGTCCGAAAGCAATTCGGCTCCTCTTCTTGGAAGTGAGAGCATTTTGAATGCTCTCACTTCCATGAAGCGGAGCAGTGTTTACTAAGGTTTGGCGCGGTCCCTCAGGCTTTTTACGGCTCCACTAGGGGGGCCGCGCATTCCCTCTCCAACAAAAATAACACTGGGTAGGGGGTCTCCGGGTTCAGCCCTGGTATATAATGTAGTATTCATTTCCCCCAGGGAGGTGGCGGTCCCAAGGCTGGAGCCCCCTCTCCACTTATTTTTAAATATAGCTCCAGGGAGGTGGTGGTCCCCGGGGCTGTATGGGAGGGCATGCATTTCAGTGAATCCGGGGGGGTTGTACATTTTCAGCAGTATGCGCAGTTCCACCACGATTCCCGCCAAATTTTTTATTTAAAAAAAAATGCTTTCTTTGGCCCTTGGGAGGGACCCCCCTGAACAGGCCTAGGGGGTCAGGGTACTTATGCCCTGCACTCTTTTCTCATCCTTTTTTTTTGTCTTTTTTTCTTGTGATTAGGTCAACCGAGTCACAAGATGGCTGCCAACACTTCCTGGTTTGAAGTGTTGGCAGCCAATCAGATCTCCGGCATGAGATGAACAGTGGTCCTGGATCCACCACGGCCGCAGTTTGTATATTTGGGAAATATTTACATTTCTCAAACTACTGAACAGATTTACACCATTTACCAAAGAGTATTTTCTGGACCAAGAGTTACCTTTCTGCCGAATTTGGTGTAATTCCGTTTAGCAGTGCGGGCAGTAGCCGTGACCAAAGTTTCCTATAGAAATTAACACGGGGAAAAGCATTTTGGGACCCCCCTTTTTCTTGGTTCCCGCTTGATGAATCCCCTTGAAATTTTCAATACCGCAGCAAAAGTGACTGCACCAATAGTTTTGAAAATTTCGTGAAGGTTCGTCAAACTACACCAAAGTTATTGGAAAATAAAGAAATGCTTTTTAATAAAATGAGGTCCTAACTATAACTACCTACTGGCGAACAAAATAAATATAACAAACCCAGAATCGTCTTTGGTCCTTTGATTTTATAATTTCGTGGGCTTTTGCCCAGTGACGTTCTTCTTTAATTCTCTGAGAAAGGAACCTTGCTTTCCTGTTTATGTTCAGAGAGACAAGATGTGATTGGGGCGCAATTATTTGGTCTTTTGATTTTTTTCGTGGATAGGTTTTCTCTGAGGTCCAACACTGCTGTTTCCCACAACAATGCGGTCAATTGATCACTGTGCTCCTGTTTCAATTTGACCAAAAAAATCGTCCACCTTCTCTTCCATTGTTTCCTGGTTGTCCACAGTCCACCGTAGCTTTCTTGCAATCACGAGATTTCCCAATATACAATCTGCTCGGGAAAGAAGACCATGACCGTGCCGGGATGAAAATTTGCATGTTAAAACTGTGTGATCACTTTCCGGTGAGGGAATTACCACAAATTCCTGGACAAGATGTAAGTGGGCAACTGAAATCCAAATATAATCCAGAGTGGCCATTCTAGCAAAAGACACATGGGTGTATATAGCGGGCAAGTCTGTATTAAGTCTTCCGTTTAAGATGCGGAGATCTAATTCATTTAAGTACGCTGCCATCTTTGTCCCTTGACTCTCCTTCCGTTGGTACTGGGACCTTATCTCCGGAATGGCCCACAATTGATTGTCCAATGTGAACTGTGGGGAAAGATCCGGGCCTGCCTCCATTAGGTTGGCATTAAAATCACCCATTATTAGCCATATATCGTTTGGATAATGGGAGGAGAGGTCTCTCATGGCTGGAAGCATTTTACTCAGTGTAGCCTCTCGCTTGGCTTTGGAGGGATGCAGGTAGACACAGCCAAGGATCATTATCCATTGTTTCAATTTGTTCTTTTCCAAGCACTGGGTCAGAATTTTAACAAAGATATAATCTTCACACAGTCGGGAGGATTTTATGACCAGCTCATTCTGCACGGCGATCAACACTCCTCCCGAGGCGTGGCCACCTATTTGGGATGCTGTTGCCTAGGATTCAAACACCGTGAAGTCCTCCTAGGCGATTTCCTCCAGGGACCATTGAAGGGAAGCCAATAGAGATAGTGACAGCATACAAGTATCTGGGAATTTGGATAGATCACAAAGGGAGACCAGCGCATCATATTACTGCAATGCAGGAAGTGGCCCGCAGCTTGGAGGGGGCTTTTGTAAGAACCAAGAAAGCCCTTCACTCCAGACTTTTCACTGCTAATTAGGGTGATGTGCGCCAAATTTCTGCCGACAATAGCCTTTGGCGCCATAACCTTCAAAGACAAAATGCTTACTTGGCTTGACAGAGCCCAGTCAATGTGCTTTTGCAGAGTGTTCCATCTACCCAACTCTACCTCTCATGCCCAAATATGTATGGAGTTCTCACTGGGTAATGAAAGTAAGATGCATTGCCTATTACTTAAAAGTCAAAAACCCCATGTGCAGACATTAAAGAGCTGCATATGGTCTCTGTTAAACAAACCTAGCTCTCCCTGGAACCAATTTTTAAAATTCTGCTTGGATGCACTAGATGCTCAAGACAATATGGACAAGTTCGCTGCCTATAGGGCCAAGCACAAAAATCTTGACAAACAAGTAAAGATCTTCTCACTTAAACACAATGCCCTCTCCCATGGCACATGGGCCTCAAAACTATATGGCCCTAAAACTCCACTACACTACTTGTCGTCATCCATGAAACTACAAGTGAAACACCAGCTAATGAGATTACGTTTTGGCCCAATCCCGCGGAGGGCGTATAAGTATGGCCGGAGATTCGAGGAAGACGTGTGCACACAGTGCCGTTTCTGTAAGAGCGGGGAAGAACTTAATCCATGTCCTGTGCATCTGCAGAACCTTACTTCCTCTGCGAATTTTTTTCTTGCGTCCAATTTGGCGGACCCTCAACGTCCGGACATGCCAAGAAGCTCTAGAGGAGTGTATGAGGGGAGACTCCGCTCAGATGGCCGCCCGCTTTGTAAAATTCATGACTGAGATTAATTTCCTGTTAACAGAAGACGTTCACTAAGAACTTTTTCCCCTACCAGCTATGAACCACCTTGCTCTCATTAACTTTTTTAAAAAAAAGTATAACATGGACTGAGTTTTAACTGTTTTGCACGAATTGCAACGATTTTAATTATTTGTGCGAGTAAAAATACTTTATTACCTCTGGCGACTGCCAGTAGGGGATGGATATAGATCTCGCGCTCTCTCTGTCTCTATCAAGATGTCTGTCTATCCTATCAATCTCTCTCTATCCTCAAGTGCCTGGGTTGTTTTTTGTTTTTCCTCTACATTTCTTATGCACTTCGAAACTTTTGTTTCACCATATGGTCTTCAGTAAAGTACACTGCAGACTATAAGGCTTGAAAGTTGAGTTTTATATAAAACTGTGTACACATAAATCAGGCTAGCGTAGCAAGTTTCTCTTTGAAGTGGATACTAGAGCTATTAAAATGAAAGTCCGCTGTAGCTGGTACCTTGAGCTGGTACCTTGTTTATAAATGTAATAGTTTGCTATACAAGTTCAAATTAGTTCTTCCACGTTTGAAATGCATTTCAACTAAACAAATGTTTTTATCTCCTTTTCACAGCCTTCAGTTTGATCCGGCACCTCGCCGTGGAGAGCCCCACGTTACCCGACGTACCCCTGATTATTTCCTATAAATTTCTGCCTTGATCTTCCAACATACACTTGGCATTTAAGAAAGTAAAAAGAGCAACAATTTAATATTTCTCTAACCAATTGGGATCTGTGTTGGCATAAACCCCCCATCATGGACCAAAAATGTGCCATACGTATGAGCATTTAGCACAATTCGAGACTGAGGTTCAATACGCTATATATCCTATATTCATCAGTCCAACAGTCAGTTTGCCTGCTGTATTTGTAGTAACTTTATTTTTCTGGACTGTTCAGACAGAAAAGGTGGCTGTAATACCTTAATCTCCTGTTGCGCAAATTTGTACATTTTTGTTTTAGTGTATCTGGCATGACATTTCAACTTTGGAGTTATTTTAAACAGAAATGCACTAACTTCCATTTTGAGCGTTCACTTTTTTTAACAAACAATATTTTATTGAAATGTAAATTAACTGGAGAAAGGAATTGAGGACCCTTTGGGAGTGTATGCCATAACACTGAAAGATATCCCCCCTCATTTAAGCTAAAGTACTGTTCCGTGTTAATGTACTTATTTTCTGTATATTTGTCATGAAAGTGCTTGCATCTTATTTGGTGTACTTTAAGAAATAAACTTTCAATTGTAAACAGTATTGTACCTGAGCTTCCACTTTTTTATATTCACATGCAATTTTATTCATATGAAGGAACACTGGTAACTGATTTTGTATTTTCTGCACCAATATATATATATATATATATATATATATATATATATATATATATATATATATATATATATATATGTCCAATTACCGCTCCGGTGCTTAGCCCACCAAAAGAGAAACACGAACGCTGCAATTGCTGTTCTCACTGCTGGCCACAGTGACTTTATTTTAACCAGGTGCGCAAAATGTCAGGCAGGATGACTCGTTTCGGCTAACACAGTAGCCTTGTTCACATACATGCACTGCTCAATTCAATCCATTTAAATACACAAGTGCAAATTAACCTTGTGACTACACATACCATTGAAAGTGAAAACATACTGCCTGTCAAAAAAGACTACAAATGAAGAAAGAGAACTTTCGTTTGAAAATTACAGTACAAATACTTAAATTCATTGTTAACTCAGTTACTCTTTCTTAAATTTTTGTTCAAATTATTTTCAGTGCCTAGTCCTAAATGATAAAGTGTACAAATACACCTTCGAGCTGTCAGAGTAATAAACAGTGCGGCATATAGGTAAATTAATGGTATTGATTGCCTTCAATAATGTTAAAAATCATCAACCAATTACAAAACAAAATGCCAAATTTATTTGGTTTCCTATTCCTAGAGTTGCAAAACCCATTTCTGCCAACAGCTCAATAGTGGTAGTATACCAACTATTATACCTATAGACTAATGACATTTAGACAGACTGCAGTATGGTAACTATAAAAGTGAAAATGTGAAAAATAGTGAAAAGGATATGATAGTTAAAATCTCTGTACTAGACTCTTATAATAAAATTCATGTATTACTGGACTTGTGTGTGTTGCTAGATGGACTATGCAAAGAGAGAAGGAACCGATAGATTCTGTAGTTCTGATAAGTGTTGTTGCGTATATTTCCCTAGACTCTTATTACCTCAGGAACATACTATTTCCTATTTGTATCTGGGTACTAATGTCCTAGAGGGAATATGATTGAGTATTACATAAACGAATCAGAACAAGAGAAGATGCAAATTCATCTGTAAATATAAATGTAACAGGAAGGCAAATAAAGTTCTCCGGAGACAAACTAAGTTCTTATTCAGATGAAAGCCTGTGTAACCTTTTTCACCTAATGGACTAATAGGACCAATGGAGAAGGTGAACTGAACCTCTTCACTGCAAATACTGTCTATTAAGAACTAACCATCGACTGCCTGACCACTCTAAAGGTAGTGATGTATCTCTTCACACATATTGAGTCCCTTAGGGGTCTTGGTGTCGAGCTTGAGGATATAGTTGGTTTCCAATTGCCGCAATTTCTTTTCGCGATCACCACCTAATTTACTGATGGGAACACTGTCAATGACAAAATATTTCAGCATGTTAAGATTACTTTCATGTTCATTGATGTGGCGGGCTACAGGGTATGCACTATCAGAATTTACAGTTGCTCGTAGATGCTGTAAAATTCTTTGGTGGACTGGCAACTTAGTGCTCCCTACGTAGCGTAATCCACAGCCACATTGCAACACGTATACCGCATGGTCGGTGCGGCATGTGTAGTGTCCCTTTAGTTTACACGGCACCTCAGAGAAGCCCGTAGTGTAGGTCTTGGTGTTGATGCCAAACTTACAGGCAAAGTGCTACATTTATAAAAACCCAAACTTGCTGTTAACCAACCTTTATTCACATCAAGTTCAGCACTAGTTCTCACTAAATCATTCTGCATGGATCGTGCTTTTCTGTATGTGTAGTTGGGTCTAGTGGGAAGTACCTGGGCCATAATCGTGTCAGTTAATACGATTGGCCATTGGGCGTTCATGATTTTTTTAATGGCTCCTGCCTGCCTGTTAAATGTAGATATGAACCTACATGCCACTGTTATGTCGGCATTGTTTATTTGATTGCACCTATCTTGATCTTGTGCCTCAACCTCCACTGCCTCTTTATCATGAGACGTTGCTAACGGTTCACGTCTGTCCCTGGAGTTGGCTTTGGCTAGTGCAGAATCAAGTAGCTGGGCCTTGTAACCACGTTGTAATAGTCTACTTCTGGCCGCTTGTTGTGCTGCTGCTGTGGCTGTAGGTGTACTGCAGGCTCTACGGATTCTTAAACTCGCCATATGGTAAGCTGGTGATCGTGTGCTGTGGGTGGAAACTCTAAGCAAGGAGTTTCCCGCAGTTGGTTTGCGGAACAATGATGTGATAATATTGTCCTCAATGGTAACAGTAATGTCCAAAAAATTGACTTTGTGATCTACATGGGCTGTAAACTGCAAATTATATTGATTGTCATTGATGGTATTAACAAATGTGTGGGCTTCAGCTAGTGTACCGTTCCAAACAATAAAAATGTCATCTATATACCTCCAGATGTCTATCGGCTATGGTCCTGAGTTGCCCCCTCAGTACATGCTCCTCCCACCAGCCAACGTGTAAACACGCGTAGCTGGGGGAGAAGCATGCACCCATGGCTACTCCCTGCCGTTGTTTAAACACCTTCCCATCAAACAGACAGATTATTGAACAGGCACCATCTAATCATACTCAATAACATTTTGTTATGATTATGTAAGGAAATACATCTGTTCTGCAAAAAATATTCAGTGGCAGCTAATCCGTCTTCGTGTTTGATGCTGGTGTAGAGGGAACAAATATCAAGAGTCATGAGGAGGTAATTTTTTTGACCAGACAATGGAGTCTAATTTACAAAGGAAGTCTTTGGTGTCTCTTAAGTACGTCGGTAATGCAGTTAAATGTTCTTGCAGGTAATGGTCCACATACTTGGATGTGTTCTCAAACATGCTGTCCCTGGCAGAAATAATCGGGCGTCCTGGAACCGGAATGGTTTGTTTATGTACTTTTGGGATTAGATAGGTGGGAAGGGTGGGATGTTCCTTATATAAAAAAGAAAATTCTTCTTTGGTAATTAGCCCTTCCCTTTTCCATTCCATGAGTTGCACTTGGTAATCCCTGTGTACCTTGCTGATTGCTGCCCCATTGGATTGTTCATAGCACTCAAGATAGTCTAAGTGCCGATATGCCTCTGCCTTATATTCCGCTTTGTCCCAGAGCACCAGGTTTCCTCCCTTGTCAGAGTTCTTCACTACTACTGAGTTATTGTCGTTTGGTTTTTCCATTAGTTGGAAGTATTGTTTGGAGGTACTTTTTTATTTCTTTGTTCAGTTCTGATGGTTTTCCTATGTAGTTTTTTTAGTTCTTCTGTGACGCGGTCATGGAAGATGTCTAAGGCGTCACGCGGCATTATCGGTACAAACGTTGAGGGTGCCTTGAACGGACTACCTCCTGCCGTGGAAACTACAAATCCCTCAGTATCTGCTATTTGTTCGGTACTTGCCAGTTGTTGTTGGCTGTCTGACATATCCCGGCCCAAAGTGAACAGAGTTTTTAACAAAGGAATTTGTTTTCCAGTAGGCATTGGAGTAATTCGTGGATTGGGCGTTGATTTGTTATGGTTTTTTATTTTGAAAAATTTGGCCAATTTAAGTTTTCGTATAAATTTATATACGTCAATCCTGGTCTCCACAAAATTAAAATTACTTTCTGGACAATAGCTGAGCCCTAAGCTTAACAGTTGCAGTTCAGCCGCATTAAGTTCAACTTTGGTGAGGTTAATGATCGTATTCTTAGCATTTTCATCTAGTTCTTCCAATTTCTTCTCCTGCGGAACTGCCCTCGCCCTTTGTTGCTTTGCACGTTTGCGTCGTTGGTGCCTTTTGTGATTCCTGTATTTGCGGCCTGCGGATTGGCGTTCCGTGATCGTAAGGTTGATTTTCTCTGTTGTCTGACAAAATCCATTTCTTCCGCATACGTGAGGGGCCCCAATGTAGAGTTGCTGCCAGTTTCTGAGCCACTGCCTTCTGTGTCTGTATCCGTGACAATCATGCTGGTGTCCGAGGATGAAGCAGCCTGATTGTTGGTACTGGCCATTTGTTTTTGCCCATGTTTTTGTTGTGCCCCTGCGCCTCCTTGTCTTTTTGTGGAATCCTACTTGTGAGCAAACATGAAGACTTGGCCTCGCTCGTAATCATTTTTGTCGCGCACGTGTATATATGTTATATATATATATATATAAATATACACACTTTTGCATATTGTAAGGCTCCTTTCCTGCTCTTGGGTCATGTTGATTTAGTCTGGGATCTGTGAGTTGATGCAGCTTGGTTTTGACATTTTCAAGGAAATTACAAGGTGTATAATCTGCTCCCAAGTGGCTGACAGAGATGAATGCCTCCGCATGTAGTGGCAGTGGTTCCACTCCAGGTGGATGGCCCAGGCTCAACTTAGATGGTGAGTCCCCACTGGCCAATGCCTGGAGTATCAACAGCAATTGTTGAAGAAAATAATGCTTGTGAGGCTGACCTAGCCTAAGAGGCTCTGGCAGGTCCAAGCATTATTTTGCGACTGTGTAGAGATGAGAAATTGACCTGGGGCAAGGCTGGAATAATAGCACCCTGATCTCTAGGTGCCTTTAAGGCATATACTTTTCATCCAAATGAGAAACTGGTTTTGCAGCATCAATCCTTTTCTGGATTCACATGCTGTGCATTATTTCGCCATCCAAAGGTCGAGTCCGAAATTCTTTTTTTCTTTTCTTGTTCAGAGCATTTGGTGCTAGGTGCACTTGTGACGTCAGATGGCACCCCGTGTTCCTGTGCATGGTATCCCTATTCAGATAATTTTTTCGCCGTAGGCTTTGGAAGCAAAGGGAAGCACTCTGAAGTTTGGGATGAAATCCCCAGAAGAATCCAAAAATTCGAGTGAAAAACCATATGGTTTTCAGCGTGAATCTTTCTGGATTCACTATGCTGTGCATTATTCCGCCATCTAGTGGTTGGGTCTGGAATTGTAGTATACTTTTTTTTTCCGTGGCCCAGGTGGGTGTCAACAAACCACCATTTGGTGTCCTTTTGACGTTGACGCGCTTCCTCCAGAAGCTCCCACCTTTGGTCGCCATCTTCAGATTCTTTTTTCTGCCGTTGGGTCTGGATTGTTACCGAAGAGTTTCAGAGATTTGGAGAGAGAGTCGACAATTGCAGAGAATCTAGGAAAATCACAGATTTCAACACACCTGACTACATGTCGGGTAACCGGGACGACAAAGGTTTTTCAACTGAGATCTCTACGTTCTACGGAAAATGCGCGCACAGGGGGCTCTCTGAGCGCAGGGATGGACAAAACACCTTTCAAGTTTAGCACCAATTGTCACCACGAGTACGCCCAGAAGGACCAGCATCCTGTCTGCAACCTCTGCCTGCCGCTCGACCACAACACCGAGGACTGCAAAGTGTGCTCGGCGTCCACACCCAAGATTCTGAATTGGAGAGGCAGAGAAGGGCGAACTACACCATGCAGGGGCAAGGGCCACCTCCATTGCTACAAGACTTGGGCCTCTCCAGTGGAGAGGACAACATCGCTGTGGGGTCGGAGGACGGCATGGTCGTCTAGGTCCCAAAGAAAACACCGAAGGAGGTTAGAGTAGTCAACCCCCAGACCCTCCAGCGACAGTCGTAAGTAAGTGTGAAGCAAAGTCCTCGTAGGGAACATTGCAGTCGAAACACTCAGGAAAAGCAACAGCACCCAAGGACAAGCAGCCCAGCGGATCCTTCGAAAAGGACTCCCAGATGGCGAAAACCCACAAATTGTAGGTTGTCAAAGGATGCCCTCGAAAAATGGACACCTCGACGGCGAGTAAAGAAGGGTCAACAACTACTTTGATATAGACTACCTCGAAGCGAATCTCTCAAACTCCACGCCAAACAGGCTGCTGAGATGGAGAGGAAGACGAGGAGGCTCGAGGCAGAAATGGCGAGCATCCTGCAGTGAAAAAAGGACTTCGACAAAAGGATGGTCCAGTACACCATCCCGCTGAAGCACGCGTCCGAAGTCAAAAGGGGCGACTAAGACCCTGAACCGCCAAACGCCTGCACCGGTCAAGGAACTGGAGCAAGAGGCCCTGTATTACTTAGAGGGTGAAGGCGAGGAGGATCAGCAAACCTACCAGGCCTCGACATTCTCGGAGGCACAAGAATTGGAGTGGCATGACCTTGACGCCGAATTACCGGAAGACTTAGTAGATACATACCCTTCGAGGCCTTCACCAGCAGATGATATAGGGGTCTATAATATGGTTGTTAAAAAGGCTGCAGAGACCTATAGAGCGGAATTGGAGGAGGGAAGCCCAAGGCATGTTTTCTTCTGGAAACTGTTAATTCAACGAACAAGGAGTCAGGTCCTGCCCATGCTCCCTAGTGTGCTGGACCAGGGCAGGGAGGCTTTCAGGGAGCCAGCTGTATGCAAATCAGTGACCCAGAGGACAGAAAAGTACAAACACTCCTCAAAGGACCCTGCTTACATTCAGGGATCAGTGTCAGCTGACTCAATAAATACAGCAACGGGGTAGGAAGAGGGCTAATGTACCCACAAATGCCGAACCACCTCCAAACAAGGAGAATAGAAGGATGGACCGCATGGGAAGGAAAGTAAAACTGAGTGCAGCGATTCAATGGTGCGTCGCCAACTCAAACGCCTTAATCAACAGGCATGCATACCAGCACTGGGAGGAAGTGCGGCAACTCGTGAAACATCTACCAGAACGTAGTCCACCTGGTAGAGGAAGGGAAAACATGGCTAACGCATGTTTAAAGTCGGCCTTGGATGCTGCGGAGACGTCCAGCAGGCAAAATGGGGTGATGGAGAGAAGACACACATGGCTTAGGATTTCAGGCTTCAAGCCTGAGGTACAGAACAACATCCTGAACACACCCTTAAACGGAGAGCAGCTTTTTGGAACGGCAGTTGACGACAAGTTAACTCGGCTCAAAAAGGGCAACGAGACAGCTATGTCCATGGGAGCACTGTAGTTCAGAGGGATGAGAAGGGTTACACCCCCAAGAAGGCCAAATGGTAGGGGAGGCAACCTGCCTAGTACATCGCACCAAACCTTTCAACAAGGTTATCAAGTAAATGGCCAGGGACGGCAGCAGAACTGGCAGTACCAGCCACGAGGCCAGTCCTTTCGAGGGCGTTCAAACTGAAGAGGACAGGAATAGAGATGAGGGCAACAACCCACCTCCAAGTGACTTTGCCGTAAGGCAAACCCCCACCCTAACAACTCTTCTAGGAGGGCATCAAATATAAAACAAAACCGAAACCTGATGATTTTACAAGACAAAACAATTCCTTGAACACAACACCAGTAGGAGGCAGAATAAGGGACTTACTCCAGGAGTGGAAGAAGGTCACAAACTGACAAATGGATACTAAACATCATACAATAAGGCTCCTGTACATGTACATGGCCCCGCTCGCACACATGGCCCGACAGCACAACCTCAATATAATCTCTTATGCCGACAACACTCAACTGATCCTCTCCCTCACCAAGGACTCCCTCACCGCCAAACCCAACCTCCACGAAGGAATTAAGGCAGTCGCCTACTGGATGAAGAGCAGCCGACTAAAGCTGAACACGGACAAGACTGAGGTCCTCATCCTCTCCTCCAACCCTTCAGCCTGGGACGACTCCTGGTGGCCAACGACACTGAGGCCAGCCCTGACACCCACAGACCATGCACGCAACCTGGGAGTCATCCTTGACTCAACGCTTTCCATGACCAAGCATGCGTTGACTTGCTTGGTGATTGAGAGCGTTGAGTCGAGGATGATTCCCAGGTTGCGTGCATGGTCGGTGGGTGTCGGGGCTGCCCCCAGTGCCGTCGGCCAACAGGGGTCGTCTCCGGCTGAAGGTTTGGATCCGAGGATGAGGACCTCCGTCTTGTCCAAGTTCCGCTTCAGACAGCTTGTCTTCATCCAGTCGGCGACGGCATTCATTCCTTCGGGAAGGTTGGCTTTGGCGGTGATGGGGTCCTTGGTGAGGGAGAGGATCAGCTGAGTGTCGTCTGCGTAGGAGATTATGTTGAGGTTGTGCTGTCTGGCTACGTGTGAGAGCGGGGCCATGTAAATGTTGAACAGCGTCGGCTGAGGGAGGATCTCTGGGGTATGCCGCAGATATTCTCAGAGGCTTTGGAACTGAATGGGGGGAGGTGATCGCTCTGGGTTCTGCCGGAGAGGAAGGAGGTGGTCCAATCCAGAGCCTTGTCTCGGATCCCTGCAGCGTGGAGGAGTGCGCGTAGTGTGCGATGGCAGACTGAGTCGAAGACGGCAGAGAGGTCTAGGAGGATGAGTGCTGTGGTCTCGCCATTGTCCTTCAGGGTCCTAATGTCGGTGGCGGTGATGAGGGCAGTCTCGGTGCTGTGGTTGCTACAGAACCCTGACTGGGAAGGGTCCAGGATTCTGTTTTCTTCGAGGTATCAGGTTAGCTGTCTGATTGTTTTCTCGATGACCTTTGCTGGGAAGGGGAGCCGAGAGATGGGCCAGAAGTTCTTAACGTCTATTGGGCCTGCCTTAGGTTTTTTGAGTATGGCATTGATCTCGGCGTGTTTCCAGATCTCTGGGAAGGTCGCGGTCTCTAGGTCTAAGGTTCTTAAAGTTCATAAGGACACAAAGATTCAAGATGACATCTCTACAAGAGGTAATATCACAAATACAAGAAGGGGATTACCTGGCAACTATAGTCTTTAAGGCTGTGCACTTACACGTCCCTTCAACAAAAAAAACTGACGCCGACTAAGGTTTGTGATCAACCAAACAATACCAGTCCACAGTACTGGCATTCAGACTCCAATCCGCACTAAAGGTGTTTATTAAATGCCTAGCAGTGGTGGCAGCGCACCTAAGGAGGCAAGGGATACACACATACTCCTACCCCAACGACTGGCTCTTAAAGGCAAGCTCTTAGTCAATGCAAACACATCCAGCAGGTCGTACGAATGCTAATCCAACTGGGTTTCTCAATCCATTGGGGAAAGTCGGCAATAGAGCCGGAACATGCAAAGCAAGGTGTTCTCCAGCACAAAACTTTGGCAATACAGAAGGAAACGCATCTTTACTGGAAGGGGCAAGTTCTGACAGTGAGGACGGTGAGCAAACTAATGGGAATGATGGCGTCATGCATACACCTGGTCCCAAATATTCGACTCCACATGAGACGATTCCAAGAATGGATACAGCAATAATGGTCACAGGAAACAGGGAGTTTGGAACATCTAGTGGTTGTCACACGCAGTGCAGCAGGAAATAGTGTGGTGGGTCAAGGAAAACCTATCACAGGGGAAACCATTCACACAGCCAACTCCAATGGTGACCAACACAACAGACGCCTCCCAGCTGGGGTGGGGCGCGCACATGACCTTACTCAAGGTGAGGGTCTATGGCCGCAGTAGGATGCGGTCAAACAAATCAACAAACTGTGTTCCTAGCCTTAAAAGCCTTCAGAAGGAGCTGTACGGTAACAGGGTGTTGATCCAAACGGACAACACAACCATGTTCTGCATCAACAAACCAGGAGGAACACAATCTGTAGAACTATCCGGGCTAGCACAGGAAATATGGATGGGCCATTCCACTAAGAATAGACCAACTAGCAATACATCTCCCAGGGAAGGACAATGTGGAAGCAGGCAGACGTCATAATCCCAAGAATAGGAGATCAACCAACCGGAAATAGATCAAGAACAGAAGTGAAATATTAACATCTTTTTGTGACATTTGTAATAAAGCTTGCAACATTGAGAGAACATATTTGAACCAGTTGTTGAATGGTTGCACAGATTGGGATGTATGTCGTTACTACGCATGCTTTTACAGCGCATGCCTTTACCACGCAGGTTTTACAACGCAAGTCGTTACAACGACTTGCGTTGGGGGGCGCTGGATAGTGAATAGTTTAATTTACTATTCCAACTCCAGTCCCTGTGGATAGCAGAGAAGGTTTTGGATAGTAAATTAAACTATTCCCTATCCTACAGCGCCCGCAGCGCAAGTGTTGTAACGACTTGCGTTGTAAAAGTACTGCGTGGTAAAAGTTGCGTTGTAAACGCTGTTCCCCCACAGATTGATGCTGTGGTGGCGCTGAGTGGTGATGTGGTGGCGACGAGAAATGCTGTGGCGTTCAGTGATGCTGTAGTAGCGCATAGTGATGTTGTGTTGCCCCTGAGTGATGCTGTGGTGATGCGATAGTGAGGGAGAGAGATAGATAGATAGATAGAGGGAGGGTGATAGATAGATAAATAGATAGTGATAGAGTGATGGCGATAGATAGTGAGTGCGATATAGATAGCGTGAGGGAGATAGATAAATAGATTGAGGGCGATAGAGTGAGGGGCGATATAGAGTGGCAATTAGTGTGGTAACAACCTGCATGCTGTGTGAGTGTGCATCAGTACCTTACCATCATAACCTGCTTTGCCCCGCAGTGAATGCAGTCCAGGAACATGCAGTGTAGCGGTGTGCAGGATCCTTAGCCATTTGGAGCCCTTCTACCAGGTGTATGTAGTGAGTGCCTTGTGATATTTGGGCCGTCCTACCCATGCTGTGTCCATACCTGATGACAAAGCAGTATCACTGCCAGCTAGTAGGCACCTCTGGTATCTGCCGGCCTTGTCTTGCCATCCAGAAATCCCCACATCATATGGTGGGCATTCTTTACATTGGCTGTCCAAGTCTGGACCTTGCATAGTAAACTACGAGAGTGCAAAACAGCAACTTGATGACTTATCTGAAAGCGCTCCAGTCTGTGTCCAAGGAGCCTGTTTTGTGGGACCTGGACGCTCAGAATGTATTTCATATGGAAAAAAACAAGCACGCCACTTTAATGAAGCGCTCACTGCACAGTAAGAAAACAGTCGATTTGGGTATTGACACAGCAACAGGTTAAACTTAAAAAAAAAATAACTGTTCACGTAATACAGCCGTCTGGTTATCAAAGTTTGCCTGGTACAGCGGCCGACTCCTTCCCAGCCTTTGCTCGGGTTTGTGTACTCTCGGCCCGGCTGTTACATAACAGGCTGTCTGCTCGTGACCGTAGACCCTGCTAATCTGGGCACTGCGCGCGCACTTCAGCGTGGTTCTGTAGCGTCCAGACTGCCATATGCAATCTGGACCGTGTCAAGCCAGACTCAAAATCATGTACGAAGAATACTCGAGACTGTCTTTTACAAGGAAAGCTTCCATGCAACTGCGTGTTAAACTGAAGCCAAGTCAAAGAAAGCGCCCTAAAACGAGCGAACGTTTTGTTTCTCACCCCAAAAATTAATTCTGGCCCTACAAACAAGGTGTCACCCCCAGCTAAGTAAACTGTCGGGCACTGAACGCTCTTTTCTAGCGAAATATCTAAACTAGCCTTCCGTTTTCACTCGCAAAACAATTTACTAACTATTCTGGAATAATCGAGAAACTGGCCACAGAGTCCACGAAATACTTTGGCAAATCTTAATCCAGGTTAAAAAGGCGCTGTGATGGCATGCTCACACCAGATCGTGCGCGGTGCAGGTGGGAATGAACAATAACAATACAAAAAAATATAAGACCTGTTCGCTCTCTGCACCGTTCACATCCACCGAATCCAGAGTGCAGCCACAAGGACAGTAACTTAATACTTCTATGTACTTAGAACAACTACATACTTAGGAAATATAGCCCACTCTCTTCGGGTCGGTTAAACTGGGTAATAGTAACAATACCTGATATAAACACAGCTTGGAACTAGTAGAAATGTGGTACGATGTTCTCTATATATTAAAACCAGTAATTAATTCGAGCATTACTCACTTTCAGGTTTAATCCTGCAGCTGCTTGCATAAAAGCTTCATCAACCAGAACTATCTCTCAAATGTAAATAATACATTATTATGTTATTACTGTTCACTCTAATGCTTGATTAATTAAAACAACTGCAAAAAATGATAATAAACGTTCGCCACACAGTGAAAAAGATGTTCAAATTAAAACAATTCCTAGCATTACATATCAGCATTACACGCGATCAGTTAAATAATGCAAAAGACTCAAGAACACTTTACAACAAAACAGCTTTGTGGTTAAAACATTTAAAGCAACAATCGTGGCACCGTATGTCAGCACGGTCTGTGATTTTTTTATAAAACCTCATTAGCAGTTGAGGATCGCTGCTGTTCAGAAGCGTTTAAACTGCTACTCAACATCTCCAGATACCCAGACGGCTAAACCGGGTTCATGACCGTTATGTGCATATAATCCACACCTTGGAAAGTACATAAAATGTGCATCGAAATTCTGCCTCTCAGGATTAAGTGCGAGTTTGTCTCATAAACCCTGCATGTATTTATCTTTTATTTTGGGACTTTTGACTACTCAGAGAATATGTTAAATAAACAAGAATCCATTAATTAGAGCAAAAGTGGAACCGAAAGGCCCTTAATGCAGCACGAGCCATTAATACACCCCATGAGGTAAAGGCTGATAATGCAAGTGCACTATTACTGCCCTGTTTAAATGCTTTATAGCAACGTCATACAAAAGTAATTACCAAGGGAAAATGTAATAGAAAAACGTACTACCATGACAACTTTTGTTTCACCAAAAATGGTAGTAGGAGACGGAAAGCCAACATGAAATTCTATAATGACTGCTGATGAAATCCCGATGAATTTTAGAAGCATCCAATGGCAGTCACACAGTTTTAGTTTTGGGCCAAAGACACTGGCAAAATGTCAAGCTAACCGCGCCTGTCGCTTTAACTGTGGGCAAAATAAGTTTTTATTCCGGTGTCTCCGGTGCCGAAGAGAGTCTGAGCGTAGCTCCGTTTTGGCAACTGGAACGGTGACTGAGAAACTTTTGTGACATGCCTTTCCACATAATCATTCAGAAAAAGGGGGTGGTGATGAACAGTGTCTGAATTAAGCAGACCACTCTTACCCAGTCCAAAGATCAGGGCTTGATCCATCACCGTTTTTTAGCTCACTGCACCATCCCAGCTCAGAACCTGGCTACATGCAAATTAGTCTGTTCCTGTCCCAGTGCATGATGGGAACAGGGCAAACCAAACTACCAAGCCAATTCTTATACTGGGAAGGAAACAAGCTACCGGGGACCGGTTTCTGGCATTTCAGCCGTCGTCGGCCCGGCTTGCTTGAATCCTGATGGTGCAATGAGCAAGGGATTCACATCTGAGTATACCCTCCCACGCTTATGGTGGACAAAATGATTCAGAAAAAGGGGGTGGTGATGAACAGAGTGTCTGAATTAAGCAGACCACTCATACCCAGTCCAAAGATCAGGGCTTGATCCATCACCGTTTTTTAGCTCACTGCACCATCCCAGCTCAGAACCTGTCTACATGCAAATTAGTCTGTTCCTGTCCCAGTGCTGGGCCGACGACGGCTGAAATGCCAGAAACTGGTCCCCGGAAGCTTGTCTCCTTTCTGGTGAAGAATTGGCTTGGTAGTTTGGTCTGCCCTGTTCATATGATGCACTGGGCCAGGGACAGACTAAGGCTGGTGGTGTATGTGCCTGGTGAAAGTGTGCTCTGATGGTTGGTGGTGTGTGTATGCCTGTTGAAAGTGTGCACGGACGGCTGGTGGTGTGTGTGCCAAGTGAATGTGTGCCTGGTGAAAGTGTGCACTGACGGCTGGTGGACTGTGTGTGCCTGGTGAAAGTGTGCACTGACGGCTGGTGGTCTGTGCGTGCCTGGTGAAAGTGTGGACTGATGGCTGGTGGTGTGTGTGTGCCTGGTGGAAGCGTGCACTGACGGCTGGTGGTGTTTGTGCCTGGTGAAAGCGTGCACTGACGGCTGGTGGTGTTTGTGCCTGGTGAAGGCGTGCACTGACGGCTGGTGGTGTTTGTGCCCAGTGAAAGCATGCACTGACTGTGTGGTTGTGTGTGTGGGTGGTTGTGTGTGTGGTTGGGGTGTGTGGGGGTGTGTATGGTTGGTTGTGTGTGGTTGTGTGCGTGGTTGCGTGTGTGCGTGGTTGTGTGTGTGGGTTTTGGGTGTGGTGTTTTTGGGTGTGTGGTGTATTTGGGTGTGGTGTTTTTGGGTGTGGTGTTTTTTGTGTGTGTGGTGTGTGTGGTGTTTGTGTGTGGTGGTTTGTTTGTGTGTGGTGGTTTGTTTGTGTGTGGTGGTTTGTTTGTGTGTGGTGGTTTGTTTGTGTGTGGTGGTTTGTTTGTGTGTGGTGGTTTGTTTGTTTGCGTGTGGTGGTTTGTTTGTGTGTGGTGGTTTGTGTGCGTGTGGTGGTTTGTGTGCGTGTGGTGGCTAGTGTGCGTGTGGTGGCTAGTGTGCGTGTGGTGGCTAGTGTGCGTGTGGTGGCTAGTGTGCGTGTGGTGGCTAGTGTGCGTGTGGTGGCTAGTGTGCGTGTGGTGGCTAGTGTGCGTGTGGTGGCTTGTGTGTGTGTGGTGGCTTGTGTGCGTGTGGTGGCTAGTGTGCGTGTGGTGGCTAGTGTGCGTGTGGTGGCTTGTGTGCGTGTGGTGGCTTGTGTGCGTGTGGTGGCTTGTGTGCGTGTGGTGGCTTGTGTGCGTGTGGTGGCTTGTGTGCGTGTGGTGGCTTGTGTGCGTGTGGTGTTTTGTTTGTGTGCGTGTGGTGTTTTGTTTGTGTGCGTGTGGTGTTTTGTTTGTGTGCGTGTGTTGTTTTGTTTGTGTGTGTGTATTGTTTTGTTTGTGTGTGTGGTGTTTTGTTTGTGTGTGTGGTGTTTTGTGTGTGTGTGTGTGTGGTGTTTTGTGTGTGTGTGGTGTTTTGTGTGTGGTGTTTTGTGTGTGTGTGTGGTGTTTTGTGTGTGTGTGGTGTTTTGTGTGTGTGGTGTTTTGTGTGTGTGGTGTTTTGTGTTTTGTGTGTGCGTGTGGTGTGTTTTGTGTGTGCGTGTGGTGTGTTTTGTGTGTGCGTGTGGTGTGTTTTGTGTGTGCGTGTGGTGTGTTTTGTGTGTGTGTGTGGTGTGTTTTGTGTGTGTGTGTGGTGGTTTTTGTGTGTGTGGTGGTTTTTGTGTGTGTGGTGGTTTTTGTGTGTGTGGTGGTTTTTGTGTGTGTGGTGGTTTTTGTGTGTGTGTGGTGGTTTCTGTGTGTGTGTGTGGTGTGTGTGGTTTTTGGACTTGGGCCTTCTGGCAGGTTCACCCCTAAACTTTTTGCTTTTAATGGTGACCTGGTGATAGTGATTTTTGGGTTCTGCGTACTTTCACTGTGTCCCAGTGGAAAGTGCGTGCGCACTCTGAGTGCGTGGAGTGAGGTTGGCCTGCCCTCCCATAGGAATGCATGGGGAATGTCTGTGTAGTTCCTGATGCGTGAGGCGTGCGTGCTCTAGTTTGGTATGTGCGAATTCGTGAGAGTGAATGCTTCGCAATGATGAATGTGGCATGAGTGTGTCTTGTGGGGAAGTGCCACTTTTAGACATGGCTGTGTGTGTGCTGTGGAGGTGCTGGTGTGTGATTGGCTGGGATGCCAGGCTCCATGAGTCATGATGGGTCTGCCCGGTGGTGAGTGTGGAGATTAGCATGCTGATGTGAGGGGAGGAGTGCACCTGTGTCCTGAATGAGGCTGGGTTTTCCCCCTCACAATGCTGGCTCCGCCCCCTGTGGTGCGTCTAATGACCCTAGCCCTGCCAGTGAATAGAGTGAGGGAATGAGCCCATCAAGGGTGCTCCAAAACCAGCTGCGACTGGTTTCTCCCCTACCCTGCACCTACAGACAAAGGAATGTGGTGTATAAAAATGGGGATATGTCCCCACAGAAGTTGTTCTCTTCCAGGATCCTGCCAGAGGGGGCTGCTGCTGTTGCTGGGGCCAGGAGGACCGCCACTTGGAGTGCCCCCCTGCCTGGAGACCCAGTGAGCTGGCTCTGGGCCCAGCCTTGCCCCCCTGCCTGCCCCCAGACCCTGCTGGAGCTTTGCTTGTGCCTATAGCACTGAGAGCGCTGTACTTTGCCTCTAAGCGCCTGGGAGCGCTGTGGATTGCCTTTGGTGCTGGACGGTGCTTGATTTGACTTTCAGCGCTTGGGAGCGCTTGGTGTGCTTTGGCCGGTGCCCACCTGGCATCTTTTCGCCCCGTGTGGTGACCGAGCGACGCGGGCGTCACCCCGCTCATTTGCCGCCTTCATTCATTTGCCCCGTTTTACTTTATATGAAGCCGGTGCCCACCCGGCATTGCCCCGTGTTGAATTCACCGCCGCAGCCCGGAGACAGCTGGAGAGGCGCTGCGCCCGCCTCCCTATCCAGGGCCGTGCTGCCATTGGCGGCCCCGGAGAAAGCATTGCCACCCCGTGATTGGTCCCCGGGCCGCGCAGTGATTGGATTACAGCCGCGACCCGGAAGTGCCCTGCCTGAACCCGGACCGAGGTAGCAACGTCCTGACCGGGGCTCCCATGAGCGAGGGAGAGCCCCGGTCTGCCTGAGAGCTCTGCGTCGCCACGAGGGAAGAGAAGCGCTGCTCCCCGCAACCTCGTCCCAGCCGGAGAAGCCCAGCAGAGAAGAGCCGATGCCGCCTCCCGACGTACCTGGTGAGTAGGGGCGTGCCCCGGGTCACTTCTCTGTAAAGAGCAGCTTGTGCTTCGAGTCCCCAGAGGGGGGGGGGACTCCACCGATGCCCGTACTAGAATGATAGTCGAAGACCTCGATCGTCATACTTCAGTGGTAGAACAAAAACCCTTTGATATCAAAGACTGTTTGGCTGTTTTGCAGGACCTAAATGAAACAAGAAGTCGTCTAAGCAACACCATACAGAAGCCAACGCCCACTGAAAAAAAAACACCTGTCCCAGCAAGACCTGTCTGGATTCCAAAGATTGGGGATCTGGTCAGAGAATAAATAGCGGATGAGAAGGAATTGGGGCCTTCTTACGGAAAACCAGTACCTGTACCAGCAGTCCATGGATCAAGAATAGTGTTACTGCAGCAAAAACCACAGTTCTGACATGGTGGTGTGGAGTGCAAAAAAACGATGGATTTGGGCCCAGATCTCTGTACTGGGGTGAATGTATGACATTGTTCTGTATTCTGTCCATCAACTGTGGTTTTTGCAGTGTTACTGCTGGGAACAGCCTTCACGACGTGGCTGTTACACCGCCGTGCAATGGAACTTGTGCCTCTTGAAACCCAAATAAGAGTTTGTCAAGACACTCCTGTCTACAATGATGTAGCATCTGACTATACTAATATGTCAAAGGACCAAGCAGCTCCAGCGATTTCAAATAATCCGGATGCAGTACCAACAATTGACAGAACTGCCTCTGGCTATTTCATCAACTTTGATACATTTTCTGAGGATCCAAGTGAGCCAGAAACAGCACCAGTAAATACAACTTTCAAGGAACAAGTAACCAAACTTTTTCACCAGCTTGCAAATATATATCTGGTTTCACCATGGGTTGAATTTTGGGTTGTGTTAGGTGCACTTTTTCTCCTACTTTGGCTCATTCTTGTTTTAAGTTTGGGAAAGCTGATAGATGGAAAATATAGTAAAATGGACACAGCAAGTAAGAACATCAACTTGCTCCTGAAGCCACACAAATCATCTCATCATGAACAAAGAGACCTGTCATCAGTAAACATCACAGCCGTTCCTCTACAGGATGGTATAGCATGGGCCAGAACTGACTATGACATTTATGGTCCGGTTGAGCTGTTGAAGATTCCACACCAATTTAAGGTTTCCTTGAGTGACTTTGTTTCACCCAGCACATTTTCTGATGATTGGAATTTTGAGACTGTTAATAACATGATGGCAGACTTAGAAATGTCAGCAAAATTTGCAAAACATGAATATTTAGAAGGCTCAGCAAAATATGAAGAAATATATTGTTTTAATCATTTTGGTCATCATTATTTGCACAAATCTGCAAACCCTGGAAATATTTTAACTTATAATCAATGGGAACATTGTCCAACGCCACCAAAGGGTAGCTCAAAAACATTTTATGAAAAATTACCATACTTCTCAGGTTTTAATGTCACAAATCCAAAAACAATTTACTTTAAAGATGTTAATAAGACAGGAATGAAAAGTATGTTGACTAATACTAAGCAAATTTATTCTGCAGCCTTTTATGCTCAACTGTCCACATTAGGGTTTGACTTTTGGAAAGACAACATTGAGACATAAACTGTCTGGGGCAGAAAAGACTGGTAGGTGGAAGGTTTAGAAGCCTTATTTAGAGCCTCCAACATCCCAGAACAAATAATGTTTTTAAATGAAACTGTTCAACAGACATCTTGTCTTGGCCTGGCTAAGACAAAAGATTTAAACAAACCGCCCATACCTAAACCCACACCTGATAGTAATGGAACAACGGATGAGGAGGTAGACGTAAACTACATTTTACAACAAAACAGAACTAATCCTGATTGGAAAAAAGGGTTAATCTGGCCCACAGACATAAATAACTGCCAAGATAGATTACTCCAGTATTGGAACTTTCATAGATTCCCATTGCTTGTATCATTCCCCGTCGTCGGAATGGGAGCCTCGGTAATAATAAATATATATATATATATAGATAAATACACCATAATAGGTGTAAAAAAGGTAAAAAATTAGGCCTAGGCCTCATTATCTTTTGCAGCCTATTGCTGTCATTATGTAAAAGGACCCAAAGTCCCCTCAGCAACCAATCAGATCAGCCTCACCCTGTAGAACCTTCCTGAGAAAGCTCAGAGCCTCAGATTTTCTACCGCTTCGTTGGTGACAGGGAGTCTCCTTAGAGCTCTGCTCTAACTTCAACTTGAGGTACTGTTTAAACAGTTTTCTTTAAGGATTTCTTTCAGCTTTGTCATGGCTGATAAGGAAAAGAAGAGCCTTTTCAGGTCTTGTGCCACTTGTGGCAAAAAACGACTTTATACAGAGGATCAACATCAAGACTGTATTTACTGTCTATACCCAGACCATAAGGTCGATAAGTGTAGTATATGCAGGAGAATGTCTGTTAAAACCCTCCGTGATCGTGAAGGACGGCTGCTTCTGTGGCTCAGGAAGTTGGAAAGGAGGGAGGAAGTAGTGTCTGGTGATGAGGAAGATGCCAGATCAACATCTTCAAAGACTTCATTGAAGAGGGGCGGATCGTCTGTGGACACTTCAACTGAACCCCCCTTAAAGGCTGTGCGTGTGACCTCTGATAGGTCTGGCAAGCCAGGGCCTATCGAATCTCCTCACGTGAGTGTAAAGGAGAGGGAAAGGCAGGCACTGCAGGTGCAAAAGGCTAAACTGGATGAGAGCTCGGCTGGGCCTTCCCACCAGGTTAAAGTAGCCAAGTCCGTCAAAAAACCGACTGTAGAGGCTTCTACAGGGGTCAAGAAGGACTCTAAATCATCTGAGGTGATTTTGTCTCCTCAGTCGTCGACGAGCCATCCAGCGACGACGAGGACGACGACGAGAGCGTCGACGAGGACCTCGATGTCGATTCCGTCGACGAAGACTGGATCGACGACGGCGTCGTCGACGATGACCACGTCGACGGTGACCACCACGTCGACGAAGACCATCCCGTCGACGATGACTATTCCGTCGACGGTGGCAATCTCGATGACGACGATCCCGTCGACGAGGACGGTGAGCCCGTCGACGACGACAGCTCCGTCGACGAGCCCGTCGACGATGGACCCGTCGACGATGACAGTTCCGTCGACGATCCCGTCGACGGTGAACCCGACGACGATGATGGTTCCGTCGACGATGCCGTCGACGGTGAAGGGACTCTCGTCGACGATGCCGTCGACGACGATTCAGAATATAGAAACGGTGGATTTGTTTTCAACGCCGTTGACGACAGGAGCGCCAGAGAACATCAGAAGGAGGAGGATAACCCCAGATATGACTTCTCCAAGGAAGGTACCATCATTACCTCCACCCCTTTTGTTGGATGAAGATGACTACTCGGAAGAGGAAAATGAGATGTATGGGGACGCTTACAGTCCATCACAATTGAATCTGAAATACCATGATTCGGATTTGGATGAGGAATATTATTATCAAAAGGAACAGCGGCCAGAGAGACAGGTTGCATACCAAGATACCCAACCACAGCAGGGCATGGTATCGATGCCTATAAGTCTTTTGACAGACTTGAGGGCTATGCTGGAGGAGTATAGGAGCAAGAAGGGGTCGCAACCTGTGGAAGGTCAAGCACAGGTTCAACCGCAGGTGGTGGCAGCACAGTCAGTGCGGCCTGCACAGGAAGAACATGAGAGGGCATATCCTCCGCAAGTCCAAGTGGATACCTCGGATGAAGAGGAAACGGGGCAAAACCAAGATCAAGAGAGTGAATGGAACCAATATATTGCTCCGGATCCGGCTTCACCAGTGCCAGACCCGGTCGATTCGCCTCCGGCTGATGTAGGAGGTTTCTTCAGCCTGATGGAAAGAGCCACAGCGCGCTTTAAGTTAGCGATGCCGACAACATCTACAGATTGTTTTTTATACGATTTCAAAGAGGCATACCGTAAGGCCGTGCGCTCGATTCCCATTGTGGAGCACATATGGGAGGAAGGGAAGAAAGTGATGCAGACCCCGGCGACGGTCATTCCAACTCTTCCGCGCTTGGAGAAAAAATATAAAGCTCCAGATGACAGTCCCGCCTGTTTGATTGGACAACCTAGACCTGACTCGGTCATATCGCAGGCGGCACAGAAGAAATCGCGGAATCTTTCGGCCACCCTCACGACTCCGCCGGATAAGGAGGGTAGAAGGTTGGACAACGCTGGGAAGCGTTTTTCGTCGATGGCTAGCTTGCTGGTCAGAGCGGCGAATGCCTTGGCGATCCTAGCAAGGTACGACCGCCAGATGTGGAGTGATGTGGCACACTATGTGAATCTGCTAGCGGATGACCAGAAAGCGGAAGCACAGAAACTTCTGGAAGAGGGACAACGTTCCTCTTCGGAAATGATTGACTGCGCGATGGACATCGCCACCATCTCTTTCCGTGCCCTAGGCAGTGCAGCGGTTCTTCGGCGACAAGGATGGCTGAGAGCTACATACTTCCGGCCAGAGGTCCAGAATAGGATTTTGGATTTGCCCTTCGACGGGGACATGTTGTTTGGGAAACATGTCGACGATACCCTACAGGGTATAAAGAAGGACACAGAGACAGCAAGGGCTCTGGGGAACCTGCAATATAGAAAGACACCGTTCCGTGGAGCACGAGGAAGAGGTTTCTCTTCACCTAGAGGAGGTTATCAGCAACAGCGATATTCACAGCAGTCGCAGTCTTACAGGCCCCAGTACGGCAATCAATACTATCAGAGGCAGTCGCAATCCCAGTCTTTCTCTCGCCAGAACGCTCGTGGACGACAGGGGCGTCAGGGCAAGGACGCTGGCAAGCGTCAATAGCGGCCTCCCGACTCTGCCAACTGTTCCTCCGCTTCTGGGATCTCCAGTGGGCGGCAGGATATCACAACATCTGAGCAGCTGGGAAGAGATTACATCGGATCAGTGGGTATTAAATATCATCCGAAATGGGCATACTCTAGAATTCCAGGACTTTCCACCTACAAGAGCTCCCCACGCCGCTACTTCCAGCCATCTGAACCTTCTTCAAGAGGAAGCTCAACAAATGCTTCAAAAAGGGGCGATCCAGCGTGTTCCCCTATCACAAAGGGGAGAAGGTTTCTATTCCAGATTTTTTCTGATCCGAAAGACAAAACAAAAGTGGCGTCCTATCCTGGACTTGAGGGAGCTCAACACCTATCTCACGAAACTATCGTTTCGGATGATTTCACTCCAGGACATATTGCGCCTCTTGAACCCAGGCGACTACATGGCAACATTAGACCTGGAAGATGCCTATTTTCATATCCCGATCCATCCAGCTCACAGACGTTTCCTTCGCTTTACAGTAGGCAAGAGTCACTTCCAGTTCATGGTGCTCCCATTTGGATTAAAGTCCGCTCCTCGGATATTCACAAAGGTGCTGGCACCGGTAGCAGCATTTCTGAGAAGACAGTCGCTGGAAGTATTCCCGTACTTAGACGACTGGCTGCTGAAGGCCCCAAGCTTGCAAGAGGCATCGAAGGCAGTGGACACGTGCTTGAACCTCTTTATTCATCTGGGTTTACAACTCAACAAGGAAAAGTCAGTTCTTCAGCCTGCAAGTACGGTGAAGTTCTTGGGAGCGATACTCAATACTCAGGAGTGCAAAGCCTTCCCATCGGAAGAGAGACAGATGAAACTCATATCGTCAGCCACCCGTTGCCAAAAGAGAAGTTGGATGACAGTCAGGATGTACAAATCTCTTCTAGGGTCGATTTCATCCTGTATTCAATTGATTCCGCATTGCAGACTGCGAATGCGCCCCCTGCAGGAGGAGCTGGACCTTCAGTGGAGACAAGTGGAAGGTTCGTTCGACGACAGGGTGGCGATAACCCAGCGGATGAAACGGTCGGTTTCATGGTGGATGAAAAGATCTCACCTCACTGTGGGACTCAGTTTCAAGGCTGCAAGGGCTCCTCAGGTCATTACCACGGACGCTTCTCTTCAAGGTTGGGGAGCGGTCATGCAAGACCTCCAGGTCAGTGGTCACTGGACTCAGGAAGAACGTCATCTACATATCAACGTTCTGGAGTTAAGAGCTATTCGACTGGCAATGTTGGCTTTCCTCCCAAGGATTACAGATTCAGCAATCCTGGTGCGGACGGACAACACCACCGCAATGCATTACGTCAACAAGCAGGGAGGCACAAGATCGCCACTGCTTTCACAGGAAGCCCAAATACTGTGGGAATGGGCGATAGCGCAGAACATCACACTCGTAGCAGAACACCTTCCAGGAGTATGCAACACGAAGGCGGATACGCTAAGCCGCCTGAGAGCAGTCTCGCACGAGTGGGAATTGGAGGACGCAGTGATCAAGGACATCTTCTCCCGTTGGGGGACCCCAGCGATCGACCTGTTTGCAACACCGGGGAACAAGAAATGCCGGTGTTACGCAAGCAGGGAACACCATCGAGGGTCACTGGGGAATGCCCTTTCGATGTCCTGGTCAGGCGCGTTTGTTTACGCCTTTCCGCCATTTCCCCTAATTCCTCGAGTCCTCAAGAAACTCAAGATGGACAGGTGCAGGATGATACTAATAGCGCCTGCCTGGGCTCGCCAGTTTTGGTACACGGAGTTGCTTCTCCTATCAGAGACACCACCCATTCATCTGCAACCCAAACTGACACTTCTGTCTATGTACAACGGCCAAGTTCTTCACCCGAACCCGAGCTCGCTTCAGTTGGCGGCTTGGCTCCTGAATACAGAGAGTTTAAGGATTTAAACATCCCGGAAGAATGCAGGACCATCTTGGCACAGGCACGAGCCCCTAGCACTAATAAGACATATAGAGCGAAATGGAAGAGGTTCCATTTGTGGTGTCAGAGGGAAAAAGTACATCCTTTCTCGTCAGCTCCGCATCAACTCTTACCATATATTCTTTCATTGGCACAAGCAGGTCTGGCTCATGCTTCTATCAAGGTCCACTTGGCAGCTATTTCCAGGTATAGGAGAACGAGATCGGGTCCCTCTCTATTATCAGCGAGAGTAATCAAACAATTCCTGAAAGGACTGTTTAGAGTTTTCCCGCCAGTTAGGCCCCCACCTCCGGTGTGGCACTTGAATGTGGTCCTGGCTCAGCTAATGAGACCGCCATTTGAGCCAGTGCATAAAGCGGACCTGAAGTTCCTATCATGGAAAGTGGCGCTTCTTTTGGCACTCACCTCTGCAAGGAGAGTAGGAGAGCTTCAGGCTTTAACCATCAAAGAACCCTTCTTACAGTTCAAGAATGATACAGTTATCCTGCGGATGAACCCCAAGTTCATTCCGAAGGTACCGACAGACTTTCATCTTAACGAGCCAGTGGTTTTGAAATCTTTTTTTCCTCGGCCTTCAACCCAGGCTGAGAGGACACTTCATTCTCTGGACGTTCAGAGATGTTTGAAATTTTATCTACAACGCACAGCTGGATTTCGAAAAACACCCCAACTGTTTGTGGCTTTCGGAGCCCCAAGGAAAGGATTTCCTTTGTCAAAACAAGGGATATCTAGATGGATAACTAGTGCGATCCGGTTCTGCCACCAGGCGGCAGGCAAACCTTTACAAGGACAGGTGAAGGCACATTCCACAAGGTCGGTCTCAGCATCAGCGGCACTGTTTGCTGGAGTATCCATAAAGGACATTTGCAGAGCAGCCACCTGGAGCAGTACGCACTCCTTCACGAGACATTACTGCCTGGAGGCGGCTGCAAAGGAGGATTCGGCTGTAGGACAGGCAGTCCTGAGAAATCTCTTCCAATAAGAGGTGAGCTTTCCTCTCTTCCCTCCTCCTGTTTTTTCAAACATTTCGTTTATTATGCTTTGTACTGCTTTATAGTTGTTATAATCTGTGATGTCAGTAGCGTATAATGATTCTATGCTGTACACGAAATGTTTGAGGTATGCTAACTGCTATCTACTCTGATACAAGCAATGGGAATCTATGAAAGTTCCAATACTGGAGTAAGAAACAAGTTACTTACCTGTAACTTTAGTTCTCCAGTATTGGTAACTTTCATAGATTCCCATGCGCCCACCCGCCTCCCCTGGGAAAGCTCACTTTAGGGCTAGGTGATTATGTGGCAAAGCAACGGCTACGAAAATCTGAGGCTCTGAGCTTTCTCAGGAAGGTTCTACAGGGTGAGGCTGATCTGATTGGTTGCTGAGGGGACTTTGGGTCCTTTTACATAATGACAGCAATAGGCTGCAAAAGATAATGAGGCCTAGGCCTAATTTTTTACCTTTTTTACACCTATTATGGTGTATTTATCTATATATATATATATATTTATTATTACCGAGGCTCCCATTCCGACGACGGGGAATGATACAAGCAATGGGAATCTATGAAAGTTACCAATACTGGAGAACTAAAGTTACAGGTAAGTAACTTGTTTCTTCCTGAACAAGACACAAGGGTTTACAGTAACTAGGCCAGATCCAAAATATGTCCAGAGACAACATCCAGGGATAATAACAACTTACAGTGTAGGAAAACTGTGCCTTGAGTGGATACAAAAATTCACACTCCCAGATATAAAACAACACTTAACTTTACTTAAAGATGGCGTTGATTTAAGAGACTTCTTACAAGGACCTCGTAAACTACGTCATAAACGATTCATATACGCCGGTATATACGCTGCTTATAATGAAGCATGGAAAGTCACACAAATGGAAACTGCAGAACGAATACGAGAAATTGATCGTAATAATTTAGAGAAAGCTCTCTCTGTAGTTGACAATGGATTAACAACTCTGTCATCCAGAATTTATTCTTTGGATAGCATTGTATCCTCTGCCATAGACATAATGGAACAGGACTTGCTCATGTTACAACATGGCCAGTTTCAATTGCGTTCTATAATGCTGCTAGGCTGGACGTTACAAAATCTTCATTCAGGCTATGTGCCTTGGCGTCTAATCAACACCACATCGTTGTTTACTGGATTTAACCTTACAGATAAACAAATCTCTTTGGCACAGAGGGGAGCAGACTATACGGTGCGGAGCATAGAAAAACTGGAAAGATTACCATGGCACCATTAGGTTGCCAGTGACAATTTTCCAGTTTCAGTATTGCTTAAAACACATACCAGTTTCCGACGCACTGACGAGGATACTGTTTTGCCGTCTGACTATTCTTTTGAAAACATCCGAATGCTATCTACTCGATTTTTAAATATTTTGGAACACTGCTGACCATAGTGGTTTAATCTCCACATATCTCTGCAAGTGCCCTGTGGTTGACTTCTTGCTCCACGTCATTGCTGTCCCCGAGTTTGTTTGGCATTCAGATGGAAATTCAAGGGAGTTTTCTTCTGCATAGAAAAACATCGTCCTGATGATGGTCTATTAGACGTCCGCCCTTTAGACCGAAACGTCGACCTTCCATCATCTCCTTCACAGTTGCTTTGTCACCAATTCACAACCATTTTTTATTAATTAATTTAGGTTGTGTAATTTATCATTTGGAGTTGATGTGTTTAGTTGTGAACTGCAGAGCAAATATAATCTATCTCTGTTCATGACCTCTTGCACTAATTAATTTGTCTGTATTGATCTCCCGTCTTTTGTTGAAGTAAAAAAAATTTTCAAACACAATTTTGTGCTCTATGTATTCCCTCCTTCCACTAATACATTTGCTATGTTGAATTAAGTCGGTCATCCTGTGGATACCCTTGAGTGTGATACATAAGTACAACTCATTAGATTTCCAACCTTCCTCAAACAAGTCCCTTGTAGCAGATTCTGACTTTAACTATACAGTGCCCAAGCCTACAAGGGTTTATTGGGTTTCCCCTGCCTTGAACAGTAAAACACATACCAGCAGGCCTGTATGAAATGTTGGGTAAAGAGTACATAAAGTCGACCTGGGATTTACCATCCACACACAAATGTTGGAGTGGGGGAAAGGAAGTATTTCTTAGTGGTAAAAATTGCAAAATTTTGCATAGAGCCTCCGATGGTTCTTCGAACAACTTATCATGCCACCTGCAGGGTTCCCCGGCAGCGGTGATAGATCAAATTTTTTGGCAGCTTTCCAATGGGAGCTACATAATGTTGAATGATCAAAGCTGTTGTGGAATGATGCCAGGAATAGCCTATCTTGTTAGTGTGTCAGCCAGGGTCACTTGTTGTATACAAGTATTGTTTCCTAAAACTAAGACAGACGGGGAGTCGCCGTTATGGCCTTCACTGAACTTCTCCTATACGAGTTGATACTTTAAGCAGAATGAAAGCCATTCTTTTACAAACAACTGTGCCACTGACCTCGTCCAGAGAGACATATGATCTGCAAGTTGCAAGGTCCTCTGCAGAGATACATGCCCTATTATCAACAAATTGCCCAATACATTTCGCAGAAATGTTAGGTCGTATCTTAAACATGTCTGATACCAGTTGTATTGTACATGTATTTAAGATGATTTTTTCGGGACTGTTAGCACCCTTTAAAGCAGTCCAAGGCATTTTTCCAAACTTTGTGCATTCTGTGTTCGGAGGCCTGCCTCTCATTTTGGGACTCGTAGAAGGGATACTATTATTGTTCCTTCTGCTCCGATATGGCAAGTCCAATCGCCAGCGATACCCAGATTACCACGGAGAATACTCTTCTGGCAATGCAGTATCGTGAACGCATAACACAGATTCTTGGCTTGGCTCGTTTGAGAGATCTGAATACCACGTGGTTCCTATCGTTCAGACCAATCTGGCAAGATTGCATCTTACCTGTTCTACGATGGGTGCTTTGTGGAGAAGAATGTGTGTTGGATATCTGTCTGACACTTCCATCAGCACTGACAATGGTTTGGTAACGGCTCATGCATTGTGTTGTCCCCAACGGCTACCAATCCTGATGACGGCATTCATTGAGGTATCACCTGCAATTTCAGCTGAGGGTGATACGTGGACCAACAAGCACACAGGTACCATCTACTGCGAACATTGCTAATGCGACTGACGCTGACGGCAATGCTTCTCATCTGTGTACGATTGACCTACTTAATGAAGTGGTTCAATTTTCACCTACTGTGGTAGACGATTTCTTTGCCAACCTAGAAGATTTAATGTTTTCTCCTGACACCGAGAACAACTTTTGAAATTAGCACACACCGTTCTATGAACTCTGAATTCGACCTTCACTTTTAAAAACAAACACTTCTAGCTTTGGAACTCTATTTTTCTACAATTTAATTTGACTTTTTTACAAAACTGAACTTTGGCACAAAGTAATATGCTTAAAGTAGAACTATTCTTAGAGAACAAGAATTCTTTGAATACTTCCTAGAAACAATATTGACCGTATCCAGAAATCGAAAACAGTATATATATGCTATGAGATGGTCTCAACCTTTTTCTTCTGTATTTAAGAGCCATTTCATAAATGTAATTTTCATGATTCATTCAGTTAGCATTACCAATATCATACTATATGCTTAAAATGAAATCATTGCTTTCAAATGCGTACAGTATAAATGCTCATTTTCTTGTGCAACCATTTCAAGTGCATTTTATGTATTTTTGGGTGGGATTGTAAACACATGCTTTAGATATGTTTTAAATGCTTAGAATTTAGTAATGTCGAACATAATAAAGTGGAGTGGGTGTTGTATAGCATTTTAGGACCCTAGTGTAATTTTCCAGATTCATGCCCTTATATAGGTATAAATCATCATGTCCTTATATAGGCATCGAAATCATAACCATATTTAGACATAGCTCATCAAGTCCAAATACGGCATGGCTACTTTCACTAGTTCTGAAAATCCACAACGATTTCTTGAAAAACTTGGCTTCAGCAGTTAGGGACTTCCCCTTGCTTGAATATTGATTTGTCCAAGAACTCATGAAGGTTTCAAAGAACGGAGACTCTTTGATTACGTTATTATGTCCACCTTTACGTCAAACTCGGCACCTTCAAGGTATAAAATGCCCACACTTGCCCGAACAAATACACAGTGGTTTGGAGCACTTCGACTATCTACTTGCCCGACGCATCCTACAAGTGCCGAAGGAAGCCGACCCCCCAGCTGAAGCACTGAGAGAGACGCTGTCTTTTCTCTTGCAGAGAAATCCAGCTCCAGTGTTTCCAAGCTCCCCTTGCGGGGTGTTGGGAAATCGAGTCCTGAGACAGAGAGATACCAGACCTCCTTCATTCTAAACCAAGGTACGGAGCTGATTAGACCCTAAGAGAGATCTTGGATAGATTCTTGGCAAAAAGAATACTAAACTTATGCTACACCACACTTACTTCTTCCCTCGTACTAGACTTAGGTTAGGTACATCGGGGTAGGTGTATTTTAGAAGCACCAGTTGAGTACTTTTAGTCTTTATTTATTTATGTATGTACTCTATGGCTTAGAAACCATACCATGCTTTTACAGTATTATTTTATAATACTCTTCTTGCTGTACGCATTATACTTTACAGACAGTATTACGATTGTAGCAGTTCATTTCTTCTGCATGAGAAAGAAGACTGTTCAATAAATACTTTTATTGAAAACGCCTGTCTCTCTATTTCTCTGCACTTCTGGTGAAACAAAGCATGCACGATTGACAGAGTGAAATATCTATCTATCTATTGTTTCCACGACTGAAGATACGTTTCATCTTGGGGAAACAAAGTTGTTATGTTTATGCGGTTGTCAGAAACGAATCCCTTCTTGTTTATTCGAGAAAGTTTCTAGTGACCTCTGAGCTAGCTGGCACTCACAATTAAGTCTAATATATTCGATAGAGACCTAGTAGACATAAGTCATACATCAAATCTATAGGATATATTAATCCAATGCGCAGAGCCTATTGGGAATGTAGGAACTACACTACACCACCATCTCTGTTGCCAATCCGCAGCGCCACTTCAATAAAACATTTCTGCTTGTGTTGTGTATATAATACGGGAAGACAACATCTAAACAAGGCAATTATTGGCATCACACACCCTTGCAAAATTATAAAAAGAAATATTGTTAGCAGCCAGTTATCATTACAAGGTAATTTAGGAGAGACTGAAATGAATATGAGTAAGGCAGAGATAAAAAGGAGTTAAGAGATGTTACACAAAAAAAATTAAAGGGAAGATTCACAGGGATATTAACAGTGAATAATTTGACATGCAGAGGTTTCGGGGTCAGTGTTGGGGAATAGTCTGGAGAGAGAACAGTCTCAACTGAACTCCAACCTGCACGTCTTATTCTGCGGGTTCTTAAATGTCGACAAACCTAGGCACATATTTTAAGTGTTTTTGCCAAATCTACTGCTTTTTATGGTGTTCTGGACATGCATCTTTACATGAAGAGGACAACGCAGTGCTTCCTGAATCACCTCAGCTGTGTGAAATTGACTAACTTTAAACGGGCAAAGTGGAGCTTGTGCGTCTCTCAGCACAAACTACCCAACCAAACTGAGTTCATGGGACATTTACAAAGAATGGAGCACCGTTATTTTGCAAACAGTCACCCATGAGCTGTGTGAGTGCTGAGTGAAGCTCAAAAACTGAAGTGTGTGCGTGTGCGCAGGTCATCACCCGGCAGAGGGCTTCGTGTCTTCTGCTGTGGTGACAGATGTGCCCTGGCAGATAACACAGGGCGAGCGGCACACTGTCCCCAAAGCTAACTGTTCAAAGGGAAAGGGGGGACGCGAAAGTGATCGCGGGCGAAAGTAAAAGTGATCGCAAGCAACTTACTGACTCGCGATGGAGGATACAAATGGCGGCTTGTGCACGGGCACTCAAGCTTCAGGCCAGTTAAACTCTGGTAGGTAGCACTTTTTTTTTTACCCCTTTACTAAAAGTCGAGCAAGCAGTGCATGCGCTGCTATAGGCTCGACCTAAAAATCTGCACCCGTCGGTAATAAAAGGACCCCGAAAAGAAGGTGCAAAAAGCACCCCAGGCATTGAAGAAAACTACAACCAAGGGTCATCCGCGACCAAAAGAAACCTAGGGATCGCACCCCAGGGATACCAATGTTGGAAGATAGTCAAAATCTATGAAGGCGGGCACCAAGAGGCCGTGGAGGAAAAAACCACAACCTTGAAGATCGAAGCCACCACACCCAAGAAGAGGATTTCCCTGGCCTCAGATGCCGAAAGGACCCTCGAGGTGGATGAAAAGACGCCTGGAAGCAGAAATGGTGGCACTCCTTCAACGAAAAAATTAGTTGGAGGCACTGAAGGAATTCAGATGAAACGCCGAAATGGAGGAAGATACCCTCGAAGCTCTGGCAAATCCCGAATCTCCCAAAGAGATCGAGCTTAATGCTCCAGAAGAGGAGGACGTCTTGGGGACGAACTAGGAAGAATGTAACTACCTCTTCACAGAAAGCCCAGAAGAAGTCTGTATCTATCCCTCGAAGGGTTCGCCAACAGATGACATAGCATTCTACAACAGCCTCATCAAGAGAGCAGCGGATACCTTCGGGGTCCCGTTCGAGGAGGAGAAAGAAGACTCCTACTTCCTCCTAAAGACTTTAACATAATCCAACAAGGGGAAACAATACCTCCCAATGCTACCAAGTATCCTGGAACAGGGCAAGGAGGCTTTCAAAGAGCCTGCCTCAGCAAAAGGGGTAACCCTAACAGTGAAGAAAAAATACAAACCTTTTGACAAAGTACCCTAAATACATTCAGGGAAAAACAGTGGCAGACTCAATCATGGTCACCATGGCAAAAAGGAGCAATGCTCACTCCTCTACTGACCCACCTCCAGAGAGAGAAAGCAAAAGAATGGACATGGTCGGGAGATAAATGGAGAGGGAGGCAGCAACACAATGGTGCATTGCAATCTGAAATGCTCTCAACAGGTATGGTCACCAACAATTGGATGACAGAAGAAATGATGAACACGCTCCCAGAAGAAGACAAGAAAAGAACAAAATCCATCATACATGAGGGAAAAACATAGCGAACACCTGCCTGAAATCAGCCCTAGACACAACTGATGCAGCCAGCAGACAAATGTGCACAGGCACAACGTTAAGAAGGCATGCCTAGCTCTGAATTTCAGGTTCAAGCAAAAAGTCCAAATCTCAATTAACAAACCCTTCACAGGAGACTCCTTCTTTGGAAGTGAGGTAGATAAATCCCTCCAGCAAATAAAGGATAATGAGATGGCCAGGGCTATGGGAGCCTTGAAACAGAGGGACACCTTCAAGAGAGGAGGTTTTAACCTCAGAAGGAAGGGGAGTCTTCTCAACTTGTCAACAGCAAACACAGGGCAGCGGGCAGCAGTCAGACCAGGGGAGAAAAGTTGGCCTAACGGGTAGGGCGGTCGACCTCGAATCTGAGGAACTGGGTTAGAGTCTCGGCAATGACGCTGAACATCCTGTGATTCTGGGGAAATCATTTATTCTCCCAGTGCCTAGCAAAAAATGAATGTGTCATCATGTAATGCAAATGGTGCTATGTAAAGCACTCTGGTACCCGATACGGGTCAAGTTTGTGCTATATAAAACTCTGTTTAAAAAAAAAAACAAAAACAGCAGTTTGGATTCCAAGCCGGGCAACAGCAACCAAGGCAGTCCTTTCGGGGAAAGGAAGAGCCAGGGGACAATCCTTGAGAGAGAGAGGAGCAAACTCAGTCACTTGCCCTCAACAGCAGACCCCCACACAACACCAGTAGGAAGCAGAATAGTGCTCCACCAACATCAATGGGTAACCATCACAGACAGTTGGATTTTAAATGTGGAACAGCACAGCTATTTTAAAGAATTAACAAACAAACCACCACCAAAGAATAGGAGGTTCCAAAAAACAGAACTTACAATTAAGACAGGAAATAAAGGAACTCCTACAAAAGCAAGCAATAGAGATCGTACCAAGGAGGCAACACTACAAAGGAAACTATTAACCTTCTTGGTACCAAAGCAAGATCTCACGCTACGACTCATCTTAGACCTCCAATTCATTAACCAGTTCATTCTAACTCAGCATTTCAAAATGTCAACACTACAGGAAGTAATCCCACCGCTTCAAAAAGGGGATTTCATGGCAACAGTAAATCTAAAGGACGCCTATATGCACATTCCCATGAACCAAGCTCACAAGAAATACCTCAGGATCTTCTATGAGGACACTCCCTACCAATTCAAAGTCCTGTCCTTCAGGATAAAATTGGCACCAAGTCTTCACAAAGTGCCTAGCAGTGATTGTTGTATCCCTAACAAGAGGAATCCACGTCTACCCCTACCCAGACGACTGGCTGGTGAAGGCAAATTCAAAGCAAAGATGTTACACACGCGCTCATCGGGTGATCACGGCACTTCAAAAATTGGGATTTTCAATAAACCACAAAAAGTCATCCACAAATTCAGAATAAGAAAATGCCTTCCTGGGAACAAGATTAAACTCTAAGGTTGCACGGACATACCAGACCCAGAGGAGAAAACCAGCTGTATGACTAGAAACTCTCCTCTACCAGAAGGGTCAGTGAGGACTGTCATGAAACTCATGGGCATAATAGCATAATGCATTCCTCTCATCACTCATGCACGCCTCCACCTGCGCCCTCTGCAGGTGTGGCTATGCAGCAGTTGGTTACAAAACCACAGGGAGTTGGGAGGAGCTAGTGTTTGTAACACAAAAGGTTCAGACTGAGATACAATAGTGGGCGTACAAGAACATAACACTAGGCAGACCTTTCAAAACACCAACTTCTTTAGTGATCATCAATAAAATGATGCGCCCCACAAAGGTTGAGGAGCACATTCAGGAAACCGGAACCTTGTCAGTAGAACAATGCAGACTATAAAGCAACTTCCTAGAGATGAAGACTGTGTTCCTGGCACTAAAAGCATTCCAAGCCCACATAGGAGGGTAGACAGTATTGATCCAGACTGACAATACCACTGCAATGTTTTACTTCAACAAACAGGGAGTGACAAAATCATTCTTCCTAAACAAACTAGCACAGGAAATATGGAAATGGGCCAATTCAAAGAAAATCATTCTACAGACAATTCATCTGCCAGGAAAGGACAACACAGAAGTGGATCATCTCAGCAGAAAGAACAGCAGCTCGCACAATGGCAGATAAAACAAAGGAGCCTGCAACCGGTCTTCAACCTCTGGGGAACCCCAGATATAGACCTATTCGTAACAGTGGAGAACAAAAAATGTGAATCTTTCGCCTCCAGGTTTCAACACCACCTATCAAAAGGGAAAGCCTTGTCACTAAATTGGTCAGGGACATTTGCATACGCTTTTCCTCCAAATCCTCTACTGCAAAGGGTCATGGGGAAAGCTAGACAACCAGGAACAAACCTAATGCACATAGCCCCTCAATGGGCAAGACAAACCAGTACTCGAGCCTACTCTGTCTAGGGGAACAGATCAAATTTAAGGCAGACCAGTACCTCCTTACAATCCAAAGGGGTCAATTATTTCACCCAGAACCAGCGACCTTCAGCCTGACGCCTAAATACATAGAGTTCGGACATTTGAACTTTCCGCAAAGAACATTGGAAATACTAAAGGAGGCAAGAAAACAGATCACAAGATAATGCTACGCAGCTAAGGGGACTCAGTACACCATATGGTGTACAGAAAACAATACCCTAAACTCTGTTTTCACACAGGAAACTGTGCTCGTATATCTTACATGATTGCTCGACAGTAGCATCAACTACTCAAGCCTCAAGGTGCACCTGGAAGCAATTGTAGCCTACAGCAGGGGAGATTCAGAAAGTTTCTTCACAGCACCAGTTCTCAAGAGCTTTCTGGAAGGGTCCAAGAGGATGGCACCCTCAAGAAAGGCTCCATCCCCAATGTGGAGCTTAAACACAGTCCTAACACAACTAACAGGACCATTTGAGCCCGTGCACAAAGCAGAACTCTGATACATAACTAGAAAGACTGCCTTCTTAGTAGCTATTTACAAAAGGGGGTGGTGATGAACAGAGTGTCTGAATTGAGCAGACCACTCTTACCCAGTCCAAAGATCAGGGCTTGATCCATCACCGTTATTTATCTCACTGCCCCATCCCAGCTCAGAATCTGGCTATATGCAAATCAGTCTGTCCCTGGCCCAGTGCATCATGGGAACAGGGCAGACTAAACTACCAAGCCAATTCTTTACCAGAAAGGAGACAAGCTACCGGGGACCGGTTTCTGGCATTTCAGCCTCTTCGGCCCGGCTTGCTTGAATCCTGATGGAGCAGTGAGAAAGGGACTCATGTCTGAGTATACCCTGCCACACCTATAGTGGCCAAAATCGATTTACAAAAGGGGGTGGTGATGAACAGAGTGTCTGAATTGAGCAGACCACTCTTACCCAGTCCAAAGATCAGGGCTTGATCCATCACCGTTATTTATCTCACTGCCCCATCCCAGCTCAGAATCTGGCTATATGCAAATCAGTCTGTCCCTGGCCCAGTGCATCATGGGAACAGGGCAGACTAAACTACCAAACCAATTCTTTACCAGAAAGGAGACAAGCTACCGGGGACCGGTTTCTGGCATTTCAGCCTCTTCGGCCCGGCTTGCTTGAATCCTGATGGAGCAGTGAGAAAGGGACTCATGTCTGAGTATACCCTGCCACACCTATAGTGGCCAAAATCGATTTACAAAAGGGGGTGGTGATGAACAGAGTGTCTGAATTGAGCAGACCACTCTTACCCAGTCCAAAGATCAGGGCTTGATCCATCACCGTTATTTATCTCACTGCCCCATCCCAGCTCAGAATCTGGCTATATGCAAATCAGTCTGTCCCTGGCCCAGTGCATCATGGGAACAGGGCAGACTAAACTACCAAGCCAATTCTTTACCAGAAAGGAGACAAGCTACCGGGGACCGGTTTCTGGCATTTCAGCCTCTTCGGCCCGGCTTGCTTGAATCCTGATGGAGCAGTGAGAAAGGGACTCATGTCTGAGTATACCCTGCCACACCTATAGTGGCCAAAATCGATTTACAAAAGGGGGTGGTGATGAACAGAGTGTCTGAATTGAGCAGACCACTCTTACCCAGTCCAAAGATCAGGGCTTGATCCATCACCGTTATTTATCTCACTGCCCCATCCCAGCTCAGAATCTGGCTATATGCAAATCAGTCTGTCCCTGGCCCAGTGCATCATGGGAACAGGGCAGACTAAACTACCAAGCCAATTCTTTACCAGAAAGGAGACAAGCTACCGGGGACCGGTTTCTGGCATTTCAGCCTCTTCGGCCCGGCTTGCTTGAATCCTGATGGAGCAGTGAGAAAGGGACTCATGTCTGAGTATACCCTGCCACACCTATAGTGGCCAAAATCGATTTACAAAAGGGGGTGGTGATGAACAGAGTGTCTGAATTGAGCAGACCACTCTTACCCAGTCCAAAGATCAGGGCTTGATCCATCACCGTTATTTATCTCACTGCCCCATCCCAGCTCAGAATCTGGCTATATGCAAATCAGTCTGTCCCTGGCCCAGTGCATCATGGGAACAGGGCAGACTAAACTACCAAGCCAATTCTTTACCAGAAAGGAGACAAGCTACCGGGGACCGGTTTCTGGCATTTCAGCCTCTTCGGCCCGGCTTGCTTGAATCCTGATGGAGCAGTGAGAAAGGGACTCATGTCTGAGTATACCCTGCCACACCTATAGTGGCCAAAATCGATTTACAAAAGGGGGTGGTGATGAACAGAGTGTCTGAATTGAGCAGACCACTCTTACCCAGTCCAAAGATCAGGGCTTGATCCATCACCGTTATTTATCTCACTGCCCCATCCCAGCTCAGAATCTGGCTATATGCAAATCAGTCTGTCCCTGGCCCAGTGCATCATGGGAACAGGGCAGACTAAACTACCAAGCCAATTCTTTACCAGAAAGGAGACAAGCTACCGGGGACCGGTTTCTGGCATTTCAGCCTCTTCGGCCCGGCTTGCTTGAATCCTGATGGAGCAGTGAGAAAGGGACTCATGTCTGAGTATACCCTGCCACACCTATAGTGGCCAAAATCGATTTACAAAAGGGGGTGGTGATGAACAGAGTGTCTGAATTGAGCAGACCACTCTTACCCAGTCCAAAGATCAGGGCTTGATCCATCACCGTTATTTATCTCACTGCCCCATCCCAGCTCAGAATCTGGCTATATGCAAATCAGTCTGTCCCTGGCCCAGTGCATCATGGGAACAGGGCAGACTAAACTACCAAGCCAATTCTTTACCAGAAAGGAGACAAGCTACCGGGGACCGGTTTCTGGCATTTCAGCCTCTTCGGCCCGGCTTGCTTGAATCCTGATGGAGCAGTGAGAAAGGGACTCATGTCTGAGTATACCCTGCCACACCTATAGTGGCCAAAATCGATTTACAAAAGGGGGTGGTGATGAACAGAGTGTCTGAATTGAGCAGACCACTCTTACCCAGTCCAAAGATCAGGGCTTGATCCATCACCGTTATTTATCTCACTGCCCCATCCCAGCTCAGAATCTGGCTATATGCAAATCAGTCTGTCCCTGGCCCAGTGCATCATGGGAACAGGGCAGACTAAACTACCAAGCCAATTCTTTACCAGAAAGGAGACAAGCTACCGGGGACCGGTTTCTGGCATTTCAGCCTCTTCGGCCCGGCTTGCTTGAATCCTGATGGAGCAGTGAGAAAGGGACTCATGTCTGAGTATACCCTGCCACACCTATAGTGGCCAAAATCGATTTACAAAAGGGGGTGGTGATGAACAGAGTGTCTGAATTGAGCAGACCACTCTTACCCAGTCCAAAGATCAGGGCTTGATCCATCACCGTTATTTATCTCACTGCCCCATCCCAGCTCAGAATCTGGCTATATGCAAATCAGTCTGTCCCTGGCCCAGTGCATCATGGGAACAGGGCAGACTAAACTACCAAGCCAATTCTTTACCAGAAAGGAGACAAGCTACCGGGGACCGGTTTCTGGCATTTCAGCCTCTTCGGCCCGGCTTGCTTGAATCCTGATGGAGCAGTGAGAAAGGGACTCATGTCTGAGTATACCCTGCCACACCTATAGTGGCCAAAATCGATTTACAAAAGGGGGTGGTGATGAACAGAGTGTCTGAATTGAGCAGACCACTCTTACCCAGTCCAAAGATCAGGGCTTGATCCATCACCGTTATTTATCTCACTGCCCCATCCCAGCTCAGAATCTGGCTATATGCAAATCAGTCTGTCCCTGGCCCAGTGCATCATGGGAACAGGGCAGACTAAACTACCAAGCCAATTCTTTACCAGAAAGGAGACAAGCTACCGGGGACCGGTTTCTGGCATTTCAGCCTCTTCGGCCCGGCTTGCTTGAATCCTGATGGAGCAGTGAGAAAGGGACTCATGTCTGAGTATACCCTGCCACACCTATAGTGGCCAAAATCGATTTACAAAAGGGGGTGGTGATGAACAGAGTGTCTGAATTGAGCAGACCACTCTTACCCAGTCCAAAGATCAGGGCTTGATCCATCACCGTTATTTATCTCACTGCCCCATCCCAGCTCAGAATCTGGCTATATGCAAATCAGTCTGTCCCTGGCCCAGTGCATCATGGGAACAGGGCAGACTAAACTACCAAGCCAATTCTTTACCAGAAAGGAGACAAGCTACCGGGGACCGGTTTCTGGCATTTCAGCCTCTTCGGCCCGGCTTGCTTGAATCCTGATGGAGCAGTGAGAAAGGGACTCATGTCTGAGTATACCCTGCCACACCTATAGTGGCCAAAATCGATTTACAAAAGGGGGTGGTGATGAACAGAGTGTCTGAATTGAGCAGACCACTCTTACCCAGTCCAAAGATCAGGGCTTGATCCATCACCGTTATTTATCTCACTGCCCCATCCCAGCTCAGAATCTGGCTATATGCAAATCAGTCTGTCCCTGACCCAGTGCATCATGGGAACAGGGCAGACTAAACTACCAAGCCAATTCTTTACCAGAAAGGAGACAAGCTACCGGGGACCGGTTTCTGGCATTTCAGCCTCTTCGGCCCGGCTTGCTTGAATCCTGATGGAGCAGTGAGAAAGGGTCTCATGTCTGAGTATACCCTGCCACACCTATAGTGGCCAAAATCGATTTACAAAAGGGGGTGGTGAAGAACAGAGTGTCTGAATTGAGCAGACCACTCTTACCCAGTCCAAAGATCAGGGCTTGATCCATCACCGTTATTTATCTCACTGCCCCATCCCAGCTCAGAATCTGGCTATATGCAAATCAGTCTGTCCCTGGCCCAGTGCATCATGGGAACAGGGCAGACTAAACTACCAAGCCAATTCTTTACCAGAAAGGAGACAAGCTACCGGGGACCGGTTTCTGGCATTTCAGCCTCTTCGGCCCGGCTTGCTTGAATCCTGATGGAGCAGTGAGAAAGGGACTCATGTCTGAGTATACCCTGCCACACCTATAGTGGCCAAAATCGATTTACAAAAGGGGGTGGTGATGAACAGAGTGTCTGAATTGAGCAGACCACTCTTACCCAGTCCAAAGATCAGGGCTTGATCCATCACCGTTATTTATCTCACTGCCCCATCCCAGCTCAGAATCTGGCTATATGCAAATCAGTCTGTCCCTGGCCCAGTGCATCATGGGAACAGGGCAGACTAAACTACCAAGCCAATTCTTTACCAGAAAGGAGACAAGCTACCGGGGACCGGTTTCTGGCATTTCAGCCTCTTCGGCCCGGCTTGCTTGAATCCTGATGGAGCAGTGAGAAAGGGACTCATGTCTGAGTATACCCTGCCACACCTATAGTGGCCAAAATCGATTTACAAAAGGGGGTGGTGATGAACAGAGTGTCTGAATTGAGCAGACCACTCTTACCCAGTCCAAAGATCAGGGCTTGATCCATCACCGTTATTTATCTCACTGCCCCATCCCAGCTCAGAATCTGGCTATATGCAAATCAGTCTGTCCCTGGCCCAGTGCATCATGGGAACAGGGCAGACTAAACTACCAAGCCAATTCTTTACCAGAAAGGAGACAAGCTACCGGGGACCGGTTTCTGGCATTTCAGCCTCTTCGGCCCGGCTTGCTTGAATCCTGATGGAGCAGTGAGAAAGGGACTCATGTCTGAGTATACCCTGCCACACCTATAGTGGCCAAAATCGATTTACAAAAGGGGGTGGTGATGAACAGAGTGTCTGAATTGAGCAGACCACTCTTACCCAGTCCAAAGATCAGGGCTTGATCCATCACCGTTATTTATCTCACTGCCCCATCCCAGCTCAGAATCTGGCTATATGCAAATCAGTCTGTCCCTGGCCCAGTGCATCATGGGAACAGGGCAGACTAAACTACCAAGCCAATTCTTTACCAGAAAGGAGACAAGCTACCGGGGACCGGTTTCTGGCATTTCAGCCTCTTCGGCCCGGCTTGCTTGAATCCTGATGGAGCAGTGAGAAAGGGACTCATGTCTGAGTATACCCTGCCACACCTATAGTGGCCAAAATCGATTTACAAAAGGGGGTGGTGATGAACAGAGTGTCTGAATTGAGCAGACCACTCTTACCCAGTCCAAAGATCAGGGCTTGATCCATCACCGTTATTTATCTCACTGCCCCATCCCAGCTCAGAATCTGGCTATATGCAAATCAGTCTGTCCCTGGCCCAGTGCATCATGGGAACAGGGCAGACTAAACTACCAAGCCAATTCTTTACCAGAAAGGAGACAAGCTACCGGGGACCGGTTTCTGGCATTTCAGCCTCTTCGGCCCGGCTTGCTTGAATCCTGATGGAGCAGTGAGAAAGGGACTCATGTCTGAGTATACCCTGCCACACCTATAGTGGCCAAAATCGATTTACAAAAGGGGGTGGTGATGAACAGAGTGTCTGAATTGAGCAGACCACTCTTACCCAGTCCAAAGATCAGGGCTTGATCCATCACCGTTATTTATCTCACTGCCCCATCCCAGCTCAGAATCTGGCTATATGCAAATCAGTCTGTCCCTGGCCCAGTGCATCATGGGAACAGGGCAGACTAAACTACCAAGCCAATTCTTTACCAGAAAGGAGACAAGCTACCGGGGACCGGTTTCTGGCATTTCAGCCTCTTCGGCCCGGCTTGCTTGAATCCTGATGGAGCAGTGAGAAAGGGACTCATGTCTGAGTATACCCTGCCACACCTATAGTGGCCAAAATCGATTTACAAAAGGGGGTGGTGATGAACAGAGTGTCTGAATTGAGCAGACCACTCTTACCCAGTCCAAAGATCAGGGCTTGATCCATCACCGTTATTTATCTCACTGCCCCATCCCAGCTCAGAATCTGGCTATATGCAAATCAGTCTGTCCCTGGCCCAGTGCATCATGGGAACAGGGCAGACTAAACTACCAAGCCAATTCTTTACCAGAAAGGAGACAAGCTACCGGGGACCGGTTTCTGGCATTTCAGCCTCTTCGGCCCGGCTTGCTTGAATCCTGATGGAGCAGTGAGAAAGGGACTCATGTCTGAGTATACCCTGCCACACCTATAGTGGCCAAAATCGATTTACAAAAGGGGGTGGTGATGAACAGAGTGTCTGAATTGAGCAGACCACTCTTACCCAGTCCAAAGATCAGGGCTTGATCCATCACCGTTATTTATCTCACTGCCCCATCCCAGCTCAGAATCTGGCTATATGCAAATCAGTCTGTCCCTGGCCCAGTGCATCATGGGAACAGGGCAGACTAAACTACCAAGCCAATTCTTTACCAGAAAGGAGACAAGCTACCGGGGACCGGTTTCTGGCATTTCAGCCTCTTCGGCCCGGCTTGCTTGAATCCTGATGGAGCAGTGAGAAAGGGACTCATGTCTGAGTATACCCTGCCACACCTATAGTGGCCAAAATCGATTTACAAAAGGGGGTGGTGATGAACAGAGTGTCTGAATTGAGCAGACCACTCTTACCCAGTCCAAAGATCAGGGCTTGATCCATCACCGTTATTTATCTCACTGCCCCATCCCAGCTCAGAATCTGGCTATATGCAAATCAGTCTGTCCCTGGCCCAGTGCATCATGGGAACAGGGCAGACTAAACTACCAAGCCAATTCTTTACCAGAAAGGAGACAAGCTACCGGGGACCGGTTTCTGGCATTTCAGCCTCTTCGGCCCGGCTTGCTTGAATCCTGATGGAGCAGTGAGAAAGGGACTCATGTCTGAGTATACCCTGCCACACCTATAGTGGCCAAAATCGATTTACAAAAGGGGGTGGTGATGAACAGAGTGTCTGAATTGAGCAGACCACTCTTACCCAGTCCAAAGATCAGGGCTTGATCCATCACCGTTATTTATCTCACTGCCCCATCCCAGCTCAGAATCTGGCTATATGCAAATCAGTCTGTCCCTGGCCCAGTGCATCATGGGAACAGGGCAGACTAAACTACCAAGCCAATTCTTTACCAGAAAGGAGACAAGCTACCGGGGACCGGTTTCTGGCATTTCAGCCTCTTCGGCCCGGCTTGCTTGAATCCTGATGGAGCAGTGAGAAAGGGACTCATGTCTGAGTATACCCTGCCACACCTATAGTGGCCAAAATCGATTTACAAAAGGGGGTGGTGATGAACAGAGTGTCTGAATTGAGCAGACCACTCTTACCCAGTCCAAAGATCAGGGCTTGATCCATCACCGTTATTTATCTCACTGCCCCATCCCAGCTCAGAATCTGGCTATATGCAAATCAGTCTGTCCCTGGCCCAGTGCATCATGGGAACAGGGCAGACTAAACTACCAAGCCAATTCTTTACCAGAAAGGAGACAAGCTACCGGGGACCGGTTTCTGGCATTTCAGCCTCTTCGGCCCGGCTTGCTTGAATCCTGATGGAGCAGTGAGAAAGGGACTCATGTCTGAGTATACCCTGCCACACCTATAGTGGCCAAAATCGATTTACAAAAGGGGGTGGTGATGAACAGAGTGTCTGAATTGAGCAGACCACTCTTACCCAGTCCAAAGATCAGGGCTTGATCCATCACCGTTATTTATCTCACTGCCCCATCCCAGCTCAGAATCTGGCTATATGCAAATCAGTCTGTCCCTGGCCCAGTGCATCATGGGAACAGGGCAGACTAAACTACCAAGCCAATTCTTTACCAGAAAGGAGACAAGCTACCGGGGACCGGTTTCTGGCATTTCAGCCTCTTCGGCCCGGCTTGCTTGAATCCTGATGGAGCAGTGAGAAAGGGACTCATGTCTGAGTATACCCTGCCACACCTATAGTGGCCAAAATCGATTTACAAAAGGGGGTGGTGATGAACAGAGTGTCTGAATTGAGCAGACCACTCTTACCCAGTCCAAAGATCAGGGCTTGATCCATCACCGTTATTTATCTCACTGCCCCATCCCAGCTCAGAATCTGGCTATATGCAAATCAGTCTGTCCCTGGCCCAGTGCATCATGGGAACAGGGCAGACTAAACTACCAAGCCAATTCTTTACCAGAAAGGAGACAAGCTACCGGGGACCGGTTTCTGGCATTTCAGCCTCTTCGGCCCGGCTTGCTTGAATCCTGATGGAGCAGTGAGAAAGGGACTCATGTCTGAGTATACCCTGCCACACCTATAGTGGCCAAAATCGATTTACAAAAGGGGGTGATGATGAACAGAGTGTCTGAATTGAGCAGACCACTCTTACCCAGTCCAAAGATCAGGGCTTGATCCATCACCGTTATTTATCTCACTGCCCCATCCCAGCTCAGAATCTGGCTATATGCAAATCAGTCTGTCCCTGGCCCAGTGCATCATGGGAACAGGGCAGACTAAACTACCAAGCCAATTCTTTACCAGAAAGGAGACAAGCTACCGGGGACCGGTTTCTGGCATTTCAGCCTCTTCGGCCCGGCTTGCTTGAATCCTGATGGAGCAGTGAGAAAGGGACTCATGTCTGAGTATACCCTGCCACACCTATAGTGGCCAAAATCGATTTACAAAAGGGGGTGGTGATGAACAGAGTGTCTGAATTGAGCAGACCACTCTTACCCAGTCCAAAGATCAGGGCTTGATCCATCACCGTTATTTATCTCACTGCCCCATCCCAGCTCAGAATCTGGCTATATGCAAATCAGTCTGTCCCTGGCCCAGTGCATCATGGGAACAGGGCAGACTAAACTACCAAGCCAATTCTTTACCAGAAAGGAGACAAGCTACCGGGGACCGGTTTCTGGCATTTCAGCCTCTTCGGCCCGGCTTGCTTGAATCCTGATGGAGCAGTGAGAAAGGGACTCATGTCTGAGTATACCCTGCCACACCTATAGTGGCCAAAATCGATTTACAAAAGGGGGTGGTGATGAACAGAGTGTCTGAATTGAGCAGACCACTCTTACCCAGTCCAAAGATCAGGGCTTGATCCATCACCGTTATTTATCTCACTGCCCCATCCCAGCTCAGAATCTGGCTATATGCAAATCAGTCTGTCCCTGGCCCAGTGCATCATGGGAACAGGGCAGACTAAACTACCAAGCCAATTCTTTACCAGAAAGGAGACAAGCTACCGGGGACCGGTTTCTGGCATTTCAGCCTCTTCGGCCCGGCTTGCTTGAATCCTGATGGAGCAGTGAGAAAGGGACTCATGTCTGAGTATACCCTGCCACACCTATAGTGGCCAAAATCGATTTACAAAAGGGGGTGGTGATGAACAGAGTGTCTGAATTGAGCAGACCACTCTTACCCAGTCCAAAGATCAGGGCTTGATCCATCACCGTTATTTATCTCACTGCCCCATCCCAGCTCAGAATCTGGCTATATGCAAATCAGTCTGTCCCTGGCCCAGTGCATCATGGGAACAGGGCAGACTAAACTACCAAGCCAATTCTTTACCAGAAAGGAGACAAGCTACCGGGGACCGGTTTCTGGCATTTCAGCCTCTTCGGCCCGGCTTGCTTGAATCCTGATGGAGCAGTGAGAAAGGGACTCATGTCTGAGTATACCCTGCCACACCTATAGTGGCCAAAATCGATTTACAAAAGGGGGTGGTGATGAACAGAGTGTCTGAATTGAGCAGACCACTCTTACCCAGTCCAAAGATCAGGGCTTGATCCATCACCGTTATTTATCTCACTGCCCCATCCCAGCTCAGAATCTGGCTATATGCAAATCAGTCTGTCCCTGACCCAGTGCATCATGGGAACAGGGCAGACTAAACTACCAAGCCAATTCTTTACCAGAAAGGAGACAAGCTACCGGGGACCGGTTTCTGGCATTTCAGCCTCTTCGGCCCGGCTTGCTTGAATCCTGATGGAGCAGTGAGAAAGGGTCTCATGTCTGAGTATACCCTGCCACACCTATAGTGGCCAAAATCGATTTACAAAAGGGGGTGGTGAAGAACAGAGTGTCTGAATTGAGCAGACCACTCTTACCCAGTCCAAAGATCAGGGCTTGATCCATCACCGTTATTTATCTCACTGCCCCATCCCAGCTCAGAATCTGGCTATATGCAAATCAGTCTGTCCCTGGCCCAGTGCATCATGGGAACAGGGCAGACTAAACTACCAAGCCAATTCTTTACCAGAAAGGAGACAAGCTACCGGGGACCGGTTTCTGGCATTTCAGCCTCTTCGGCCCGGCTTGCTTGAATCCTGATGGAGCAGTGAGAAAGGGACTCATGTCTGAGTATACCCTGCCACACCTATAGTGGCCAAAATCGATTTACAAAAGGGGGTGGTGATGAACAGAGTGTCTGAATTGAGCAGACCACTCTTACCCAGTCCAAAGATCAGGGCTTGATCCATCACCGTTATTTATCTCACTGCCCCATCCCAGCTCAGAATCTGGCTATATGCAAATCAGTCTGTCCCTGGCCCAGTGCATCATGGGAACAGGGCAGACTAAACTACCAAGCCAATTCTTTACCAGAAAGGAGACAAGCTACCGGGGACCGGTTTCTGGCATTTCAGCCTCTTCGGCCCGGCTTGCTTGAATCCTGATGGAGCAGTGAGAAAGGGACTCATGTCTGAGTATACCCTGCCACACCTATAGTGGCCAAAATCGATTTACAAAAGGGGGTGGTGATGAACAGAGTGTCTGAATTGAGCAGACCACTCTTACCCAGTCCAAAGATCAGGGCTTGATCCATCACCGTTATTTATCTCACTGCCCCATCCCAGCTCAGAATCTGGCTATATGCAAATCAGTCTGTCCCTGGCCCAGTGCATCATGGGAACAGGGCAGACTAAACTACCAAGCCAATTCTTTACCAGAAAGGAGACAAGCTACCGGGGACCGGTTTCTGGCATTTCAGCCTCTTCGGCCCGGCTTGCTTGAATCCTGATGGAGCAGTGAGAAAGGGACTCATGTCTGAGTATACCCTGCCACACCTATAGTGGCCAAAATCGATTTACAAAAGGGGGTGGTGATGAACAGAGTGTCTGAATTGAGCAGACCACTCTTACCCAGTCCAAAGATCAGGGCTTGATCCATCACCGTTATTTATCTCACTGCCCCATCCCAGCTCAGAATCTGGCTATATGCAAATCAGTCTGTCCCTGGCCCAGTGCATCATGGGAACAGGGCAGACTAAACTACCAAGCCAATTCTTTACCAGAAAGGAGACAAGCTACCGGGGACCGGTTTCTGGCATTTCAGCCTCTTCGGCCCGGCTTGCTTGAATCCTGATGGAGCAGTGAGAAAGGGACTCATGTCTGAGTATACCCTGCCACACCTATAGTGGCCAAAATCGATTTACAAAAGGGGGTGGTGATGAACAGAGTGTCTGAATTGAGCAGACCACTCTTACCCAGTCCAAAGATCAGGGCTTGATCCATCACCGTTATTTATCTCACTGCCCCATCCCAGCTCAGAATCTGGCTATATGCAAATCAGTCTGTCCCTGGCCCAGTGCATCATGGGAACAGGGCAGACTAAACTACCAAGCCAATTCTTTACCAGAAAGGAGACAAGCTACCGGGGACCGGTTTCTGGCATTTCAGCCTCTTCGGCCCGGCTTGCTTGAATCCTGATGGAGCAGTGAGAAAGGGACTCATGTCTGAGTATACCCTGCCACACCTATAGTGGCCAAAATCGATTTACAAAAGGGGGTGGTGATGAACAGAGTGTCTGAATTGAGCAGACCACTCTTACCCAGTCCAAAGATCAGGGCTTGATCCATCACCGTTATTTATCTCACTGCCCCATCCCAGCTCAGAATCTGGCTATATGCAAATCAGTCTGTCCCTGGCCCAGTGCATCATGGGAACAGGGCAGACTAAACTACCAAGCCAATTCTTTACCAGAAAGGAGACAAGCTACCGGGGACCGGTTTCTGGCATTTCAGCCTCTTCGGCCCGGCTTGCTTGAATCCTGATGGAGCAGTGAGACCCTTGCTCATTGCACCATCAGGATTCAAGCAAACCGGGCCGAAGACGGCTGTAATGCCAGAAACCGGTCCCCGGGAGCTTGTTTCCTTCCCAGTGTAAGAATTGGCTTTTGTAGTTTGGTTTGCCCTGTTCCCATCATGCACTGGGACAGGAACAGACTAATTTGCATACAGCCAGGTTCTGAAACTGGGATGGTGCAGTGAGCTAAAAAACGGTGTTGGATCCAGCCCTGATCTCTTGACTGGGTGAGAGCTTTCTGCTTAATTCAGAGACTCTGTCCCTCACCACCCCTTGTTGTAAATATTTTTGTCCACCCTAAGCGTGGAAGGGTATTCTCAGATGTGAGACCCTTGCTCATTGCACCATCAGGATTCAAGCAAACCGGGCCGAAGACGGCTGTAATGCCAGAAACCGGTCCCCGGGAGCTTGTTTCCTTCCCAGTGTAAGAATTGGCTTTTGTAGTTTGGTTTGCCCTGTTCCCATCATGCACTGGGACAGGAACAGACTAATTTGCATACAGCCAGGTTCTGAAACTGGGATGGTGCAGTGAGCTAAAAAACGGTGTTGGATCCAGCCCTGATCTCTTGACTGGGTGAGAGCTTTCTGCTTAATTCAGAGACTCTGTCCCTCACCACCCCTTGTTGTAAATATTTTTGTCCACCGTAAGCGTGGAAGGGTATTCTCAGATGTGAGACCCTTGCTCATTGCACCATCAGGATTCAAGCAAACCGGGCCGAAGACGGCTGTAATGCCAGAAACCGGTCCCCGGGAGCTTGTTTCCTTCCCAGTGTAAGAATTGGCTTTTGTAGTTTGGTTTGCCCTGTTCCCATCATGCACTGGGACAGGAACAGACTAATTTGCATACAGCCAGGTTCTGAAACTGGGATGGTGCAGTGAGCTAAAAAACGGTGTTGGATCCAGCCCTGATCTCTTGACTGGGTGAGAGCTTTCTGCTTAATTCAGAGACTCTGTCCCTCACCACCCCTTGTTGTAAATATTTTTGTCCACCCTAAGCGTGGAAGGGTATTCTCAGATGTGAGACCCTTGCTCATTGCACCATCAGGATTCAAGCAAACCGGGCCGAAGACGGCTGTAATGCCAGAAACCGGTCCCCGGGAGCTTGTTTCCTTCCCAGTGTAAGAATTGGCTTTTGTAGTTTGGTTTGCCCTGTTCCCATCATGCACTGGGACAGGAACAGACTAATTTGCATACAGCCAGGTTCTGAAACTGGGATGGTGCAGTGAGCTAAAAAACGGTGTTGGATCCAGCCCTGATCTCTTGACTGGGTGAGAGCTTTCTGCTTAATTCAGAGACTCTGTCCCTCACCACCCCTTGTTGTAAATATTTTTGTCCACCCTAAGCGTGGAAGGGTATTCTCAGATGTGAGACCCTTGCTCATTGCACCATCAGGATTCAAGCAAACCGGGCCGAAGACGGCTGTAATGCCAGAAACCGGTCCCCGGGAGCTTGTTTCCTTCCCAGTGTAAGAATTGGCTTTTGTAGTTTGGTTTGCCCTGTTCCCATCATGCACTGGGACAGGAACAGACTAATTTGCATACAGCCAGGTTCTGAAACTGGGATGGTGCAGTGAGCTAAAAAACGGTGTTGGATCCAGCCCTGATCTCTTGACTGGGTGAGAGCTTTCTGCTTAATTCAGAGACTCTGTCCCTCACCACCCCTTGTTGTAAATATTTTTGTCCACCCTAAGCGTGGAAGGGTATTCTCAGATGTGAGACCCTTGCTCATTGCACCATCAGGATTCAAGCAAACCGGGCCGAAGACGGCTGTAATGCCAGAAACCGGTCCCCGGGAGCTTGTTTCCTTCCCAGTGTAAGAATTGGCTTTTGTAGTTTGGTTTGCCCTGTTCCCATCATGCACTGGGACAGGAACAGACTAATTTGCATACAGCCAGGTTCTGAAACTGGGATGGTGCAGTGAGCTAAAAAACGGTGTTGGATCCAGCCCTGATCTCTTGACTGGGTGAGAGCTTTCTGCTTAATTCAGAGACTCTGTCCCTCACCACCCCTTGTTGTAAATATTTTTGTCCACCCTAAGCGTGGAAGGGTATTCTCAGATGTGAGACCCTTGCTCATTGCACCATCAGGATTCAAGCAAACCGGGCCGAAGACGGCTGTAATGCCAGAAACCGGTCCCCGGGAGCTTGTTTCCTTCCCAGTGTAAGAATTGGCTTTTGTAGTTTGGTTTGCCCTGTTCCCATCATGCACTGGGACAGGAACAGACTAATTTGCATACAGCCAGGTTCTGAAACTGGGATGGTGCAGTGAGCTAAAAAACGGTGTTGGATCCAGCCCTGATCTCTTGACTGGGTGAGAGCTTTCTGCTTAATTCAGAGACTCTGTCCCTCACCACCCCTTGTTGTAAATATTCTTAGTAGCTATAACAGCTCTACGGAGAATACAGAACTACAAGCATTAACGATTGAGGAACCATGCATGCAAATCCACAAGGACAAGATTATCGTAAGGACAAACACTCAATTCCTAACTAAAGTAGTAAGCAAATTACACATGAACCAAAGCATACAGCTAGCAGTCTTCTTCAAAAACCAACAAACATGACTAGGAAAAAGCCTTCATATCCTGGACATAAAAAGGGCATTACTATACTATCTACAGGAGACAAAACAAATCCGTAAAGGCAATCAATTGTTTGTCTGTCACTCAAAGTCCAACAAGGTAGCACCCGTGACAAACTGGACAATTGCTCATTGGATTGTAGAGGCAATTCAAGTATGCTATACATCAGCAGGAAAAACTCTTAACATACGGCCAAAAGCCCACTCAACAAGGAAAAATGGCGCAACCCTGGTGTTCATGATCAATGTGCCAATAGACACTGAATGTGCTGCGGTAGCATGGGCATCCCCACACACCTTCACCAAACATTACTGCATGGATATACAGATGACTAAGCAAGCTCAAGCGGGACAAAAGGTACTTCGCAACACCTGTTCACAAAGTTTTCCTCATCTTCCCACAACCACCCCAAGGAAGGGGAAACCACTACATAATCTAATGCACAGCATGTGAATCCATAAAAGGATTCATGCTGCAATATGAAATGGTTACTTACCAGTAGGAGTATTTTTGCAGCTCGTAGAGTTTTCTGTATTCACATGTGACCCAACCGCCACCCTTCAGAGAAGGAATGCTAACAGGCAGGGCAAAAGATCACTTAAACCAAAGTACTAACAAAAAAGACAATTCCTGACTCAACCACTAGATGGCGGAATAATGCACAGCATGTGAATCTAGAAAGCTCTTCAAGCTGCAAAACTACTCCTACAGGTAAGTAACCCTTTTGTTGCTTTTAGAAATAGATGTTTGTGGGTCCCCTGGAGCTTTGCCTGGTGGACCATACTGCACTGTTTTGTTGAAAAACCCAGTTGAAGGTGCACACTTGGGACGGGCCTAGACTCGGAAAGGTGATCGAGCGCAGGAGGTAATATGAGCCACAAGATGGTGGCCTCAGCACCAAAGAGAAAGAGCTTGTCTTGGAACAAAGTTGTTGACACTGAAAGAAAGCACAGGCTCCAAGAAGGGATGACTGCCTTTGTGAAGAACAACTAGTTTGATTCCCACCTGGGATATTGCATCTCATTGAAGCCCGAGCAGAAAAAGTGTAAGAGGTACATCTAGTAGAGCTGGAGCTTTCAATAACAGCTGAGCCCCAAGAGGTGGAGGAAGAAGAGTAACTTTTCAACAAGCAAGATGATGTGATTTATTAAGTTTCCTGCAAGACCCAGATTAGGAAAGGTGGCAGGACACAGAAGCTTCCTCCCAGAGGCTACCCGTTCAGACAGTCTCTACAATGCAACATTGAAATATACATCCTCGTTAAAAGGGCAGTAGGCACACAAGGGATCCAACCAGACGAGGAACAGACTTAGTCCTGTTTACTAATGAAAACCCTCTTAACAACATGGAGAAAAAACTGTTCTCCCTATTCTACCAAGCATCCTAGACCAATGACGGCAGGATGTAGGGAAACTGTAGCAAAAGCAGAGACTCAAAGGGTGAAAAAGTACAGCGTTCCTCAGATCCAACTTGCATCGGAGCTCACTGTGGGACCAGACTCTTATTATTGTGACCATTGCAAGTAATGGGGCAAATGCTCCAACCACCATGGGCCCCCACCATTCAGGAAGGGCAAGGAGGTGGAAGTAATGAAGAGAAAAGTGAAGGTGTCCAAATGCGCATCACAAACTCTTAACTTCCTCTTTAACCGATAGGCTCACAAGCCATGGGAGGAAATGGCGGAGCTAATGCAGCACCTTGTAGACCAATTCAAAGCCAGAGCAAACGTTTTCCCAAGACGGAAAGTCTATCTTGAACACATGGCACAATTGCGCATTAGATGCAGCAAATACAGCATGCAAGCAGCTGTGCAACGGCTCCCCCCACGGAGGAGCATGGCTACCAGTCTTTGAGTTCAAACAGGAGGTGCAAGCGGTGGTACTGAATTTTCCCTCAACAACCGACAACCTGCTCAGCCCTGCAGTGGATTCACTGTAGAAAGTGAAAAAAACTGTGACCCTGCCAAGGCTGCAGTTCTTGAGTTATGGGACCTTTCTGAGGAGGGTGGGCACAAAGAAGAGGCCCACAGCCAGCCACCTCTAACACCAGCTTTGTGCCCTAGGCCTGATCAAAAAGCACACTGCCTCAGTGGCAATGTCCCAGTTCAGCAAGTTGGCCCTTTTGAGGAGGGGCCGGAGGAAGAGGCTCCCTTCTGATAGGAGCCGGGAATCCAAACATGTGAATTATCAGGCCCCTTCCTACACTACTAGACACCTGTAGGGGTCAGATTCTGAAGATTCCTCAAGGAGTGGGAAAGAATTGCCACAGACAAATTGATTTGAAACGTAATGCTGCATGGGTATTGTACAGATCTATTAAGAACCCCACCAAACATAAGGCCAAAATCAAGTTCTTGCAACAAAGACAAAAAGATGGAACACGACGTCGAGGGCTTCCTAAATAAGCATGCAAAAGAAAGGGTACTGAAAGAACAGAAAAAAATAACCAAGACCACCCCAAACGCACCCGGCTTTCACACTCATCCTGGATCTGCGTACCCTTAGCACATTCATAAAAAATCAGTTCTAGGTGATTGCGCTGCAGAAGGCATGTTGTACCTATGGAAGCGGGACTTCATGGCAACCATAGACCTCAAGGACACAGTTATGGAGGCATTTTGTGGATAAGGTACACTATCCGTTCAGAGTTCTACCTTATGGGATCAAGTCTGCACCAGGGATGTTTGAAAAGTGCCTCACTGTAGTGGTGGTACACTCGAAGACCCGCGAAACATGGCTACCTATATCTAGATGACTGGCTAGTAGAGACAAGATCGTTCACTCAGTTCCAGGAGAGTATAAATACCATCATACAGATTCTCCATCCACAGATTGGGATTCTTCCTAAACATGGAGAAATTCTCACCAATTCCACAAAGAGAAAAGACATTCTTGTGGGCAAGACTAAACCTGAATAAAGCAAAAGCCTTTCCATCCTGCGAAAGACACTGGCAAAGCAAACTCTCCTTTACCAGAGGGGATGGTCTTAGCAGTGAGGACAGTGAAAATAATCGGAATGAGGGTACCCTGCAAACCACTATGACCACATGCAAGGTTACAAATGAGACCACTAAGAGTGGTTGCAGAGTCAATGGTCATGGGCAATCAGGAGTTGGGAGAATGTAGCAGTTGTTTCAGAGAAAACACGGGGGAATTTGGAGGAACACAATTCTCGAGTGGGCAGTCCTTTCATGCATCCCTCAGTGACCATCACGATAGATACATCCCACAGAATTTGGCGCCTCACACTGGAAAATTAAACATCCATAGTCTATAGAGCTCATAAGCAGTTAAACACAAACCTACTGTTCTGGTACTGAAGGCATTCCAAAACATATCCTGGGAAGAACTGCCCAAATTGAAATGGACAACAAACAAGGGGTACAAGGTCACATGCTCTGTACCAGTTAGCACAGGACATGGAGGATAGCACTAGTAGCAGTCTATCTACCAGAGATCCAAAACAGGGAAGCATACTTGCTAAATGGACAAACTCCTCACATGAGTGGGGACTGAAGCATTAAACCCTTAAAACCATCTTCCACCAATGGGGAAACCACTGATAGACCTGTTTGCAAAACAAGAGAACGCACAATGCTAAAGCTTTGAATCCAGGTATATTGAGGGTCAGAGGAAATTCACCTGTTGATAGACCCGCCAGTGAGGTTTGCATATCCTTCCATCACCATGGTAAAGAGGCTGATTTACCCCCCAGAGCCAGCAACCCTCAGTTTGAAAGCATGATTTATGACAATTTGACCACCTTGGTCTCCCAGAGAGGACCATGCAAATCCTTAAAGGAGCCAGAAGAGAAAGCACCAGGAAGTGATACTCAACAAAGTGAAACAGATTCATACTTTGGTGTGACAGACAAAGAAGAAAAATCAATGCCACAAGAAACTATTGTGGTAAAGTACCGCGCTCACATTCTAGATGAGGGATTGTACACGTCTCTGAAAGCTCACTTCTCTGCCATAGTAGCATACAATAGATGGTTAATAAGAAGAAGTTTCTTCTAAGCCTCGGTAGTTAAAAGAGGTTTTTGAAAGGAGTAAATAGGATAGCTTCGCCAAGGACATTGCCCATGCCACTATGAAACCTAAACCTAGGGTTAACACGCATAAATACCTAATTTATGCATATGCACAAAGCAGATCTCAAATGACTGACACTCGAGACAGCCTCCTTAATTACCATCATGTCCTTGCGAAGTGAATAAACTGCAAGCACTTGCAACGCAAGAAACCTACTAAAAATGTGCAAGGACACTGGTAATGAGGACATACCAACAGTATTTAGCAAAAGAATTACAGCTGCCAGCTTTTTTTCAAATTTTAAAAACCGACCGGAAGAGCCTTACACACACTTGGACGTGGATAGTCAATACTTACAAAAAACAAGAAGGGTCAGGAAAACAAGTCCATTCTTCATCTCATTTGCAAAAACTAACAAGGGTGCCCCGGTCTCCAGATTGCAAGGCGGATAGTCCAAATAATCCAGAAATGCTAAAAACCGCTAGTATATTGCTAGCGCAGAGAACAAGGGTGCACTCCACAAGGTAGAATTTGTATTCATAGTGAATGTCTCCGAAAAGGAGGTCTGTATGGCAGCCACATGCTCTTCCGTGCACATGGTGTAGGAAGCTGGCCCTCTATATAGTGTACTAAAACGAAGTACACTGCAAAGAGTCCAGCGGGTCACCAATTAGCTTACAGAGGCTAAAGAAGATAATACTAACGCTCTTTTGTGGTAGTGTGGGCGAACAGTTAGGCTTATCAGAGGGTACTAAGCATTTGTTGTACTCACAGAGGAAAAATATTGAGACACTTGAATCAATCTGAGACCAAATTTTAAAATATCACTTTTAATATATATTTTTCAAACTCAAGAACTTGGTTTCAAGGTAAGTGTACTTTTACGTACAATGCAATCCTTCGGGGGTTGTAGTAGTACTGAGAGCAGGGGGCTAGTGAGGCTGGGAGCTGGCTCTATGGAGAAAGAGGGACACCTGAAAAGAGGCTGCACAGGGCGAATTGCGGGCAAGTCCAATGGCTCCCAAAAAGGAGGCTGATGTCGCAAGCGGTCCTGGTGCACAGGGGCACAGACGGTTCATCAGGACCCGAGCCGGGGGGCTCATGTGCAGGGTGGTTTGATCGGCTGGGCTAGTGCTCAAAGATGCACCTTGTGGTCAGAAGATTTTCCAGGTAGCTGGGCCACTTTGTAAGTAGGTCTCAGTGATGCTGACGTCCCTCAACAGGCAGTAGCCAATGAGCTACCTACCTTTAGGGTGTCTACACTCTATACAGGACCACTTCTTGTGAAAAGTGGGCATAACCCTGACCCAAGAAGGCTAATTCCTGCCAAAACAACACGGAGGAATCTGAAAAGTGGGATTCACATCAGCTGGTCCTCCCTAGGGGTGATGCTGGCTGCATGTGGGCACACCTCCTAATTTAACTAATTCTCCTGCCTGTCTTTCCGCCAAAATGTGGGGGCAGGACAGGAGACAGAGCACCTCCACTATCTGGAACGGCCCGGATTCCCATAACAAAGATGGCAGGGCCTTTGAAGGTTCCCGCCCTGGAATGCCCAACCTCATTGAAGGAGCTGTGAACACCTCTGCCCAGAGCAGGCTTTGTTCCTGTCTTCCGAGAGTGAAGGCTCTCATCTCATGTCAGAAATCTGTTTATTGTGGCTGGCTGGTTGAGACCAGTCAGTGAACACCAGTAGTCTGTAGGTTTTCTTGGGGCACCTCTAAAGTGTCCTCTGTGTGCATTTATTAATAAATCCAGCACTGACATCAGTGTGGGTTTATTAAGATGAGGTGTTTGGTAACAAACACCTTAGGGCACAGTGAAGCCATTAGGTAGCTGGGGAACTCTTAAAGATGAGAGTCCAGTCAATTTATTTGTTTTGGTTTACCTCCGCACTGGTAATATCTAAGGGTGAATTTAGATACCGGGGCATATCCTCTTGAGTAGATATGTCCTCACATGGGTATAGTGCACCCTGCCTTTGGGCTGTAAGGCCTGCCATAGGGGTGTTCTACCTATGCCACCTGTAATGCTGGCAGGCATAACACACATGTGTGCCATGTTGACTCTTCGATGGCAGTTTGCATGAGCTTGGTGAGGGGTCCCTTAGGGTGATACAATTTATGCTGCAGCCCCTAGGGACCCTCTTTAGGTCCAGCACCCTTGGTAGAAGGGGTACCACTTACTAGCGACTTATAAGAGATCCCAAAGGGGTTACCATTTGTGGATCTATCGTACAGTTTAGGGAAAGAACACTGGTGCTAGGGAACTGGTTAGCAAGAAACCAGCACATTCAGTCAAAATTGCACCCGATACCATGCAAAAAGTGTGTGTTTGTGTGTGTGTGTGGGGGGAGGGGTGGGGGGGGGGGGGGGGTGGGTAACCAATTCAAAAGAAGTACTTTGCTGCACACGCTCACTAAACATTACTGCTTGAATGTTCAAGCGAACAAAGAGGCACTGGCTGGACAGAAAGTACTACTGCACCGGTTTGCAGTCTCCAACCCACTTCATTTCAACTTCTTAAGGGAGCAAAACAACTACATAATCCATACACACTATGTTAATCCAAAAAAGATTCATGTTGCAAAGAGAAATGGTTACTTGTCTATAAGAATAGTTTTGAAGCTTGAATTTTCTAAATTCATTTGCAGCCTTCCCACCTCACTGGAAATGAGGAGGCTGATAAAGAACTGAAAAGAACACTCGGAAGCCACAACAAGGATTAAAATTGCAAAGAGAAATACGAATCTGAAGATGGCAACCATGCAAAAAGGTATCTAGGGCAGGTGTCTGACATCACAGAAGGAAGGGTAAGGCACCCGGAAGAGGCGGGGAAAAGGGACTAACAATATAATTGCAGACCCATCCAGTAAATAGCGAAAAATTGTGTATTCAGAAATATATTCAAGTTGCCAAACTCCTCAAGTTAAGTAACCATTTTGTTTTCCCTGAACAATCTTTCCCTGTATTTCATAAGTGGCATCTTCCTCCTGGAACGATCATCTTATGCTTTACACAGATATGGCCAGTGTGGTTTTGCTGATTGTACTGGACTCCCACTGCTTCAACCCTAGCCGATCATTCAAGATGGTCAGGACATACGCTCTGGGCTGAACACTATTTGGGTAAGGGAGTCTGTGTTAGTGTGGCCATTCAGCACCACACGTGATGAGATCCACAGGTTTCTTGGGTGAAGTTTGTGTCACTGATGGACATGCTATTTGACAGCACCTGCATCTTTGGGGGATAAATCAGACCTTGGCTTAGGGTGCTTCAAGGAAAGCTGAGTCAAGGTACTCTTCCTCTGCTTCCTGCACCTGTGAGGACATGTCCCGACCAATTTCGACCCTTTCGAGGCTTCTGAAGGGGTTTGGCTTCAAAACAATGTCCGGGTCCACCTCCACAGCAACAGACCTCCCACCCTGTCCTTTCGAGGCTGGGTTGGGGTATCTAGCCGACAATACTACAGGCCTCCGGGGTGTGCACTGATCAGTCCGCCACTGCTCCTGCTACCAAACCGCTTAAGCGTGCCGTTGAAGGCAGAATAAGGTATTACCACCACGGTGGGCAAAGGATAAAAAATGGCTGCTCCAAATAGTTCAGCAAGGGTATACCTCCCTTTCCTATCTGAGCTTTCGCATGTACCACTCGCATCAGAGAAGCTTTTGGAGGAATATTTGTCCATTTTACAGCAGGAATTCCAGGCTCTCTTGAATAAAGCTGCCACAGAGAGGGTCTCAGCACTGGAAATAGGGACTGAATGTTTCTCTCATTATTTCTTGGTGCATTTATCAATTCTATCTTCAATAAGGAGAAGTGCAAGATGCTCCCGCTGGCTCAGGTTCTATCTGCTCTGGATCCAGGAGATAGGAAGGTACAGCTGAACCTGCAGTTCACTCATTTTCACAATTCCATCCTGCAGTCCTATAGGTGTTGGTAACTGTGGTTCAAGGCGAGCCAAGAGCATTTTAAGTTTTCAATGCTCCCCTTTGACTGTATCCGTGCCCCTGGGTTGTTCACGAAAGCGATAGTAGGGGTAGTAGTGCATCTTTCGAGGTTATTGTTACCAGTGTTCCCCTACCTTTGTGACTGGCTGTTGAAGAAGGGCTCACAACAGTCAATTGTAGACCAGCTCCAGTCAACAGCGAAACTCCTAACATTCTTGAGGTTCTCGATTGATGTGCACAAGTCACACTTGCTCCTAACTGAGGCTCCCATTCGTCTGAGCAATCCTAGATACTGTCCAGCTTTGAGCCTTTCCTCCAGTTCAGTGAGTCCAAAACATTTGGGCTATGATCCAGATGTTTCAGTATCGATCCTGTGTCTCTGTGCGAGGGGCTCAGAGTCTTCTTGGCTTCTTGTATCTTGCTTGTTGACTACACCAGATGGCACATGCTGGACTCAGCAGTGGAATTTCAAGTCTTTGAGCTCAGCACAAAGGGAACCTGTCCGATTTTATCCAAGTTTAGAAGAAGACTACAAAAGGCCTGCAGTGGTGACCGTCTGCTTAAAATTGGACCAGCGACAGACTCCTGTCCTTAACACACCAGGAGCTGACATTGGTGACTGACATAAAGCTTTTGGGTTGGGGAGGTCATCTGTAGAATGGTGGAGATCAGAGGACTCTTGTCTTGTTTCCGGTCCAGGGAAGACATGGCTCGGCAGTTTGGTCTGGACTGTTCCCATGTAGCACAGGGTCAAGACTGATTTGCATATAGCTATGTCTGAACTGGGGTGGCAAAGAACGATGATGGATTCAACCCAGATCTGTGACTGGGGTGAGTGTCTGAAAAGTTTCAGTGCTCCGTCCATCATCTCCTTGTGTTTGCTTTGTTCGCCCTAAGTTGGCAGGGTATTCCCAGATATAGGTCCCTTGCTCACTTTGCCACTGGATTCAAGCTAGCCTGGCTGGCTGATGAGGGCTATTAGCCCGAAGCTGGTCCCAGAATGCTATGTCTGAACTGGGGTGGCGAAGTGAGTAAAAGCACGATGATGGATTCAACCCAGATCTGTGACTGGGGGTGAGTGTCTGAAAAGTTTCAGCGCTCCATCCGTCATCTCCTTGTGTTTGCCCAGAACATCATGACATGAGCATCTATCCTTAATCAGGCTGCTGCATCAAAAGAATCTTCCTTTTGCAGCAGCACGGCAGGGTCCTGTACCCCAGACTGCAGTCTACACTTCTGTATATGGAGATTGAGCTGCAACACTTAACTGCTCTCGATGTCCCTCCTGAGGTAGTCTGTCCCTCCTGAGGTAGTCGGTGTCATTCTGATGGCTAGGTGTTCATCTACAAAAAAATGTTTACATGGGCGCTGGGTTAAATTTGAGGCCTGATGTAAATTCCACCAAGTAGATCCATTACAGGCAAAGTTGTTGGATATTTTGCTTTTTGTTCTGTCTTTAATCCAGGAAGGGCACGGTTAAAGGTTATTTGTCTGCCCTTTCTGCTGTGTTTTTTATTTGTTTTGTTTGTATGTCTTTTCCGAAAGGTCTAGTTGATATGTTTCCATGGATATTTCAATGTCCTCCCCCAAAAGGATTATGGGATGATCCATTTTTGTTGTATTGTGCAATGATCTATTTAGCGAGGAGGACGTTGGATGTTCCAAATTCAATTAAATTAGCAATTCAAGGGCAATTTGTTAGGTAATTCTAGAATCAGGTTTTCTAAATTTCGTACCATCTCGGATAATCCGGCCAGCCTACTTACAAGAGCAATAAGCGTGCCAGCATCATTGATTACATCTTGTTCAGAAATTTCCTGTGGTGTCTGGTTGTGGATATAAGGGTAGTACAGCACCCAGAAAACGACCACAGCCTATTATGCTTTAGATGCAAAATTCCTACAGGACAACCTCCTATTGTGTGATATACATCCCTGATATCATACCAACTTCTTGTAGGATGTCAACCAAATGGAGCGTGGGGAGATTCTTTAAAGATAATGGGGGAGATTTACAGCCATGCTGGAGGTCGATTCAATTCCACGTGTACCTGCACACTTGCCAAGATACTTTGATTGGGTTCCACTTTTGAAATGGAGTTTTTCATTCCAAGATTGTAGCAAATTGGCCAAGTTGTTGCCATTGTCTAAAGGCTGTAATGAAAAATAAGCAGTAGAGACTAATCGTGGATAGAAGAGCTCTATGTGGGTTCTGAGTCCTGAGGAGAACCCTGTGAGACACGAAATAGGGTTCGAAACCTATCAACTGTTGTTTCAAACAAGTGTTTTTTGAAGCATTTATCGTGGAGGCTCACAGTACACATTTATATATGTTGTAACTAAAAAGAAACCTATTGAGCCCTATTGATACACTGTTTGGTTTTTGCCCTTGTGAAAGAATTATAAAAACAGGGCGTAGTAACGCCAGCTTAAACAGCTGTGTTTTGTTTTGGATTCAAAGAGGAAACTGCAGTGGGCAGGAGCTTCGCGGGCAACCAAGATGGCCGCGTGAGCTCGGAGCTCCGAAGACCCTCCGATCCTCCACACTGATCCTGCTATCTATCCTGTCCCACGACGGTGGGAATCAATGGCGCAGTCGATGCTGAAGCGGCGCCCGGTCTCAGATTGAAGATCCGAGCTTCCTGGACCGAGTTGTGTCGTCGTGAAATTGGAGGGCTCTACCGAAGTCATTAACTGGTAGCGTTGGGACTGAGAGTTGGCCCGCCTCGGGACGTCCCTTGCGGACCTGCCACACTTGTTGGACCAGCTGGCCCGGGCGGTCTCCCTCATAATTCTCATCTCGTCGCATTGGATGCGCTCTGTACTGTGTATCTCGTATCGACTTGAGGTGTTATTGGTGGCCTGCCCCTCCCTTGGACTAGCCTGCCTCATTGTTCATCATGGCGGGCAGAGGGGATCCAGACAAAGGGAAACCTCCGAGGGTCAGCAAGAAGCCGAACCAGTCCCAATCTACTATCCCAGAACAGTTTCCCCACTCAAAGGGGTTGCCGGGCATGGTGGGCCACACTAAAGACTCGCAACGAGACACGTCCCCTGAGGATCCTGAATTCACACTCCGGGACGTGATGGGTGCCATTGCCAGTGTGAAGGCTGAGATGCATAGCCAACACGAGGCGTTGTCCCACAAAGTGGATACCCTTAAGATCGAACTCAATCTCATTAGAGCGGACCTCGGCAAGACAAACGACCGGGTGAAGTCGCTCGACATTAAAACGTCGAGTTTGACTAACGATATGTCGGATGTGCAGACCGAGGTGCGGGACCTGAAGGCGGCTAACGGGGCGCTTGCTCGCCGGCTTGACGATTTCGAGGGACGGGCCCGGTGCCAGAACGTCCGCATTACGGGTGTACCGGAGGGAGCCGAGGATGGATCAGTGGACTTGTTTGTGGAAGAGCTGGTGGTTAAGAACTTGGCACCGGGAGGATTGAGTAAGTTCTTCTCAGTGGAGAGAGCACATAGGCTGCCGGGTGGACCACCAAAGTCGGGTGCATCTCCTCGCCCCATCATTGCGAGACTCTTTAACTATCGGGACCGAGACGCCATCTTGCAGGCTTCGAGGAGTGGTGGCCCACTGCGCTTCCAGAATGCTGACATTAACTTTTTCCCTGACTTCACACAAGCTGTTCAGAAACGCCGACAAAGTTTCATGGGTGTGAAGCGGCGACTTCGGGAGATGGAAATGCGGTACTCCATGCTTTATCCTGCAAGACTTCGAATCGAGCATGGCAACCGGACAATGTTTTTCGACCTTCCAGATGCGGCAGGGGACTGGTTGGACACCTTGCCTCAACGTCGGACCGAACCGGAGGACCAGACGGAAGGTGCAGCAGGAGGTCCAGGTTCTCAGGAATGAACTCTCTGCCTATGACTTTCTTTCTGAGGGGGTTGCTGCGGTTGGCATCGAACTCGAACTTTGATTCTTTCTCTCATTACTTCTGACCCTTTTTATGTAGGAGGATGATGGGGGGGATAGGATGTCTCCTTTCTCCTCTGGGGGCTTCTTGTAGGTTAGTTTTAGGGGCGACAGGCACACTGCTAGTTGGGGTGGCTTTTAGTCTAATGCAGGGGTGCAGGGTGGGGGGTAGTTGGGCAGTGTGTTTTCTAATTGTTCCTTTCTTTCTATTTTCTTCATGGCTAGGATTTTATTGCTCTGCTACTACTGATTTGATGGCTAAATTCCGGGGGGGGGTGGCTGGGGTGGGACGTTTTTGACGATGGGGGGTAAATCACTGAATGTGTTGAGTTGGAACGTAAATGGGTTGGGGGACCGTATTAAACGTGGTGTTGTGCTACAATTGCTTAAACGCTGTGTTCCTGACGTTGTTCTTTTGCAGGAAACTCATCTTGTTGGTAACACTTGTAAGGCCCTGAACAGGAGAGGGTTTAAAATGGTGGCCCACTCCGGGTTGTCTACGGGGTCCCGAGGGGTGGGCATCATGGTGCGCATGTCCCTTCCCCTGGAGGTGGAGTCTACATTGTTGGATGATAGGGGCCGATACGTAGCTGCGGTGTGTAAATGGGAGGGGCGTACTCTGGTATTGGTTTCGGTTTATGTCCCCCCGGGGTTGCAAACAGCCACCTTCCAGGACCTTGGTGGCGCCATTTTGGGTCTCCCGGAGGGACTGCTGATTCTGGGTGGGGACTTTAATTCTGTGGTGTTGGGTGTCTTGGATCGTTTCCCGTCCAGAGATCTTCGCAGTGCACAGTCATGGCTCCCGGATTTCATGTCCACCATGGGCATGGTTGATTGTTGGCGGCACTTGCATCCCGTCCAGCTACAGTACTCCTTCCTTTCAGGGGCCCATGGTAGCCTTTCCCGTATCGATTATGTGCTAACTCCCGCGGCTCAAGCACAGTCGGTGTCTAGTGCTCATCTCATGGCCAGAGGCATCTCAGACCACTCTCCGGTTTGGGTGTCTTTTGACTTTGGTATAGTGGCGGCGGCTAGGGTGGCGCCTACAACCCCTGGTACTTTCGCAATCCTAAGACCCGCGATCTCCTTGCTAAGTCCATTGAGGTGTATTTCGCGGAAAATGCGGGTTCAGTTACCTCGGCCGTCTCTCTTTGGGAGGCCTTCAAGACTGTCCTTAGAGGAGAGGCCTTCTCCTTGATAGCCGAAGGCGCGTCGCAGACGGGATGAGGACTTGGTACGGCTGGAGTCGGATATTGCTGACCTAACTTCCCAGTTGGCCTTGGGACCGACTCCGGACTTGCTCCATGCTCTCGCCCTGAAGCAGTCGGAATATGGAGCCACTGCTACTGACGCGGCCAAGGCGATGGGCAGGGAACAGCAGGGTAGGATCTATGACGCCGGGGACAAGGCGGGTAAGCTACTTGCTTGGTTGGATAAGAAGGAACTGGCATCCTGCGTAGTACCCGAAATCCTGGGGGACGACGGCCTGGTAGTCACCGACCCCACTGCAATTGCCGGGGCGTTTGCTGACTACTTTGAGACGGTCTACACATCTGTCTCCGCCCTATCCGAATCTGACTCGGCTTCCTTTTTGGAAGAGATTGAGCTCCCTTGCCTGTCTGATGTTGAGCGCGAGGACATGGACCGCGACGTGACGGTTGACGAAGTGGCGCTGGCGATAAGGTCGCTGCGCTCTGGGAAAGCTCCGGGTCCTAATGGTATCCCGGTGGAGCTGTACAAGCTCAAAGCGGACACCGTCGCTGCACCTCTGAGAGATATGTTCCTTGCGGCTCGAGAGGCCGGCGAGCTCCCGCTTGATCAACGTTTGGCCACCATAGTGGTCATTCACAAGGAGGGGAAGCCTCGAGACCTATGTCGGTCATACCGTCCTATTTCCCTGTTGAACGCCGAACCTAAAATCCTGGCGAAGTTACTAGCCAATCGCCTCGTGGGTGTGATTGCGGACTTGGTTCACCCGGACCAGTCTGGGTTCATCCCGCATCGGAATACGGCTCTTAACCTCCGCAGGCTTCACGCGGTAATGGCGCGAGCTCACATGCTCACAGAGCCGACTGTGCTTGCTTCGCTTGACGCGACGATGGCGTTCGACTGGCTCGAATGGAATTACCTCTGGGCGGTACTTGCTAAATTTGGGTTCGGGCCTGACTTCATTGGTTGGGTTCGGCTCCTTTATTCTTCCCCGATGGCCAACGTGACAGTGAACGGTCGCTTGTCGGCCTCATTTGCCTTGCGCAGAGGTACTAGACAGGGCTGTCCACTGTCGCCGCTCCTCTTCGCTTTAGCGCTTGAGCCGTTGGCCGCATGGATCCGTGTGCATCCCGATATTACTGGTATCAAATGGACGCCGGGCTTCGAGGATCGCGTCTCGCTCTATGCAGACGACATCCTTCTCTATCTTACCTCTCCCTGCCGGTCATTGATTGTGGCGTTCGACGTACTGGGTACTTTCGGTGGTTACTCGGGCCTGGTCATCAATTGGTCCAAGTCCTACCTTTACGTGCTGTGTGGGGACACTCCGCGAGTTCCTAGAGGCTGCGCTATACAGATCTCACAACAGGGATTCAAGTACTTGGGCATCTATATTTCAAGAGATGCCCGTACGCGTTACTCTAACAACTTACTTCCCCCTCTGGCGCGCTTGCGGCGGGATGTGGAAGGTTGGAAGAGATTGCCGCTGTCCCTGTTGGGCCGAGCGGCATTGTTTAAAATGATGTCCCTGCCAAGGTTTCTCTATGCGCACCAGAACACACAAGACCCAGTACCGTCCAAGTATTTCGGAGAGGTTGAGAGCTTGCAGCGTACCTTGTTGTGGGATGGCAGACCGCGGATCTCTATAGCTAAATTGACTGTACCGTGGTACGATGGGGGCATTGCTTTGCCGGACATACGTCGCTATTATTGGGCGTCCCAGCTGACGGCTCTTAATCACGGTCTTTACGGACCGGCAGTCAACCCGGGATACGCTATGGATCGGTGGCTTATGAATGACGGGATGTATTATAGGGCGTTGTACTCTAGATCTCTGGACCGGAAACTAACTGGCCCCACTAAGACGGCGGTGCACCTGTGGAGGGCGGTGACCAAAACTTTGGGATGGCAGGGTAGGCTCACCATGGCTACTCCTCTATACGATTCTGACCTGCTGGGGAAACTGTGGCACTCCAAGGGGTTTGATTGATGGGACCTCATTGGTATTTCCAAAGTTGCAGATATGTTGTCTAGGGGGGAAGTCAAATCGTTTACTGCCCTACAGACCGAGTTCCAACTGGGAGCTACTGAATTCTTTCGGTACGCACAACTACGACACGCACTCATTTCTGCTATGCCTGTGGGAGAGAAAATCCCTGAATCGACCCCGTTGGAAGATAGGTTGCTGGACGGCCACATGCCAGATAGTGCCATTTCTCTGACCTATAAAAAGCTAATTAATGTACGCATGGACCTACTGGTGAAACTGAGAGACCTCTGGATGAATGATGGGATTGAGATGGATGATGAGGAATGGCAGTCTGCGGTCTCCTCCCCTAAGGAGGTGGCCATCTCTGCTAGGCTACGATTGGTCCAGTTGAAGGGGCTCCACAGGATTTATATCACAGGCCCCAGACTCATTCACATGGGACTCTCCCAAGACGGCCTTTGCAGGAGAGGTTGCGGTGCAATTGCCACCTTTATGCACATACTCTGGGAGTGCCGGGAGGTTGCTTTATACTGGGAGCGAGTGCATGCGATAATGAGAGTTGTGACTGGTGTGACCCTGCATGCGGAGGCTCGGCGCTGTCTGCTGAACGTGTGGGGTCCGACTGATTATAATACGGCTCAGACTCGCTGGGTCACCCTGGGCAACATGATAGCTAAGAGGGACATCGCCCAGAAATGGGGTGCTTCGACCCCCCCCACTGTTAGTCTGTGGAAAACCAATATGGATTGGTGCATGCTCCGTGAGAAGACTGTTTACGTGGCCCGGGGTAAGCCCAAGATGTGGGGGCTGATCTGGAGTGCTTGGAACTCGTATAGAGGAGACATTTGTGCACCCCCGGAGGTGGTTCAGCCGGAGGTCCGCCTCTCCCCATAGCCCCCCCCCTCCCCTAAGTTCCACTTGGTTAATCCTGCTTTTCTGCTCCCCGTCCACGTGCTTGCCTCGTATCCTGAAGCATGTGTGGCGTATCGACCCCGATCCTTCCCGTGATATGTGCCTTACCATTTATTACATTCCTAAGCCCTGTGACTTTTCGTTCTCTCTTTTTCTCTCTTTCTTTCCTCCTTTCTTTTGTTCTCTTTCATGGCTCTGTTGGTTTCGTTAGTTATTTTTGGACTTCTATATATCATAAAATTAAACCTGACTACTCCTGTATTTCTGTTTTGTACATGCTTACGACCTGACTTACAATGCTGCCTGGCCTCCGGGATGTATGGCTGAATAGCGGTGTACTTTATTTTGGTAAATAAAGGTTTTCCAAAAAAAAAAAAAAAAAGAGGAAACTGCAATAGAAATTACAGAACCAAAGCTAATACGATTTTTATACTATTTGTTTTAAATGAATGTAAAGCCCCCCAAAAATTTTTGTTTGGTTTTGTGTTTAATTGATGAATGTCATTTAATGTTGTAAGAACAGTCTAAAACAGCAGGTGGTGAGGTATTACCAGCACATAGCCCATGCAGCATAAAGTATAGAAAGAATTATTTTTAAGTGGCATCAAGGGAACCAAAGACAGCTACCACCCACCGCTGTCAGAAGACAACAATTACTAAGTAATTGCTGTCACAATAGAACAAACACTGAGGATTCCATGAGCACAAAATACACGTATCTGCGAGTATTACAGATAATATCTATTTATAAATGATTGTCCATATCCGCGCATCCAAAGTATGAAAAATCCTTATTTTTATTTTCTTAGTCCAGGGATGTTCATGAAGACTTGTGGATACAGCAGTACAGTCTTGGTACAGTGCACAACAGCCAAACGCCAACACGTGTTTCGTCAAGGGACATTACCCAATGACTTCTTCAGGGCCTAAACTGTTCTTACTCTTAGTGTCATACAATCAGGATCATATCAAGGACCTTTATTATTTAATTCTCCTTCAATTGGTTTTTCAACTATCCCAATAGTCACTGTCTTCCTTAATATAATTTCTTGATAAGTAACACCAGGCAATATCAGCCTTCACTGGATGTATGTCACTACCACGCACACTGTTACAACGCGTACCATTACAACGCGGTTGTAACAACGCAAGTCGTTACAACGACTTGCGTTGGGGGGGCGCAAATTTAAAAAATATAATTTACTATTCCAACACCAGTCCCCGTGGATAGTAGGGAAGGTGTTGGGATAGTAAATTAAATGATTTATTATCCTTGAGCGCCACCCAGCGCAATTCGTTGTAACAACTTTCGTTGTTATAACCGCGTGGTAATGGTACTTCGTTGTAACGCGCGCGTTGTAAACGTTGTATACCGCCTTCACTCTATGGAACCATCATTAGTATCTCGGGTTCTCGGAGCAAAAGCATGTGTCCGATTCTATTTCCACGCCGTATTGGAAATAGGATCGGACACATGCTTTTGCTCGGATGTGTGTATTTTGGGCTCAGGGAATCCTCTGTGTTTGATTTAATGTTGTAATGTATTTGTTGCTCTATGTGGTGTTATGTTTTGTTACATTGGATGAGTAATATATTTTGACAATTCCGATAAACTAATATGAAATAACCATAACAAATACAGAAAAAAAAACATATGGTCATATCAAGTGAATAGTGTGATCATGATGTGAATTGTTTAATTGGTATCAGTACTGGCATGCATTATGTTGTGTGATAGTTAAGCAGGCCTAGCCTTACTGATTAAGGGCCTAACCCTTTCTAGTTGACGAGTACTTTTCTTTCAGCACAAATCCAAAGAACTACCCCTTAGTTCTTTTTTGACTAACTTTTTTTGACTTTTTGTCAAGTTTTTTTCAGGTTTTCTACCTGGTGTGGCAAGGATGTCCTCTCTGAAGCCTAACGTCAAGCCCTGCAGTGCTCATCACCACTCGTTGTCAGTGACTGACCCGCATTTTGTGTGCCTTTGGTGCATCGAGTGTAATCACGATCTGAAGGCCTGCTCCAATTGCCATGCCATGAACCCGAAGGCCTTCAGGTAGCAATCCCTCAAGCTCCTGGCAGCTCGACATGGGATGATCCAGATCCTTGTACAGAAGAAGGTCCTGGGAGCGGTCATGGAGTCTGAGATACTTGTCACACTCAGTCGTCAGATCATTATATCATATATATAGCGTCAGGTCATTCAAAAAGATCTTTGACTTCTCCTCGTCCTTCGAGATGAGAGTGCGTCGACACGACATTTGAGCCAGCACCTGAGTGGTCTCCACCCCTCTCTGAGTTTCCAGGCAGAGCGACCCGAGCCAAAATGAGGGAATATTATGAGGCTATGCACCTCATATTTGGGCTGCCTGTTGCCTCTAGTAAGCCTTTGGGCCCTGCAGGTTCAGCAGGGGCCCTACATTATCCACTTCGCCAACAGTCGGGCTCCTTGGATCCCCAGATGTATCTGGAATGGCAACAATCATGCCACTGTGACCTTCCCCATCACCGTTCTCAACACCAATGCTCTCGGCACCGCCAGTGCCCACCCGCAGCACTGTCCACATTCTGATCCCCAACTTGGAACCAGATGGACCTCTCTTTATGCCGACTGGGGCCATGCCTGAGCCCTATTCTTATGGGCTAAAACTTGGGGAGGAGTGGGCGGGGTTGCTGGAATCTGAACAATATCAGCGAGGATTTGGGGGATGCCAGCAGACTGGATACCTCTCTAGATACCGGCATGCTTTCTCCCCCTACCCCAGGGAAGGAGGAGCAAGCGTCATTTGCAATGGTGGTGAGGAGGGCAGCAGAGGTCCTGGATCTTAGCTTGCTCGCAGAGGCAGTCAAGACTAATGTCTAGACAGAAGTGCTTCAACCGCAACCTCTTCTGAATCTCTTAATGAGGCTGTAACTGACGTCCTGCTTGGGACTTGATCAAAGTTCAACACAGGGTCTCATGTGAACAGGACTTTTCCCTGCTGCCACTGCCCTGCCCCAGGGGATCCCAACGTTCTCATGCAACACCCTACCCTGAAGAGCTTGGTGGTCCAAGCCTCCACTTCCCACATAAATCCAGTGCATTCCGAAACGCCCCACCGGATCGGCAATCCAATAGGCTGGACAATTTAGGCGAAAAGATGTCTTCCAACAGCTTAGCACAGCGGTCCATGAACATGCCTTTTGGGTCGCTATTCCCACGCTCTGTGGGATACGGTTGCGCAGGTTCTGCTTACTGTCCCAGAGGGGGCCTCTGGCTGTACTCACTCAGATGGTTGCCAACAGGAAACACGCAGCTAAGTTCATGACCAGATGTGGACCGGATACAGCCAACTAACTGGGCAACACGGTTTTGTTAACAGTGGCCTTACGGTGCACACCTGGCTGAGGATGACTGGCTTTTCTGGGGATGTCCAAGCATTGCTTATGGTCACTACAAAAGAGACCTATAAGCTCCTGGTTCAGATCTTTTAGGAACAGCACATGTGCTTCTTGCATCAATGAACTATAAGAGGGTGGGTGTCTAAAAACGAGGCAGAGTTCCTTGTGAACAAACAACCCAGAATCCCCTACTTCTACACCCTCCCTAAATATTATACGAGTATCCAGGGCCAGGTCTAGGATTTTGGAGGCCCTGGGCTAAAAGGGAATGTGCGAGGCCCCTATAATGTCGATAAGTGGCCCCTTGCAAGGAGAACATTCACAGACACTGTGGGAGGTCTATTGTCCAGCATTTTGTCGCCCCCCACAGTTTTAACTTTGAGCCCACAAGCATTTCTCACACCTTCAGTCTGATAGGTGTGAGAATTGCTTGTGGGCTAAAAGTTAAAACTATGGGGGCGCCAAAATGATGGACAATAGGCCTCCCACAGTGTCTGTGAATGGGTCTCCTTTCAATTGAAGGGAGCGTCTCCCTCCCTTATGTATCCAGATACCATCCCTGAGAGGCCAAAGGAGGGAGGCCCCTCCATATCAAAGAAAGGTGACACCTTTCTTTGAAATGGATCGCCAGGGAACCGACAGGACACATCACCAGTGTGTGGCCCCATGCTGGTGGGCTGAGTGCGAGGCCCTGGGCAGCTGCCCATGCATAGCGTCGGCCCTGCGGGTATCCTCCCTCCACTTGGAAGGCTAATTATATCAGGCATAGGTTTTCTACTAGAACCTCTTTCAAATTACTGTGACCCTTTTCTTAAACCATTGGTCCGAAAAAAAACTCCTTTGTACACGATATAAGGGATATATTGAATCTAATTGAGTCAATTAACAATGACAGACCACAGATTTACCTCCTGGTCACGCTTGATGTGGAGGCTCTTTGTACAAACATCCCCCAGATGACCAACCTGGAGGTGATTGAAAACATCCTTTGATCAACAGACTACGATAAATGTTATCATGGAGTGTGCCTCCTTGACCCTCCAGGAAATTCTTTCCTATATGAAGATAAACTGTTCCATCAAACCCAGGGGGCTTCTATGGGCAGCACCTGTGCCCCCAAGTCTGGTTTGCCTGTACATTCCTCAGTTTGTGAAGGAGTACATTCGGTACCCGACTAACCCGTATCACGTGAACATTCTGACCTGGCGTCGATACATTGACAACATTTTAATTTTTGGGAAGGGAGACCGAATCAGGTGTACCCCTTCCTTGAGTGGATCAATACATTGAACCCTTTCTTCAGTTCACGGCTCACATATCCGAGACAGGGCTGCCATTCCTCGACCTGATGATCAACTTGACTGATGGTAGACTACATACCAAGACTTTAAAAAAAAACTGACTGTAACAGCTTGCTCCTTTTTCGTAGTCACCGTCCCAAGGCCCTATGGGCAGTTTCTGAGACTCCGCTGTAATTGAAGTGAGATCAGCGATTACAATGAACATGCCAAAGAATTAGCCACTCGGAGACCCGTCACAACCCTGCTAAATGCATAAAAACTAAACAAAAATGTACACAGAATTAGATCTAAGGGTGAGACCCAGATCTGATACCCTAACTTGCGGCAAGACCTTTACACCATTCAAAAAATCATACTGGACAATTCTGTAAACAGGCAACCTCACGCTACCTCCAACGAGGTTCACATACAAACTACTAATTTAATTTGATGAATATGCTCATTCACACCAGACCAAACAAAATCCACAGCACCCACACAAAGGCCTCTGTGGGACCTGCCCCCCAATAGTGGGACAATTCCCGTGTGGTCTGTGTAATGTAGGTGCTCTAACAGAAGCCACAAAATTATTTAGTTGACCGGCACCCTCTCAATCTTCACAACCAGAAGGTGTACTGGAAACGGTTACCATACCAGTTCAAAATTGTACAATGCACAAGTCCCTAGATCCTCCCTTGCCTGAAAGTAGAATCTTGAGTTGGATTATCGCAGGGCCTAGTAGTAAGCTGGGCTCACTTGAGTGGCATGCATTTATAGAGGCATATGATATATGCCTCTTTCAAGAAAATTGGGCAGAATCATCCCAGTTCTGTGTTGGGTTTTTGAATTATTTTGTAGCTGCAAATAAGGGAGCAAAAGGGAGGCCCACGGGAGGACCTAATTACAAAATCGCTGGACCGTAAACTGTATTTTCAGTTTAGGGTGAGCTCACTGCCAGTGAGATCATTTACCGCCAAATGGACCCCCCAAACAGTATCTATATGCCCGGAATGTAGGTCCTGTAAAGAATCCTTCGCTCAACTCCTCTTTGTCTGTGCTGCTTATGCTGCCCCGCGTCGTGTCTGGCTGCTTCCAATTTGTAAGCTCTTGGGCACTAGACGGGCAACCGAAGCAGAACGCATTCTGCGGTCTGATACCTCATCTCCCATTGCAATAGCCATGGCAACATTTTTAGGGTGGTCATGGGCATTGAGGGCCCGCTTAATACTTCAGAGTGAGAACAAAAATTGACGTGATCTAAATTAACTTCCTATCAAGCAGTATAGGGCTTGATAGTGAGATCTATTCTCTATGACCTGAATTAGTTTTACATGAAAGAAGGTATACATTAATTTGTTAATCACCTAGAAGATGGTGATGTGTTTTGTATATATTTTAATTGTTTTCATGATACTCACTAAGGAGATTTTATGTTTTATGAAAAGCGTACTCACCTTGTTCTCTAGATACATGTTCAAGAGCCTCTAAAGGGGGTCTGCTTTGGGGTGCGTACCTCTATCTTTTATCTATGAAATGTACAAATAGCAAAAATGAAGCATCTTTGTTTTATAATTACTTAATGTATATTTTCCTATCGACAGCTGTTTTATATATAATTTATTTCACTTGTATTTTTGTAAATGCTTCTATGACTTAAAATTGTCGAATAAAGCTGTTGAAAATGGAAATGGACTAGAGGGTCTCACCATCCTGTTCTCATTGGCAAATCCAACCCATACCAGTTTTAACAAAGGAAGTGTTAATGCCTAATACAGTCTAATGTTTCACTAACAATAATTAAACAAATATGCAACATTAAGGAAGAAAAATGTATCAGTCCATTTCTACCTTCCTTTCACATCGCATGCAGGAAGGATACTTCTAACAAACACTTGTACATTGACACAATAACACGAATGTACAGTTCACTGTGGCCTTGTCTTCTTCCTCCACTTGAGGCAAGCTGGTATAATCTGCTCATGAATCAACATACTCAGCGATGCTGGATTCTTAGGCAGCCATTTAATGGTGGGCCCATAAACAAAAACAAACATAAAAAGAGTATTTATTTATGAAGAAAAACCCATTATGTTTTACCTCCCCATGCTAGTACCCTGTATTAATGATTACCTAGCAAAAGCTATTAGGTTAAAGCAGCTTTTCTATTCATTTGTGCACAACATGCAAAATATGTGCGAAGTACAACATAGCATAAATATGCACTAGTGTACATTTTCAAAGCGCACACAGTTAATACATACTCATAGTAACATCCTCTAATGTTTTAGATAGCTTTTCATGCAAAATGCATTTGCTCCTGTGTAGTGATGGCGCATGATTAATCAATACATATTATAAGAAGATGTGTAATGAATTGAATATGCATAGTCTAAATATGCAACAAAGCCAAAATCTCTTAAGACAGGAATAAGGAGTGTAGATTACAAGGAAAGGGGAGCTGGGAAGAAAGAAAACATTCCATGATTATCTTCAAAGCTAAAAAGGTCACTGAAATCACAAGTTTTCTCTACACTGCAAAAACACATGTTAATTCAGCACAAGCATTTCAGACTGACTAGGCCTCATTTCATGTCTTTCACTTTGCTTGCACCAAAAAGTGCCCCCTTTAAAAGCATTTGACTAGGCCTCATTTCATATTTCATGTGCCATGTGTTTTCACTTGCACCATAATGTGCGTGTACATTTAAATGCAGTCTGTCTGAAGCACAAAAATAAAGCAATGCCTGACTCCAGATGAAATCTGAGCTACATCACCTGTCCATGCCAAATTAAATATATAGGCATGACTACCAGTGCGATAAAAGTGAGAATTACTGAACACGTCAACAATATACGGGTAAAAATTAATCACAAAAATGAGCACCCATTAACTTACAGCAGGACACTCCCCGGGTGACCTAAGATGGACTGTCCTAGAAGCCCACCAACATGTGAAACAGGATATCTTCTTTAAAAAAGAACAAAACTGGATTTTCCTACCATCCACACACATCAGGGGCCTCAATGATGACATTCCACTGGTAGAACTGAACAACAAACACACCCCACTTAACGCGTATATATTCAGTTTTTTGTGTGGGGCAATAATGCATGAAGAACACACTTGGTGTCCATTTAAAAGGATTCACCACCCACCATTGCGAGAGGATATTACAGATGACCTAGCCCCCCCTGACCCTACTTGAAGTGAGATAGTTGGGTATTCTGTTCTGAGATAATGCGACAAACCATCCTCTCTGGGTGATAGAGGGGTACACACCTGTTTGACTACTTACATCTTTGAATTTGCCAATCAGTTAGAATACCATTAGCCTTTGAGACTCGGACCCCCTTTTGTCACAATAGGCAATTATGGCTATCTTAAACACCCTCCTAACAAAATGATTCATCATACATTAGTATTATTCCTAGTCCCAGGATGGCGACCAGGTTGTACCAGTCATTGAATTCACTGTAGGTGCTTTCATACACGTGCACTACGCGGCAGTATTCAAAAGGACCCCCCTCCTCGATTCCCTCCGAGGAAGCAGAGCCAAGTAGGTCTCACGGCTGACGCCACATTGTGTCCAAGTAAGTATGGAGACATGGCCAAAGACTTTCTCCCGGGCCCGCTTTAAGGCGCTCTATCATAAAAGCTTTACTTTCCCCCTATTTAGGATGCTAATAGGCATTTCCTCTGCCTTCTCCTCATGGGGCTTTATATAATACCCTAATTAGATAATTTTTAGCTACATTTTCCCAAACACACGTTGTTTCGCTAGCAAGTCACTAGCACTGTGTTATGAATAGATGGTGGTGCTATTTCTTTTCATATCACTTGGTGCATGCAGTTACGATTCATTGCGGATGCCGCTTTATATAAATTGTTCATTTGTGAGTCAGAAATTTATTTGTTAGGTTTCTCTATTCTTGTGTTCCATGTTGATCTTTACTTATTCTAACGTACAAATACTAATATTTGACTTGTTGTGTGACAGTTTATCCTAACACAGCGTTTTTATTTACTGAATCAGGTCACAGTGTAGTGTAGGTTTCTTGTCTTAGGTCCCAAAGAATCACCACATGCTCGCTTTATACATATTTAGGTGAGAAAAATGTTCACCTTTTTTAGACCAACCTATTCACTATGCTAACTAGGACCATTATATACTAAGTAAGCACAGATTTTTAAACTAAGCTATTGAGCTCACTCATTAAATAGATTGATTCTGAGTATCACAATAACTATTTTAGCAAACTTTCCATCACCACTCTACACACGTTTCTTGAACCCACACACCCTCACTTCACCAGTCGGCTAAAAAAAGATCTCTGATAAAGAGCCCCCTTGTTTGGGTGTGAGGGCCTGTGCTCCTTTTGGATCGCATACCTTCAGCTGGAACTTTAGACTTCTATTTTTTTTATTGTTTTGAGGAACTGCACACCCTTTGCTTATAGTTCAAGCGTTGCTTATGGACATGCCCTTTGATGGCTCATCTCTTTGTACACAAGGTGAATTTAACACTGGAACACTTTTAGGACAGCAGGATTACAACCAGGCCCTTGGGCTTTTTCGTGGCCCCTCAACACCCCCAATCTGCCTTTCACTCATGGCCACGGAAGGGGCTTCCAACTGCATCTGTACGCAGACAGCCAGCAGTCTGGCTTGTCCATTTAGCCTCATAGTCTGCCCCGTATAATCATGGGTACCCAGTGGACAGTAGGATCCGCCATCCCCTACACCACTGGCAGTCTGTAACATCAGACCAATGGCTTCTGCAGAATGTTCGGAGGGTCTATTGCTACTCCACCAATGCCACCTGTTTGTGACAGCGTGATTTATGCCGATCTTTCTTTCTCTGACAGGAAGTGGTGGCTGTCTTGGCCAAGGGAGACATAGAGAGGGTTCAGACGCCAGAAGTAGGTCATGGTTGGTATTTACTTTTTGGTGCCCAAGAAGGGCAAAGTCCTTCATACTATCCTAGACCTGCGCCCTCTCAATTTCTTCCTGAAAAAGGAGAATTTCAAAATGCTCACGCTCACTCAGATCTTGTCTGCCCTGGACCCAGGAGACTGTATGGTAGCATTGGACTTGCAGGATGCATACTTCCACTTTCCCGCCCTGCCTGTCCACAGGTATTACCTGCTGTTCAGATTGGGCCACAAGCATTTTCAGTTTGCTGTGCTCCCTTTTGGCCTCATCAGAGTCCCTCAGCTGTTCACCAAGGTGATGGTTACAGTTAATCTGCAGAGATCAGGGGTGCCAGTCTTTCCCTATCTCAACAATTGGCTGTTGAAGGCGGGCCGAGCTGTCTTCTCCTTCCTTCAGCCTATAGCAGATCTCCTGCTTTCGCTGGTGTTCACCATGAATGTGCTGGTCATGCAAGTCTCAGATGCTCTTTCATCAGAGCTGTTCTGGACTGCAATTTTGGGCCTATCCTCCCGATTGGCAAGTCCAGGATACTCAGGCTATTATACCAATGTTTGAACCTCTGCCCTGGATTTTGGTGAGACTGATTCTGAGGATGCTAGAACGAATGGCCATGTGCATCCTGCTGGTAACACATACCCGCTGCGATATGCGGGCTCTGCAGTGGGACCTGAAGGTCCAGTGGGCACAGCATCAGAGAAATATCTCTAACATAGTCCAGATATCAGAGGGAACTGCAAAGATCTGCAGTGGTGGTTAACGAACCACGATTGGCTCAGAGGCAGACCCTCTCCTTTTGCCAAACCCGATTTGGCAGTAGTGACATATGCATCCCACCTGGAATGGGGCAGCCATCTGGGAGAGGTGTAGATCAGAGGCCTCTAGTCTCTGGTGGGATCCAGACTCCACATCAACCGTCTGCAGCTCTAGGCGATCTGTCTGGCATTAAAAGCCTTTCTGCCCTCTCTCAAAGTAAGGCTAGTGCAGGTGTTCAAAGAAAACACCTCTGCCATATGGTATTGCAACAAAACAGGCTGTGTGGGGCCCTTTGTCAAGAGGCTGTGCATCTCTGGCCATGGCTGAAACATCGGGGTATTTCCCTGGTGGTTCAACACCTGGCAGGCTCTCTGAATGCCAGGGCAGACAAACTCACCCTCAGATGCCCAGTGGATCACTAATGGTGTTTCTAATCGGAGGTGGTGCAAGGTCTCTTTCAGCAGTGGGAAGAGACTTGGGTAGATTTATTCGCCACTGCTGAGAACACCGCAATGTCAGCAATTTTGCAGTTTCCAAGGAGGCTTTCACTCAGAGACGCTTTTCATCAAGTGGAGCTCAGGTCTCCTGTACACATTTCTGCCCATACCACTCCTGCCCAGACTTTTAAATAAGATCAGGAATGACTCGGCCAAAGTCACAGTGTGGCTCCTTACTGGGCTCAGAGAGTTTGGTATCCCGAGCTGATGAGCATGACTATCGGTCCTCCTATTAGGTTTACCCTTTGGGAGGATCTTCAGGCACAACAGCAGGGGAGGGTTCTCCAACTGAACCTGTCAACAGCCCGCCTTCTTGCGTGGAGATTGAGCAGCGACAGATGACAGCCTTAGACCGTCAGCCCAAAGTTTGCGATGTTATTCTGACAGCCAGGTGTGGCTGCACCAAATCGGTATACGCCTGCCTTTGGAGCAAGGTTGTGACATGGTCTGCAGAAAAGCAGGTTGACCCCCTTTAAGCTCCCCTTCCTCAGGTTCTTCTCTTTATTCTTTCCCTTGCCCATCAAGGCTCTGCTTTGGGAACTTTAAAGGGTTATCTATCTGCTATGTCAGCCTTTCTGCAATTGCCTTACCAGCCACCAATAATCTTATTCCCAATTATACATAGGTTCTTGAAAGATTTACAACATACGTTTCTTCCTCCCTTTATCATGCCTCAGTGAGACCTTAGTCTCGTACTGAAATTCCTGATTTGAACCCTTGCACAACTGTCCTCTCAAGCTCTGTAGCATCAAGACTGCCTTCCTGGTGGCAATAAAACCTCCCTAGGAGAGTCTGTGAGCATTAGGCTTTGTCATCCAAGCCTCCATTCCGGCACATCTACCCAGACAAGCTGGTTCTATGAACTAGAGCTTCCTTTCTACCAAACGTTATCACTCAATTTCATGTAGGTAAGTCCATCACTCTGCCTACATTTTATGCTCCGCCACATCCCACTATGGAAGAGAAGGGACTTCACCGACTGGACCCAAAAAGAGCGTTGTCATTCTAGCTTAACCGCACAAAAGAGTTCGGGAGGGATGACAAACTCTTCGTGGGATATGTCAGAGCGAAGGTGGTAAAGGTTGTGCAAAAACAGACCACTTCTGATTCATGATGCTCTGCATTAAAATTCACTACGCAGTGGCCAAGAAGCAACCCCTGAGGGTTTGCGTCCTCATTTTACCAAAGCCAGGGCTGTAACCACTGCTTTAGTGGGTGGAGTCCCGGTCCTGTACATCTGCCAGGTAGCAACGTGGGCTTACTTTCACACGTTCACAATAACACTACTACCTGGACAGTCAGGTCCATTGGGATTGGATTTTTTGCCAGTGCGGTCCTGCAGGACTTCTTGGTGTAAAATTATTTCGCAGACTCCCCTCCAGGGAGGTATTGCTTAGGTATCTATTCTAAGGTAAGGAACCTGCGGCTAGAATTCCTTATCAGAAAGACAAGTTACTTACCCTTGGTAACGCTTTATCTGGTAGAGATTATCTAGCTGCAGATTCCTTAGTGACCCACCCATTCTCACTCTGTGAACTGAGTTCTGGGGACAGGGTTTCCCCTTTCAGGACCCTAGATTTCGACACCAGGGGTCAGTGTTATTCATTGCTCGCACTCCTGGCGAGTAAAGTCGAGAAAAGTAACTGACATTAGCGCACTGGGGTGGTGCCTATATAAACACTGCACACATCACTTCTTGTGCAGCCAAAAAAACCACGTGAACCGATCATTGCCACCTACTGGCGCCCAGAGGTACTGCTCACACATTTTTTCTACATCAAGCCTGATGCCTGGGAATAATACTATACTATTGCCAGGGAATCCGTGCCAGCACCAGGGGGGAAAACTCGGTCCCTGCCATTGGGGAAAGCTTACCGCATCAACGCCCACGCAGCGCCCGGTCTCTCCCAGCCGTCTGCGCTCCTCTAACACCAGCGCGACAGCGGAGGAGGGGAGACCGAGGGGCAGGAGAGACTTCATCTCCCAAGAGCCCTTGTGCTGTGCAGCTGACGCCGGGGGATGACGCGCCAGGAGGCGCCTTGAAATAAACACTGACCTCGGTGGAGCGGGGCTATTGCCAGGGAATCCGTGCCAGCACCAGGGGGGAAAACTCGGTCCCTGCCATTGGGGAAAGCTTAGCGCATCAACGGCCACGCAGCGCCCGGTCTCTCCCAGCCGTCTGCGCTCCTCTAACACCAGCGCGACAGCGGAGGAGGGGAGACCGAGGGGCAGGAGAGACTTCATCTCCCAAGAGCCCTTGTGCTGTGCAGCTGACGCCGGGGGATGACGCGCCAGGAGGCGCCTTGAAATAAACACTGACCTCGGTGGAGCGGGGCTATTGCCAGGGAATCCGTGCCAGCACCAGGGGGGAAAACTCGGTCCCTGCCATTGGGGAAAGCTTACCGCATCAACGCCCACGCAGCGCCCGGTCTCTCCCAGCCGTCTGCGCTCCTCTAACACCAGCGCGACAGCGGAGGAGGGGAGACCGAGGGGCAGGAGAGACTTCATCTCCCAAGAGCCCTTGCGCTGTGCAGCTGACGCCGGGGGATGACGCGCCAGGAGGCGCCTTGAAATAAACACTGACCTCGGTGGAGCGGGGCTATTGCCAGGGAATACGTGCCAGCACCAGGGGGGAAAACTCGGTCCCTGCCATTGGGGAAAGCTTACCGCATCAACGCCCACGCAGCGCCCGGTCTCTCCCAGCCGTCTGTGCTCCTCTAACACCAGCGCGACAGCGGAGGAGGGGAGACCGAGGGGCAGGAGAGACTTCATCTCCCAAGAGCCCTTGCGCTGTGCAGCTGACGCCGGGGGATGACGCGCCGAGAGGCGCCTTGAAATAAACACTGACCTCCGCGTCGCGGGAGCGTGCGGGAGCCGCGCCGGGCTAAGCCCGGGCAAAGGGCGGGCCCTCTACGGCCCTCATCGGACAGAGGAGAACGGGGACGGGCCACCCCATTTTCATGTTCTGAGGTAAATCACTGACTTGTATTTCTTCATCCATGCCTAAATCCAAATCAGGGGATATGCCCAATAAAATCCCGGATGACATTTTCGCTCAGTCTCCATCTAGTTTCCCATGGCTGGACGACTTAAATAGTCTGTGCAAGGTTAAATATGTTCCAGCTGCACTCCCCCCCCACGCTAAAATCCTGCGGCCTATCACCATGTCCAAGGGAGCTGAAATCTCTTCCTGATACTAATCTTACACCATCTAGGGTTACGCCTGCCAAAAGGAAGACTGTTGGGAACAAAGACAAGGGGAGTTATACTAAATCTCTAACACCTGATAAACCTCCTCCAAGTCCAATTCCACCTTTAACTAATTCTTCTTTTACTATCCCACCTGGTGTCAATCTAGAGGACTTATCATCTTCTTCCCAGCAGGCCCTTCTGTCTATGATCGAGCAATTGCTCAAATCCTTAATACACCCCTTGATGGTCAAAATCACCACGCTGGGAAATAAGCTCACGGGGTTGGAGAACTCCATTGAATCTCTCTTGAAACCCCCAGCCCACGCTGTAACAACTCATTGCTCGTCAACAACCGCCCCCTCAAATTTCCCAATTTTGACTACCCCTTATGAAGCGGCGCCTATTCAATTGCCAACCTCCACCTCGTCATTGCCTATCAACCCCAAAGCCCCACCGAAATTGACAACTCCACGTCACATTCCATCCAAACATGTGCGCACCACCCACATACACTTACCTCCAGAAGCAGCACCTTTTGTAATTGTTCTCACGGGAGTCCCTGAACTACCAAAAGGCAAAGCCGAGAGACATAACGAACTTATGAACAAGGTCAAGTTCTGGCTATCAAAAACAGACCTCTGCCTTACCACCTTGATGGCCGAATAATAAGTGTCCGGAGGGTGGGATGGCTTGGACCTCTTAAAAAAGACATCCAGGGGGATCTGATCCTGATACGGTTCAGGAGTAGACACATTGTGCCATACATGCAGACGTGGCGACCTCAAAATGGAGACGGACTTATTTCCACCTGGAATTTACAAGACTTTTACCCCTATACGTCCTACACGCTTTCCCCTAGTACCCAGGGCAGTGATTACATCCTGGGGGGTAGAGGAACCCATTTAAGTAATGGCAGTAGTTTTTCAGTGGCTTTTATTTGTCCCAAACCGTTGTATAATAGTTTTCTGTGTCATAATTATTAAGTCTTGTAGACTACTGTGCCCTACAACGTTGCCTAAAGGTTGTGTAAAGTGTGTCCAATCCATTAACTGTGCAACCTAAAACTAAACTAATAGGAGATTTATTTTAAAATGTTTTTAAAATGTATTGTAGTATTTGTCTGTATGCTTTTATGATTTTAAAACTTAAAATCGAATAAAGCTTTTTGGTACTATACTAAGGTAAGGAATCTATAGGCAGATAGTCTCTAACAGATAAGGTGTTACCGAAGCAAAGTAACTTGTCATTAAGAGACAAGTAGCTAATTTACCAACAACAGATATGGGAAGACTTGAGAAAGACAGCAAAGGAGAAAAACAGCAAAAATGTCTGGGACAAAATTTCAAGTGTCTTAGGGAATGAGTAAATAAGCAAGAGAACCACTTTAGTGCTTAGTCATGGATCAAGCACTGAAAGTTTCTATAAGGTCAGTGCGGATCGCCTCAACTACCAACACTAGACCTCCAGTATCTAGACAGTTCATTATCCTCAGGCCTGAGAAAGAGCAATCAAAACCAGGAAGGGCAACTAACTACTGGGGCCTGATTTTGTCCCAGTCTGTTTCGACTCAATCCCAAACCCTGGTCTGAAGTCAAGACTACAATCTTCAACGCAGTGCTGGCTACCAATTTGATTCTCCCTTCATGGAGATCTGCTGTAATCATTCCAAATGGCAGCACACTTCTTCCGAGCAAATCTGGAATGATCTCATGCTAGGACAAAGTGGCCAAAATCTGGGTGAGTTTTAAGAAAAAGGATACAGGCCTGCACGGACAAAAAAATCCATCTTAATTGATGCCCAGTCTGGGATCTGTAAAAGGATTAGCACCATTGACTAAGCTACCAAACTATACATGATCTGTAGGAAATATGCCAAATCTTACAAGTCTCCGCTTTATCTTTCATTTATAGATTTAAAATCGGCGTTCAATCTGATAAATAGATCCAAGTTGTGGCAAGCTATGGAAACTCTGGGTCTGTTCTGTTACAGCAAGCTATTAGAAATTTGCATGAGGATACAAATGCCTGTGTCCGCTACAGAGCCATGGGAGCATGCAATGATTACTTTAACATTCACTCTGGATTGAGGTCAGGGTGTGACTTTGCTCTCTTACTATTTTCCCTTTTCTTGAATGTTGTGGAAGGGTTCTTTAAAAAAGATGGCCTGGAAGCCCGGAAAATTAGCAACAAGAAAGTCATCATACTCCTTTGCTCTGATAATGCAGTAATTTTAACACGCACCTAGAATGAAATGTGCAAGTCCTTCCCAAATTTTGAGAGCCGCAAAATTAAGGATCTACACATTAGCCCCATCCAATATAGCTGTATTCATTACCACATTGTAAGAGGCATCTAATGATTGGTGACTATTGCCTTGAGAAAGTGCAAGTCTATGGTTATTTGGGTATCCGCTTCAACCACAAGTTGAAATGGTCAGACCATATTGAGAAAGCACTATTTAACCTGAAATGTACATCGAATGCCTTCTTTCAGCTCACAAATAAAATTGGCTGTCATGCTTCAACTCTTTGGGCAGAAAGTGTCCAGCCTGTTGAATTGACAATGCTTAATGCTTCTTTTCTTTCCACAACGGACAATGAAGGAAATTGAGTTTGATGAAAAAAAATATCATTAAAGAGTAGTTCTGATGGATGCATCTGCCTGTGGATTCCTCACCTTTTGAATGACCCCTTGCGCAGCATTCAACAAAAACTTTTTTCATAGCTCTCCCATGTCGACGAGCAAGTCACAATGGAACACCTCCGCTCATGACTCCTCGTGATGTCATCGGAGCTATAAGAAGCCCTTGTCGACGTGCTGACATCAGTTCCCTTATTTTCCGTGCTGTAGACTCGTAGCGGTTTTTCCAGGGCGGTCCATTTCTTTGTGGTCTAACATCGTTACAATTGTTTGTAATTGTAACAGTGCGATGGCTGCTCAGAAAAAGTCTGGTTTTAAACCTTGTAGGGAAGGTTTGGAACATATGTTCCAACGAGGATTTCCTTTGGTGCTTGTCGTCTGACCACGACATTGAGGGATGCTCTTCGTGTCGCCATATGAACCCGAAGGCCCTCAAATAGAAGGAAGCAAAACTGTTCATGGCCCGGGCAAAGAAGCAAAAGAGGGGTCGGAAGAAGACAAAGTTGAGGTCGTAGTCGCTGACTCCACACATGTCTAAGTTGTCGAGTAAACATAAGAAGAAGCGGCGTCATAGTACCAAGAGTCACTCTTCTAAAGACAAGTCACCAAAGTCGGGGTCCCCAGCCCTTCTGAGTCCCAGGAAGGATGACATCGCACCTTCCCCTTCACCTCAGGTGACTCCAGTGCATTCTCCGGCTCTGAGGGACTCTCTGGTGCCCAGGGAAGCGACTCCTTCACCTCTGACCACTCCGGCTCCAGTGTCTCCAACACTGCAGCCAGATCCATCCTTACAACTCCGGGGGGTTTCCAGACCAGGCGGTTCCAGATCCGTACCCACCTTTTTTGGCACCAGGTATGGATTCATCACATTTTTAAAATGTAATGAATGGCATGTTTGCCAGGGCGGTTAACCCTTCCAGTGCGCCTGATTGCCTCATGCGACCGATTTCCTTCAACATGGGTGTACCCCATCATTATGCCAAGCACCCTTTATGCTTTCCATGCCAATGACTCCGACTTGGTCTCGCCTGAAACCGAGGTTCTCAATGCTGGTTACATCCCAGAAGGGAAGGATGGACTATTCTCCAGCGTCGTCAGGCTTTGATCCGGTGCTGTCTCGACTCCTTGCGGCGCCTCCAGCCGTCGCTGAAGGGCATCGCTTGACGCCGGCTCCAAAGTGACCGGTGCCGTGTCTGGCACCACCAACGCCGATACCAAAGATACGACCAAGAAGGGAGGCACAGAGGCTTCTAGAAGAGGAGGAATTCCAGGAAAAAGCAGAGGAAGGGGAGATACTGGATCCCATGCATGATTTTGAAGGGCTTCAGGAAGCTAGTGGGCTGGATACATCACCAGAGTGGGAGCTCTCTTCTCCCAAAGCTCTTCCTTTTCAGGAAGTTTCCTCCTACCATTCTGTTATAAGGAAGGCTGTTGACCTTTTGGATTTGCAGTTGCCCACTGCAGAGGTCAAATCAAACATTCTCACGGAGGTTCTTCACTCCCCTTGCTGCTGTTCAATGAAGCTTTGACGGAACCCATTCTGGAAGGATGGCCCAGCTGTTTCCAGAACAGTTGCAAGGCGATACAGAGTTGCGCCTGGGGATCCAGCGTTTTTATCAACGCACCCTTCACCCAAGAGCTTGGTGGTTCAAGCTTTATGTTCATTGAAACAGTCTTCAGGTTCCTTTCCGTCCACTGCGGGAGATAGGGACTCAAAAAAACTGGACCAGTCGGCTAAAAAGGTATTCTCATCAGCCAGTATGGCTTTAAAATTGACTAATGCTACGTGCCTGCTAGGACACTATATCCATGCATTGATGGACTCAGCTGAGGATGTCCAGGACCACTTTGCGGAGGTTCTATCAGACACTCAAGCTGTGACCCATCAGGTTATTCAGCTGGACTTGACACAGCTGACTCCTTTGCTAGGGTGATGGCCTCATCGGTGGCAACTAGGAGTCAAGCCTTGCTGAGAGGATCAGGTTTCTCTCCAGATGTTCAGTCCACACTGCTGGATCTTGCGTTTGATGGCTCTAGACTCTTTGGAACCAAGACGGACTCAGCGCTACTGCGTTTTATTGATAGTAGAGCTACTGCTAGATCTCTAGGTTTGCAATCTCAGGCTAGGGGTTTTGGATACCGAAGATTTTGGGGTTTTGGAAAGGCCGCTCCATTTCGAGCCCAACAGCAGCAACAGAACCCATTGTATAGAACATACAGAGGGAAGGGAAAAGATTATCTGTGAGGATCTTCTGGCCAACAAGTCTCCTCCTCCTCCTCTCCTGTTCCCTGGCTGGCTCTGAAGGGAAGCAGCTCTAGATCCCCCTTCTTTGAGCATGTTTGACCCGTGGGAGGTCGGGTGTCCCATTTTCAACAACATTGGAAATCTGTTACATCAGATCTTTGGGTTTGAATCTTGTAGAAAATTGCTACGCCCTTACTTTCTGGGAGTTTCCCCTTTCTTTCCCCCCTCGCCAGGGCTGGTGCAACCAGAGGTTCTGTCCTTGCTGCAGGAAGGTGCGATGGAGGTTGTTCGGGAGCAGGAAAGGGGTCAGGGGTGCTATTTCCAGTATTTCCTGATCCCCCAAAAGAAAGGGCGATTGAGACCGATCCTAGACCTCAGTATCTTAAATTTTTACCTCAAACAGGAGAAATTCAAGATGTTTACCCTAGCTCAGGGTCTACTGGCACTGCAGCAGGAAGAAAGGATGGTGTTGATTTTACAGGATGCATACTTTCACATTCCCATCCTGAAATCTCATCGCAAGTATTTCCGTTTTACAGTGGGCTATCAAGACTTCCAGATTGCAGTCCTACCATTCAGTCTTAGAGCTGCACCATAGGTCTTAACAAAGGTGATGGTGGTGGTGGCAGCACATCTCAGAAGGTTGCAGATTTCTGTTTTCCCCTATCTGGTAGACTGGCTGCTCAAGACCGAGTCGCCAGAGATGGTGCTTCATGACCTACAAGTAACAACATGGCTGTTGTTCGACTTGGGTTTTTCGATAAATGTACCCAAATCGCACCTGGTGCACTCTCAGCGCAACCTGTTCATAGGGGCAGTACTGAACACTACTGTGAGTCATGCTGTCCCGCCTCCTCAGAGGATTCTAGACATCCAAGCTATGATTCAAGATGGAGTGGCTGTTCCAGTCCTGATGGTTCTGCGCCTCCTCGGTCTATTCGCTTCCTGCATAATGTTGGTCAACCATGCAGCCTGGCACATGAGGGCACTCCAGTGGTGCCCCTGCAGGCAGTGATTTCAACACAACAGGATCTCAGGGAGCTTGGCAGAATCTCCAGAGACACTGCAGTGGAGCTGTTATGGTGGAGTGTTCCAGGCAACCTGTCTGAAGGGCAGCCATTTAAACCTCCTTCTTCGGTGGCCACAGTGATAACGGATGCCACCACTCTGGGGTGGGGTGCTCATCTGGGGGTTCTGGAGATCAAAAGTCTTTGGTCTCCAAAGTAGAGATTGCTTCACATTAATATTCTAGAATTGCGGGCAATACACTCAGCACTCAAGGCCTTTTTTTCCTCCCTTCGCAGTCAGTCAGTTCAGGTTTTGAATGACAACACTACTGCAATGTGGTACATGAACAAACAGGGAGGAGTAGGGTTGTTTCGTCTATGTAGAGAGGCAGTGCGACTTTGGTCCTGGGCTCAGGGCCATCAGATTTGTGTAACTGCAAATCATCTGGCTTGGGTGCTGAATGTGCGTTCGAACAGTCTCAGTCGGCAATACTCGGCTGATCACGAGTGGCGTCTTCATCTGGAGGTGTTTCATCAAATTTTCAGGTTGTGGGGGTTTTTATTTTTTTTATTTTTTATTTTTAGAGTTTTTCTATAGCGCGAACTCGAACCGATTAGGTTATCAGAGCGCTTTACATAGCACCAGTTCCGTTACATGTTATCACAGCAGTTTACATAGAATCAGTTACGTTACACATTTCAGGAACTTGAATCGATTAGGTTATCATAGCGCTTTACATAGCACCAGTTCCGTTACATGTTATCAAAGCACTTTACATAGAATCAGTTACGTTACACATTTCAGGAACACGTTTCTTTTTGTTCTAGTGAATAGGGTTATCTCTTCACATGGGGGAAGGGATACACCTGGCTATATTCCAACAGTCACACAGGCGACTAGTCGTTACAGCTATAACTCTAAACACAGGGAGGGGATACACATGGATACAATCTAAGAATCACATAGGATACTAGTCATTAGAGTTATCTTCTATCTACACAGGAGGGATATGACTGGAAACACTCTACGGGTCACATAGGGGTGGTAGAGAGTACAAAGGTCCACTGCAAACACTAGTGATCAGAGTCAACTACATACACATAGGAAGGGATATGACTGGTTAAACTCTAGGAGACGCATAGGGGTGGTATATGGTGTAAGGACTTCAGTGAATACCAAAGCTTAGCATTATTGCAATCGGTCAAAGGTCTACTGCAAACACTAGTGATTAGAGTTATCTCTATATACATAGGGAGGGGATATGACTGGATAAGCTCTATGAGTCACATAGGAATGGTATATGGTGCAAGGTCTAAAGCAAATACCATTAATTAGAGTTATTACAATAAGTCAAAGGGCAGAGTTCCATAAGTGTGGATGCAGTCACAGCACAAGGGAGGATGGGAGGGATGCAAGGGTATGGAGAGAAGGGGAAGCACAACAGGGAGGAAACATTTGAGGATCATCCACGGGGAAAAGGGTTAAGGCCAAGGGCATGGTAGGAGGGCTAGAGTCCAGAGAAACTGTCCGAATACAGCAGCAAAGTGTCGGTCAGGACAGAGCAAAAGTCAAGAAGTCCAGGAGAGAAGGTGGGAGCCCAGGTGAGAGATGACGCTGGAGGCCAGCCGCAGGCACGTCGCCATCTTGGAGAGCTTGCAGTCATCCGGCTCGGTGGGCGTGAGAGAGCGCAAGGTGGTGAAGGTGTTGGTGCGATCACGCGTTGTCCGTGAGGCGCTGCCACGGCAGCTGGTGGGTTGTGTGTGGATACAACCGCCCTGGAAGATGTGTGGCCTCCGGGAGCCATGAGCAGTACATTCAGAGCACTGGAGCCATTGGTGCCATGCTGCAGGGGGGGAGGGGTGAGTGATCCAGGAGATCCGGCTCATGTTGCAGGACCACAGGGCAAAACGGAAGTGGCAGTGGCCCCCAAAGCGGCAGCCGGACGGGTGGCAGGCCCGACAGCCTGAGAGAGGGCCGCAGGATAGACAAGAGGCTGGGGAGAAGTTGGGGCGAGCCAGAAGAAGCTGCGATCGCCAACCGAGGGTCGCCGCCGGCCGCCATCTTGGAGTCAGGCAGGCGCTGGGAGGATTCCCTCAGTGGGGGACACCGTTGAGTTGGGGCTAGATGGTGTTAAGTCCCGTCGGCTGCTGCGACAATCGGTGAGAGACTGGGCAAGCCGGGGGAGCGCAGGTCGCAATCCTACCTCCCAGCGGCGGCCGCAGACGGCGGAGTCCACGGCGAGGTGCCGCCCGCCATTTTGAGCGCCACCGCACCTCTCCTCCTTCTCCTCGGGAGACCGGACCCGTCCGCCAAGCTAGGAGCGATTGCCACTGTTCAGCAAATGCCCCAATTGCTCCGCTACATGTGAGGAAAAAGGGGGGATCAGAAGAAGGGCTAGAGCAGCCTAGGGCCGGGTTCGTTTCCTCGATTGGACCTGTTTGCCACTCATGAGAACGTGCACTGGCCGTCATTCTGCAGTCTCTAGTACCCAAAGCGGGGAGCATTGAGGGACGCACTTCAGTTAGAGTGGGGCTCACAGCTTCTTTATGTGTTCCCTCCCATACCCTTGGTTCCTCAGGTTCTGAGGAAGATTCGCTAAGACAGGGTCCAAGTCATATTGATCGCCCCGGATTTGACAAGAAGTGTGTGGTACACAGAACTCCTTCACCCCTCATTGCACCCTCGACTCCATCTCCCTCTCAGGGCAGAACTCCTCTCGTAGTCGCAGGTTCTACACCCCCACCTCCAGAGCCTGAACCTTCATGCCTGGAGATTGAACGGGGCAACCTGAGTTCTTTCTCTCTCACCGGAAGTAGTGGATGTTATATTATCAGCCAGAAGACACTCCACCAAATCTGTCTATTCTGGTAGATGGGCCAAGTTTGTTAAATGGTGTGGAGAGAGATAAATTGATCCTTTGCAGGCCCAGTTGTCGGATATTCCGAGTTTCGCTTGTTCCTTGGCTCAACAGGGTTGTGCTGTAGCAACTGTTAAGGGCTACTCGTCTGCCTTGTTGGCCTTTCTTTGTTTACCAGACCAACCCCAATTGTTTAAGTCTCCTATAGTCGTGAAATTCATTAAGGGTCTCACTAACAGGTTTCCTCCAACTCCATTTATTATGCCTCAGTGGGATTAAAATGTATTTCTTACTTTCCTGATGGGGTTCCCCTTTGAGGCTCTACATAGTTGTCTGTTGAGGCTTCTGTCATTCAAGACAATTTTTCTGATTGCGATTACCTCAGCTAGGAGGGTTAGTGAGCTACAGGCTTTAAGTTCTAAGCCTACTTTCACCTCTATTCATGCAGATAAGATGGTTCTTAGGGCCAGAGCTGCTTTCCTGCCTAAGGTCTTCACACATTTCCACCTAGGGCAATCTATCACTCTACCCACTTTCTATCCTTTCTACCTAGGGCAATCTATCACTCTACCCACTATCTATCCTCCCCCTCACACTTCTAAGGAGGAGGAGAGACTTCACCGCCGAGACCCTAAGACGGCGGTCAGCTTCTACATGTACAGGTCTAAAGACTTCAGGCTGGACAACCAACTCATCATTGGACATGTGGCATAAATGAAGGGCAAACTGTCCCCAAGCGAACTGTCCAGGTGGATCAACCTCTGCCTCAAGATCTGCTACACCTTGGCCAAGGAGCCTGCTGAAGGTATTCAAGCTCATTCCACCAGACCTAAGTCTTATTTGGCTTTGGCTAGAGGTGTCCCTGTTTTAGACACCTACAAGGCGGCAACTTGTGCCTCCCTCCACACTTTTGCGAAGCATTACTGCTTAGATTCAGAGGTGAGGAGGGATGGCCAATTTGCACGTTCTGAGCTGCAGGATTATTTGGTATAGGTAGGCGGACACCCTTCTCTGGGAGCGGGACTGCTTGAGGTTTCAATTCAGAAGGTGAGGAAAAGACAGGCAGATGTATCCATCAGATGAACAAGTTACTTACCTTCGGTAATGCTTTTTCTGGTGGATACACTATCTGCCTGTGAATTCCTCACTGACCCACCATCTCCCCATTGCCTGCCTACTTATACCGAAAAGAATTTTGGGTATGACATATTTTATTGTCATTTGGATTCAAATGATTCTTCTCACTAGGAAATGTCTATATCTTAGAATTTCCAGTTTCCTTTCGTCTTTGAATGGTATACTATGTATATTTGTGCATATGTTGTATACTGTGTATACTTATGAAATTTTGTCGGTACACCCGTTCCCTTCAAAGGCATGGACAGAATGGATGGAACTGACGTCAGCACTCTGATGAGGTCTTCTTATGACTTCAATGACATCACGCAGAGTTGCGATTGGAGTCGTACCATTGTAACGTCCTCGTCAACTTGGGAGAGCTATGAAAAATGTTTCTGTGGAATGCTGCACAATGAGTAATTCAAATACTGTATCCGCCAGAAAAAGTGTTACCGAAGGTAAGCAACTTGTTCTTTAAAACAGTTCATATTTTCACTAAGGTGAACAAAGGTTTAAAATGCAGATGTCTCTACCTGCTTTTTGCTAAAATATGTGTTTTTTTGTTGTCCTTGCCTTAATGGCCTCTCTCCCACAGTAATTCCTTCCTCCTCATTTGTCTAGGTAATCTAGAGTTTTATTTTTTTGGAAAGGTTGCTGATGTGATTGTGCTAATGCAAAGGATTTTTCTTCATAGTAAAGGTATTTTTTTCAGAGATAGATTTTTGGTGGCTTGTAACCAACTGACTGGAAATGTATACTGCCACTGTTGCCTGGAGGCACAAGCAAGCTGACCAAGAGAGAAGGGTCGAGGGAATTTGGAAAAAAAGATCGACCATCTGCAGCCCTTGGTATCCTGACATTGTTACCCCAGGAAGAAATCCCCCTAAAATCTATGGCTCCACTATTGTCTCCACAACTGCCATTAAGACCTCTAGAACAGAAGGATCTCCAAGATATTGCTTCAAAAATCAAGATTGCCACATCATCATGAGTGATCTCTGCATCCAGCCCCTGACATCCATAGGATCTGCTCTTCAGGCTTCAAGGGCCGGCTGGAGATTAATATCAAAAGATCATAAATTAAAACCAGAAAAGCCTAGATGCCTAAATGAGCCTCGCTGTGCAAGAGCTCCTTGATCCCAAGAGGAACATAGGCTGTTCAAGGCTTGTATATCACAAAAGGAACTTTAGAGGTATTTTGTTGCCCAGGGAGACCTGGAAAGAATGGTTAGCAAAACCATGTCCTCATCGTCCTCTTAATGGCCCTTTGACATATCGTTGATAAGAGTAGAGATTCCATAGGATTCAGTGTCACTCTGGCTTGCTTAATGAAGATTTCTTGAGATTTATCATCTGAGTAGAGCTTTTTTACATCAGAATATTCAGGGGTAGATTTACAGCTCAGTGATGTTGCGATAGGAGGTTTTGGTCTCCATGCAGCATTGTCATCACAGAAATCTTCTGAAGCTGCATGCCTTCTAGCTTGCTGACCAGGCTTTCTTCCCCACCACCAAGTGTAGGCCTCTCCACGTGCTGGTGGCACTACCATGTGGTATTGCAAGAAGCAAGGCATTGAGACTGTGCTGTTCACTGGGTCCTCACAGGATCTCCCTGATGGTCAATCTTCTGGCAGCATCCTTCAACATGTGAGCAGACTAACTCAGCTGGTGTTCCCTTTCCCATCGTGAATGGTGTCTACACACAGAGGTGGCACAGGACTTGCTAGGCCATTTCACCACTTCTGAGATCGCGCACTGCTCAGTGTTTTGGTCCCTGGTGTTTCCCTCTTTGGAGAGGAAGGCCGGCGGGGGAGGGGGGAGGGTGGGTCTTTCTAAAAGATTCTTTCTGTCTTTAAAGGAACTTCAGCCCGCTGTCTGTGTTAACTCTACTGCCTCTGATCTGAGGGTGCTGAAGAAAGTCAGGTGGGACTGAGCTCGGAGGGTCTGGTTCTTGGATCTCCTGACCTTGATAATTTGCCATAGGCTTCTCTTCTGGAAGATCTGCTATCTCAACAGCAGTGTTAAGTTCTCTATACAAACCTCCACCATCTACACTTCTGCATAGAAACCAAGAGAGATGTCATTGAGGCTGCCCTGAGCCATCCATTAGGTCAATATAATTAAGCCATTGTATTAAATGTGTCACTTCGTGTGAGAAGCAGGTTGATCCCCTACAGGTGAAACGGTCTGATGTTATCTTTGAACTTGTTTTGGCTCAACGAGGCTTTGGAGTGAGCACTATTAAATGTTACTTCTTAGCCCTTTCTTCCTTTGTTTGACTAATCAGCTACCATTTATCAGGTTAACTGCTGTGATATGTTTCTTAAAAGGACTTTCACATATTTTTCTCTCTGCTTCTTATGTTATGCGGCCATGGAATCTCAACTTGGTGTTAACTTTTCTGATGTGTACTCCCTTTGAGCCGCTCCAAAGCTCTACTCAGAGGCTTGTGACTTTGAAAACTGTTTCTCACTGCCATCGGTTCTGCATGCCCCAACAATGAATCGATGCTTTGTCAGCTCAGACTCTGTGTCCTACTTTTTTCAGTCACAAGCTATTATGTAGGACAAATGCATCCTTTTTCTCAATGTGGCGTTACCCTTCCAGGTGGGGCAGTCTATCATGCTCCCTGCTTTCTTTTCTCCTCTTCGTCCAATTAAAAAGTAGAGGTTTCACTGGATGGAGGTTGGACATGTGCCATGCCCTTAGCTTCTATATTGGTACGACTGCGGAGTATTGCAGTGCATCCCAAACTTCCACAAATCACCTTTTAGAACAATTTATCCAACCCACCTAGCTTTAAAGGACAAGAAGCAGGCGATTTTTTAAAATTGTAAAATAAAGCATTGTATGATAGCGCAAAGTCATTTAAAGACGTCACCTAAATCTGCACTTGCATACAGTTTTATACAGTTTTACTGATAAAACGTTATTGCCCACAAATAATTTGTGGAAATTGAGCTTCAGTGAAAATTATTGTGTAATACCAAGTACAGTACTTTTTTTGTTCTGACCCTATTGAAGTCTTTGTTTCCTTCACACTTCAGAATTACAAAAAAGTGCTTATTTTTTTTTTGCTTTCTCTGCTGCTGAATGTGTACAGTTAATTAATAAAATATACATGTTGTGTTGTGAAAAAATGACACCCTACAGCCTTTCCTTTCACACTGCATGTACCCCACCAAGATTGTGATATAATTCACTTTTCTTACTCTGACTGCAAAGTGAGAGGAATTTGTAAACACCAGTCCCCATGTTAAAAAAGAAAATTAGCAGCAATTTGTCAGATGGTGTAGCCTGATGTTTGACCTCTGGCTTTGAAGCACAGCAAATGTGACAAGTTAAATGCAGAATTTAAAGGCATATTCATTACTTGGACTTTCATGACCCACCAAATATCGCCTCATGACCCACAGTTTGGGAAACACTGGAGTAATGTTTTGATCCAATATTGTTTGGGTTCTCTGGTACAGAGCAAAGAAATGGAGCCCAGAAAAAGGCCTAACCACAATGTATTAGTCTACATCCATCTATTATTGCTGCCAGGAAAAGGACTGTCCCGAAGGCATCAGGGCTCAATTCACCAGTTTGAAAGGTTCCACTATAGCCTAAGCTAGGGGTGTTCCTCATTTGAACATTTGCCAGGCAGCCATGTGGGCATCTGTCCATACTATCACCAGGCAGAACGATATTGATTCTCAAGTCCTTACAGAGACTGCATTCTGTTGACACAGAATAACCAGGTGAGGATTTTGCAGTTAGAATTATCAATCAGAAGAAAACATTTCTTGCATTCAGTAACACTCTTTAAGGTGGATGTGCTATCTAACTGCATATTCCTTACTTCCTGCCTGCTCTCACCACCTTTCCCTATTCAGTGGAGTGGGCTTATCGGAATGATAAGGTTTGCAAGTTGGTTTTGAACTCTGCCAGTACAAACTCTGTCTTCTCCGCCATGCTCCACATCTGAGGGCGTGGAAAAATAATCGGAAACAACAATTTAATAGGTAGAAATAATAGGTGTTGTGCCTGTTTGCAACTCTGTCTTTGTATCCTCTGTGCCTGTACTTGTTTTCTTGCCTAAACTTGTTTTTCCTTCCTGTGCCCAGTTCTCCCGTGCCCCCCACCCGTTTTTCCCGCTGCTGTTCCCTGCTGCCCTGCCCCCCTGCAATCAAATTCGCTGCCCCGCTCCCGTCTCCCAGCTGCTCCTCCCTCCCACATCCACTCATATGGAGGCTGCGCAGCGGTCGCACGCAGTGGGCACGCCACTGGTGCGCCGAAGGCAAACCCGTCTGTGCCCGACCGCGCCAGGACCGAGCCCAGCGCCAGGACCCCTGGACCCCGCAAACGCCACGACGCCTGACACCGCTACGATGCCAGAACCCTCCATGCACTTGACACCAGACGATCACACACCTGCTTCCTGGCCACCCCGAAGCGCACCCACGGAGCTTTCACCTGCCGGAACTGCAGCTTCACAAGCATTCGCCTCACCAAACTGCAGACCAGGAAAGAACCCCACCACCTCAGATGCATCCTTCTCAACACCCGCTCCGCCCGCAAACACGTAGTTGAACTCTGGGAACTACTCGACTCAACCTACCCAGATGTTGCCTTCCTGACAGAGACCTGGCTGAACGCCGCCTCGGCACCCGACATAGCCATAGCCGTCCTGGAAGGCTCACCCGCAGGGATCGCCCCAACAGAGCAGCAGGAGGAATTGCCATTATTCACAGGAACGCTCTCAGAGTCTCGACCAACACCGATGACACCCTCAGCACCACCAAGCACCTGCACTTCCAGATCCACACCGACCCCAACACCACCCTCAGAGGAACCCTCATCTACAGACCCCCCGGACCCCAACCACAGTTCAGCGACTCCATCGCCGACTTCGTCAGCACACACGCCCTCGCCTCCACGGACTCCATCCTCCTCGGGGACCTGAACTTCCACCTCGAGAACAACAATGACACCAACACCACCACCCTGATCGACAACCTAGCCAACATCCGACTCAGACAACTCGTCACAACACCCACCTACTGCGCCGGTCATACACTTGACCCCATCTTCTCCGCAAGCCCCCACGTCACATCACACCACCGAACTCCACTTAAACGACTATCGCTGCATCCACTTCACCTTCAAGAAACCCACCACGCACCACTGCACCCAACAGATGCCTCGCCGCTGCTGGAGCAAAGTCACTGAAGACCAGCTGACCACCACCCTCGCCCAGAGCCCACCCGCTGACCCCACCGACCCCGACACCACCGCCCACAACCTCAGACAGTGGATCAACGACTGCGCCAACACCCTCGCCCCGATCAAGAAACCCTCCAACAGTCACACGAACAAGAAAGCCAGTTGGTTCACTGAAGACCTCCAGGCCTCCAAGCAAACCGCCCTAAAACTGGAGAAGATCTGGCTCCGTGAACAAACACCGGACATCCACGCAGCCCATAAGAACGCCACCCGCAGACACCACCACCTCATCAGATCCGCCAAAAAGGCCTCCTTCAAAGACTGCCTAGACGACAACGCGCACAACAGCAAAGAGCTCTTCAACATCGTGAAGGAACTCTCCAACCCCAGCTCCAACACCAACGATGTCCCACCCTCGCAAGACCTGTGCGACTCGCTGGCCACCTTCTTCCACCGCAAGATGGCAGACATCCACGACAGCTTCAACGCCACGACCATCCCGTAAACCACTGAGACCTCCGCTCCCACGACCACCATCCGCACCAACCGCCTGCTCTCCTGGACCAACATCAACGATGATGACACCATCAAGATCATGAACACCATCCACTCCCAGAGCCATGCCCACAGCACATCTTCAACAAAGCCAGCACAGTCATTGCCCCCCATCTCCGGAAAGTCATCAACACCTCCTTCGAGACATCAACCTTCCCGGAGAGCTGGAAGCACGCCGAGATCAACGCCTTACTCAAGAGACCCAAGGCGGACCCCAAGGACCTCAAGAACTTCCAGCCCATCCCCCTACTCCCGTTTTCGACAAAGGTCATTGAGAAGACCGTCAATGAACAACTGACCCGCTACCTCGAGGAGAACAACACCCTGGACCCTTCCCAGTCCAGGTGCCGCAGCTACCACAGCACCGAGACTGCCCTCATCGCCACCACAGATGACATCAAGTCCCGGCTGGACAACGGAGAAACTGAGGCACTCATCCTCCTGGACCTGTCCGCCGCCATCGACACGGTCTGCCACCATACACTACGAACACACCTCCACAACGCTGGGATCTAAGAGAAGGCCTTGGACTGGACCACCTCCTTCCTCTCCGGCAGAACACAGAGTGTCCGCCTTCCCCCCTTCCGCTCCGAAGCCATCGAGATCATCTGCGGCATACCCCAGGGCTCTTCCCTAAGCCCAACTCTGTTTAACATCTACATGGCACTGCTCGCCCACGTCACCCGTCGGCCCTCGTCAGCAGCAGGTTAGACTACGGAAACACCCTCTATGCAGGAGCCTCGGCCAAACTCCTGTGACGGCTCCAACGCATCCAGAACGCCTCTGCACGCCTGAACCTCGACATCCCTCGCCGCAGCCACATCACACCCCACCTGAGAGACCTGCACTGGCTCCCGGTCAACAAGAGGATAACCTTCAAGCTCCTCACCTATGCACACAAGACACTTCACAACACCTGACCAACGTACCTCAACAGACCACTCTGCTTCTACACCCCCACCTGCCAGTCTCGCCCTCGTCACAATCCCAAGCTTCCGAAGAGCGACCTCCGTCAGCAGATCATTCTCCCAACTCGCCGCCAAGACCTGGAACACCCTCCCCATCCACCTACGGCAGAGCCAAGACCTGTTGACCTTCAGAAAACTCCTCAAGACCTGGCTTTTCGAGCAGTAGCAGCATTCCCCACCCCAGCGCCTCGAGACCCTCACGGGTGAGTAGAGCGCTTTACAAATGATATGATTGATTGATTGATTGATTGATTATCCGAAAGTGGGATGGTGTGATGGAGGCCGGTGGTGCCACCTGTTGGCATGTAGGAACTGTTGCAAGATTTTGCCAATCCAGTGTGGCTCTTGGGGAGATTCATAAGATGATGAATCTGCAGTTATATAAAGTATTTATTTATTTTATTTATTATTTATTTTTATTTATTTTATTTTAGCTCTTATATAGCGCAGGAATTCGACCCCCGAAGAGGTATCTCCGCGCTTTTGTTCTTTCCGTGTGCTGAGCCAGACAGAGACATCTGTGTAACATTGGTGAGAGGCTAAGAGATCGAGAATAGGTGCGTCTTCAGACATTTCCTGAATGCAGGCAGATTAAATTTAGCCTAAGAGTGAGAGGCAGGGAGTTCCAGAGAATGGGGCCTTTGTATGATAAGGCTCGGCCTCCCTGTCTCTCTCTTTTAATCCTAGGTATCTGGAGCAAGGCTTGATTTTTGGAGCGCAGGGTTCGACCTGGCTCATACGGTTTAAAGATTTCCATTAGGTACCTGGGGCCAGTTCCGAACAAGCATTTATGGATGATGCAGCATATCTTAAATTTCACTCTCTGGCGAATGGATAGCCAGTGTAGCTTATTTAACAGAGGACGAGAGGGGGATCTGGCTGGAGCATTTAAAATCAGCCTAGCAGCCGTGTTCTGGGCTACTTGTAGCCTGCCTAGCTGTTCCTCATTAGCAGAGATGAGCAGCCCATTGCAGTAATCCAGCCTGCTGATTACTAGGGTCTGCACTAGTGTTTTTCTGTGATGGTCTGCTAAGTAGGGGAAGACTCTCCTCAATAGGCCAATCACCCTCAGGCAAGTTCCTGTAACCTGTGTGGCATGATCTTTGAGTACCAAGGACTGATTAACACCTAGGTTTTTTACATTTTCTTTTGGGCATGGGGCTATACCTAATTCAGGAGGCCACCACTCAGGTGACCAGAGGAGCGGGGCATCTCCAAAGAGCATGACCTCCGTCTTGCCTACATTACACTGCAGGCAGTTGGAGGTCATCCATCCGGCTATCGCTCTCATTCCTGCAGCAAAAGAGCTTTTTTACTGCTGGTGTCATGTTCTGGAAAGGGAATAATAGCTGGGTGTCATCAGCATAAGATATTGGTGTGAACCCATGTTCTCTCACAATTTTCGCCAGTGGGGCCACATACACATTGAACAATGTGGGGCTTAGGCATGAGCCCTGTGGAACCCCCTTTGTTAGCTCCCTAAAGATGGAAGAATGGGAGCCCAATCGAATACTTTGTGAGCGACCGGATATAAAGCGTTTTAACCATGATAGGGCCATTCCGTCGACCCCTACCCTCTCCAGACAACTGACGAGGGTGTCATGAGACACCGTGTCGAAGGCAGCGGACAAATCTAACAGCACCAGAATCATAGAGCCTTCTCTATCCTGTGCCATCCGGATGGTATTGGTCACGGAGAGGAGAGCTGATTCTGTGCTGTGATTTGGCCTGAACACAGATTGAGAAGGGTCCAGACCGTCCGCTGCCTCGATGTATTTAGACAGGTGAGTGTTGACGTGCCTCTCAGTCATCTTACTCAGATGGGGTAGGAGGGATATTGGACGGAGGTTGTTAAGGTCAGACCATGGTAACGCAGTATTTTTGCGGACAGGGTTCACGACTGCCCTTTTCCAGACGCTGGGAATCTTTCCTTCCTTAAGGAAGAGATTAATCAATGATTTAAAGCTCTGAGCTAACAGGCTGCCTAATGGAGCTATCATCTTTGCAGGTAGTAAGTCTGTGGGTGAGCCTGATTTGATTAGGTTATATAGGGTAGTGACTTCTGACAGGCTGATCTCTGGAATCAAAGTAAGCCTGCTGCTTTGGCTCTTGGCTGGCCGGGGGCAGGGAGAATCAGCGGTATCCCTGATATTTGTTGCTTTGGTGATTTTCTCATAAATCAGTTCAATCTTATCCTCAAAAAATGAGGAAATATCATCGCATAGAGTTTGACTAAAATCATCCGGGCTTTCGCAGGCTATAGGCTTGACAAACGATTGCAAGATTTGATAAAGTTCTCTGGTAGAATTCCCTGCCTCTATTATCTGTAACTCGAGTCTAATTCTATGTCAGGACCGGAGGCTTCAGATTATGCTATATCTTCCTTCGCTTTATTAACATAAAGACTCCCCAGCAGCTTAGGAAAAGATATAATAAGAACAGGAAATGCTTTAAACATAAAGCATTGACGTAATGTTCAACAAATCAACAACAACTCCCAAGAGTCTCTTTGTATAACAATAGTCCATAGTCCTTCTACTCTGTCCATCATCACTATATAACCGGACTTCTCATCATCTTCCTCCTCTTTCTTCGCTGCTCCCGCAGCCAGATAAGTGCTTTTCCTATTTTTCCCTTTTTTCAATGTGATTGATTGTATTGTGTACGATCGTTGGGGGACTCATTGCATGGTTTATTCCCTTACAGAGTCCCCGGTTGCGGGAACGTTCTTCGTTCCTACGCGGCTTTATTTCCCACTTGTGTGCGGTGTGTACATAGACCGCCAGGGGGCGGCCTGTCGTCTCGCCGACCCTTCGGCGCGCCTCCGCAGTGCCAGGAGCCGCGCCGTGGAGTCTGCTTGCGCAGGTGCCAGCCCTCGCGTACCCCTCTGACACCTGGTGACCCGGGTCTGTAATTTCCTACTCTTGACGCCCCGTTGGGGTCGGTATAGCGGCTCAGACCGCGTGAATCACCTTCGGGTGTCCTTTGTGCACCTCTTTTATCCGGAGTGTGGCCTAGCGCGCTTGAGGGGTGCGACGACCCGGTCCCGGCGAGGAGGGTCTGCGCGCTTGGGGGTTGGTGCAGCCCACCTGCCACGTCAGTTGGCCCAAAACGTGATCGCAGCCGCTTGGCCTGCCCACATTCGAGATCTTTCTCGGTTGCCGCCCTCTTGGGTGCCCCGCATTTGCCCTTGGTTCTGAGATGGAAGGGGAATACGAGGAGGAACCCTGCCCCTATCTGCAGGACGACGAGTTCTACCAGGCGGTGGACAATTCCATCTACCGCTGCGTGACGGAGGTGGTAGGCCCCATGGAAGACCGCCTTTCCGCCCGCATCGTGGAGGAGTGCGCGAAGCTGGCAGCGGCGCAGGTGCCTCCGTCCCCCGAACTCCCGGGGACGTCCGGCGGGTTGCCACCCGCCCCGAAGAGGCCTTGTAAGGAGGGGCCGTCATCGGAGGCCCAAGGTGTGGACAGGGGCGATTTGAGCGTCTTCGAGACGCCTTCCTGGCTAAGGCGACAGCGGTGCCCCCTGCGCCCTTGGTGGACCCTAGTGCTTCGGGGGACGTGTCTACGGCCCCCGCCTCCCCAATCTACGACTCTCCGGACTCGGATGACGACGGGGAGTCAACCCGATCTTGGCTTCCGGCGCCCTCTGCCAAGGAGATGCCCCGGGATGAGTCGGGCATGCTGGACCCGGACGAGATAGTCCACCCCCGCTCCGCGGCCTGGGCGCCAGGGGAGACGGTGGCGAAGTTTGTCGCGGGCAGGCTGCGCAAGCCCCTGGAGAAGGAAGCGAGGGGTTGCCTACGTGGGGAGTGTCCTCGGCCGACTTTGGAAGGGAAAGTGGCCATGACCCCGGAATTGGATCCCAAGATGGCCACCTTCTTGGCGAAATTTATGAAGGACCCCAGGAAAGGGATTGACCGGTCCTGGCGGGCCTGCCAGGACAAATTGTTGGATGCGGTCGGGCCCGCCACGAAGATCCTCGACATGGCGGAGGAGGCTAGAGCGAATGGCACCGCCATTTCACCGGAGGTGCTCTCCAATTGGGCCCAGAGGGTGATTGTGTTCTTGGGCAACGCCAACTGTGCCCTGTCCACTGAGAGGCGGCGTTCGCTCCTAATCAAGCTGGACCCAAAGTTGGGGGACCTGGCCTCGTCGGAGGCGGGTGCTGTGGCCCAGGGAGGCCTCTTCGGCGAGCCCTTCATCAGGGAGCTGGGCAAGTTTGTGAATACGTTCACGTCGCTGGATAAGGCCCAGTCTAGCATCAAGAGAGTGTTCCACCAGCGTTTCTCTGGAGGGGCCGGTCGCGGTAGGGGCCGCGCGATCGGCCGTGGTCAGCAGACCAACAACAGAGCTCAAGGCTCCGGAAGAGGTCAATACCAGACCTCTGCCAACTATACAAACTTCTACCCCACCAGGGGACAGCGCTTCGGTGGCAAAGGGTTCAAGAAGAACTCCGGACAAGGCAATGCCCCCGGTAAGTGTACTTTGTTTGGATCAGGTTCCAATTGGGGGGCGGCTGGCAAGCTTTTACGAGGAGTGGGAATTGCTCACTGCCGACGCTTGGGTCTTGCAAACTGTACGAGGTTTCCATATCGAGTTTTACGACCAACCCACTCAAGCGAGGCCCCCGCGCCCGATGAGTTTTTCAGAGTCAGACGCGCGATTGATAGACGGGGAGATCTCGGACTTGCTGCGCAAGGGAGCCATCCGTCTATCAACGCGCCACCCGCATGGGTTCCTCAGCAACGTCTTTTTAGTGGACAAGACGGATGGGGGCAAAAGACCTGTGATCAATCTCAAAGAGTTCAATGGGTGGTTGGTCTACCGGCACTTCAAGATGGAGGGTATCCACCTCCTTCGAGACGTGCTCCTCCCTCGGGATTGGATGGTGAGACTAGATCTCAAGGACGCCTACCTGGTCGTCCCCATCCACCCCCCTCATCGTCGTTTCCTACAATTCCTGTGGGACGACAGGGTGTTCGAAATCACCGCTCTGCCGTTCGGTCTTTCTTCGGCCCCGTGGTGCTTCAGGAAAATCCGCCACCCGGTAGTGGAGTTTCTCAGAAGTCAAGGGGTCCGTATGCTAGTGTACTTGGACGATATCCTCCTCATGGGGCAGTGCCCAGAGGTGCTGGCGGGTCAGCTGCGTCAAGCTGTCGGCCTGCTCCAGAGACTGGGGTTCGTGATCAACGGCTCCAAGTCGGTTTTGGTTCCCACTCAGCAGATCACCTTTTTAGGTTTCGTGGTGGACTCGGTACAGGCGGTCTTGAGCCTGCCGGGTCGGAAGGTCGCAAAGATACGACACCTGCTTCGGCAGACGATCGCGAGAGATCGCACGTCCCTGCGACATATCGCCAAGGTGGTGGGTCTTCTCTCGTCCTCCATCCAGGCGATTTTCCCAGGCCCGCTGCACTACAGGGCTCTCCAGCGCCTGAAGGCGCAGCATCTGCGCCGTGGGATGAGTTACGACCAGTGGGTTCCCCTCACGGACGAAGTGAAGGAGGAAATGCCATGGTGGCTGTCTCACATGGAGGCTTGGAATGGTCGGGCGATCTTCGGTTCGGCTCCGGACCTGATCATAGAGTCCGACGCCAGCAGGTCCGGCTGGGGCGCACGGTGCGGGGATTTTTCCACCGGCGGCGCCTGGTCTTCAGAAGAACAACAATTGCATATCAATTGTTTGGAGCTCCTTGCGGGCTCCTTCGCGGTTCGTTGTTGGACCAAAGATTCGGTCAAAGCTTGTGTCCTGTTACGGATGGACAATATTTCGGCGGTCCGTTATGTGAACCATCTAGGAGGTCCTCGGTCCCGCGCCTTGGCGGACTTGGCGAAGGACTTCTGGGATTATTGCCTGTCCCGTCACATTGCGGTGACGGTGGAGTATCTGCCGGGTCAGTGCAATCAAGTGGCGGATTGGCATTCCAGACATCTCAGGGACGCCAGCCAGTGGAAGCTGGATCCGGAGGTTTTCCGGTGGCTGCACACCCTCTGGGGTCCCTTCTCGGTGGACCTCTTTGCGTCCCGTCTCGACCACCAGCTGCCGCGTTTCTTCAGCTGGAGGCCGGACCCTCTAGCGGAGGCCACGGACGCGTTCTTGCAGGATTGGAGTCGGGAACAACCGTTCGCGTTTCCCCCGTTCTCCATGATAATGCGGACGGCGGCCCAAATACGCCGCCAGGGAGCGGAGCTGGTGTTGGTTACACCACTCTGGAGGTCTCAAGTGTGGTTTCCGGTTCTTCTGGAACTTTCTTGGGATTTTCCAATCCTACTCCCCCTGTTTCCTCTGCTCCTGACAGATCCGGATCAGGAACCGCATCCCCTCGTCATGCAGAACTCTCTCCGCCTCGTGGCGTGGAGGCTCTCAGGAGACGCTGGTCGCTCCCGGGCCTTTCGGGGTCGGCTGAGCACTTGCTCTCCAAAGCATGGGCCGATAGTACGGCGAAGCGTTACAGATCCGCTTGGCTTAAGTGGATGCGTTGGTGTTTACGAAGGGATCTGGATCCCTTTGTCGCAGGCCTCGTTCCCGTGCTGAATTTCCTGGCACATTTGGCCGACAAGGGCCTAGCGTATAGGACGATCAATGCTATTCGATCGGCGATTTCGGCTGGCCATGACAACATCGATGGCCATCCAGTAGGGGAACACCCTTTTGTGTGCCGGCTTCTGCGGGCTATCCGCCTCGCGCTGCCTCCGGAACCCAGGTACTCCGTCCTTTGGGACGTCAATTTGGTTCTGAATTTGTTCCTGTCGTGGCCGGCCAATTCCTATCTGTCTCTTAAAGAGCTGTCGGCGAAGTTAGCCATGTTGTTATGTCTGGTTTCTTGTAGACGCGTCTCTGACGTGCGCGGGCTGGATGTCTCTGCACGCATCTTTTCCCCAGATGGGGTTACTGTTACAGTGGGCCGACGCACGAAAACGTCGTCGTGTTCTATTTCATATCCAGCTTTTCTTGACACTCCTAAGTTGTGTGTCGTGCAATGCCTCAAAGCATATGAGGACCTGACCTTGGATCTGCGCCCTCCGGGCGAGCGTCAGTTGTTGATTGCCCTGCGGAAGCCACACAAAGCTGTCTCCTCCCCCACTATTGCTCGGTGGGTGCGGTGGGTCATGCAAGAAGCGGGCATCAATACTTCTCTCTTTGGAGCACACTCCGCCAGGGGGGCCATGGCCTCTAAGGCATTCTCGGTGGGTGCTCGTCTGGAGGACCTAATGCGAGCGGCGGATTGGTCCTCGGATTCCACCTTCAAGAGGTTTTATTTTAAGCCGGTGGTGGATTTGGCCCAGTTGGTGGTAAGTAAGCTTTAAACTAGCATAATCTGAAGCCTCCGGTCCTGACATAGAATCGAAATTTGCCTAACTTACGTAACGGTAAGTTTCAATTCTATTAAGGACACGGAGGCGAGGATTATCCCACCCAGGCTACAGTGGTGTCTCTACCCACCCGTATGGCAGTAAGTAAAGCGTTTTCCTTTACGTTGTCGGTACTGTATTAATCACTGAATGCTCCTCGCCTTGTTGTCGCATTCCTGACCACCTCGCTGATGCTGTTCCTTTTTCGACAGGCAACGACCAATGAGGCTCAAGCGTGATCTGCGCGAAGAAAGAGGAGGAAGATGATGAGAAGTCCGGTTATATAGTGATGATGGACAGAGTAGAAGGACTATGGACTATTGTTATACAAAGAGACTCTTGGGAGTTGTTGTTGATTTGTTGAACATTACGTCAATGCTTTATGTTTAAAGCATTTCTTGTTCTTATTATATCTTTTCCTAAGCTGCTGTGGAGTCTTTATGTTAATAAAGCGAAGGAAGATATAGCATAATCCTCGCCTCCGTGTCCTTAATAGAATTGAAACTTACTGTTACGTAAGTTAGGCAAATTTCGATTAACCTGGCTTGTTTTATGTGTTTATAATAATTGGATTGTGCCTCCAAATAGTGTTTTATGCTAATGGGTGTGTGTGTTTTCCTCCACATTTTCTCCAATCTCCTACATTGTTGTTTCTCTGCCCTTAGATCTTCAGTATACCATATTTCCTGCTTCGTTTTAGAGCATTGTTTATGTAGTTCCAGCGGTGCAAGTTGATCGATTGCTTCCAGGAGTGCTTTATTAAACTTAGATAGGCCTAGTTCAATGTCATCGTCTTCGGAGAGAGTAGGCTCATTCCATACTTTCTGCAATCCTTCTACAGTTATTTTGTGCCATTTCCGTCTCCATATTGCAGGGAGAGGTTTTTGGCGTGGTGGTTGAGAACCTAATAAGGTGAAACCTAACATATAGTGGTCTGACCAACTGATGATAGTGGGAAGGCAGCATGTTATTTTAGGGCAATTAGTTAAGATTAGGTCAAGTGTGTGCCCACCCAAGTGTGTTGGGCCCTTGTTCTGGATTTTCAGTCCCAAGCTAGAGAGATCGGCGAGCAGGGACATGCTATCAGAGTGATTGGGTAAGTCTATGTGAACATTAAAATCTCCAAGGAGAATTAAATCTTCCTTGGCTCTAAAGTAAGGGGCTAATAGTTCCATAAGAGTGAGTGAGAAATCTGAGCATGGGCCAGGATGGCGATATACTAATGCTCCTTTCCACTGTGTTTTAGAGGAGAGGGAAATTTTAAAAATCATTATTTCCATCTGAGCATCGCATCTTTGATCAAGTACTGCGACTTTCAGACTCTCTTTATAAACAACAGCCACACCCCCTCCTATTTTTATCGGGCGATCTAGATGAAGAATCTTATATCCAACAGGGATTCCTAACATAATTGCGGGGACTGTGTGGGGTTTTAGCCAGGTCTCCGTGAGAAAACAGATATCTGGCATGTCTGTGTTGATAAGGTCCCATAGTTGCTGGTAATGTTTAGGTAGGCAGCGTATGTTTAGTAAGAAACATTTTAGTCCTGAAGGTCCCTTTCCGGCGATATAGCTATCGGCAAGTATACTGGCTGAACAGGACAGGGAGGGTCTCTGAGGGGGCTGCTCTGCCGGGGCTGTAGTAGAGACGACTGATAGATTATCCCTTGTTGGGCTTGTATAAAAAGCCTGAAATCGACATTTTACACATGAGAACGGACCCTAAAAATTAGGCCAAATCTCGCGCATACAGGTAGCAGGAGAAATATATGCAAGACTGCAACCTGGAAATCAGTGCATACCTTTACGAGGCATTACTGCCTCGAATCTGATTCCAGGACCAATACTCAAGAAGGGCAAGCCTCCTTGAGGAATCTGTTTGGGTAGTCTGTTTTCTACTCAGACTTATTGATGAGATTTCCTTTGCCCGCAGGGATGAGGAGAGGCTCGCTATTCTATTCTAATGCTTATGACTATTGATGAGGATCCCCTGGAAGAGAAGGATTAGTTACTTACCTGTAAACCTAGTTCTCTTCCAGGGGTATCCTCATCAAAAGTCATAAGCAACCCTCCCGCCTCCCCGGGCAAAGGATACTCTTTAATAAGGAGATATTGTTAACCTATTTGTTATTGGGTTTGTTTTTCAGTCTCCGAAAAGAACAACTGACCTAACTGTCACCCCTGGGGCATGATGGGATACAGGAGGTCATGAGTGCCTTAAAGGCACAGTGTCAGTTGTTTGCTATTCAGCTACAGGTTAGCTTTTCAGTCTTTTTAGACTGTGTGTTTGCAATGCAGCCTGGGAGCTTCCTATGCTTCCAGTGAGTTATGAGAATTTCTACTGCTTTCTGAGCATTAAAACAATTTCTAAACAATCTTTGGTGTTGTTTCTCATGTTTCTAATGCTTATTATTCATGTATGGTGGAAATTCTTCACAGCATATTTCAGCTCTGATGTGATTTGGCTGCTATTGCTTGTTTTTTATATATATATTATTTATATATATATGTGTATATATATGTGGGGCACATATAATATAGTGTTTCCGGGGTCTCGCACATGGGCGGGAATATTCTAATGCTTATGACTATTGATGAGGATCCCCTGGAAGAGAACCACAGTTTTTGAAGGTATTGAAATCACTTGAAAACAGTGAAAACCCCCCATCAGAATTGACTAAAAATAGAAACTGAAAACAGGAAAGCCTAATCAAGGGGCCAGCCCATTTTACCCATTGGCTAACTTCACTGTGAGTGATGGCATTCTGCCTTTTCACAAGGAGCATGTCCATACACAATGTAAGGGGGTCATTAGGATTGCGGACGGACTTGAGTCCGTCCGCGACCCCAGAGTATGAGGGAACGTCCGCATGGGCTGCGGCGTTCCCTCTGTGCAGATTAGGATGTGACCGCCAGGGTGGCGGTCACATCCTCAATCTTTAACATTGCGGCGGGTGCAGCTTCAAGCTGCACCCGCCGCAATGTTAAAAATGCATGCACAGCATTTGCGTGCACAAAGCGGCAGGCACCGCGCGGTGCCTGCTGCATTGTGCACGCAAAGGCAGGGGGGTACCATAGGTACCCCCCATGTGCACCCCCCACCACCCCGTCACCCAGGGGGCCCGCAACGGGCCCCTGAAGTGAAGGTCCGTATGCTTTTCCACGGCGGAAAAGCCGTCGTGGAAAAGCATAGAATTGCAGACATCCTAATATGCCTGGCTGTGTCTGATAGACACCGCCAGACATGTTAGTGCTTTTCCGCCGCGGTCGGAAGGCGACTGTGGCGGAAAAGCTGCGGACAGAAAATCAGACCCACAAGCCATCCTAATTTGGCGGTGGGTCTGTGGAGGCTCCGCAGCGGTTTTCCCGCATCCTCCTAGGATGCGGTGGCTTCCGCCGGTCCGGAGGATGCGGGAAATCCGCAATCATAATTAGCCCCTAAGTCTCTTCAGTTCCAGGGGCTAGGTCCATATGGGCTTCTTGAGACCAAAGCCAAATTTTTGCTTTCAGGCAATTATATTTATACCAGCACCTGCCCTAACAAAGTTCTGCAAAATCCGCTACAAAACTATACACGCATTGCGAAAGTCAAAGGGCTGTCAATGGCAGTCAGACCTATTGGCTTTCCAAATGGTTGGTTAGCTATCTGGATTGCCAATTGGGCGCAATTTTTCGCAATTTTATTGTGAAATCTCAGGCCTACTTTCTGTACCTGTCTGACCCTGATACGGCAAGGTTTTAGCTGTATCCCACCTAAATTTGTCTCTGCTTCAAGTGAGTGTCAAAATAAAAGAAAAGTGGCTGAAGTGGGATCAGTCCTCATTCAATTAAGAATGCTGTGGTATTGTGTATGTGGCAAGTTTAAGTAATACTTTATTTTTTCGTCTTTTATTGTCTTTGGAGAAGTTCTTATGAGGAGTTCTTCAAATTAGAGCACCAAGAAGCTAAGTGTTTTTTTCACATTTTACTATGGCATATCTCACAGACATATCTGACATATCTCACAAACGCACCCACCCACGATGTTAGAAGACTTTTGATTTCTACATAAAACATAGTGTTTCAGAAGGAAGGTTTTAGACAGTCAATAAAAATGGTATCTCAGGATGACTGCTGATCAGCCCTAACTTAAATAATGGAGGACCATTTCGAGGCAGGGTCAAATACTTAGACAGCATCAGAGGGTGACAAAACTGAAGCAAAATCTGGAATTGATTTACATTCAACAAATTGTCTTCCACTGACTCTGATGAACATGGTCATGGAAGTCGTGATGTCGCTTTGAAAGCACAATCTGTGTAGCAAGAAAACAGTATCAAGGTAGCCCAACCTAGTAAGCAAGCAGATGCGGCAACAAACGAAGATGGAGTGCTCTCTAGGCAGCCCCAAAACTAAGTCTAGCCCCACTAGATGTGAAGTCAATGTAACAACTTTTTTCCACTTGACTACGTCAATCTCTTTCTGGATGTTGCCTTCATTAAGGAAATTGTGCACCCGACAAATCTGCGTGCTAAACCATTTCTGAGGGACTATTGAGGCACTCTTTGCCATCATTCTAGGGCACACTGGTGGACTCAAACTTGACTCAGCCAATTGAAAATAATTCTGGACCTTACTCTAAACACGGAGCTAGACCACAAAGCAGGCATACAATCCTACTGTTTTACTCACCTGGTTTTGGGCTACACCCAGCTTCACTCCAGTCATGAACGGAGATAGTTTTTTTTGATATTACAGCGTATGCGGCATTTTAGTAATAATTCTGCTGCATTGTCCCAGGATCATACAAACCATCACTAGTTGTTCAAAATGTGCTTGTTATGGAACATTTGTATGACAGGTTTTCCGAAATGTATACTCCTGGAAAGAATATAACTGCGATAAGGTCTTCATACTGTATAAAGGGCAGCTGCTATTCACGCAGTACATACCAAGCAAAAGAGTTTGTCATAGCATTAAGATATACATGCTGTGAGAGAGCTCTAAAGGTTATGTATACAGCCTGAGAGTGTATACGGGAAAGTATTGTTCAATAAATCCTGCATGTTGCCCTTTCATGCTAGGAATCACTGCAAAGATTGTATGGAAACGTGCCTAATCACTGCTCCCTAAAGGTCGTAACCTTTATGTGGACAACTTTTATACAGGAGTAGAGCTGTTCAGCGAACTGTACAAAATTGGCACTGTGGCATGCGGTACTGTTTGATGTCGCCGCAAAGGATTCCTGCATGAACTTGCATGTAAGAAGCTCCAAAAAAGGCCATAGCACAGGCAATGTATTCCAACAAACTGCTTGCAGGCAAACTCTGAGATAGGTGGTTTCTATGCCTACTCACAACAATCTATGATGAGAACACTTCCCCTGTCATGGCTTGGGGCCAGTTGGCCAAAGTCCACGAGCCCGGCTGTATACTTGAATAGAGCACGTTATACACGTAAAACCATGGAATGCCCTTGATTTATTTGTACTACAGTTGTCAAAGTATTTTGCACTTTAATAATCGGTTTTATATGGAATCTTTGTACCTGTGTCTAGTACGCACTCTTTTGTAGTATATAGTCCTTGAAATGAATTTTAATTCTATATTTTAAATGTACTGCTTTTATGGATTTGTTGAAATCCGAATAAAGATTTTGAATCGAAAATCGAATAGAGCAAGCACATGGGTGAAGTGAATAAGAATGACCAGGTACTTCAGCAATATAGTCAGAGTCGTAAAACATGTACATGGTATAAAAAGTAGTTTACCCACCAGATCCATTTGGCAAGATACAATGCTTCACAGAACGATGTATTTCATGGACTTTCAGTTGGAAGTCACTGAAAGTCTTAGTGCTTCAGAAGCAGCAGCCTCCACTTCATCTGCTGTGGAGGATGTTGCAAGACTGCAGGATCTGTACTTTGATGACCGCGCCCCAGCAACAGAGAGAAAGACTCAACCACGTTGTTGTAGCATTCTTCTTTAACAAAGATAGAGGCAGGACAATTGTTATTATTGTCTCCAGTGCCCACCTCACCAGCCTATGTTTTTCAAGTTGCTTTCGTTGTACCGTAGCAAAGATAAGTACTAGGAAATTGATGGAGGTGGAGCTGCCTTACAGAGAGTATATGCCTTCCAATGGCTGTGCATGGATACAGAATTTCCATGCACCACTACTTGACTAGGCAAACAGCCTTTCAAATTGTTGCCTCTAGTTGAGAAAATGTTGGTCTTGCTTATAGACTGCTTGACACCTGCATCCACATTCAGAACATGGTTGAAGTTTTGTTCACCATACCACAAGCGCATGGCAGTCAGAGCACTGCACAAATGACAGATGAAACATATCCCATGTTGTCTTGGAATACCCTGTGCGCCAAAATCTAACACACTTAGTACCACAGCATGTTTATCTTAAAGTTAGATAGGCTCACATATTGTGACGAATGTAAGCTACGTCCAGAAGCATCTTCAGACACCCTCCAGCTTACATTTTGGGAGTTGGATTTAGAACAGTGAGTGTGCTATAGACACGTGAAAGACACGTCTTCCTGTGCCTCAAGTGACTTCCATAGAAGGTGTTACTAATGGCTCACTTGGCATGTATACGGTATTAGGGCTGAAGGAGATGGGCACATGAACATCTGGAAAAAGCTTACCCTAGGTATGCTTTCACAGGGATATCACCTAGGTAGAAGGCAGATAGTCAAGGTACGAGAGACACATAGAAGACCTCAGCCAACATTACACAAAGGTTATGTTTGTGGCCTGTTTGACATGTTTATTCACTGTCAAAACGTGGTAGATGTTCTGTCCATCGTTTGACGAGTGCATTACAGTCACAGTAATGCACATAACAGTGGACGTGACATACACCTCATTGTCTCAGAGTATCCTGTGCACCAAAACCTTGCACCCTTAGTAGTTTTGGATATGCTCTTTAGACAATTTAGGGCAGTCTTCCACAGCATCTTTACCTTAGTTGCAAAGGTAGATATGCTCACAGAGTTCGAGGAATGTAAAGCTAGTACCAAAGGCATGCTCAGTCACCCCCACAATTTACATTAAAAAACTGGAAGAAGTAGGTTTTAACACAGCAAGTGTGCTAAGGGTGCCCTAAAGACCCGTCTTCCTGAGCCTCATCTGGCTGCCAAGGGAGGCCTGAGTAAAGGTTTCCTCAGCACACGTTTGGTATCACTCAGGACTTTGAGGAAGGCAGATACCTGACAGGTAGAAATAGCATAGTCTAGGTTTCTTTTAATTTTGGATGTTGTGAGTTTTGGCCCAGATTCCACCTGCATCCAGGGAAAACTACCAAACCCAGACATTTCTGAACAGTAAACACCCGGTGGAGTCCAATGTGCCGTGACTTGCATGGATCTCACAAGATTTTTTTTACCCAGATGTGTCTGCAGACTTCAAACTTTGGCTAAAACCATGTTTTCCTCACATTTCTGCCTTCCTGTTTACCCATTTCTAATATTTCCTACAGCTGTGTAACCTCTCGCTTAAAGTTATCTTCAAATGTGTCTACGTGGATGTCAATGGCTGCTCCCACGCCTCTTCTCTTATTATCATCATTAACTTGCACAGAAAAACTCAAGATGTATTGAATTTCATTGACTGCATGTTTGCGTTTACTTTGCTAGTAAACATTCATTAAAAAATACAATATAATCTCACATTAGATTTTGTGTCTCCATTAAAAATAAATATCCCTACATCAGAATAGTTAAGAAAATATTTATTCCAGAAGCAAAAGTAGGACAATCCAAGGCAAAATGTTCACCCTTCCTTTTAAAAAGGCTACACACAAATGAGTATCACCACCAAATAGAATAACAAGGACTTGAATGAACCCAGAAAAGCTCCTTAGATTTAATCAGGACACCAGCATCCTGTGACAATTTAGGCCTGGTATACACATGATTCCACCAGTCTATCCCCTAACATTTAAAAACAGTGCCTCACAATTCAATCCTAAAATATTCTGTCAAATCTAGGCTTGGGAGACACATGATTCAACCAGTCTGTCTCCTAACATTTAGAAAACCATGCCTTGCATTTAGACCCTAAAATTTCCTTTTTTATAATGCAATATATATCACTATATATTGCACTGGTAAAAGCCAAACTGTGACATCAAGAAATCTAAATGTTGTGCTTCCCATAAATATTGATTCACAGTAGGTACCCCTTCTCCAGCAATACTGTTTAGTGTCACAGAAATGTATCACTGCACAGAATAATCTCACTGATAGAAACTTCTTTCAATTCACTGGGTTGAGCAAATAATATGAAGTTCCTACATGACGCCTTGTCTGACATTCACTGCCTTTATCTAAATGGCATTCACAGATTTCAGGTTTCTGCCATCACACATGCAGTGGTTTCAAGCATCCGTTTGGTCAACAATGAAAACAGAATCTGTGCTTATGCCAACGTCCTCTAGGTTGAGCCCTTCTTCAATTTCAAGATTTCTTCTTGGATAGGGCGTGCATAATGAGTATATGGAACTGTGATAGCCCAGCTTCATCATCCAATCCAGCAATACCTTGAAAAATAAAAAATAAATTTTAGTATTTAATATAAATGTAATGATATAAAATGTAACTTTAGTAATGCGAAAAAACAGTGCAACCTTGGAGGATATTATTCTTTGATGTAAATAATAGCAATATCTGGATTCAAATCCCATGCCTTTTTTGAGACAGCGGTCCTTTTCTGGGAGACTATGGAAGCCCATATATTATGAACATGACGGAAGTTATTTCCACTTGCAGCAAGTCATTTTTTGGGGAGCTGTACTGTGTAGAAACTTTGGACATGCAATGTTAGGACAACCAATTTGCCTTATTTCGAAAGTGTTCAACTGAGTTTTCGGAAATTGGACCACCAAGCCCATTCTACAAATAGAAATTCAATAGAGAGAGGACTGAAGTTGGGATAGGTTTTAAAACTTAAGAGTGTCCAAATGTCAATGGCAATCTCAGAAAATCAAGTTATTTGGTAGGGGCAGATCTACCAATTGAATCACATGCATGAAGAAAAATACAAATATTCTTATATACTACTTATAAAGTACCTGTGTAATAAATATCCTGTAATACAACTGAGGACTAAAATGATTTAGGGATAAAGGTGGAAGAAAGTGTTAAAGCAATATCTTCACTCAAATGTGGATTTTTCCTTGATCCCTGCCCCATGTGCCTTTATACATATGATGGAGCAAGGATTTGCACGTAACGCGACTTGTTTGAATTCAGTCCTCTCGACATAACGTTAATGTACTAATCAACATGTTTGTCCTATTAATATTGCATTACAAGACATCTAAGTGAAGCTTGCATAAGTGCTTTTACTAACGATAATCCGCTTGCATTAATATGGCTGCTGCTACGCGGGATTTCTTACTGTGCATGCGTCTGTCACACTCATGAGACATGACATACTCTGCTTATGGAGGGAATCTTTTGCTTCTGCGCACTAGAACTAAGATGGCGGCTCTGTGTTACAGCATGCATGAAGCTTGCACTGCTGCTTTTGCCAAGCTGTTCATTCTGCTTAATTCTAACGCAATAGTTAAATATAAAGTAATGGGAATAGAGTAGAGATAAGTGGTATACAGTGCATTCATTTATTTTCTGTGTTCTAAAACTGTTTCTTTTCTACTTTTCATGTATCGAATTCTTTGGGCCTGGGAGGTGCTATTACTCCACCTTGAAAACCCACACTGCGCATGTCAACCTCCAGAAGGAGATTAAGTCATTCGTCATTGAACCACAGCCAAGCTTATAGTACACTAGAAGATGTGCCTGGGAGCGTGAACTTTCAAACCCAGGAGAGGAAGCTGGACTGTACAATACTGAACGCTATTGTTAATTTTAATATCATCAAGAAAAGTTTAATTTTGGTATGGTGTGATAACCTCTCCTCTCTTCTTGTCCAATCGAAATTGGGGATCCTTAAACTTGCAACATTGGGGGGTTGTACACTGACCTGGAAAATAGTATAACTAGGGTAGGCTTAGTTATCTAATTTGTCCGACTTGTCCGAATAGCTGACCTGTCACTGACCCAACGCACTCAATAGGTGATCAGGAGCAGAGGTGCTGGTGGAGCCCTCTGTCAGAAGGTTCGAAACCCAGATCGGGGTTTGAGATCTGAAGTGCTGGCGAAGCACTTTGTTGGAGAAATCGATAACTCTTACCGGGTTCTGGCTGTTAGCTGCAGAGAGGGAGTAACGCAGGCGTTGCAACTTAAACTGCGGGTGCTTATCTTAGCCTGAGGTGGTCTTGTCCTGATCCAATTTGGCTTTACCTGTCCTGATTCTGATCTGCACCTGTTTGCCTTTATGGTGCCTGCACTTTCGGGGTTCTGTCCTTTAAACTGACCTGTGGCCAGGGTTAGTTCTTCACACCATTCTAGGTAAATATTCAATGTGGGTATGTCACTGTATTGTTTCCTTCTCTCTTCCCAAACTAATGTCAAATGCGTAAAGACTGCTTTATAAAGACTCTGCATATTTTCATTCTAATCGTTATTTTCCTAATTGAGAATTTTCTATTGTTCAATGCTTGAATTATGACATTTTAATGATTTTAGATAAAGAGTTTAAACCTTTTGCGAGTTGTGGTTATTTTAGGAGTGCAACTGGTATTATCCTACCTATTATTCTAACTCCTTTGATCCCTTAGGACTTTAGGTACAGATGACGAGGATTGGTAAGTCAATGGTATAGATCCTAAATGAAATTTATAAATCACTGATTAGAGTAAGTGCACAGGTTACCTGATTAAATCTCATCATATGTTGTTTATCGGCCCAGGTGAGTATGGTAATCTGAGTCGGGTGACCTGCGCGCTCTATCACATGCATGGATGTCACATCCAACCAGTAGGTGTGTGACATCAAAAACACCTCTTTACAACAGGCAGAATATAAGCCTGGCTTAAAGACACAATGGTTCTGAATCTTTTGAAAAAGTGTCGGCTAGTACCAGTAACCTACAGTTCTAGCTTTTGTCTCCTGGATATGGCAAAGATACTTGAACACCATGCGGTGCTCCAATTGTACTCATTTTCGAAGAACATGGATGCCTTGAATGATGCTCAACTGTTTTTAGGCCAATAAGAAGCCATGACTTAGCTTTAGTAACAGTGGCAGACACCTTCAGATTGGTAGTCGGTGTCCTCCTTTGTATTAAACAAATTAGTAGAATTTGACACTGTTGGCCACAGCTTCCTGATCACCATTCTCAAACAGATTACAATTGTGAAGATAGCACTATCATTCTTTGAGTCATTTTTGGACGGTCAAACAGGAGTCTGATTAGCGCCTAATTAACATATGCCTCGTGAGCACAGCCAAAGTACATTCAATGTTCAGAATTTGGGATAACACAAATTCTAGTTTCTCATGCAGCTAATACAGTAATATTGCACAAACTTGGTTGGACGTGTAATTTGTCTTCATGGTGCACAGTGCTGCTGGGCAGCTTATATACACCTTTTCAAGTGCATCGTGGAATATATCGTAATGTGTAATCAAGCAACACAGTGATACTGATCAGTCTCACTTAATGTTTACAATCTATAGTCCCTGAACGGTCCCCAGATGTCTTTGGGTCTAGCTTGCAGGGACTGGAGAGACCTGCACAACTCTGCTCAGTCTTGCAATGTATCACCCTACCTCTTTAACATCTATTTTACACCTATGCTGACAAGACGCAACAGATTTAGCAGCTTTAAAATAACAAGACACCAGCAACAACTCTCCAAATGGGCCTCTTCAGAGTCAGCGATTAGCTGGGGAAAATTTGGTTGAAATTAAATTAAAAAAAGACAGGAGTAATAGAAGTAGGTGAAAGCTTGGAAGTCTGAAGTAATGATAACTTCCTTGAAGAGATGGTTCAGTGTCTATTATGATGTGGTTTAGCTCAGGCTTGTTGTTTCTTCTCGTGGAAACCGGGCGTCAGATTCCACGGGTTCCTTTGTGTGAGGGACAGTTACAAACTCGACAGTTGACTGCTGGCCAGTTTAGGATTGGGTCCTGTCGACGGTTGTACCTGAAAGAAATAAACTTTAGCTGAGGAACCCACTTACCTTGCACCAAGTTTTAGTTCATTTGACTAGGATCTGTCCAGTCGGTACCGTCGGCACATTGACCTGGTGTAAACCCACGCATTCTCTGTGATCTTCAAGAAAATCCTGCCGTTCCTGCATGTCTTCGGCCTACTGCGCACCATGGCTAGTCTCATCTCTCTCTTGGCTGTATCCAAGCGCGACTGCTTCAGCGTCTGGGAGGTGTGTTTCCGGCGGGCTCTAGGGGTGGAGCACGTCTTTCCACAGCGTCTGTGCCTGTCCAGGATCGGCGGATCTGCACCAGCGGAGCAAGGTTTAGCAGTTCAGCTTTCAGGCTTGTATTCCAGTGACCGATCCTGCATCTACGACCGATCCTGCGGTATTGCTGCCACAACTGGAGCTTCGCCACTTGATTCAGGTGATATCTTGAGCGGTGACAGGCACACCCTCTCTGCATGCTACCTCACTCTTGGTGACACGCACACCTTGTTCTTTCTCTTGTCAATTCCACCAGTGACACACACACCTTGTCAGCAACAAGCTTGTGTGTCCTCCTCAGTGACACACACACTTTCTTCTTGGTTTTCATGGTGGTGATTTATTAAGAAGAGTTTTTTTTTTACTGTGACACACACGCACCTCCTGCAATTTTGGTACCCTTACCATGGGAGAAGCTTCTGATATTGCCATGACCCATGTCTCGGTAGCTCCACCACTATGTTTTTTTATCACAACTAGGCTCTCCTCCTATTATGTGGGAGGACTGGATTATAATGTTTGACAATTATATATTGACGCTCTGGATGGCCAAGACTTCTGTCCATCCAGGAAAAAAGCATTACTTCTAAGTGTATTGGGCAATGAGAGTCAAAGAGTATTTCATTTTCTCCCTGAAGTCACAGAGCATAATGGTCAGCCAGTTGTAGATGTGATTGAGAAGGCGAAATACAGGTTGTGTGTCAGGTTTGCCCAAGAGTGGACGAATCTATTGATGAGTTTGTGGCAAGGTTGCGTAAACTTTCTATGAAATGCAAGTTCGGCGTCATGACTGACAAACTGATTTGTGATCAGTTGATGATTCAATGTAGGTCAAAGATAATTCTGGTGTGTTTTTGGACTGCTAAGAATCCCACATTGAGAGAGGCCATAGGTATAGCTAAGGTGTTGGAGCAGTCTGCATCTTGCATGCATCGTACAAGAAAAGAGAAACAGGACGGTCAGACAACTGCCGCAGGGACAAGTGCGGTTTCCAAACAAGGTGATACTTCTGTTGTGCTGAAGTATAATGGCAATACTACTAGGTATGGAGTGTTTAATAGGCAAAATACCAGGGTGTGCAATCGTTGTGGTACCTCCCATCATACTGCTAAGATGTGCATGGCAAGCAATCGCAATAGAGTTTCCCTGGTTGCGGATGAGAGAGTGTGTCAGAGTGAATCTGGCGACAAAATTCTTATGGTTGGAGATATATATGAAGTGGGGCATGGAAAGTGAGGATGTGCGGCAAAAGGTTAGACCCAAGTCACTCTTTACCATAAATGGTCATGAAGTAGAGCTCATGGTGGATACAGGGTCATTGCATACCATCTTTGTGCTCTGGTAGTCTTTGGAGTAGTTGGAGCCGAAGGATATCGTTCCTGTTGAGTTTCAAGGGAAGTCTACCTGCAGTTTGGGTTTCATAGATTTTGAAATTAAGTTTGAGGGACGCAGTACTAAGGGCTAAGTGTATGTTGCTAAAAGTGGGCCACCTATCTTGGGTTGGCTCCATCAGTATGATTTACACATCCTTGTGAATTCTAGGGCACCTTCACAGGTGATGGTTGTTGACCAGGAATCCGTGGATAACATGGTGCGTGCAAATGTGAAAGTGTTTAGAGAAGACCTAGGCTTGTTGAAGGGTTATGCACACAAGATACTTTTGAGGCAAGGAGCCATTCCTGTCCAACACAAGCTCAGGAGGGTCCCTCTGATGATCAGGAATGAAGTGAAGCGTTTAATCCAAGATATGTTGAAGGAAGGTGTTATAGAACCTGTCAAGGCATCTAGTATGTGTCTCCTGTAGTCAACACGCTCAAAGCTGATGGGTGGCTCAGATTTTGCGTGGATTTGATTGCTAAATCAGAACATTGTTGCGGATACTTACCCTCTACCAAACATAAACAAAATGGTGCTGTTGCTCAAGGGTGGTAGATATTTCTCCATGTTGGATTTGAAGAGCGTTTACACCAGATAGAGCTGCACCAAGACTCCAAAGCTCTTACCGCCTTTATTACAAGGGACGGCATCTACCGGGACAGACTATGGAACTCAACTGACCTCCAGAGACATGCAGAAATTCTTACTTAGCAATGGGGTAAACACCAATGTACTTTCCTTTATAATCCTCAAGGCAACGAAATAGTGGAGAGAGTAAAAAGAATGGTCAAGGGGTAATTCAAAGGCCGTGTGTGTCTAATCCTGAAGTAAAGGAAATGGTTGATGAGATGGTTGGGGCGAATTGAGCCACTGTACAGGAAGGGTGGGGTAAGCCCCCCCCTTTGAAGTCGTGAGGGGGCGAGTTCCTAGAGACAAATTAGTTCCAGTCTTGAGGATCAGTGCTTATCCCTTGAGGAGGCCATGGTGAAAAGTAACACTGACCCTGGTGATTGGGTGAAAGTAAAGACTGGTAGAGTTGCGAGGGGTCTAACCAAGTTTAAGGCCCCTTCAAAGTTAAACAGTCTTTCAACTATCAAGTGGTATTGGAGAATGGTGAACATTTGAACACGCACAGGGGTGTGTTATATCAGAAAGTTGGTGCTTGTTCCAAGGTTACTGATGAGTTTGTTAATGGCTCCTGGTTTATGAAGGACTGCGATTTCACTGGCAATGCTCTTCCCAATCACGACCAGGAGGAAGGAAGGGTTTCCCTGAGGGATGTGGGGTATTATGAAGTTCCTGAGGCTTCTAGGAGCCAGTGTGCTGGTGAATGTTTTCGTGGCAAGGAGAAAAGCATGAGTTTGCAAGCATCCTGCATATCTAAATGACTATCTTTGGTAACCCTTTATGAGGGGTTGTACCTTTTTCTCTCACCCGTATTACTCACTTACATTGCTATATTTTACTTGTTTAATTGCTTTGTTTTTGTATTTCCTTCATAGCTTTGTCATTGTAATTTCTTCACGTTTTCACCCATTTCTCATCTTTTCTTCTATTCTGTACTCCATGTAATATTTTCAGTTTCTACTTCTCCCTGCTGTCTCTGAAGGAGAGGAGATCTGTTATGATGTGGTTTAGCTTAGGCTTGTTGTTTCTGCTCGTGGAATATGCCGGAAGTCAGATTCCACGAGTTCCTTTGTGTGAAGGACCATTCCGAACTCAGCAGTTGACTACTGGCCGGTTTGGGATCGGCATCATGCCGACGGTTGTACCTGAAAGAAATAAACATTAACTGAGCAACCGACTTACCGTGTAACAAGTTATACTTCAGTGTCCCACCCTACAGAAGGTGGTAGGGAACCTGAAAATAAAACCGGATGATGACCTTACAAAGAAGCATCATGTGTAAACTCCTATTTAAGAACCCTCCTATGAAATAAAATAACCTATCTCTTAGAGAAAGGATGCCCCTCATGAGAGTTGTGGTTTTTAGTAAGCTCAAAGGACTAGAGCAATGTCCTATATTCAGAGCTTGCCATGGGCCTTATGCAACCACTTCAAACAACTGTGGCTAGTTCAGTAGAAGTAGAGTCCTGCCCTTTTGAACACTAGTTCAAAAATTTCCAGTGTTTCTTATCACAAAGTAGGCAAGGCTAGGCAAAAAGAGAACATGTCATTGGAGATGTGTCCTAGTTTTCTCCAAAACACACAAAAAATGCACTCTATTTATTTTTTTAAATACTTACAATACATTTGAGGGTCCAAAATTACCCTGTTACTGATGAGTGAGAACTGTATACTGAGCTCACTCATAAGAAGCAAGTAATTACTTATTTGCAGAATCAAGAAAACGCAGATCTTAAATATGGAATCTGGGTATAGCTACCGGAATTAGTCTTTGGTTCTTTCTAAGTACATTTTCAAATCTGATGAACTCTTGACAGCAGTGCCTCCTTCAGTTATCCCTTAATTTTCTGATGCACCATTTTGGCTTCTGGCTATGAGCAACTAAGCCGACTTAAGCACTTTAGCGTTTCATCTGGTACATTACTTACTTGAGAGTCGCACGTCTTGAGAAACCTTCTCCTGAAGACGCGTCCACAGGGGCACCGCAGAGCCACGGTAACTGCCTGCAAATCAGAGCAGTCTCAGTGAAGTCCCAGTCACAGAAGAAATTATAGCATGCTAAAATGGTTAGTCGTGGAGCCTTATCCCAGTAACTCGATCACAGCAGCAATCAGCAAAGCCTACATTGCTTTGACTATTATGATGTCAACATTTCCCACACATAAATAACCTAGTTTCCCATGTGCCCCACAGAAATTACAAGCAGTTCTCATAGATGGGTAGACTATAGAACTAAGACCTGTGATGACTACACAACATGAAATCACCCTATAGATCAGCAAACGTCTTGGAGCATGATTGATTACTAATTTCTAACAAGAGATTCTTTTAAGACCTTACTGTTATGCACGGCTGGACTGGCCGTAGCGGGTAGCGGGCATTTTGAATTTGAATTTGAATTTTTAATTTAAAATTATTTATAAAGCGCGCGTACACCAGCGGTTTCATGGCGCTACAACTAACAGGTATCTGGGCGAGGGAGCTGGAGCGGAGTTTAAAAGAAAACAAGAAAACAAGAGAACAAGAGCTGCTAATGAACTAATTAAAAGATTTGGTAAACAGATGAGCTTTGATCTGTTTCCGGAATAGTGGATAGAGAGTTAAGGCTCTAAGCTCGAGAGGCAGGGAGTTCCAGAAGAGCAGGGCAAGGGTTGCAAATTTCGAACCTCCCCATTTCTTTCTCCGGAACCGCGGGACTGTGAGAAGGGATTGGGTGGATGAACGCAGTTCCCTGGAGGGGACATAGGGGACGATCTCAGATGAGATGAAAGCCGATGCCGTGCCCAGTCGTGCTTGAAAGGTGATGGAAGCAAGCTTAAACTGGACACGGGCACGGACAGGAAGCCAATGTAAGGACTTGAGGAGGGGAGTGATGTGGTGAGATTTTGAAAGTTTGAACACCAGGCGCGCCGCCTGGTTTTGGATCTGCTGCAGACGCCTTAAGCTGTATGCAGGTATACCTGCATATAAGGCGTTGCCGTAATCCAGGCGGGAGATGACCATAGCCAGGGTGATCAATTTCAGGGCGTCAAAAGAAAAAAAAAAAGCGGGACACCTTGCGTATAGTGCGCAGTGAAAGAAAGGAAGAAGAAACCACAGAACTAACCTGAGAGTGAAGGGTGAGTTGAGAATTGAGTTTAATGCCCAATGTTTTTACTGAGGTAGAGGGGACAGGTGGAGGGCCTAGGGAAGAGGGCCAAAATAAAGAAGACCAGGGGCTGGATGAACCACCCGTCAACACCAGCTCAGTCTTGTCTGGGTTGAGTTTCAGATGGTTGTGGTTCATCCAGTCCCGGATATGGATCATGACAGATTGAAAGTTAAGAACAGAAGTAGGGGAAGAAGACAGATTGAAGACAAGCTGGAGGTCATCCGCATAATTAAACACGGCGACCTCCATTTGCTGCAGTGAGAAAATAAGAGGGGCAATGTAAAGATTAAACAAAAGGGGTGAAAGGGAACAGCCTTGGGGGACCCCGCACTGAACTTTCCGAAAGTCCGCAGTGAAATCACCCAGGCGAACTGCCTGGGTGCGGTCACTCAGGAAGGAGGATAACCAAACCAGCGCAGTGCCCCCGATCCCCGCCGCCCTGACACGGGAGAGCAAGATGGTATGGTCAACCATGTCAAAAGCGGCTGAGAGATCGAGGAGAACCAAGGCCTGGGTCTGGTTAGTGTCCATTCCCTCCCTGAGGTTGTCAAGGACCGAAAGGACTACGGACTCCGTAGAGTGTGCGGGCGGAACCCAGCCTGGCGGGGGGCAAGGGCCCCGTTCTTCTCCACAAAAGAGCTCAGAGCGCAGGTGACATGGCGCTCGAGCACTTTCGCCAGGAAAGGCAGAAGAGAGATGGGGCGAAAGTTGGCGGGGACTGAGGGGTCTGCGCCCGGCTTTTTCAAGATGGGGACAATGACTGCTGTTTTGAGTGGTTTAGGTACCACGCCTGGGAGAGAGAGCTATTGAGGAGGTGAAGGGGGGGGGTCTGGACAAGTAGTAAAGAGAATGTGGGCAGGGCAGGGATCTAACGGGGAGCCGGATTTGACGAGTGGAATTATGGAGGTCAGGGATTCCTTGGTCAGAGAAGGGAGGGAAGTGAGTTGTCCCTTGGGGGGAGGACACTGGGGATCCACAAAAGTAGGAGAGGGGGGGGGGATATTGGCTTTAATGGTGGCTATTTTCTGAATGAAGAAATTGTTGAGGGAGTGACAGAGTTCCTGGGAGGGGGTGGGCTTTAGAGTGGTTCTATCGGAAAACGCCAGGTTATGCACAATCGAGAAGATTTCCTTCGATTGGTTCTCAGCTGCGAGGATTTTTGAGGAAAAGTAAGTTGTTTTAGCCGCCAGGATATCCTTTTTATATTGAGTCAGAATGTTGATAAACTCCAGTCGCAGTGAGGGGCAGTAATTTCTCCTCCAGGCCCGCTCCGCTCGACGCACCGCTAGTTTGGTGGCCTTGAGATCTTCATTAAACCATAGGTTGGCGTCCTTCTCCCGCTTAGAGGTGACCCGTTTCAGAGGAGCAATAGAGTCGCAGCCAGAGGAGAGCCACTGTTCGATGGCCGTGACCTGGGAAAGGGTGGATAGACCTTGTAGGGAGGGGTGAGAGGTGGTAAGTAAGGTGGATAGATTTTCCAGGATCTACACGCCCCCAAGCGCGAACCCAGATGTTCTTAGGAAGTGGGGGCTTGACCGGAGGGTGTATGGGAAGGACATATGAAATCAGATGGTAGTCAGACCATGTACAAGGTGAGATGGAAAGGGACTCTACGGGACAGTTCAAGGACCAAATCTGGTCTAGGATGTGATCCTTGATATGGGTGGAAGAGTGGATATGAGGTGTAAAGTTGAGAGATTGAAGGGTCTCTGAAAATTCTTTTGAGGATGGGCATTCTGCGGGGTCAGAGGGCCAAAAATTAAAATCACCCAAGAGTAAAATGGAGGAGTTGTTAACTGTGATCGTGGCCAAAACATCCAGAAAATCAGGGAGAAACAATAAGGGGGATTGAGGGGGACGGTAGGTTAATATGCAAGTGAGGGGGGGGGGCGTTATGGAAGTGGTACGGATAGCTAGATACTCCGTAGTGGCAATATCTGGCAGAGAAAGAGTTTGAAAGGGGAGGTCAGTTCGGGCGATGACCGCGACGCCGCCCCCAGCTCTGCCATTTTGGCGATCCGGGCGAAGAGCGTAGTATGGGGCTGGGAGAGTGGCTATTAGAGCTTGAAGGGAGTCATCGCAAAACCATGTTTCAGTTAGACAAAGAAGATCTGGGGAATGAAGGTCCAGAAGCACCGATAGTTCGTGCGAGTGGGCTACTGCAGACCGGGTGTTTAAATAGTATGCCGAGAGGGTTTTAGAGGTTCCAGGGAGAGCATTTCCTCCGGAAGGATGGGGGGGGGGGGGGGGGGGGGTGTGTTGAAGGGGAGGGATGGCGAGAGAAGCAGCAGGAGACAGACCGAGAGAAGAAATGCGGGAACAGATAGAGGTTGGTAAAGGCCATGGGCCCCGGAGGCAGCGGAGTTGGGCGGGGGAGTAGGTGATAATTTGGGCAGAGTGACGTGCCCCTAGCCCCGGACAGCCGCGGACGGGCGCAGACGGGCTTGCCTTAGGCATGCCTTCGGCGCGCAATTGTCGCGCCCGCTGCGCCCGTCCGCTGCGCCTCCGGCCCATACACATTGTTTTATAGGGGCGTCAAGAGGAGGAGGAGAAAAGGAAGGGGGCGTGGCCGGCAAAGTGGGCGGAGCTAGCTCGCTCGCTGTTGATGGCGGCAGCGAGGGCGGATTCCCCGTGACAGCGTCAAAATCGGCTGTCAGGGGGTCGACAGTCAGGCAGGAATCCTGCTTAGATGCAGGTCAGTTAAAAACACACAATTATACAGAAATGATTTTTAAAATAGGCAAATTAGCAGCGCTCCCGGCTTTCCGCCTTTTTTGCTGGTGGGCTGGAAGGGTGGGGCTGGTTTTGGAACAGTAAGGGGGTGTTTTTGTTACTGGGGCCCGGCTTTACAGCAGTGCTGCAATATAGGCCCTCTGAACAAAAGCAGCAGCAGTGCTTCACACTAGCTTCTTTCCTTTCACAAGAAACACATCCACACAGGAAGTAGTGGTCTTCCGTGCCAAGGACAACCATGGCAGTGTACGCTTTTGAAGACCCAAAACATATTTTTGCTTTTAGCTAAAAAATACATTTACTGAAGAGAGCCCAGAAGATTCCCAACAATAAATATTTGCAAAAACAAGACAAAACAAGCATTGACAAGGCAAAAAGCCTGGCAGCCAATGCCAGGCCTACGGGCTTTCCCAATCCTTTTCTCACATATGAGGCAGTTTGTGCTTAAGCCTTCACATCTTTTGTCTGCATATGATATCCAGGCCAAATGAGCATTTTTTTTACCGATATGTTGGAGATTTTATAGGTACTTTTTTTATTTGCTCTACAGGGGCCTGAGAAATTAACCAAAAACATGAGATATTTTTTTATGCGGGAAAGTGCTGTGCAGCAAAATTACCCCCTGTCCAACTTTCAGAAACAGAGTGGAAAACATATATATATATATTACCATAATGGGAGAGTCACGTTCTAATTGCACATAACTGGAGTTTCTTGGTGCTGATGAACAAAAAAGTAACCAAACAGAATATGCTGGCTGACCATTTGCAAATTAAACAACCACACTCACATTTGTGGAAAAGACTAGCTGATGTTTTCCCTTCTCCAAACTTCGCAGACAATATGTTCAAAGACTTTGCAGCCATTACCAAGAAGGCCCTACCACCTACACTTCATTCTCGCCTGTGGTGAGACAACATATAGCAATTATGGTTCACAGGTATCAACGCAGGGGAGGGGTGTATCTTTTAAGTACACAGGGGAGCTGATGATAGTAGGGCCCATGCGGGACACAGAGGGCTGGGTGCCCAGACAGGCAATCAGAGGGCATTTGCAAGAAAGGCACAGGGTGGGATCATGGCAGGAGGCAGGGTGGAGTTGCAATGTTTTATTTAAGGAGTTTTATATAGCGCTAGCCAGACCCGAGGGTATTGGAGCACTTTACAACAGTTAGAGTACAGGAATCCCACATAATCATCTATACTACTATTATAAAGAGAGAACTGTGTCCTTTGAGCCAGGTAAACTCTAAAAGTACACCACTAATCGCAACACCCAATACAGCGTTGGAAAGGGGGGTCCTGTAGATGGACATAGGCTGTAAAAAATATAAAAATAAACGTTATTTAAAAAAACAATAAAAAAAGTAGTCCCTAAGAAGTAGCGCCGGCCGTGTGCGCTAACAACGTGGACGTGCGTGCTGACATCATCTAGCGCGGGGAGGAGCGGTGGACAGCAGCGGTGAAGTCGGGCTGAGATACATGAAGCGCGGGGAGGAGCGGAACATGTGCGGCTCAGAGAAGCGATGGGAGGAGGCAGAACGAGGAGCGGTGAAGTTGGGCTGATGGGAGGAGGCGGAAGGAGGAGCGGTGAAGTCGGGCTGAGGTACGTGTGCGGCTGAGTGAAGCGCGGGGAGAATAGGAAATGTCGTGGCGGGCGGAGGCCGGGCTGGAGTGCACGCAAGGCGGAACGTGTGCGGCTGAGTGAAGCACGGGAAGGAGTGGAAATGTCATGGCAGGCGGGGGCCGGGGCGGGAGTGCACGAAAGCCTGAAATGCTGCCCCCAGCCCCCTTCTGCCCCAGGCAACGCTGGGGTGGGCTGATAGTAGGTATATAAATTGGTTTGAAAGTCCGGCGTGTAGTGCAACATTGAGGCAGAACAGTCCTGAGAGCCTTGCAGAGTGCACGATTGTCTTGAGCAGAAACATTTTCAGGGAGAGGAGGAGCTTGGAGGGCGAAAGGGTGCTAGGAGGAGGTAGATTATGGTGACAAAGTGTCATGGTGCTGTGGAATGCAGGTATGTGCCCTTCAGCGCTGGTTACCTGTCCGGGAAGGCAAGGTTGAGGTAGAAGTCTTTTAGGAGTTTTTTTTATTTTACAAAGGACGGGATTGTCTTAATGTCTGTTGGGATGGTGTTCCAGATTTTGGGAGCGTTTCCGGTGAAGGATCGTGCAGTGGTATTCTGTTTGCATGCTTTCAAAGGATTGAGCAGAAGGGAGTTGGAACTCCTGTGGTTCCTAGTCAATGTCTCAGAATACACCATCATCCTGCAAGCAGCAGGATTAGAAATGCATATGGTGCGACCTTTAAGGTGCAGTGCTTGTAAGAGGTTATCTTCATTTAGCAGCTTCCACCCTGCAGACATGACCAGTGCTGATAAGCACCTACTCATGACCGGGATAATTTTAAAGGTTGATACTGAGTTAGGAGTTAACTTTTTAATGTGTCAATTACTTTAAAATTGGTATATGTACGTAAAAGAATGATAAAATCACAAACAAAAGATCCCATTGTCTGGGATAGTTAATACCCTGGTAAAATGTGCAGTAAAGTGCCTAGAGTTTCACATAGTGTAATCAAGAGAAAACAAATAAAACCGTAAAAGAAACATATGCTACTCAGAGAAGCCGCAACCATGATCAAGATGTGCCTGCGGCATGCACTCGCAGTTTGATGGAAGTAAAAATGTTATTCATAAACTTGCCAAAGATGGTCCATTGACACGTCAGTTGTCAAATAGAAGTTCCAAGCGTCCTTACAAGCGGAAATCCCGAATTTTAAGACCATTGGCTTTAGTAAGGTGCGTCGTGCATGAAGAAGTTTCGGGCAGTAAGAAAGAAGATGAAGCATCGCCTCTTTCTTATAGATGCAAAATCTGCAAGGATCAGTCCTGAAATCCGATCCCTAGCTGGAGCGAAATTCATTGATTGGTAAGACAGTCAGTTGCAGGGGGGAATTGGAAGTCTGATCCCCATCAGTGCAACTTTCCAATAGAATTGCATTCACATTCCTTCATAGGATTTTTCAATTGAAGTACCTGCAAGCCTAGATCGAAAAAGCCTCGAGAGAAATCGGGCCTGGTTCGTCTGGATGGTTTTTACATCTGAATACCGAATTACGGAGGCGGTTAAGGTGTCCCCCTGCACGTTTAAATTTATGAACACCCTCTTTAAATACGGTGGCCAAGGATTGTCCGACTTCGAGAAGGCCTCTTGGAAGGCAGTCTTCAGAGTGCCCGGTTTGGCTTAATGTACAGAATAATATTTAAGAAAAGTCGCCTTACATTTGAGATCTTGCTCAGTTAGACCAGATTTCAGGCGAAGTAATGAACGACGGGTGATTTTTGGGAGATGGAATTATCTTTTTTAAGCAGTACATTGTAATCAATCTAAAATAGAAGTGAACATCCCTGGATAAGCTTGAAGGTCATAAGAGAGAGTAGGTATTAGCTTGGCCATTCTAACTTAAATGATGGGTTCCGCTGAAGGTGCAAAAAGTTGAGAGTTTAGTTTGAATAAGTAGAATATGACCCCAGCAGACTTCCTGGCTATGTGTTTTATCTGGAGGCCGGCCTTGAGAGCATCTGAGAACCATACACCTAGGTAGTTGTAGCTTGTTGTCTGTGCGATGGTTAAGCTTTCTAACTTCCATCAGAGCATTGCTTTATACCTAAACCTCCCAAAGGTTATTACCTTTAATTTATTGACATTGACCACCAACTTTTTGTCTTTGTTGTATCTGTTTAGTGCATCAATAGCACGTTGCATGTCTACTTTGGTATAGTAAAGAATCAGCAAGGGATCCAGATATTGAATTATTGGAAGTCTTCTTGAGCCAATCCTAGGTGGGATGGTCTTAGCCTTATCAAATGATTTCTAAATCAGCAGTCTAGAAACTGAACAACATGGGGACTAGGACACAACCTTCTTTTAAGCCCTGATAGGTTGCAGTTTGATGTGTGGCTAAGTTCTCCCTTCCAACTCTGATGTGGACCCATGTGTTTGTATAAAGCGAGATACTTGCTTTCAGTACGGTGGAAGAAATTCCCCACTCTTCTAATTTAGACCACTGTTTTTAGATCAACTGAGTAATCAACAAAATATGCAAATAAGGTCGTCCAGGACAGTTGAAGGGATCGGCCAACCAAGTGAGACAGGGCTACCCTGTTATCCAGCAAAGACAAGTGTCTTCTAAATCTAGTTTGAAAGAAGTGCCCAAGACCCAAACTCCTTTAGTAGAATGTTGGCATAAGCTATGGCCTACGTGCCAATAATGTGATCAGGTACTAATTGCTTGGGGTCAGGGGGTCCCCTTTGTTGTGTATTGGCTGAAGGATAGACCCTGCCCAAGAGTGGGGAACTTGGGCAGATTGAAAACAAGCCGTAGAGAGGGGTCTTAGTAGGTCTGCCCAAAAATCAACATCCGATTTAAAAAGTGAGCCTGGTAGGCCATTGGGACACGGCTCCCTGCTTGTTCTGATGACTTTGCACACGGCTGTCTTGTTGAAAACCTCACTTCGATGCAGATTATGTTCAAATTCAGATATCTGGAGGCTATAATCACTATTTACGTGGCCTTGTGCGTCTGCTGCGGTATAAAGTGGTTTTTAGGAACAGTGGTCCCTAGAGAAACAACAGTAAAAAGGGGGGGAAATGAATATAGACCCAGCCAGTACTATATTTGTATAACTTGCCCAGCCGGGCAGAGGTCAGATATTTCATATTTTAAATTCAAATAGGAACAATACAGACAAAACAATTTGTAAGTGGGACACAAGCCATTCATCCAACTAAACCAAGAGGGACACAAAATGAAAAACACAAAAGTCTCAGGCAAACTCCCACATGGATAGTAACAAATATGGAACTGAGGGCATGGATGGTGAATAGCCAGACCAAGAAAAATACAATCAGAGGTGTAGGGGAACCGGACTGCTTAGAGCGTCAAAGGTAATGGCGCGGTATTAGTGAGACCCATCCAGTGATGGGAAGGGGAAGGCGCAATGGCTTGAGTATCCCAATTCGGGGAAGAGCCGCAGCAGCATGCTCTTAATTCCAGATATAGGGTTATGCTAGGTCCGTGTTCCTGGGTTGCAGACAGTAAATGCCGGCTTCCGAGATGAGGGAGCTCCCTTTCTGTTTCTTGGTCTAGCTGTTCACCATTCGTGCCCTCAGTTCCATATTTGTTACTATCCATGCGGGAGTTGCCAACATTTATTACAGGCAATTGCACACAGGCATGCTTTTTCTAAATATCCCGATGATGATGCATTTATTGTATATATGGATCAAAACGCTGTTGACACCCAATACACCTTATACACTGCTCTAAATTGTCATTTAATGTGTAAAGGTGTTCTCTTGCAATTTGTTTGTTACATTGAAAATTGTGTGTTTAACAAACCTACAGCTTTGCCTGAGTGTTCTTCATTGTATGTCCCTCTTGGTTTAGTTGGATGCTGGCTTGCGTCCCACTTACAAATTGTTTTGTCTGTATTGTTCATATTTGAATTTAAAATATTAAATAGCTGACCTCTGTCCAGCTGGACAAGTTATACAAATAGAGTAATGACTGGCTCTATATTAATTTCACCCCCCCCCCTTTTTTACTGTTGTTTCTCTAGAGACCACTGTTCTTAAAAATAGCTTAATTCCCAAGGTCCCTGGCAGACCTTACTTGGGATCCCTTGTTTCTTTACAATCAGTATAAAGTGAGTTAATGTGCTTGATCCATTTTCCCAGTGGGGCGCCATTCTCTCTAATAAAGGGTCTGTTACTTAAATCATTTGATGCATTGCCAGAATTTATTTAGATTTTTTTCAAGTTGAAGTTCTGAGTAGCCCATAAACGTCCACAATTACTGTATCTCCTTTTACATAGTTGGAGCTGGGCAGTCAAACTTGTGATAGTTTCCAATTATCCGTACACACGGAGTCATGAGGTTGATGATACATTGATTTTTGAGTACCAACAAAAAACCTCATGTGGTTAGATAAGTAATTCTCTGACTCTCTCGCCCTCTATGTCTACATCATTTATGCACCGGTAGGAAGACCATAACCATGGCTCCTCCAAACGGCAAGACTCCCTTGTATCATATTTGAAAGAAATAATGGTTGGTTATTGTAAAGCATTCTGACTCCTACTCAAGGTGAGTCCATACGAGAAGCCACCTTCGCACAGCTCTTAATTGTTTCATCACGGAAACCATCCAACTATAGTGTACTTGTTTCCCTGTAGGCAAAGCCCAGCCCCTAATACAAGGATGATTACACAATATTAGTAAATCTGACCTGTGCAGACTAGGAAGAACACAGCTCACCCTTAGGTAAGCATATCTTCCTAGGTCTTGTAGCCCCGTTAAATACAACTTGAACAAATCTTAAAATGAGAAAGGCCGCCTCTAATGTGGCGCTATTTTCAGCCCCTGGCAAACCCTGTCCTGATGAGACACTCACATTACAAGAAGGGTTGAAATGTCATCGACAAAACCAAATGGATAGTCCAAATAGTGAAGCAGCAGAACAATCTAGTTGAACTTCTCCTGCTTTAAAAACTGAACAATTGGACATCCTTTTACTACAAATAACCTTGTTTTTATGAAAGTCACTTTGTCATACATATCTAGGAATTTGGTTATGGTTATGTCACATGGGGTTCCTTTATCACTCTCTTTTCCTCTTCTCAAGAAGATCACTCATAAAATCTAAAGTGTCGTAACAAAAAATTATATATTTAAAATATGAAAATAAATCTTCTCTTTTTATGTTTTTTTTCTTCTGTATCACAACCAAACAAAAACACTTGATTTGGCTTAATTAAGTCAAAAGAAAGAATTTGTTCTGGCCACTTTATTTATGGATAAACTAGATGGGTTCTGCCCCATTATCATTCTCTCTTAATTAAATCAACACACAGTATACCTCTGACAATATGAATTTGTTTCAAAAATGAGTTCCATGTGAACACTTGTCATAAGTTAATATTTAATACCCGTTTGAATGGACGTACTGGTTGCTCTTGTTCTTTGAAAAAACTGAGTACAATAGGCCATGTTAACTGAAGAGTCAGTGTGATTTTAAAGCGAGTGGGCAATGGTCAAGGATACCACACAAGATCAATCCGGCCAATGAGAGGCTGAACAGGGAGCCCAGCGGGCAAGAAAATTGGGTGCCGGGAGACAGTAGGCAACAAGGGTAAGTTGTGGAAGGCGGGTGTAGTAGTGGACATAGGGCAGAAGGGCAAAAGAGCAGAAATTAACTGGTGGTATGCGTTCACCCATTGCAAATCTAATCTCTGATTCCTTAATTATTTCCTCTGCCCCAGTGTCTGGCCACAGTGCCGGGGCACCACAGAGCTCCAGTTCTGACTCCCACGTCTTGACATGCCTTGCTTGCTCGTGTGCCTGCATCACCTCACTCACTCCTTGCTCCTCCTCCCCTCAAGAGACTTTACCATATTGTGCATAACAGATGTTGCATGATTTACTTAGCAATTATTTTCAGGGCTCAGTTCATGATCCGAGTCAGACCCTTGTTTTGGCTCTGCTTTCCCTGCAAATTTGTTGGCTCGACCATCTCTACTTCTGAGTTTATGTTTAGAAACAATCGCGTCTACTAAATGAAACCAAAAACCAATGTAATCTAGAGTACTAAAGTGAAACGCTTCTGCATGTTAAAGAAATACACTTATGTTTTAATTTTGAAGAGTCTTCGTCCTCTCAAGTGACGTTTGTTGCACGATTTGCATACCAAAAAGGTTCTGATGGCTCCAGTTGCGCTCTGGGTCTTAAAGCTAATCTCACCTCTACCTGGGGTCTCCGCTCCACTATCGGCACCGTGCTCGCCGAGGACCAGGCGCGCGTACTCGCTCCCATCTCGCTACCTTCCCTCCCACGCGCTGTCAACACCTGCCCTGCAGACAGGTAGGGTGTGCTTTTAGCTGTGTAGAGCTGGGGTCCTAAAGCAACCCTGCAAAGATTGGTCCCGTCAGTCCACAGAGCACTGCTCCAATGCGGCAAAAAAGGGCAATTTCTCACTCACGTACAAAAGTCATAGCTTTTGAGCACAGTTTATTACCTCATAGTGTAGCATGATCAGAAGAAAAGAAAGATGTACAATGACAGTTGGAAGAATCAAACAAATGATGCCAATTAGGAAAGCAAACTGTTAAGCATGTTAAGTCTATGTTATTAAAGTAAACAAAAACTCTGAAGCAAAGTGCTTCGAATAGCACTAAAATTCAACAACTGGCCCATCCACTCATTGCAGAGTCCGATAGGTTTAGTCTGGAATTTCCAGAGTTCACTGGAGGGGGCTCCTGTTACCGGGATGTGAACAACAAAGGGAACACAGAGTGAAGAGCACCGGGGAAGCACATGGCTGTCAAGTCGACAAATTGTTCCACATGGTCTGCTTGGGAAACATCATTAACAACGAAGGCAGTACTACGCGTAACGTTTACAACGAGGCACTTACCACGTAAACGTCTTTCCAACGCGTATGCCTTCAACGATCGTCTCTACCACGAACAAAAAAAAAACCGTAGGATTAAAAAGGGGGGTTGGGGGGGTCTCCCCCCCATAAAAAAACGATCCCGACGTGCCGAAGAAAACAGCGTCGTAAGAGAGGAAGCGGAATAAACTTCCGCTTCCTCTTTACGACGTAAGAGCGACGTGGTAAAGATGATGAGGGGAAAACGAATTCCGTGGTAACGCATGCGTGGAAAAGGCATGCGTTGCAACGGAATTCGTGGTAACGTCATATAACCGGTCTGCTTGGGCCGAGAGGTCAGCACACCAGGCTGAAAAGTGGCATAACTTTCCGGATGTAGTCAATAGACACGGAAGTGGAGGCAAACAAAGAGACAGGTGGGAACAGGGACAGGGTGTGAATATAAGGTGACAGCTAACTCCTTAGTTGTAGGATATTCACTTGATGAGTTTGAGGGAGCTACAACGAATAAAGAACACAAGGGCTCCGAAAGAGCTGTCAGACCACACTGCAGCCTCACACACGGCAAGAAGGCGCTGGACAGCAGGTAGAATATTCCACTGGGTCAATGCAACGGCTGCAGAGAATGCACACCACTTCCTCAGACAGGCCAGTAAGAGTGGCACCCAGTAGAGTAAATAACAAGTCAGGCCGGGGTTTCTGATGGGGTACAAGAGATGGGATAGAGATGGGACAGAAAGTCTTATTTCAATCCTATGCTTGTATGGAAAGGCTCCTAGGACTGTGGCAAAGACTTCTGATCACTTCAGGCTAGTGCCTCTCAAAGAAGCTATGACTAAGGCAGAGTGGGCTGCCGGGTCACCCAAGATGAAAACTGAGTGGGGCAAGGGAGAATGACACTAAATAATCGAGATTATCTTCAGCGGCACATCTATAAAAGGGGCTCTTTCCAATACTAGCTTCGATTAGTTACTCATGCATCCACTACCGAGATACTTCGCTATTTACCACTAAACATAAGAAGTCTCAAGTGATGGCTGTCAACTTCGAAGAAAGACTCCATCTGCTATCAGGTCATTGCACGGTGTCTATGCTTAGGCAATAAGATCAGGTAAAGAAACTGCCCCAAGTTTCTCATGTGACAACAAAGAATAGGTTAATTGGAGCATGCACCTTTGGAGACTGCCAGAAGCTACAAAATGTGTCACTGTGTTTTTTTAAGTATCTTATGATCTGTTTAAAACAGTGAGTTTTTTGCCCAATTCAGTAGATCATATAACGGACAATGCTTCCTATTGCAAGCAGTTCATGCCTCAAAATAGAGTATTTGTACCACGCACAGAAATACATTATTTCAGTGGCGACGTTTTATCTACCATTAACCTCTGCTTCAGGTCCAGAAAGGGGACTGCCTCTCTGCAATCCACTATCCAGAACCACCCAAAGATTACTCCAATTTTCCTGTCAAGCAATCTGAAGCTAAACTTGTATTACCATCCATAAAAGCGAATATATGGGTGAAATACCTTTATCTCAGATCCACAGTGTGCCTCACCGTTCCACAGAATTTTATAGCCTTCATTGGGTCAACTCTGCCAAGCATTATAGTGGCATGGAGCAAACCAGGCAAAAGAACGAGAAAAGCAAAAAATGTTTACCATTAACACAGACACCCATTACATGAACGGTTAGGGTAGACGCCACACACCGCAACCAAAGCACATTCCATCACTTTATCTTTCCCCTTCCACACAACACTGATTCAGCACAAAAAACTGTCCACATAAGGACACATCTATGTGCACTTGTGTTAAGCGAAACTCACATGCATATGCAGCATGTCAGGGAAATTACACAAAATGCAATCTGTCATTTAGTGCTATATTTTGGCACGCAATGAATCTTGTTAAAGAGTGAAAAAGTGCAGCAAGCAACAACCGCTCACATTCTGTTCATTCAACACGTTCCAGCACGCTTGTAGCAACACTTTTACCACAAATGGCATGTAACGTAATGCCTGCATAATTAACATTTCTAATAAACACTGAGACCAACGCACCTTCAGGTACTCAATAAAGCAGATTAACAGACATACAGGCACCTTAACGCACTGATTTACAATTAGAAATAACACTTGGAAGCTGCGATACAGGGTGATGAGCAGAAGGAGAACACATAGGGAGACCAACTGGCAAAGGGTGCAAAATTTAGGACGGTAAATGTAAAAATTCAGGACAAAGGGTCAAAATCAGGACAAAAATTCCAGACAAAACTTTGGGACAAAAGGTAAGTTTCACAAATACATCAGAGGAAGTTGCGCGATAGTATAAAAGTAAATAAATAGACAACCACTCAAGTACAAGTCAAAATACGTTTATATTAGGTTGACAAATTGTGCACTTTACGGCTTTTCGGTATGCACACAGCTTTGAGGAACTGTGCAGGTCTTTTTGTGGTATTTCATATGATAATAATATATTTATATGGTTACTGCACTGGGTTGTCCAGTCTGATATTTTGTTTACAACTCATGGTGTGGAAACTGAAAGAATCTGTAGAACCCCAAATCATAACTTTGTCACAACAACCTAAGTAAAGTAAAGAGAATGTATTTAACGTGCACGGGAGTCTCAGGTGGGTGCTGAGTGCTCGAATAGCAGAAGTAAAACACAATTGTTTTTAGACACAGACCACAAGAGGATGCAGCATCATAATAATACACGTAGCACAAATTAGGCATGGCCTACTTGACCAATTAGCAAAGGCCTAGGCTGCCCTATACCGTTTATTGTCCTAAATATACTGTTGCTGACCACGTTTCCCAAGTAGGCAGTTTCTGGGACTTTCCAATGTAATGCAATGTAACAGTAATTTCTACAGAAGTGATTTGCGACATCTGTTCTAGTACTGTTCACGCAGACTGTGCCACTTCCACATTTGATGTGTCCATAAGCATGTGGCTAAGCTAGTGTCATGTACTGTCTGAAAGTGGTTCTTGAGCAAGCATTGCGTTACAAAAGCATCTTTACTTTCAGCAGCTTCAGTAACTTTTAATTAATTATTTTGTGTCAACGTTCTACAGGTCTTTAAAGTAGATATTTGGTAACACATTATAAAGGCGGCTTCTGCAATAGTCCTGAGCAGGCATGTTTGGTGAGAGAAGTGGTCAGGAAGATCTGCTCGGATAGACTTTGTTACTAGCATCTCATATATGAGTGCCATTGTGAGATGTAAAGCCGCACGCATAGGTGAACTAAAGAGAGGATTGCTGTGATGAACCCACTATAGTGAACGCATTATGGGTGTTTCAGCAAGTGGAACTTAAAATATGGAATCTGCCTTTGCTTATGGGGCTTCACAGAGAGTTGCACTAGCTGACGGAAGTCACAAATGTGCTTTTCCCTACAGCTTTCTTAAAGAAGGCACTGTCGATACACTATTACATAGTTTATTTTTGACACATTGCCTATTGCTAAAAACACAATACACATCTCAAGCACAGCTCATGGCACTATGAGGCTCTCCCTAAAACGTTACACCTAAAACGAAACATGCAAACATTTACAATTACAAGTGTAATATTCAAGTGGCAGTTGAGTATCACTCAAAATGTCATATGCATGATGTATAGATCCCCCACATAAGCACACAGCAATTACAGAATAATAATACATAGGCAAGGGAGTAGCCAAAAACTTTAAACATCTCCCTCCTTGAACTAAAGTTCTTATGGCACCAAAAAAAGCAAAGTAAGTCATCACAACCCTCCCCAGAAGAGCTAACTTGTCCAAGGATCTAGCCATTCCTCCTTCCATCAAACTCCTACTATCCACCATTATAAATGTACATTCTGTCATCTATTATTTCTTTCATCCACCATTCAGCCTTTTACCATTCATTCTGTTCTTCCATCTGTGTGCCCATCCACATCCAAACCTTTCCAACCATTTGCCTACCTTTCATCTATCCTTCCATCCATCATTTCACTAATCTAGCCCTCTACCATCCTTTCACTCATCCAACCATCATCCATCCACCCTTAAACTCATCCATCCACTCTCCCACCATATCCATCCATTCACTGATCCATCCAACCATTTACCTTTTCACCCAAGCCATCCTATCACTCATCCATCCACTTTTCCACCTATCCATCCACCCAGTCACTCATCCATCCACCCATTCAACTTTTCACTCAGCCACCCATCCATCCTTTCTTCCAGCTCTCCACCCTCCCTTTCACTCATGTATGCAATCCTTCACTCATCCATGTTTACATTCTTCTTTTCACTCATCCAGGCACTCATTCACCCATCCATTCTGCCAATCATTCATCCATGCTTTCACTCATCCATCCATCTATTCCTCCTCCTGTTCTCTCTCCATTCCCCTTTCCCTTTGCCACCCATCCTTTCATTCACCCCTCACCTATCCATTTACTCATCCACTCATTAATCCATTTATTGACCCTATCACTCATCCATCCATCCACTCCTCCATTGACACTTTCACTCATATATCCATCCTTTTCTCCATCTACCCTCCCTTTCACTCACTCTTCCACCCATCCATCCATTCACTCATCCATTCAACCATTTACCATTTCACCCATCCTTTCACTTACTCATCCATCCACCCAGTCACTCATCCGTCCACCCATTCAACCCTTCACTCATCCATCCATCCTTTCTTACTTCCAGCTCTCCAGCCTCCCTTTCACTCATGTATGCATTATTTCTCTTGTCCATCTTTATATTCTTCTTTTCACTCATCCATGCACCCATTTGCCCATCCATTCTGACAATTCTCCATCCATGCTTTCACTCATCCATCCATCCACTCTATCTCTCTGTTCCCCTTTCACTTAGCCACTCATTATTTTATCCACCCTACACTTATCCACCCACTCATCCATTTACTCATCCACTCATGAATCCATCCATTGACCCGATCACTCATCCATCCTTTCACTCATCTATCCATCCTTTCTTGTATCCATCCACCCTTTCACTCATCTAGCTATCCTTTTGTCCATCTAGCCTCCCTTTCACTCACTCGTCCATCCTTCCATCCACTCTTTCACTCATCCATCCCTTCATTCACCCTTTTACTCATCAATTCACCAACACATCCATTATTTCTCTCATTCATCCACTCAATCACTTGCCCATCATCCACCCTTTAACTCATCCATCCATTTTTTTACTGATCCATCCACCTTTTTACCCGACCATCTACCCTTCCACCCATCCATACATCTATTTACCCTCATCCATCCTTCCACTCATGCATCCATCCTTTCTCTCATCTATCCATTCACCCTTCCACTCATCCATTCATCCTTTCACTAATCTATCCAGCCTTTTACCCATTCCTTCACTTATTCACCAACCCACCTTTTCACATTAATTATGAGCTAAGCCTTTGTCTACTTAGTTGCAGACAAAAGAGGCCCATAAAGAACCTCACCCTTGTCTTAGCTCATAACGCAAGGGGTGGGGTGGGGGAAGGTTGACTATGACCCTGTACATAGGCAATCTGAAAACTTGTTAGTCATGCATGATACACAGTGCCAGGACGTGAGGTGACTGTGAAATGGTGTTGTTACCAGGGCTTTAAGTGGTATGAAAAAACTGGAGGGGGCTCTCCAAGGGGCGTGTTTGATGTAATGAAGGGCATGGCTTAAAATATCTAAGCTAAAAATATGTGCAGAGCATAATGTGCTGCCTGACTGGTATTCTGCTGTTTCTATCATTGCATCCAGTAACATTAGACCTACGACAAGCCATTACTATTGGCTTTGTCAATGGATGTTAGTTGCATAAAATAAATTAAAAAGCAGCAACTATGGCTTTGTTGTATGTAATATTAAAAATGCTTCAGCTCTGTAATGATGTTACTGTGTAAGAACTATAACCTCTTCATTTTAACTTCTTTGGCCAGCTTCTGTTCATGAACTGGCACATAGCATGGCCGTTTTTGCACATTTGTTTTGTACATTTCTTCCAACTAACCCTAACAGAATGCCCTGCCCTAGATCACGACAGGAGGAGGCCACCACATGCTGTAACAGCCCAAACTAGCCAATTGTCATTCTGTATGTGACAATCAGCCAGCATACAGAATGACAATGGGCAGGGAGAGGCTGCTCTTGTGCTCAGAGGAGAGTGCGAGGTGGCCCCATCAGGGAGCTGAGGCCTCTCGTAGGGGAACAGCTCTGCTCCCTGCAAAGCCCAAAATTACGGAAAAAAGGCGTCCATAAAAGGGATCCTCAAAGACAATGGACGTGGGGTCCAAATTACGGACGGTCAGTGAAATTTACGGACGGTTGGTCACCCTAGGAACACAAAGTGAACTGCAACAGGGAAACACATGGTGGTCAAGTGGGTAAATTGTTCTACACGGTCTCCTTAGACCGAGAGGTCAGCACATCAGGCTGAAAGGTGACACGAGAAAGGCGGCTGCAGTTCAACAGACGCAGAAGTGGAGACAAACAAAGGGACAGTTGGGAACTCTAATAAATATGGTGCTTGCACATCACCCTGACATCCACCAGCATGGAAAAGTTGGAAGGGATTAGACCCTGGAAGCGCTCTAACACGATGAACCAAGAATAAAAATAAGTCAAGTCCGACTCTTCTGCTAAATAGAACTGTCCAATGGGCAACCATTTGAGGACTAAAATGTTTTAAATACCATATGAGCCTTGAGGAAGCCCCAGGCAAATGGGCAAAAAGAGGGCGAAACACATGTCGGCTGTCCATAAAATCATCAACCTGTTGACAAACACTACGAATATGATGAAAATCTGTATTTAATAATAAAATGAGCAGGTCGACAAATGAAATGAGATTCATCGCATCTCTGCATGCTATATCAGTATGATGAAACAAGCAAATATACATAAAAGACTATCATAAATTAACAAGGACGACAAACTCAACCCCATGTAATTACAGTTGGGAACAGGGACGGGTCACGATTGGGAATACAAGGCGGAGCCTAGCTCCCCAGTTGTAGGATATTTTCTTCATTAGCTTAGGGGGATATAAGGAATAAAGAACACAACGCATGTCGTATGTGTGTTACCTGAACATGAATGGCTATGGAAAGCACAATCTGATGTGCAATAGGGGAGCACTGGGTGGGTGGAGCAATCTATAAATTTCCCTCAACAGTGGGTGATATCACCTGAGGGGTCTCTGAGTGATGTACCTCAGAGGAGCAGTGGGTGTTGTTCAGTTCGGGGGGCAGTTGTGTATCAATCAGGGAGTACAGTGCAACGTTCTGCTGGACCCACAAGGTGATATACAGTAGAAGGGACTATCAGAATGTAATGAAAAAACAGGATGAGGCGAACTGCACACACGTAAAATGGGAGAACACAAGAACATTGTGCAAGACAAAAAGCTCATTTGATTCTTTTGGTAATGCATTAAAGTGATTTGTGAACCACATAAGCTATTTGTGGGTAGCTGCCGTGTTTACAGTCCCAAGGAAGGACATCCTTCCTTCTCTGCCTTCACACATGTAAGTGCTCCGGCTGCAAAATCCTTTTTACTGTAAGCCATATATAATTGGTCACGTGCCATTGCAGAAGGGCTGCATGGCTCCTGTTTAAGGCATATCTTTTTTCAATGCTGACTGAGGATGGGTGTAATTCAGTTGACAATACTGACTACAGTAGAAATGCAAACATGTAATCATTGAATAAAGCAGTATGCTCTTGCTTAGGTTATTACATTAATTGTTTCTACACAACAAAAACATTGGTCACAATTTCTCTTTTTTTTCCGTTTTCTCACGAATAAAAGTAATTTTCTTCTGCCGGCCTCTCACTTTCATTGCCCTCTGTTTGCATTTCCCTGTAGTCATGTAGGGCTACCATGCAATGCATTATTTTACTAGGGAAATCAGGTAGTTAAGGAAGACCTTCTAACCACTTTGAAACCGATGATCTGTTGGTCAGTCAGTGCTAAAGCATGCAGTCCATTACATCAAATACCTGGTCTCCAGTGGTTTTTGAAAGGCTTGGTCTTTGTTTTTACCAGCATCACAAACAGCAGATTCAACATTGGCATGGTGCAACAGCTAGAAACAACACTTAAAGCCTCTCATCCTGCTCCAATGTGCAAGTCTACAATTTTTCGTATGTACCCACTATCCCTTTTTTTAATGATATATGCAAAAATTGCCATGAGTTCCTGAGCAGCATTCAATAAGACAACCCCTTACATGCAGTCTGCGATGTTAAATTGCAGTTATTCGAAATAGCTGCTTTTATTTTACCAGGCAAAAAGTGTGAGCGTCTCTACCAAAACAGCAATAATTGTGGGATACAGATATCCATCAGACTCATCTCGCGTCATCCTCTCCTCCTAACCATAGATAGCGTTGCGTACTGAAATGCAGGGGAGGTTCCTCTGCTATGTCAGAGATGGTTAGCCCCACTGCTGCTACCCAGCAGAGGCAGCAGTGAAAAATAAAATGATAATAACATAATTTTAAAATCACTTTCTTTTTCACCATTACCTCTGCTGGGTAGCCGAGTCACAGGTTGGGGCCAGACCATCCTGAGCTTCAGGAAGAGTAGTTGTGGACACTACTAAGTGCGCATGACGGTTTGGCCGGCCATTTTAAGTCGGCCAAACTGTCATGCACTGTTAGAAATGGGATCCCTGGCTGGCCAGGGCTTGCGCCAAAGTCAGTTAGAGACCACCACTCCTGAGTCAGGGCAAGGGAGTTACACGCCAAGATAACCCCTGCTCACCCTCTAGGTACTGTGGCGCGAGCAGCAAGGCTAAACTTGGAGGCGATATGAGTTAAGTATTTGCGCACGCAACCCAGCAACAACACCCAAGGCCAACCACAAAGGAAACTCCAAACAAGGTTATATATAAAAATAACCTTTGTATTACACCAAAACACATTAGATAAAACACACACTTTACAATGTGCCAACAGGCATGGGCGGAATTTACAGGGGATATTTACAAGACAGGGCCACCTGGACCACTGTCAGGAATCAGCACTTTTAGAAGTAACACTTTTAAAAATAGCACTTAGAATATAAATCACTGTAGTACAAAAAGAGAACTTGTAACACACAACCAGCCACTACTGGTACCAGGTGAGCACCACCTATGCAATCCTCACTATCCTAGGAGATCACACAAGGAACCTGGGCCTCGCTAGTACCACCTGTACTAGCAAGAAAGAAACCACCTAAGTATCGGTATACCTGTAGGGGTCTAAGGAAGGAAACACATGATGCCTTATCAACATTCAGCGGTGTAAAAGCAAAGCACATGACGCATAACATACATTCAGAGGTGCAAGGAAGGAAGACACATGATGCAGAACCTACATTCAGAGGTGTACAGGACAAAGCACATGACGCATTACCAACACATTCAGAGGTGCAAGAACAGCAAACACAATAGCGCAAAATCCACATTAGCCACCACCTGTGGCAGTCCCTGTGTCCCAATGTCAGGGCCTAAACGTGGCAGCTGCCCACGAAGTGCTGGGCAGCTGTGCAAAAAATACTGGGGCCAACACGATGGGGGAGCCTCACAGGCTCTGCAGCAAACAAATGTGGCGCCTCGGTGGAGTCCCCCTCCAGGGGACTCAGAGCTACCAGATGCCCCACGTGCCTCTCCGGGCTCGACAGACAATGCAGCCGTTACGGTGGAGTCCCCCACTGGGGACTCTGAACTTGTAATTGCCCCCAGGAGCCTCGGGGCTCCAATCACCAGATGCCTGCTCTGAGCCTCTCGGGGCTCTGACTCTGCTCGTTGGAGTCCCTCCCGTGGGACTCGGAATCAAAGGGGGGGCCCACGGGCCACCAAGGCCTGCACTGGAGGGGAGGGGCGGCACCAGCAATGTGCCCCGACGCCCCCCTCTCCTGCGAATGCACTCACCGGGTTCTGGCAGCCGGCTGGAGAGCTCCCGCTCCTCGGGACTCTCCCCGGTCTCCGGTCGGTGGTGGCAGGACTCTCTCCCTCCTCTGGGGCTGGCGGAAGGTCCGGGGCTCTCCCTACACTTGGGAGCCCCGGGCAGGACGCTGTGGCTGCTTCCGGCTTCTCTCTCGGGCCGGCGCGGGACTTCCTCTCTCCCCGCTGGCCCCGCCCAAAATGTCACAGGCTGGATTGCCTGACTTCCTCCTCGGGCAGCCAATGGCAGTGCGGAGATGCTGGGCAATGCCGGGTGGGCTCCGGCTCCAATTCCAAACCCCGAGCGAGGTGGGCACTCGCTCGGCAGAAAAACAGCGGCAATGTCCCGGGCAGGGTGGGCACCTGCCAGGGGACTCTAAAATCGGCAAAAGCGGCGTGGGCAGCCGCGGAAGGACAATGACAGCGCTCCCAGCGCTTAGCCAATAAATAAAGCGCTTCTAAGCGCTAGGGCCGCAAATAAAGCGCTTCCAACGCTTCAGGGGTAAAGGAAAGCGCTCTCCAGCGCTAAGGGCCACAAGGAAGCGCTTCCAAGTGCTAGAAGCAAAGTCCAGGCCCCAAAGTCCCTAAAAGTCAAGCCAAAGTCCTTGTAGGCAGGCAGGGGGGCAAGGCTGGGCCCAGAGCCAGCTCACTGGGTCTCCAGGCAGGGAGACAGTCCAAGTGGCGGTCCTCTGGCCCAGCAGCAGCAGCAGCCCCCCTCAGGCAGAATCCTGGAAGAGAACAGTTTCTGTGGGGACACAGCCCCATTTTTATACACCTAAATCCTTTGTTTGGAGGTGCAGGGTGGGGGAGAAACCAGTCGCAGCTGGTTTGGGAGTACCCTTGATGGCCCAACCACCCCTTTCTTTCACTGGCAGGGCTAGGGTCATCAGTCACACCACAGGGGGGCGGAGCCAGCATTGTGTGGGGAAAGTCCAGGCCCATCAGGGACCAGGTGCACTCCTCCCCAGCCATCAGCATGCTAATCTCACACTCACCACCGGGCAGACCCATCCAGCCTTCCTGGAGCCAGGCTCACCAGCCAGCTCCAGCCAATCACACGCCAGGCATATTTTATATTAATATGCCAACTCCTAGAAGTGGCACTTCTCTACATATGACACACTCATGCAACACACACCATTGCGAAGCATTCACTCTCACGAGTTCGCACATATCAGATTCGAACCTGTACACCCCACGCATCAGGAACTACCAGGGACACATACATTCCCCATGCATTCCTATGGGAGGGCAGGCCTATCTCACCACATGCACTCAGAGTGCGCACGCACTTTCCACTGGGACACAGTGAAAGTGCGCAGAACCCAAAAATCACCATCACCAGGTCACCATTACAAGCAAAAAGTCTAGGGGTGAACCTGCCAGAAGGGCCAAGTCCAACACAACCCCCTTCCAGCCAAAACGCAGGGGAGAACAATCACCACCGTGATGGACTTCCCTGCTTGGGGCGATAGAACACGGACGCGGGCCCGCAACTGCAGGGGCACCCTCCTGTTCTACGCCACGGTGAACCCATGGGATTCCTTCTCAAACCACTGTCTGGACCAACTGGGCTACCCCACTGGTACTCCCAAGCTGTCCACGGCCAGAACCAGGCCCTGGGCCACCCAGGTGCCACCGGTCCTTGCTTATTCGCAGAGCGGGGGGTAGTAACCCCTGGCACATAGGAGCCATTCTCCACTCTTCCTGTCTGCAAGACAGGACTAGATTGCCACTGGTTCTCCAGCCTAGGGCCTACAACCTCAGGCGGACCAGGGGTCTCGGGGAAGGCTCTCCTCCCCCTACCTCTTCTTCTAGGGTTCCTCCTCCTCCTGCGAGGGGTACCCTTACAACGCCACTCCAACCCAGGGCTTATCCACTCAGGTTGTCCCGGGGTCAGAGGTGGGCTCTCCCACCCTCTGCACCCCCTTCCAGAGGCCTGCCCTCTCCCAACTGGAGAGGTTCCCCCTGGAAGAAGCACTGGCCAGGACACTGGTTACAGTCGTCCCACCCTTCAGGTCAGGCTGATCCTGAACCTGGCCTTCCAACCTCCGGTCTAAAACCTTTGGCGGAATAATTGCCTGGCACTCCAGGACTTCTGGGGACTCACACGCAATCCCCCTGAGGCTGACACATGACCCATGTGTCGTGTGACTGTCTGCCTGGCGCAGATCTCCCGTCTCCTGTCCACCTGACAGTGCGCAGAGACCCCCCAGCACAGAAGTGGCGCCACCCGGGTCCCCCCAAGAAGATCTAGCCCAACTGGCTAGTCCCTGGTCCACTGGTGCATCCACTGTGAAACTCATCCCCCAATCACTCCTCACTTCGGACTTCTGTGCCCTCCCTCCTGGAGTAGCACTGCCGGACACTGGAACCCCTGGAGCTCTAGTTACAGATGCTCCAGGTTCCCTAGACACTAGGAGATCCTCCTCAAGTGTACTAACAGGACAGCCTAGGTCCCTAACCTGGTGTTCCCTCAAGAAACCACCCAGGTTCTGAGACAGGGCTTCAGGCATCTGAGGACTCTCAGCCTCCCACTGACTCCTGCTCCACTGAGCCAGGTAGTCAGCCTCTCCACCCCTCTCACTATACTGGGATCTAGCTGGGCTACACTGAGCCTCTTCCACCACGCTGGGCTGGAAGATACCTATACCACTACTGTTGGACTCACTCACTAGGGACTCTAAAGAACCTCTGGCCCTCTCCCAGCGGTCTGCTTCATCTGCAAGCTCACATGCTTCAGAAAATCCACACCCCAACAGGTGTTGGTGCAACCCTGGTGAACAACAGCTGAGCAGGTGCTCTTTGACAATCAGATCAAACAAGACATCAAAATCATCTTTTGTGTGAACCTTTACCCAATCAAACAGTGTATCACAACATTCATCCTCAAACTCCACCCAAGACTGGTGAGACAGTTTCCTACTGTCCCTGAACTTCACCCTTAACTCCTCCTCTGGGGAAACAGGTACCAGACTGGGGGACCTGGGACTGGGATTTCCTACACTGAAATCTATATAGCTGCCACCACTGGACTCAACCCTCCCCGGGGAATTCAGACAATCAACACTGCGCGCAGGGGATAGTCTACCCTCCAGAGCTACTTTGCCTCTGGTGGAGGCCCTCTCAGCCTCCTCTATCCTTTCTTGCCCTTAGACCCTCTCAGTCTCTAGCTGTTTGAGGAAATATAAATTTTATGGTCAAGAAATGTTCCCTAACGTGTACCCCACCGTCTCCATGTACCAGCTTAAAGTGCATGTAACTTCCCTCCTGTGCCAGTTATGAAGACGCAAATGCATTTGCGTCCAACGTTAACATGTCCTCTTTCAGATCCACCCTGAATGGGTTGAATATTCTGTTCCTAAGTATGCCATGCCAACGTCTTTTTGTGGTGTACTTTACACGTTTTCCAGCTCTGGCGAAGTAGGCCCTGAATTCTGCCATCGAGCCTTTTCCTGCCTTCTGATTCTGAACGCCTCAGCCTGGGCTGTCTCTGTACCCGTGACCTCTGCCTTACTCCCTGTGCGGCTAACGGCGCTTAGCTCAGCCTGCTGCCTGCCAACACTGTATTCAACCTTCGAATTATCTGTTCCGCTCCTCAAACATACATTCCTGCCTACTAGTTCAAGTAAACAATATACAAGCATATTCCAGAAAACCAATTTGACAGAAGTTGACAAGTTCCACAAGATGAGTAAATCTTGGAGTCTTTTAATGAAGATTACAGCCAGCCGACACGTGTTTCATCGCCTTAGCGACTCATCAGGGCTGAAAACAAACAAATAAGTGGCATATAGCATGTTCTTTGGACAAATAAATTGCTGTACCAGACCATGCTGGCTGGGTATTATATATATACAGTAAAAGCTTCCTCCAGCAGTGAACATACAGTGATTTGTTCAAGCTTCTTTTTCTAGTGCTATCACAACACATCCGTGTCGAATGGGGTGTCTATTGTCGATATTAAATACAGACGTGAGTGTACGTGATAGTGGTTGTGAAGGGTTTGTGTGGGCGAAGATAGTACCTCACTGTATGTAGTCACTGGTCCCAATGACACATCGTGATAAAAGAACCTAAGGTGCAGCGAGAGTGCCCTAATTGTGTGCGGCTCTTACATACTTCATGCCAAACTTGTGCTCAAGTGCAAAACTGTGTCATTGAGTAGACATACCTAGACGGCCGTGTCAACATCCGAAGGTCTGTATCAATGTACAAAGAAAGAAAAACGGAAAAGATCTCATCACTAACAGTACTCGAGTGATGTCTGGGCAAGATATCGCCATAGTGAGACTCAATTAGAATTTTGCACGTGGACTCACCGCTTAGCTGGTGATAATTCCAACCCAGCCGGGCCTTCTCTAGTAGCACTAATGTCAGTGCGTCCAGAAGCGGTGAAAGTCCTGGTATCTGTGACATAATCAAGGTAAAATATGTCACTATAGCCATGCAGTATTGCCCTCATTTATTGTTGGCTCTAAGCAGATATTGCTTACGCCAGACATGTCATCGACATTCTCATACTCTGGTTCCGTTTATACAAAAAAGTGCGCTGGAATTTCCGTTCACTATGCTATCGCTATCCACAATTCTGTATCATACGTAGAATATTGTCTAAACCTTCCTACATGGAAAATCACTTAGACTTACAAATGTTTAAACAGCATGTGCGCTTTAATATGGGCTCGGGAATCACGCAGTGTCTTTCTCCAGACTTATACAAAAGGGTGGGCTGGGATTTCCGTTCACTATGTTATCGCTATCAACAATTCTGAATCATACGTAGAGTATTATCTAAAACGACATAAACGGTAAATCCCTTAGACTTACAATTGTTTATACAGCATGTGCGCTTTAAGTACGGGCTCGGGAATCACGCAGTGTCTTTCACCAGAATTTCGACACTTCTATGGTCAGAAGTATACTGTTAAAGAAAGGATTGCAAGCATCAGTAACTATTATGTATCTATACCATATAGCGATGGTACTTGTCAGAGCGTAGTCGCTGTCTTACCCATATCACATTAGTAGCAGGAAAACCTTGGTGCGGTTCCAATTATAGTGAGTATCGAGGCTAAAGATAGTAGATAAAAGCGGGATTAAGGGGACTCACTTGTAGTAAATGAATACACAAGTTATGTATCCATATTTATATTTGTGCGCGCATAATGCCCGCTTACCCGTGTGCGGCGTTTTCATGAGACGACAAGCTCGTGCAGCTTCTCCCGGGCCCGGTTCCGTGTTTGTACACGTGACCGCCAGTCTGCTATATAACAGCGCGTCACGAGCACAAGGCGTTTCCTACCGCGTGAGTGCAAATGGGAGGAAAACGTGTCGGCCATCTTGACACAATAATAAAGATTCCATCTCTACCCAATATATCGGGTTTCTCCATCATTAATGCGTTTAAATTCATGGAGATGAATATTATAATGAAAGATAAGAATTGTGTGAATTCCATGTAAGATTACTGAAAATAAGTGAAACAGTCAATCTACATAATGGCGTTCGTAATATTTAACTAAATGAGTACAGAATTGAGTGTATGTCATTATTTCACTGAATTCCATATTGTGAGAAGGGCCCAATCATACTGTGACAGCCTATCACAATAGAAGATAAAACGATTTTATATATTTTAAATCACGGTGCATATTGCACTTAGGCACACGATATCAAATTTGGAATGTCACTATGCACTGGGGAGCATGAATTAAGCCAGATACAATATGGAATTCAGTGAAATAATGACATACACTCAATTCTGTACTCATTTAGTTAAATATTACGAACGCCATTATGTAGATTGACTGTTTCACTTATTTTCAGTAATCTTACATGGAATTCACACAATTCTTATCTTTCATTATAATATTCATCTCCATGAATTTAAACGCATTAATGATGGAGAAACCCGATATATTGGGTAGAGATGGAATCTTTATTATTGTGTCAAGATGGCCGACACGTTTTCCTCCCATTTGCACTCACGCGGTAGGAAACGCCTTGTGCTCGTGACGCGCTGTTATATAGCAGACTGGCGGTCACGTGTACAAACACGGAACCGGGCCCGGGAGAAGCTGCACGAGCTTGTCGTCTCATGAAAACGCCGCACACGGGTAAGCGGGCATTATGCGCGCACAAATATAAATATGGATACATAACTTGTGTATTCATTTACTACGAGTGAGTCCCCTTAATCCCGCTTTTATCTACTATCTTTAGCCTCGATACTCACTATAATTGGAACCGCACCAAGGTTTTCCTGCTACTAATGTGATATGGGTAAGACAGCGACTACGCTCTGACAAGTACCATCGCTATATGGTATAGATACATAATAGTTACTGATGCTTGCAATCCTTTCTTTAACAGTATACTTCTGACCATAGAAGTGTCGAAATTCTGGTGAAAGACACTGCGTGATTCCCGAGCCCGTACTTAAAGCGCACATGCTGTATAAACAATTGTAAGTCTAAGGGATTTACCGTTTATGTCGTTTTAGATAATACTCTACGTATGATTCAGAATTGTTGATAGCGATAACATAGTGAACGGAAATCCCAGCCCACCCTTTTGTATAAGTCTGGAGAAAGACACTGCGTGATTCCCGAGCCCATATTAAAGCGCACATGCTGTTTAAACATTTGTAAGTCTAAGTGATTTTCCATGTAGGAAGGTTTAGACAATATTCTACGTATGATACAGAATTGTGGATAGCGATAGCATAGTGAACGGAAATTCCAGCGCACTTTTTTGTATAAACGGAACCAGAGTATGAGAATGTCGATGACATGTCTGGCGTAAGCAATATCTGCTTAGAGCCAACAATAAATGAGGGCAATACTGCATGGCTATAGTGACATATTTTACCTTGATTATGTCACAGATACCAGGACTTTCACCGCTTCTGGACGCACTGACATTAGTGCTACTAGAGAAGGCCCGGCTGGGTTGGAATTATCACCAGCTAAGCGGTGAGTCCACGTGCAAAATTCTAATTGAGTCTCACTATGGCGATATCTTGCCCAGACATCACTCGAGTACTGTTAGTGATGAGATCTTTTCCGTTTTTCTTTCTTTGTACATTGATACAGACCTTCGGATGTTGACACGGCCGTCTAGGTATGTCTACTCAATGACACAGTTTTGCACTTGAGCACAAGTTTGGCATGAAGTATGTAAGAGCCGCACACAATTAGGGCACTCTCGCTGCACCTTAGGTTCTTTTATCACGATGTGTCATTGGGACCAGTGACTACATACAGTGAGGTACTATCTTCGCCCACACAAACCCTTCACAACCACTATCACGTACACTCACGTCTGTATTTAATATCGACAATAGACACCCCATTCGACACGGATGTGTTGTGATAGCACTAGAAAAAGAAGCTTGAACAAATCACTGTATGTTCACTGCTGGAGGAAGCTTTTACTGTATATATATAATACCCAGCCAGCATGGTCTGGTACAGCAATTTATTTGTCCAAAGAACATGCTATATGCCACTTATTTGTTTGTTTTCAGCCCTGATGAGTCGCTAAGGCGATGAAACACGTGTCGGCTGGCTGTAATCTTCATTAAAAGACTCCAAGATTTACTCATCTTGTGGAACTTGTCAACTTCTGTCAAATTGGTTTTCTGGAATATGCTTGTATATTGTCATTGTACACAACGTCTTTACTTTATTGAGTGCTGCGGCAAACCGTTTACTTATTAGGAGTAGTGTTCTTACTCATAGGAGTGGTTTGGGTTTGTCCACTCGCCGTACAGCACCAGATAACTCTTGTTTTTCTGAAACCATATGCGTATAAACAGGCAGTGCACCCTTTTACTGATAAAAAACCTCCGTTCTTCTAGTTCAAGTAAACATCTTCCAGCTGCAGAGCAAAGGGCCCGGCCTCACTGTCTCCGTGCAAGTAATTCATAGCCTCTGTTACCATGGTAGGCCCATGCCCCCTCGCATCTCATGCAGACACTTAGACGCTTATACACGCACTCACAGTCAGTATAGAATAGCCTCTGCCCAAGAGACCTTTTCCTCTAGATAATATGGTTCCCAAACATTAGATATCAGATATGATATAGGTACGAGTTGATCTGACATGCCAGACTTCTGTCTCTTTCCGCCAGTGTAAATGTCAAGTCCCCCGCTCCCTCCAGTTCCACGTCATTCACGCGTCATGCAGCTGCGCGCGCATCCAGGCCTCAGATTTCTGCTGACATTGCCAAATTCTGCTAAGTACCCACCTACTTGTGACACTTGCATATGACGTTTCTAGCACACGCCTCTATGTTCACGCCTAGTTCACGCCTTCTAATTACGTATCACTACCACGTGTGTGCCCTTATCTTGTCTCTCTCAGCTGTTACGCCTACTGTATTGGTTTCTATTGTATGACTTAAGTATATAAGCTATGTATTGTCAATAAAATATTGCTCTATCCCTTCCTGCACCCCAGTGGTGGCAGGAACATGATATCCGATCTGGTACCATGACCATTCCTTTTTAAGGAATAAAACCCCTAAGAACTCTAACACCACGGACTCTGCCTCTTTCTTTCCGATTGAGTTATTTTTGTTAAGTACTTACCTGCATAGAAATTAGGACGGTAAATCAAATATTTACCACATTATTTTGGCGCCCGAATAGGGACCCCTCCCCCACCCCACGCGCCGGTTGGTGCGTTGCAAGCTTTGCCCCCTGCCATCAGTCAAGACGGAACTACGCGTACCCGCAGGATTTCCTGTTTCTCCCTCTGGCCCACGGAGGTGACGGAGACTGCGATCAGCACCCAGACGAGGCGGTGAGGAGTGCGGAGGATCCCGACCAGAGCCTAGCCGAAAGAAGCAAGGTCCGAGGTGTCAAGAGGCCCACCAGTTTCCGAAGTATCCACGTGTCGAGTCGAGTCGAGTCCAGTCCGGTCCAGTCCAGTCGAGTTTTCCGAGGCCTTCCGATTCCGTGCTTCCCGGTGAGTACCATTGCTGGGACGTATCTAGACGGGTGCATTATTATGTATCCGGTAAAGACGGGTTTGGGTACACAAACACGGTCTGCACTGTTTTAGACAGTGTATCTGTACTGTTTAGCAGTATATCAGTTATTCAAGTTCTTGCACTGTCTTCGACAGTGTATCTGTGCTGTTTAGCAGTACATCCAGTATCTAGGGTAGAGATATATGTTCAAAATGTTTTTCATGTGATTAATGTCGTGGTATGAGTGATTGTTTAATGTGCATTATTGTGTTTTTGTGTAATTAGTTGTGTTCAGAATAAGTAACCAGTACCAAGTATCCAGTACTAAGTAACAAGATGCCGTTTTTCAATAAGCTAAGACAGATAGGAACTAGGAAAGGGATACTAGAGGAAGAAATTCCTATCCCCCCTAGGGACACTCCTGGAAATTTCATGTACCATAAGCATGGCATAGACGCCATATTGTATCTAGATTTATGGGCCGATTATACTAAGCACCTAGAAGAAAGACACAGATGGCCCGTTACAGGAACGTGGGATGCTGAGTGCATCCTGAAAGTAGAAGAAGCACTATGGAGAAAGAAAGCCAGACAATCACAGAAAGATGCCATAGAATTGTGGCGTAAAGAATCACATAAACGAGCCGAGAAAGAGCTCCGTAGAGAAGACAGACATAGAGAAGAGTCAGATAGAGCCCGAGAGAACGAATTAGTTAATGAAGGAATACGAGTAAAAGCAGAACAAGTAGACCGCGCACGAAACAATCTTGTAAATGGCATGTATCTTGTGGCCGAGGGTTCGCCTGAAACCACTTCAGAAATACCGAAAAATCTGCCGCCACCATTGGTTCCAACTAAAGTAAAGCACAGGACTACTAAAGACATATTTCTGAATTCCTATCTAGACGATGTAGCACCCGCTTACACCAATTCACACGCCCCGCCTACTGACGGTGACGGGGACGGAGGTGGCAACCCGCCTCCAGACCATATCCCGACATTACCGCAACAAGGTTCCCCCGTCCGACAGCCTGTCGTCCCTCCACCCCCACCACTTCCCACACCTAAGGTTAAGATACCAAATCCGTTTTTGCCTGACCCTATTAAAAGACAAGTTCAAGTACACATACAGACTCCACAGAGGGATAATGCCCAAGCCTCCGCCTCAGGAGGTGCAACCGGGGGTTACCAGACCCCGCCAGCAACACACAGATTACACCTTAGAGACATGCAGAAGCACCCTACACTCCAGTCACCCCGTCTCGACATACTCAAAGAACAACTTCCAGTTTGCAGATACGATCCAGTACCCGGCAAAGACGATAGAATGTTGATAGCATCACTACGTTTGCGACAAGCTACAGATTACCTAGTGTTATTCTCAGGGATGACTGATCACCTAGATAGAATATATCACTTTGTCCAGACTGGGGAAAATCCTGAAAGTATTAAGGAGGCCCTGGCACATCAGAAAGTTGACACTCAAGCATATATATTACGTTTTTTCATAAATTGCTTAATAAGAGAACGAGACAGGCCTGAGACAGAACAGGATGAAATGGAAGCACTAAACAGGTGGGGTCAAAATATAGCCGAAGGAAAACATGATAAAGTGAATTGTATAGCTAGTATGTACAAGAAAATAAGAAAAGCAGTAATAGAAATACACGAAAAAGAAAAAGAAAATGCCTCCTCCGAGGAGGAGGAAGGACCTGAAGAACCAGAAATAACTACCGATACGATAGCGTATGTAGGTAAGGGAACTTACCTTAGGAAAGGCATTCGTCCAGAAAGCAAGAGAGTTTTTCTCTCTGGCATATCAAAACCGAATTCGCCCGAATATCTGTTTCAAGACACTGATAAAATGCTTCGAGAACGAATGGGGTACCATGTACTCAATTCTATGGATGAACAAGAACTAGCCCGGTCAGCAGTACTATGGGCTGACAATCCTAATATATACAATGATGACACAGTAGCGCAGACATTTCTGAACCTATCCCCAGACGAGCAGAAATTAGCAGGTATATATATGATTCAGCACCTCCTCACGTTATACAGAAATAAACATTCTGATCCAGGTCCCTTACACGATACATTAGAAGCACTACTCATGGATAGATGGAGAGGCCTAAGTACCAAGTTAATCCAAATAATTCTAGAACAACGGCACAGATATAACACTTTCTTAGGCCCACAATATGTTCCCGCTCCGCCCCCAGAAAGAAAAATGTATCATATGGAGCGTTTAGAAAGACAGAACCCTTTACGAGAAGTACATCCAGTTATGGGTACCGATAATACCTTGAAACGTGTGTATGTACACACACCTCTGACCAAGTTAGAACTATTGGAGATGAAGAAACTAGTACCCTGTCACGATAAAGACCCTGCAGGTTTTCACAGAGAACTTAAAGACATGTTACTGATGGGAGATTACACATATGCAGATATCATGAAAATGTTAAAGGTACTGCTGCCCACCGGCATCTACGAGAAACTCAAGGAAAGAGAATGGGAGGTGGGAGACAAAAAGATTATATGGACAGAAATAGAAGACGAGGAGAAACTTCGCACCCCAGGGCTAGGCCTTGGGGAGAAAGCTAAAGCATTACCAGGTTTGATAGTACAGGTTCTGCCAAGATTACTGACCACCAAAAAGGAAGACTGGGACGCAATCTCAGCCTGTAAACAGAAACACGATGAAGATACTAGTGACTTCTATTCAAGATTCGAGAAATGTTTCATTATTAATAGTGGCCTAAAACCAGGTAGCGAGTCGTACCCACATCTTTTTGTATCAAAGTTAGTCGAGAATTCCCTGACAACAGTCAAAAACCGTGTATATAAAGTTGAAAGTACATGGCAAGCAAATACGCCATCCCAGATGTTACAAATGTTACAATACCATCAGAACAGAATTAGAGAAGAACAGGATCACGAACAGAGACGTATGAAAGACACAAAAATGAAAATGTTAGTGGCCCAGTCGGTTCCAGCCGACGGCCAGAGAAAGGGTACGACCCAGACAGGTAATGCCGCAGCTCCCGTTAAAGGGACATGCAATTATTGCAAGCAGCCAGGTCACTACGTACATGAATGCCCAGTCCTGAAACACAATATAGCAACAGGTAAAACTAAAGAAAGACCGCATCCGCCTAGACAAGACCAGGGTCAGCAACAGACTTCACAGAATTCACAACCTATGCATGCTCCACCACATACAGCACAGACAGCAGCGGTATAACAGCCACAGTCACAGCCCATAGCCGCAACGCAGCAAGTTTCACGGCAGATGTGCCAGTATGCCCAATCTGATTATCCCGATTATCAACGATACACATGAAACAGCCTAGAGAGGGAGGTTGGCTTGCCTCTCATTGAGATTCCTGTAGATCAAGAGGGTCCTTACGTACACAGTCAAGTATTGGGAAAAGACAGAAAGTTTTTAATTGACACAGGGGCAAGCCGCACAACAATCAGCCATAATGAAGTCCCAGGGGCACCCCTCTCAGGCTCACAGAATGTTTCCCTTGGTTTTTCAGGACAGCCTATTATAAATGAGGTATCGAAACCCGTCCCCTTGACTGTGGGTCCATTATCACGTGTTACAGACTTATTACTTACGAAATCGTGTCCAGAAAATCTGTTAGGTATCAAAACATTGAAGGCTCTAGGAGCTGTGATATGTTGTTCTTCGGAAGGAGTTAGACTGTTTTTGCGTGACTTTAAGGGTCACTATGTATTACGAGAGTTTGATGTCAGATTGAAAAATGTACCGAAGCACCTGTGGGCACAAGGCCCGACCGATGTAGGTTGCATGCACATCACACCATACCGTGTTACACTCAAACAAGGAGTTGTTTTACCAAGAATCAGACAATACAAGTTACCACCCGATGCTGTAGTGGCTTTACTGGAAATCATTGAAGAGCTCATTGCCCAAGGAGTGGTCGTAGAGACCGACTCCAATATCTGTAATTCCCCTATCATTCCGATTCTTAAACGTACTGATCCCAATGCACCGCCAGTATATCGGTTGGTGATTGATTTACGAGAACTGAATAAATGCATTGTTCCACAGTACCCTGTGGTTCCCGACATCTCATCCCTATTGACAGCTATTGATTCAGAAGCAACGTTCTTTACTGTAATTGACCTCAAGAACGCCTTCTTCAGTGTGCCCATTGATCCAGAGAGCCAATACCTCTTCGGATTCAGTTTAAATGGACGAAGTTTCAAATTTTCACGCGCACCTCAAGGATTCACAGAAAGCCCCAGCATCTATAGTCAAGCACTGAAAAGACAACTCGATTGTATTCAAATGCCAGTTAACACCGCTTTACTGCAATACGTCGATGATCTGCTGATCACCGCACAAAGTGAGCCTGAATGTGAACAAGCATCACTGACAGTTTTACAGTTTCTGGCCGACAAGGGACACAAGGTGTCTCCTTCGAAGCTACAATTCTGTGTTCAGCAAGTTGTGTACTTGGGTCACTTGCTGTCCAAAGTGGGGAGACAGCTCACTCCCGACCGCATCCAGTTAATTGTAAATATGCCACAACCCCAGACACAAAAGGAAGTGCGGGCCTTTATAGGCCTCACCTCGTACTGCAGACAATGGATTCCCCAGTATGCATTTCTAGCTAAACCACTCATTCAGTTGACAACACAGGAGGCAGCGACTTCGACTGCCCTTCCTTGGACTCAGGAACATACACAGGCCTTTGAAGAATTAAAGAAAGCTTTATGTCAAGCACCAGTTTTAGCGACACCATGTTACAGCAAACCCTTTACACTTTTTGTTACAGAACGTGATGGTACAGCGTTGTCTGTCCTCACTCAAGATCAAGCAGGTTCACATAAGCCTTGCGCTTATTTTTCAAGTACATTGGATTCAGTAGCCCAGGCACTCCCTGCGTGCTTAAAGTCAGTTGCAGCGACAGCCCTAGCAATCAGACAGAGCGATTCAATTGTCTTAGGACATCAATTAACAGTACAAGTTCCACATTCTGTAGAGGTTCTTCTAAACCGAACCCAGACTCAACACTTGACTATAGCACGACTGACAGGTTATGAACTGACACTATTCCAGCCACACATAGAAATCAGACGCTGTAACATCCTGAATCCCGCAACATTGTTACCTTCGATTATGACTAATTCAGCCCCGCATGATTGTATAGAGATCATTAATGCAGTAGCAAAGCCCCGACGAGACTTAACTGATGTTCCACTGACAAATCCAGACCTGACACTTTATGTGGATGGTTCATGTATGAGAACAAACACAGGAGAATTAGTGGCCGCCTATGCAGTGACCACTGAAACTGAAGTTAAAGAAACATATCGTATTGATACACTGTCCGCTCAAGCAGCAGAGCTCATCGCTCTGACCCGAGCCTGTATACTAGCCAAGAACAGAAATGTTAACATATACACAGATTCACGTTATGCTTTCGGAGTTGTACACGACTTCGGAGTGTTATGGCAAGAACGAGGTTTCCTGACCTCTCACGGTGCCAAGATCCAACACGGTCCCCTCATTCAAGCACTATTAGAGGCAATACATCTGCCTTCAGGCATATCCATCATGAAGTGCAAAGCACATACCAAAGTTACAGATTCCATTTCCCAGGGTAACGACCTGGCAGACCAAACAGCAAAACATACAGCATTGACTCACACCCAGACAACTGATATGACAAAGACAATAGTACCGACACATTGTATGACAGTTAGGGATCCCACACTAGATGTAATCGATATCCAGACACATGCTACTCCAGATGAAATCAAGAAATGGACTGAACTAGGAGGGATCCAGACAGATCAAGGTTGGATGACGAAGGGAAAATATACATGGTTTCTCCCCGACTCTATGGTTCAAGTCATAATAAATACAGCACATAGTCCAGCACATCTAGGAGAAAAAGCTATGTTAGACAGTTTACAGAATCTCTGGTACAACAAACACTTACGAGCAGCAGCAAAACAGAAAGTGCGTACTTGCATGATCTGTTGTCAGTTCAATCCAGGTAAAAGCGTCCCTGTAGAGCAAGGTGGATTCCATCCTCCCGATCACCCTTTTGAAGTCCTCCAGATGGATTATATCCAGATGGACCGTTGTCGAGGATTTAAGTACGTCCTCGTAGTTGTTTGTGCACTTTCCCGTTGGACCGAAGCATATCCAGTCTCAGATTACACTGCTCCGACCACTGCCAGGCAGCTGGTTCGAGAATTTTTCCCACGGTACGGCTTGCCTCGTGTCGTGTACTCAGATAACGGACAGCCATTCTCATCCGAGCTCATGAAACAGGTTTCCCTTCTGCTGGGATATCAGTGGAAATTCCACTGCGTCCGACATCCCGAAGCCGCTGGCCTTGTAGAGAGGCATAACCAGACATTGAAATCACGCCTTGCAAAAATCTGTAAAGAGAAAGGGGTCGACTGGATAGTCGCCCTGCCAGTTGCACTGTTCTATATGAGAATGGTCCCCCATTCGAGATCAGGACTATCCCCGTATGAAGTGGTCTTTGGCAGACCACCGAATATGTGGGGGACGCCCATGCCTAAGAAAATAACCGATGTTGATTGTAACATGCTGACAGATTACCTTGCCTCCTTGATGTCTGCACTCCAATCATGTCGTTCACAGGTTGCTGCAGCCTTCCCCGACAACACTGATGTAAAGCCACACGATGTCCGTCCCGGGGATACAGTCTTAATTCGTAACTTCGACAGGAAAAGCCCGCTGGAGCCCCGCTGGAAGGAGCCGAAGATCGTCCTTCTTACCACGAGGACCGCAATCAAAGTGGAAGGCCGAAAGGGGTGGATCCACACGAGTCATATTAAAAAGTGTAATGAACTGTTGCCAGAAACTGACTCGTCCACCCCCTCCAAGGACTGCCTCGATACAAAAGACTTCAAAGTTTCAAAAAGAGAGAAAACTCCCCAAGAGGAGTATCGAACAAAACTTCGATCTAGCAAGTCAGACAGTTTAATTGTTTAAGTCCTCCCCTAGGTGAATCGGTTAAATAGTTTCTGACATGTATCCCCTAGATCGAGATAGAGAGAGAGAGAGACAACTCAAGAAACATGCATATTGTAAATCACTCCGTAGTCACTGTATAGTGACATTATTGATTATGTTTTTTCTAAGTCTTCTGATTATTGTTGCCAGTATATTGCTTCCCATATATTACCCTATCTTCAAGCGTGAACAATCTGCTTACAATGTCACTGCCGAACATTCTTTTAGCGAGTTACCCCCCCATGAACTATCTTACAGACTTGCGCTGCGTAACAACACCTTCATTAGTATGTTACATCACTCCCATCAGACTAGTAATGCTACAAATTGTTGGATATGTGGCCGACTCCCTCCCTATCAGAAATACAAGGGAGTTCTGCCCCTCTTTCCGTACCCGTTCACACACAATGGCTCTTGTGGAGCATGGTTTAGAATAATTAATTCCTTAGATCCTGATATTGCTGTTTTCGAGGGAAACTGGGTTTGGGGAAACTTGAACTTAGTTCTGCTTAACGCCTGTTATCCTGACAAAAAGGGACTTCCCACTAGAATAGGAACTGATCTAGAAAATGAACTATATGGATTAGGTAATTATACAATTAACCTTATGATTCTTACTGTCGAATCCGAAGCTGCACCAGTTCTCCCTGCTATGTCAGTATTACCAGTCAAAGGTGACTTATGTGTCAGAAAGAAGGGTTCAGTACACTTAGGTCATAGCAAATGTACTACCGTGGTCGAATTCAGTGATCAAGGCAAATCTTCCTTTAGAGCTACTCGTCATTCCTATTTTGTTTGTGGCCATACCGCATACATACGCTTACCTCTAGATTGGGATGGTACCTGTTACATTGCATTCCTTCTGCCACCTGTTTTTCTAGCCCCTCCTGATTATCACAGAAATACAAATCTAGTAAAGAATAGACTCCGAAGAGATCTCCCGATTGTCGACTATACTGAAACGGCATGGGAGCAATACACAGATTTCAATAAAGGATTCTTTTTCTTCACAGGTCCCGTCCAAAATAGTAAACTGATACGAAGATTAACTAGAACACTCGAAGCAGTAGTGAATGAAACTACCTCCGCTCTAGGCAACTTAACAGAGGAGCAATCTGCCATGCGGGTTGTTGTTCTCCAGAATCGTCTTGTTATTGACGTCATCCTAGCAGATAGGGGCGGAGCTTGTAAGGTCATCGGGTCAAGTTGCTGTGTTTTCATTCCAGAAAACGCGCCTACAGTATATAAAGCTATTACACGTCTTCATAAGATTGCAAGTTTGATACATCAGAATCCAGGCACCTGGACTTGGTCCGGTTGGTTCTGGACAACGTTGACCGCTTGGGGATGGAAGATCCTATCCTTCCTAGGCATTGCCCTTGTCATAGTATTCAGTTGCTGCCTGTGCCTACAGTGTGGGCCAGCGATTTGTGGTCTGTGCGCCACTTCATGTATTACACATTCCAGTTTCCACTTAAAACGCGAAAAGAAGAAAGAAGAGCAAATAATGTTACAAGAACAGACTGACCGGTTCATGAGAATCGATATATCATGAAGGGTCCGTAGGGAACAAGGAGGGAATGAGGAAATATAAATTTTATGGTCAAGAAATGTTCCCTAACGTGTACCCCACCGTCTCCATGTACCAGCTTAAAGTGCATGTAACTTCCCTCCTGTGCCAGTTATGAAGACGCAAATGCATTTGCGTCCAACGTTAACATGTCCTCTTTCAGATCCACCCTGAATGGGTTGAATATTCTGTTCCTAAGTATGCCATGCCAACGTCTTTTTGTGGTGTACTTTACACGTTTTCCAGCTCTGGCGAAGTAGGCCCTGAATTCTGCCATCAAGCCTTTTCCTGCCTTCTGATTCTGAACGCCTCAGCCTGGGCTGTCTCTGTACCCGTGACCTCTGCCTTACTCCCTGTGCGGCTAACGGCGCTTAGCTCAGCCTGCTGCCTGCCAACACTGTATTCAACCTTCGAATTATCTGTTCCGCTCCTCAAACATACATTCCTGCCTACTAGTTCAAGTAAACATCTTCCAGCTGCAGAGCAAAGGGCCCGGCCTCACTGTCTCCGTGCAAGTAATTCATAGCCTCTGTTACCATGGTAGGCCCATGCCCCCTCGCATCTCATGCAGACACTTAGACGCTTATACACGCACTCACAGTCAGTATAGAATAGCCTCTGCCCAAGAGACCTTTTCCTCTAGATAATATGGTTCCCAAACATTAGATATCAGATATGATATAGGTACGAGTTGATCTGACATGCCAGACTTCTGTCTCTTTCCGCCAGTGTAAATGTCAAGTCCCCCGCTCCCTCCAGTTCCACGTCATTCACGCGTCATGCAGCTGCGCGCGCATCCAGGCCTCAGATTTCTGCTGACATTGCCAAATTCTGCTAAGTACCCACCTACTTGTGACACTTACATATGACGTTTCTAGCACACGCCTCTATGTTCACGCCTAGTTCACGCCTTCTAATTACGTATCACTACCACGTGTGTGCCCTTATCTTGTCTCTCTCAGCTGTTACGCCTACTGTATTGGTTTCTATTGTATGACTTAAGTATATAAGCTATGTATTGTCAATAAAATATTGCTCTATCCCTTCCTGCACCCCAGTGGTGGCAGGAACATGATATCCGATCTGGTACCATGACCATTCCTTTTTAAGGAATAAAACCCCTAAGAACTCTAACACCACGGACTCTGCCTCTTTCTTTCCGATTGAGTTATTTTTGTTAAGTACTTACCTGCATAGAAATTAGGACGGTAAATCAAATATTTACCACATTATTTTGGCGCCCGAATAGGGACCCCTCCCCCACCCCACGCGCCGGTTGGTGCGTTGCAAGCTTTGCCCCCTGCCATCAGTCAAGACGGAACTACGCGTACCCGCAGGATTTCCTGTTTCTCCCTCTGGCCCACGGAGGTGACGGAGACTGCGATCAGCACCCAGACGAGGCGGTGAGGAGTGCGGAGGATCCCGACCAGAGCCTAGCCGAAAGAAGCAAGGTCCGAGGTGTCAAGAGGCCCACCAGTTTCCGAAGTATCCACGTGTCGAGTCGAGTCGAGTCCAGTCCGGTCCAGTCCAGTCGAGTTTTCCGAGGCCTTCCGATTCCGTGCTTCCCGGTGAGTACCATTGCTGGGACGTATCTAGACGGGTGCATTATTATGTATCCGGTAAAGACGGGTTTGGGTACACAAACACGGTCTGCACTGTTTTAGACAGTGTATCTGTACTGTTTAGCAGTATATCAGTTATTCAAGTTCTTGCACTGTCTTCGACAGTGTATCTGTGCTGTTTAGCAGTACATCCAGTATCTAGGGTAGAGATATATGTTCAAAATGTTTTTCATGTGATTAATGTCGTGGTATGAGTGATTGTTTAATGTGCATTATTGTGTTTTTGTGTAATTAGTTGTGTTCATAATAAGTAACCAGTACCAAGTATCCAGTACTAAGTAACAAGATGCCGTTTTTCAATAAGCTAAGACAGATAGGAACTAGGAAAGGGATACTAGAGGAAGAAATTCCTATCCCCCCTAGGGACACTCCTGGAAATTTCATGTACCATAAGCATGGCATAGACGCCATATTGTATCTAGATTTATGGGCCGATTATACTAAGCACCTAGAAGAAAGACACAGATGGCCCGTTACAGGAACGTGGGATGCTGAGTGCATCCTGAAAGTAGAAGAAGCACTATGGAGAAAGAAAGCCAGACAATCACAGAAAGATGCCATAGAATTGTGGCGTAAAGAATCACATAAACGAGCCGAGAAAGAGCTCCGTAGAGAAGACAGACATAGAGAAGAGTCAGATAGAGCCCGAGAGAACGAATTAGTTAATGAAGGAATACGAGTAAAAGCAGAACAAGTAGACCGCGCACGAAACAATCTTGTAAATGGCATGTATCTTGTGGCCGAGGGTTCGCCTGAAACCACTTCAGAAATACCGAAAAATCTGCCGCCACCATTGGTTCCAACTAAAGTAAAGCACAGGACTACTAAAGACATATTTCTGAATTCCTATCTAGACGATGTAGCACCCGCTTACACCAATTCACACGCCCCGCCTACTGACGGTGACGGGGACGGAGGTGGCAACCCGCCTCCAGACCATATCCCGACATTACCGCAACAAGGTTCCCCCGTCCGACAGCCTGTCGTCCCTCCACCCCCACCACTTCCCACACCTAAGGTTAAGATACCAAATCCGTTTTTGCCTGACCCTATTAAAAGACAAGTTCAAGTACACATACAGACTCCACAGAGGGATAATGCCCAAGCCTCCGCCTCAGGAGGTGCAACCGGGGGTTACCAGACCCCGCCAGCAACACACAGATTACACCTTAGAGACATGCAGAAGCACCCTACACTCCAGTCACCCCGTCTCGACATACTCAAAGAACAACTTCCAGTTTGCAGATACGATCCAGTACCCGGCAAAGACGATAGAATGTTGATAGCATCACTACGTTTGCGACAAGCTACAGATTACCTAGTGTTATTCTCAGGGATGACTGATCACCTAGATAGAATATATCACTTTGTCCAGACTGGGGAAAATCCTGAAAGTATTAAGGAGGCCCTGGCACATCAGAAAGTTGACACTCAAGCATATATATTACGTTTTTTCATAAATTGCTTAATAAGAGAACGAGACAGGCCTGAGACAGAACAGGATGAAATGGAAGCACTAAACAGGTGGGGTCAAAATATAGCCGAAGGAAAACATGATAAAGTGAATTGTATAGCTAGTATGTACAAGAAAATAAGAAAAGCAGTAATAGAAATACACGAAAAAGAAAAAGAAAATGCCTCCTCCGAGGAGGAGGAAGGACCTGAAGAACCAGAAATAACTACCGATACGATAGCGTATGTAGGTAAGGGAACTTACCTTAGGAAAGGCATTCGTCCAGAAAGCAAGAGAGTTTTTCTCTCTGGCATATCAAAACCGAATTCGCCCGAATATCTGTTTCAAGACACTGATAAAATGCTTCGAGAACGAATGGGGTACCATGTACTCAATTCTATGGATGAACAAGAACTAGCCCGGTCAGCAGTACTATGGGCTGACAATCCTAATATATACAATGATGACACAGTAGCGCAGACATTTCTGAACCTATCCCCAGACGAGCAGAAATTAGCAGGTATATATATGATTCAGCACGTCCTCACGTTATACAGAAATAAACATTCTGATCCAGGTCCCTTACACGATACATTAGAAGCACTACTCATGGATAGATGGAGAGGCCTAAGTACCAAGTTAATCCAAATAATTCTAGAACAACGGCACAGATATAACACTTTCTTAGGCCCACAATATGTTCCCGCTCCGCCCCCAGAAAGAAAAATGTATCATATGGAGCGTTTAGAAAGACAGAACCCTTTACGAGAAGTACATCCAGTTATGGGTACCGATAATACCTTGAAACGTGTGTATGTACACACACCTCTGACCAAGTTAGAACTATTGGAGATGAAGAAACTAGTACCCTGTCACGATAAAGACCCTGCAGGTTTTCACAGAGAACTTAAAGACATGTTACTGATGGGAGATTACACATATGCAGATATCATGAAAATGTTAAAGGTACTGCTGCCCACCGGCATCTACGAGAAACTCAAGGAAAGAGAATGGGAGGTGGGAGACAAAAAGATTATATGGACAGAAATAGAAGACGAGGAGAAACTTCGCACCCCAGGGCTAGGCCTTGGGGAGAAAGCTAAAGCATTACCAGGTTTGATAGTACAGGTTCTGCCAAGATTACTGACCACCAAAAAGGAAGACTGGGACGCAATCTCAGCCTGTAAACAGAAACACGATGAAGATACTAGTGACTTCTATTCAAGATTCGAGAAATGTTTCATTATTAATAGTGGCCTAAAACCAGGTAGCGAGTCGTACCCACATCTTTTTGTATCAAAGTTAGTCGAGAATTCCCTGACAACAGTCAAAAACCGTGTATATAAAGTTGAAAGTACATGGCAAGCAAATACGCCATCCCAGATGTTACAAATGTTACAATACCATCAGAACAGAATTAGAGAAGAACAGGATCACGAACAGAGACGTATGAAAGACACAAAAATGAAAATGTTAGTGGCCCAGTCGGTTCCAGCCGACGGCCAGAGAAAGGGTACGACCCAGACAGGTAATGCCGCAGCTCCCGTTAAAGGGACATGCAATTATTGCAAGCAGCCAGGTCACTACGTACATGAATGCCCAGTCCTGAAACACAATATAGCAACAGGTAAAACTAAAGAAAGACCGCATCCGCCTAGACAAGACCAGGGTCAGCAACAGACTTCACAGAATTCACAACCTATGCATGCTCCACCACATACAGCACAGACAGCAGCGGTATAACAGCCACAGTCACAGCCCATAGCCGCAACGCAGCAAGTTTCACGGCAGATGTGCCAGTATGCCCAATCTGATTATCCCGATTATCAACGATACACATGAAACAGCCTAGAGAGGGAGGTTGGCTTGCCTCTCATTGAGATTCCTGTAGATCAAGAGGGTCCTTACGTACACAGTCAAGTATTGGGAAAAGACAGAAAGTTTTTAATTGACACAGGGGCAAGCCGCACAACAATCAGCCATAATGAAGTCCCAGGGGCACCCCTCTCAGGCTCACAGAATGTTTCCCTTGGTTTTTCAGGACAGCCTATTATAAATGAGGTATCGAAACCCGTCCCCTTGACTGTGGGTCCATTATCACGTGTTACAGACTTATTACTTACGAAATCGTGTCCAGAAAATCTGTTAGGTATCAAAACATTGAAGGCTCTAGGAGCTGTGATATGTTGTTCTTCGGAAGGAGTTAGACTGTTTTTGCGTGACTTTAAGGGTCACTATGTATTACGAGAGTTTGATGTCAGATTGAAAAATGTACCGAAGCACCTGTGGGCACAAGGCCCGACCGATGTAGGTTGCATGCACATCACACCATACCGTGTTACACTCAAACAAGGAGTTGTTTTACCAAGAATCAGACAATACAAGTTACCACCCGATGCTGTAGTGGCTTTACTGGAAATCATTGAAGAGCTCATTGCCCAAGGAGTGGTCGTAGAGACCGACTCCAATATCTGTAATTCCCCTATCATTCCGATTCTTAAACGTACTGATCCCAATGCACCGCCAGTATATCGGTTGGTGATTGATTTACGAGAACTGAATAAATGCATTGTTCCACAGTACCCTGTGGTTCCCGACATCTCATCCCTATTGACAGCTATTGATTCAGAAGCAACGTTCTTTACTGTAATTGACCTCAAGAACGCCTTCTTCAGTGTGCCCATTGATCCAGAGAGCCAATACCTCTTCGGATTCAGTTTAAATGGACGAAGTTTCAAATTTTCACGCGCACCTCAAGGATTCACAGAAAGCCCCAGCATCTATAGTCAAGCACTGAAAAGACAACTCGATTGTATTCAAATGCCAGTTAACACCGCTTTACTGCAATACGTCGATGATCTGCTGATCACCGCACAAAGTGAGCCTGAATGTGAACAAGCATCACTGACAGTTTTACAGTTTCTGGCCGACAAGGGACACAAGGTGTCTCCTTCGAAGCTACAATTCTGTGTTCAGCAAGTTGTGTACTTGGGTCACTTGCTGTCCAAAGTGGGGAGACAGCTCACTCCCGACCGCATCCAGTTAATTGTAAATATGCCACAACCCCAGACACAAAAGGAAGTGCGGGCCTTTATAGGCCTCACCTCGTACTGCAGACAATGGATTCCCCAGTATGCATTTCTAGCTAAACCACTCATTCAGTTGACAACACAGGAGGCAGCGACTTCGACTGCCCTTCCTTGGACTCAGGAACATACACAGGCCTTTGAAGAATTAAAGAAAGCTTTATGTCAAGCACCAGTTTTAGCGACACCATGTTACAGCAAACCCTTTACACTTTTTGTTACAGAACGTGATGGTACAGCGTTGTCTGTCCTCACTCAAGATCAAGCAGGTTCACATAAGCCTTGCGCTTATTTTTCAAGTACATTGGATTCAGTAGCCCAGGCGCTCCCTGCGTGCTTAAAGTCAGTTGCAGCGACAGCCCTAGCAATCAGACAGAGCGATTCAATTGTCTTAGGACATCAATTAACAGTACAAGTTCCACATTCTGTAGAGGTTCTTCTAAACCGAACCCAGACTCAACACTTGACTATAGCACGACTGACAGGTTATGAACTGACACTATTCCAGCCACACATAGAAATCAGACGCTGTAACATCCTGAATCCCGCAACATTGTTACCTTCGATTATGACTAATTCAGCCCCGCATGATTGTATAGAGATCATTAATGCAGTAACAAAGCCCCGACGAGACTTAACTGATGTTCCACTGACAAATCCAGACCTGACACTTTATGTGGATGGTTCATGTATGAGAACAAACACAGGAGAATTAGTGGCCGCCTATGCAGTGACCACTGAAACTGAAGTTAAAGAAACATATCGTATTGATACACTGTCCGCTCAAGCAGCAGAGCTCATCGCTCTGACCCGAGCCTGTATACTAGCCAAGAACAGAAATGTTAACATATACACAGATTCACGTTATGCTTTCGGAGTTGTACACGACTTCGGAGTGTTATGGCAAGAACGAGGTTTCCTGACCTCTCACGGTGCCAAGATCCAACACGGTCCCCTCATTCAAGCACTATTAGAGGCAATACATCTGCCTTCAGGCATATCCATCATGAAGTGCAAAGCACATACCAAAGTTACAGATTCCATTTCCCAGGGTAACGACCTGGCAGACCAAACAGCAAAACATACAGCATTGACTCACACCCAGACAACTGATATGACAAAGACAATAGTACCGACACATTGTATGACAGTTAGGGATCCCACACTAGATGTAATCGATATCCAGACACATGCTACTCCAGATGAAATCAAGAAATGGACTGAACTAGGAGGGATCCAGACAGATCAAGGTTGGATGACGAAGGGAAAATATACATGGTTTCTCCCCGACTCTATGGTTCAAGTCATAATAAATACAGCACATAGTCCAGCACATCTAGGAGAAAAAGCTATGTTAGACAGTTTACAGAATCTCTGGTACAACAAACACTTACGAGCAGCAGCAAAACAGAAAGTGCGTACTTGCATGATCTGTTGTCAGTTCAATCCAGGTAAAAGCGTCCCTGTAGAGCAAGGTGGATTCCATCCTCCCGATCACCCTTTTGAAGTCCTCCAGATGGATTATATCCAGATGGACCGTTGTCGAGGATTTAAGTACGTCCTCGTAGTTGTTTGTGCACTTTCCCGTTGGACCGAAGCATATCCAGTCTCAGATTACACTGCTCCGACCACTGCCAGGCAGCTGGTTCGAGAATTTTTCCCACGGTACGGCTTGCCTCGTGTCGTGTACTCAGATAACGGACAGCCATTCTCATCCGAGCTCATGAAACAGGTTTCCCTTCTGCTGGGATATCAGTGGAAATTCCACTGCGTCCGACATCCCGAAGCCGCTGGCCTTGTAGAGAGGCATAACCAGACATTGAAAACACGCCTTGCAAAAATCTGTAAAGAGAAAGGGGTCGACTGGATAGTCGCCCTGCCAGTTGCACTGTTCTATATGAGAATGGTCCCCCATTCGAGATCAGGACTATCCCCGTATGAAGTGGTCTTTGGCAGACCACCGAATATGTGGGGGACGCCCATGCCTAAGAAAATAACCGATGTTGATTGTAACATGCTGACAGATTACCTTGCCTCCTTGATGTCTGCACTCCAATCATGTCGTTCACAGGTTGCTGCAGCCTTCCCCGACAACACTGATGTAAAGCCACACGATGTCCGTCCCGGGGATACAGTCTTAATTCGTAACTTCGACAGGAAAAGCCCGCTGGAGCCCCGCTGGAAGGAGCCGAAGATCGTCCTTCTTACCACGAGGACCGCAATCAAAGTGGAAGGCCGAAAGGGGTGGATCCACACGAGTCATATTAAAAAGTGTAATGAACTGTTGCCAGAAACTGACTCGTCCACCCCCTCCAAGGACTGCCTCGATACAAAAGACTTCAAAGTTTCAAAAAGAGAGAAAACTCCCCAAGAGGAGTATCGAACAAAACTTCGATCTAGCAAGTCAGACAGTTTAATTGTTTAAGTCCTCCCCTAGGTGAATCGGTTAAATAGTTTCTGACATGTATCCCCTAGATCGAGATAGAGAGAGAGAGAGACAACTCAAGAAACATGCATATTGTAAATCACTCCGTAGTCACTGTATAGTGACATTATTGATTATGTTTTTTCTAAGTCTTCTGATTATTGTTGCCAGTATATTGCTTCCCATATATTACCCTATCTTCAAGCGTGAACAATCTGCTTACAATGTCACTGCCGAACATTCTTTTAGCGAGTTACCCCCCCATGAACTATCTTACAGACTTGCGCTGCGCAACAACACCTTCATTAGTATGTTACATCACTCCCATCAGACTAGTAATGCTACAAATTGTTGGATATGTGGCCGACTCCCTCCCTATCAGAAATACAAGGGAGTTCTGCCCCTCTTTCCGTACCCGTTCACACACAATGGCTCTTGTGGAGCATGGTTTAGAATAATTAATTCCTTAGATCCTGATATTGCTGTTTTCGAGGGAAACTGGGTTTGGGGAAACTTGAACTTAGTTCTGCTTAACGCCTGTTATCCTGACAAAAAGGGACTTCCCACTAGAATAGGAACTGATCTAGAAAATGAACTATATGGATTAGGTAATTATACAATTAACCTTATGATTCTTACTGTCGAATCCGAAGCTGCACCAGTTCTCCCTGCTATGTCAGTATTACCAGTCAAAGGTGACTTATGTGTCAGAAAGAAGGGTTCAGTACACTTAGGTCATAGCAAATGTACTACCGTGGTCGAATTCAGTGATCAAGGCAAATCTTCCTTTAGAGCTACTCGTCATTCCTATTTTGTTTGTGGCCATACCGCATACATACGCTTACCTCTAGATTGGGATGGTACCTGTTACATTGCATTCCTTCTGCCACCTGTTTTTCTAGCCCCTCCTGATTATCACAGAAATACAAATCTAGTAAAGAATAGACTCCGAAGAGATCTCCCGATTGTCGACTATACTGAAACGGCATGGGAGCAATACACAGATTTCAATAAAGGATTCTTTTTCTTCACAGGTCCCGTCCAAAATAGTAAACTGATACGAAGATTAACTAGAACACTCGAAGCAGTAGTGAATGAAACTACCTCCGCTCTAGGCAACTTAACAGAGGAGCAATCTGCCATGCGGGTTGTTGTTCTCCAGAATCGTCTTGTTATTGACGTCATCCTAGCAGATAGGGGCGGAGCTTGTAAGGTCATCGGGTCAAGTTGCTGTGTTTTCATTCCAGAAAACGCGCCTACAGTATATAAAGCTATTACACGTCTTCATAAGATTGCAAGTTTGATACATCAGAATCCAGGCACCTGGACTTGGTCCGGTTGGTTCTGGACAACGTTGACCGCTTGGGGATGGAAGATCCTATCCTTCCTAGGCATTGCCCTTGTCATAGTATTCAGTTGCTGCCTGTGCCTACAGTGTGGGCCAGCGATTTGTGGTCTGTGCGCCACTTCATGTATTACACATTCCAGTTTCCACTTAAAACGCGAAAAGAAGAAAGAAGAGCAAATAATGTTACAAGAACAGACTGACCGGTTCATGAGAATCGATATATCATGAAGGGTCCGTAGGGAACAAGGAGGGAATGAGGAAATATAAATTTTATGGTCAAGAAATGTTCCCTAACGTGTACCCCACCGTCTCCATGTACCAGCTTAAAGTGCATGTAACTTCCCTCCTGTGCCAGTTATGAAGACGCAAATGCATTTGCGTCCAACGTTAACATGTCCTCTTTCAGATCCACCCTGAATGGGTTGAATATTCTGTTCCTAAGTATGCCATGCCAACGTCTTTTTGTGGTGTACTTTACACGTTTTCCAGCTCTGGCGAAGTAGGCCCTGAATTCTGCCATCGAGCCTTTTCCTGCCTTCTGATTCTGAACGCCTCAGCCTGGGCTGTCTCTGTACCCGTAACCTCTGCCTTACTCCCTGTGCGGCTAACGGCGCTTAGCTCAGCCTGCTGCCTGCCAACACTGTATTCAACCTTCAAATTATCTGTTCCGCTCCTCAAACATACATTCCTGCCTACTAGTTCAAGTAAACATCTTCCAGCTGCAGAGCAAAGGGCCCGGCCTCACTGTCTCCGTGCAAGTAATTCATAGCCTCTGTTACCATGGTAGGCCCATGCCCCCTCGCATCTCATGCAGACACTTAGACGCTTATACACGCACTCACAGTCAGTATAGAATAGCCTCTGCCCAAGAGACCTTTTCCTCTAGATAATATGGTTCCCAAACATTAGATATCAGATATGATATAGGTACGAGTTGATCTGACATGCCAGACTTCTGTCTCTTTCCGCCAGTGTAAATGTCAAGTCCCCCGCTCCCTCCAGTTCCACGTCATTCACGCGTCATGCAGCTGCGCGCGCATCCAGGCCTCAGATTTCTGCTGACATTGCCAAATTCTGCTAAGTACCCACCTACTTGTGACACTTACATATGACGTTTCTAGCACACGCCTCTATGTTCACGCCTTCTAATTACGTATCACTACCACGTGTGTGCCCTTATCTTGTCTCTCTCAGCTGTTACGCCTACTGTATTGGTTTCTATTGTATGACTTAAGTATATAAGCTATGTATTGTCAATAAAATATTGCTCTATCCCTTCCTGCACCCCAGTGGTGGCAGGAACATGATATCCGATCTGGTACCATGACCATTCCTTTTTAAGGAATAAAACCCCTAAGAACTCTAACACCACGGACTCTGCCTCTTTCTTTCCGATTGAGTTATTTTTGTTAAGTACTTACCTGCATAGAAATTAGGACGGTAAATCAAATATTTACCACATGTTGCTTCTTAACCTCCAGCTGTTGCTTTCTAACGCCCAGCTGTGCCATGGCCTGGGCATGCTCTAACTTGAGCTTCTCTAAAGCCAGCTCGTGCTCCCTTTCTCTCCTCCTATCCTCCAACTCCTCTGGGGACAGGGAAAGGGATGAGGCGCTGCCTCCTACGCTGGACCCAGCAAGGGATTCCCTATCTATGGGGTCCTCACTATCTGCTGGCGTCCCTGTGCTATCATTTTCTTCCTCCTCCTCTGAATCTTCAGGGCTCCCCACAGACCCACCACCCTCATGGCGTGAGACCCGGGCCCTTTCCTCACTGCACTCAAGATCCCACTGACCCTTTTGCCATAGGATCAGGCTGCTCCTAAGTTCGGACTGAGTGTCTGACTCATCCATCCCTATGTCTCTCTCTTCACAGAACCATACCAACTCTCCCATACTGTATCCAAACAGATCACAGAAATCAAAAGCAGGCTCCATTCTGGCGGACGTTCTAGAGAAAAGATTACACAGGGAACCTAGGGGTCTGAGCTAAACACAAGAGTACACAATTCACACAGGTTCAGCAAGTTCCCTCTCCCAGAGAACTCACACTCACTTGCCTAGTGCCACACACCATTCATTCACACACAACCCCCCCCCTCGGACTGGTAAGGCAGTTTCTACCACCCCTGATTCCTCAACCAGACCACATGTGACACAGGTACCAAACTCTGGGAGCGGGGCAGGGGAACAAATGTACTGGACACAATTGCACAATGATACCTTTTGGAGAAGAAAATAATGGAACTTCAAAAACAATAATCCCCTAAAATGTGGTCATCTAAAATGCAGAGTTTTGTAGTGTGGCCTGTCGCCACTGTGGTACAACGCAAACACAAATCCTTATCCTCACCGCTGCGTCCAATGTTAGAAATGGGATCCCTGGCTGGCCAGGGCTTGCGCCAAAGTCAGTCAGGGACCACCACTCCTAAGTCAGGGCAAGGGAGTTACACGCCAAGATAACCCCTGCTCACCCTCTAGGTAACGTGGCGCGAGCAGCAAGGCTAAACTTGGAGGCGATATGAGTTAAGTATTTGCGCACGCACCCCAGCAACAACACCCAAGGCCCACCACAAAGGAAACTCCAAACAAGGTTATATATAAAAATAGCCTTTGTATTACACCAAAACACATTAGATAAAACACACACTTTACAATGTGCCAACAGGCACAGGCAGAATTTACAGGGGATATTTACAAGACAGGGCCACCTGGACCACTGTCAGGAATCAGCACTTTTAGAAGTAACACTTTTATAAATAGCACTTAGAATATAAATCACTGTAGTACAAAAAGAGAACTTGTAACACACAACCAGCCACTACTGGTACCAGGTGAGCACCACCTATGCAATCCTCACTATCCTAGGAGATCACACAAGGAACCTGGGCCTCGCTAGTACCACCTGTACTAGCAAGAAAGAAACCACCTAAGTATCGCTATACCTGTAGGGGTCTAAGGAAGGAAACACATGATGCCTTATCAATATTCAGCGGTGTAAAAGCAAAGCACATGACGCATAACATACATTCAGAGGTGCAAGGAAGGAAGACACATGATGCAGAACCTACATTCAGAGGTGTACAGGACAAAGCACATGGCGCATTACCAACACATTCAGAGGTGCAAGAACAGCAAACACAATAGCGCAAAATCCACATTAGCCACCACCTGTGGCAGTCCCTGTGTCCCAATGTCAGGGCCTAAACGTGGCAGCTGCCCACGAAGTGCTGGGCAGCTGTGCAAAAAATACTGGGGCCAACACGATGGGGGAGCCTCACAGGCTCTGCAGCAAACAAATGTGGCGCCTCGGTGGAGTCCCCCTCCAGGGGACTCAGAGCTACCAGATGCCCCACGTGCCTCTCCGGCCTCGACAGACAATGCAGCCGTTACGGTGGAGTCCCCCACTGGGGACTCTGAACTTGTAATTGCCCCCAGGAGCCTCGGGGCTCCAATCACCAGATGCCTGCTCTGAGCCTCTCGGGGCTCTGACTCTGCTCGTTGGAGTCCCTCCCGTGGGACTCGGAATCAAAGGGGGGGCCCACGGGCCACCATGGCCTGCACTGGAGGGGAGGGGCGGCACCAGCAATGTGCCCCGACGCCCCCCTCTCCTGCGAATGCACTCACCGGGTTCTGGCAGCCGGCTGGAGAGCTCCCGCTCCTCGGGACTCTCCCCGGTCTCCGGTCGGTGGCGGCAGGACTCTCTCCCTCCTCTGGGGCTGGCGGAAGGTCCGGGGCTCTCCCTACACTTGGGAGCCCCGGGCAGGACGCTGTGGCTGCTTCCGGCTTCTCTCTCGGGGCCGGCGCGGGACTTCCTCTCTCCCCGCTGGCCCCGCCCAAATGTCACAGGCTGGATTGCCTGACTTCCTCCTCGGGCAGCCAATGGCAGTGCGGAGATGCTGGGCAATGCCGGGTGGGCTCCGGCTCCAATTCCAAACCCCGAGCGAGGTGGGCACTCGCTCGGCAGAAAAACAGCGGCAATGTCCCGGGCAGGGTGGGCACCTGCCAGGGGACTCTAAAATCGGCAAAAGCGGCGTGGGCAGCCGCGGAAGGACAATGACAGCGCTCCCAGCGCTTAGCCAATAAATAAAGCGCTTCTAAGCGCTAGTGCCGCAAATAAAGCGCTTCCAACGCTTCAGGGGTAAAGGAAAGCGCTCTCCAGCGCTAAGGGCCACAAGGAAGCGCTTCCAAGTGCTAGAGGCAAAGTCCAGGCCCCAAAGTCCCTAAAAGTCAAGCCAAAGTCCTTGTAGGCAGGCAGGGGGGCAAGGCTGGGCCCAGAGCCAGCTCACTGGGTCTCCAGGCAGGGAGACAGTCCAAGTGGCGGTCCTCTGGCCCAGCAGCAGCAGCAGCCCCCCTCAGGCAGAATCCTGGAAGAGAACAGTTTCTGTGGGGACATAGCCCCATTTTTATACACCTAAATCCTTTGTTTGGAGGTGCAGGGTGGGGGAGAAACCAGTCGCAGCTGGTTTGGGAGTACCCTTGATGGCCCAACCACCCCTTTCTTTCACTGGCAGGGCTAGGGTCATCAGTCACACCACAGGGGGGCGGAGCCAGCATTGTGTGGGGAAAGTCCAGGCCCATCAGGGACCAGGTGCACTCCTCCCCAGCCATCAGCATGCTAATCTCACACTCACCACCGGGCAGACCCATCCAGCCTTCCTGGAGCCAGGCTCACCAGCCAGCTCCAGCCAATCACACGCCAGGCATATTTTATATTAATATGCCAACTCCTAGAAGTGGCACTTCTACATATGACACACTCATGCAACACACACCATTGCGAAGCATTCACTCTCACGAGTTCGCACATATCAGATTCGAACCTGTACACCCCACGCATCAGGAACTACCAGGGACACATACATTCCCCATGCATTCCTATGGGAGGGCAGGCCTATCTCACCACATGCACTCAGAGTGCGCACGCACTTTTCACTGGGACACAGTGAAAGTGCGCAGAACCCAAAAATCACCATCACCAGGTCACCATTACAAGCAAAAAGTCTAGGGGTGAACCTGCCAGAAGGGCCAAGTCCAACACAACCCCCTTCCAGCCAAAACGCAGGGGAGAACAATCACCACCGTGATGGACTTCCCTGCTTGGGGCGATAGAACACGGACGCGGGCCCGCAACTGCAGGGGCATCCTCCTGTTCTACGCCACGGTGAACCCATGGGATTCCTTCTCAAACCACTGTCTGGACCAACTGGGCTACCCCACTGGTACTCCCAAGCTGTCCACGGCCAGAACCAGGCCCTGGGCCACCCAGGTGCCACCGGTCCTTGCCTATTCGCAGAGCGGGGGGGGGGTAGTAACCCCTGGCACATAGGAGCCATTCTCCACTCTTCCTGTCTGCAAGACAGGACTAGATTGCCACTGGTTCTCCAGCCTAGGGCCTACAACCTCAGGCGGACCAGGAGTCTCGGGGAAGGCTCTCCTTCCCCTACCTCTTCTTCTAGGGTTCCTCCTCCTCCTGCGAGGGGTACCCTTACAACGCCACTCCAACCCAGGGCTTATCCACTCAGGTTGTCCCGGGGTCAGAGGTGGGCTCTCCCACCCTCTGCACCCCCTTCCAGAGGCCTGCCCTCTCCCAACTGGAGAGGTTCCCCTGGAAGAAGCACTGGCCAGGACACTGGTTACAGTCGTCCCACCCTTCAGGTCAGGCTGATCCTGAACCTGGCCTTCCAACCTCCGGTCTAAAACCTTTGGCGGAATAATTGCCTGGCACTCCAGGACTTCTGGGGACTCACACGCAATCCCCCTGAGGCTGACACATGACCCATGTGTCGTGTGACTGTCTGCCTGGCGCAGATCTCCCGTCTCCTGTCCACCTGACAGTGCGCAGAGACCCCCCAGCACAGAAGTGGCGCCACCCGGGTCCCCCCAAGAAGATCTAGCCCAACTGGCTAGTCCCTGGCCCACTGGTGCATCCACTGGGAAACTCATCCCCCAATCACTCCTCACTTCGGACTTCTGTGCCCTCCCTCCTGGAGTAGCACTGCCGGACACTGGAACCCCTGGAGCTCTAGTTACAGATGCTCCAGGTTCCCTAGACACTAGGAGATCCTCCTCAAGTGTACTAACAGGACAGCCTAGGTCCCTAACCTGGTGTTCCCTCAAGAAACCACCCAGGTTCTGAGACAGGGCTTCAGGCATCTGAGGACTCTCAGCCTCCCACTGACTCCTGCTCCACTGAGCCAGGTAGTCAGCCTCTCCACCCCTCTCACTATACTGGGACCTAGCTGGGCTACACTGAGCCTCTTCCACCACGCTGGGCTGGAAGATACCTATACCACTACTGTTGGACTCACTCACTAGGGACTCTAAAGAACCTCTGGCCCTCTCCCAGCGGTCTGCTTCATCTGCAAGCTCACATGTTTCAGAAAATCCACACCCCAACAGGTGTTGGCGCAACCCTGGTGAACAACAGCTGAGCAGGTGCTCTTTGACAATCAGATCAAACAAGACATCAAAATCATCTTTTGTGTGAACCTTTACCCAATCAAACAGTGTATCACAACATTCATCCTCAAACTCCACCCAAGACTGGTGAGACAGTTTCCTACTGTCCCTGAACTTCACCCTTAACTCCTCCTCTGGGGAAACAGGTACCAGACTGGGGGACCGGGGACTGGGATTTCCTACACTGAAATCTATTTAGCTGCCACCACTGGACTCAACCCTCCCCGGGGAATTCAGACAATCAACACTGCGCGCAGGGGATAGTCTACCCTCCAGAGCTACTTTGCCTCTGGTGGAGGCCCTCTCAGCCTCCTCTATCCTTTCTTGCGCTAAGACCCTCTCAGTCTCTAGCTGTTGCTTCTTAACCTCCAGCTGTTGCTTTCTAACGCCCAGCTGTGCCATGGCCTGGGCATGCTCTAACTTGAGCTGCTCTAAAGCCAGCTCGTGCTCCCTTTCTCTCCTCCTATCCTCCAACTCCTCTGGGGACAGGGAAAGGGATGAGGCGCTGCCTCCTACTCTGGACCCAGCAAGGGACTCCCTATCTATGGGGTCCTCACTATCTGCTGGCGTCCCTGTGCTATCATTTTCTTCCTCCTCCTCTGAATCGTCAGGGCTCCCCACAGACCCACCACCCTCATGGCGTGAGACCCGGGCCCTTTCCTCACTGCACTCAAGATCCCACTGACCCTTTTGCCATAGGATCAGGCTGCTCCTAAGTTCGGACTGAGTGTCTGACTCATCCATCCCTATGTCTCTCTCTTCACAGAACCATACCAACTCTCCCATACTGTATCCAAACAGATCACAGAAATCAAAAGCAGGCTCCATTCTGGCGGACGTTCTAGAGAAAAGATTACACAGGGAACCTAGGGGTCTGAGCTAAACACAGGAGTACACAATTCACACAGGTTCAGCAAGTTCCCTCTCCCAGAGAACTCACACTCACTTGCCTAGTGCCACACACCATTCATTCACACACAACCCCCCCTCGGACTGGTAAGGCAGTTTCTACCACCCCTGATTCCTCAACCTGACCACATGTGACACAGGTAAAAACTCTGGGAGCGGGGCAGGGGAACAAATGTACTGGACACAATTGCACAATGATACCTTTTGGAGAAGAAAATAATGGAACTTCAAAAACAATAATCCCCTAAAATGTGGTCATCTAAAATGCAGAGTTTTGTAGTGTGGCCTGTCGCCACTGTGGTACAACACAAACACAAATCCTTATCCTCACCGGTGCGTCCAATGTTAGAAATGGGATCCCTGGCTGGCCAGGGCTTGCGCCAAAGTCAGTCAGGGACCACCACTCCTAAGTCAGGGCAAGGGAGTTACACGCCAAGATAACCCCTGCTCACCCTCTAGGTAACGTGGCGTGAGCAGCAAGGCTAAACTTGGAGGCGATATGAGTTAAGTATTTGCGCACGCACCCCAGCAACAACACCCAAGGCCCACCACAAAGAAAACTCCAAACAAGGTTATATATAAAAATAGCCTTTGTATTACACCAAAACACATTAGATAAAACACACACTTTACAATGTGCCAACAGGCACAGGCAGAATTTACAGGGGATATTTACAAGACAGGGCCACCTGGACCACTGTCAGGAATCAGCACTTTTAGAAGTAACACTTTTATAAATCGCACTTAGAATATAAATCACTGTAGTACAAAAAGAGAACTTGTAACACACAACCAGCCACTACTGGTACCAGGTGAGCACCACCTATGCAATCCTCACTATCCTAGGAGATCACACAAGGAACCTGGGCCTCGCTAGTACCACCTGTACTAGCAAGAAGGAAACCACCTAAGTATCGCCATACCTGTAGGGGTCTAAGGAAGGAAACACATGATGCCTTATCAACATTGAGCGGTGTAAAAGCAAAGCACATGACGCATAACATACATTCAGAGGTGCAAGGAAGGAAGACACATGATGCAGAACCTACATTCAGAGGTGTACAGGACAAAGCACATGACGCATTACCAACACATTCAGAGGTGCAAGAACAGCAAACACAATAGCGCAAAATCCACATTAGCCACCACCTGTGGCAGTCCCTGTGTCCCAATGTCAGGGCCTAAACGTGGCAGCTGCCCACGAAGTGCTGGGCAGCTGGGCAAACAATACTGGGGCCAACACGATGGGGGAGCCTCACAGGCTCTGCAGCAAACAAATGTGGCTCCTCGGTGGAGTCCCCCTCCTGGCGACTCAGAGCTACCAGATGCCCCACGTGCCTCTCCGGGCTCGACAGACAATGCAGCCGTTACGGTGGAGTCCCCCACTGGGGACTCTGAACTTGTAATTGCCCCCAGGAGCCTCGGGGCTCCAATCACCAGATGCCTGCTCTGAGCCTCTCGGGGCTCTGACTCTGCTCGTTGGAGTCCCTCCGGGGGGACTCGGAATCAGAGGGGGGGCCCCACGGGCCTCTTAGCACCAAGGCCTGCACTGGAGGGGAGGGGCGGGCACCGGCAATGTGCCCCGACGCCCCCCTCTCCTGCGAATGCACTCACCGGGTTCTGGCGGCCGACTGGAGAGCTCCCGCTCCTCGGGACTCTCCTCGGTCTCCGGTCGGTGGCGGCAGGACTCTCTCCCTCCTCTGGGGCTGGCGGAAGGTCGGGGCTCTCCCTACACTTGGGAGCCCCGGGCAGGACGCTGTGGCTGCTTCCGGCTTCTCTCTCGGGGCAGGCGCGGGACTTCCTCTCTCCCCGCTGGCCCCGCCCACAATGTCACAGGCTGGATTGCCTGACTTCCTCCTCGGGCAGCCAATGGCAGCGCGGAGATGCTGGGCAATGCCGGGTGGGCTCCGGCTCCAATTCCAAACCCCGAGCGAGGTGGGCACTCGCTCGGCAGAAAAACAGCGGCAATGTCCCGGGCAGGGTGGGTACCTGCCAGGGGACTCTAAAATCGGCAAAAGCGGCGTGGGCAGCCGCGGAAGGACAATGACAGCGCTCCTAGCGCTTAGCCAATAAATAAAGCGCTTCTAAGCGCTAGGGCCGCAAATAAAGCGATTCCAACGCTTCAGGGGTAAAGGAAAGCGCTCTCCAGCGCTAAGGGCCACAAGGAAGCGCTTCCAAGCGCTAGAGGCAAAGTCCAGGCCCCAAAGTCCCTAAAAGTCAAGCCAAAGTCCTTGTAGGCAGGCAGGGGGGCAAGGCTGGGCCCAGAGCCAGCTCAATGGGTCTCCAGGCAGGGAGACAGTCCAAGTGGCGGTCCTCTGGCCCAGCAGCAGCAGCAGCCCCCCTCAGGCAGAATCCTGGAAGAGAACAGTTTCTGTGGGGACACAGTCCCATTTTTATACACCTAAATCCTTTGTTTGGAGGTGCAGAGTGGGGGAGAAACCAGTCGCAGCTGGTTTGGGAGTACCCTTGATGGCCCAACCACCCCTTTCTTTCACTGGCAGGGCTAGGGTCATCAGTCACACCACAGGGGGGCGGAGCCAGCATTGTGTGGGGAAAGTCCAGGCTCATCAGGGACCAGGTGCACTCCTCCCCAGCCATCAGCATGCTAATCTCACACTCACCACCGGGCAGACCCATCCAGCCTTCCTGGAGCCAGGCTCACCAGCCAGCTCCAGCCAATCACACGCCAGGCATATTTTATATTAATATGCCAACTCCTAGAAGTGGCACTTCTCTACATATGACACACTCATGCAACACACACCATTGCGAAGCATTCACTCTCACGAGTTCGCACATATCAGATTCGAACCTGTACACCCCACGCATCAGGAACTACCAGGGACACATACATTCCCCATGCATTCCTATGGGAGGGCAGGCCTATCTCACCACATGCACTCAGAGTGCGCACGCACTTTCCACTGGGACACAGTGAAAGTGCGCAGAACCCAAAAATCACCATCACCAGGTCACCATTACAAGCAAAAAGTCTAGGGGTGAACCTGCCAGAAGGGCCAAGTCCAACACAACCCCCTTCCAGCCAAAACGCAGGGGAGAACAATCACCACCGTGATGGACTTCCCTGCTTGGGGCGATAGAACACGGACGCGGGCCCGCAACTGCAGGGGCACCCTCCTGTTCTACGCCATGGTGAACCCATGGGATTCCTTCTCAAACCACTGTCTGGACCAACTGGGCTACCCCACTGGTACTCCCAAGCTATCCACGGCCAGAACCAGGCCCTGGGCCACCCAGGTGCCACCGGTCCTTGCCTATTCGCAGAGCGGGGGGTAGTAAACCCTGGCACATAGGAGCCATTCTCCACTCTTCCTGTCTGCAAGACAGGACTAGATTGCCACTGGTTCTCCAGCCTAGGGCCTACAACCTCAGGCGGACCAGGGGTCTCGGGGAAGGCTCTCCTCCCCCTACCTCTTCTTCTAGGGTTCCTCCTCCTCCTGCGAGGGGTACCCTTACAACGCCACTCCAACCCAGGGCTTATCCACTCAGGTTGTCCCGGGGTCAGAGGTGGGCTCTCCCAACCTCTGCACCCCCTTCCAGAGGCCTGCCCTCTCCCAACTGGAGAGGTTCCCCTGGAAGAAGCACTGGCCAGGACACTGGTTACAGTCGTCCCACCCTTCAGGTCAGGCTGATCCTGAACCTGGCCTTCCAACCTCCGGTCTAAAACCTTTGGCGGAATAATTGCCTGGCACTCCAGGACTTCTGGGGACTCACACGCAATCCCCCTGAGGCTGACACATGACCCATGTGTCGTGTGACTGTCTGCCTGGCGCAGATCTCCCGTCTCCTGTCCACCTGACAGTGCGCAGAGACCCCCCAGCACAGAAGTGGCGCCACCCGGGTCCCCCCAAGAAGATCTAGCCCAACTGGCTAGTCCCTGGTCCACTGGTGCATCCACTGGGAAACTCATCCCCCAATCACTCCTCACTTCGGACTTCTGTGCCCTCCCTCCTGGAGTAGCACTGCCGGACACTGGAACCCCTGGAGCTCTAGTTACAGATGCTCCAGGTTCCCTAGACACTAGGAGATCCTCCTCAAGTGTACTAACAGGACAGCCTAGGTCCCTAACCTGGTGTTCCCTCAAGAAACCACCCAGGTTCTGAGACAGGGCTTCAGGCATCTGAGGACTCTCAGCCTCCCACTGACTCCTGCTCCACTGAGCCAGGTAGTCAGCCTCTCCACCCCTCTCACTATACTGGGACCTAGCTGGGCTACACTGAGCCTCTTCCACCACGCTGGGCTGGAAGATACCTATACCACTACTGTTGGACTCACTCACTAGGGACTCTAAAGAACCTCTGGCCCTCTCCCAGCGGTCTGCTTCATCTGCAAGCTCACATGCTTCAGAAAATCCACACCCCAACAGGTGTTGGTGCAACCCTGGTGAACAACAGCTGAGCAGGTGCTCTTTGACAATCAGATCAAACAAGACATCAAAATCATCTTTCGTGTGAACCTTTACCCAATCAAACAGTGTATCACAACATTCATCCTCAAACTCCACCCAAGACTGGTGAGACAGTTTCCTACTGTCCCTGAACTTCACCCTTAACTCCTCCTCTGGGGAAACAGGTACCAGACTGGGGGACCTGGGACTGGGATTTCCTACACTGAAATCTATATAGCTGCCACCACTTGACTCAACCCTCCCCGGGGAATCCAGACAATCAACACTGCGGGCAGGGGATAGTCTACCCCCCAGAGCTACTTTGCCTCTGGTGGAGGCCCTCTCAGCCTCCTCTATCCTTTCTTGCGCTAAGACCCTCTCAGTCTCTAGCTGTTGCTTCTTAACCTCCAGCTGTTGCTTTCTAACGCCCAGCTGTGCCATGGCCTGGGCATGCTCTAACTTGAGCTTCTCTAAAGCCAGCTGGTGCTCCCTTTCTCTCCTCCTATCCTCCAACTCCTCTGGGGACAGGGAAAGGGATGAGGCGCTGCCTCCTACGCTGGACCCAGCAAGGGACTCCCTATCTATGGGGTCCTCACTATCTGCTGGCGTCCCTGTGCTATCATTTTCTTCCTCCTCCTCTGAATCTTCAGGGCTCCCCACAGACCCACCACCCTCATGGCGTGAGGCCCGGGCCCTTTCCTCACTGCACTCAAGATCCCACTGACCCTTTTGCCATAGGATCAGGCTGCTCCTAAGTTCGGACTGAGTGTCTGACTCATCCATCCCTATGTCTCTCTCTTCACAGAACAATACCAACTCTCCCATACTGTATCCAAACAGATCACAGAAATCAAAAGCAGGCTCCATTCTGGCGGACGTTCTAGAGAAAAGATTACACAGGGAACCTAGGGGTCTGCGCTAAACACAGGAGTACACAATTCACACAGGTTCAGCAAGTTCCCTCTCCCAGAGAACTCACACTCACTTGCCTAGTGCCACACACCATTCATTCACACACAACCCCCCCCCTCGGACTGGTAAGGCAGTTTCTACCACCCCTGATTCCTCAACCTGACCACATGTGACACAGGTATCAAATCTGGGAGCGGGGCAGGGGAACAAATGTACTGGACACAATTGCACAATGATACCTTTTGGAGAAGAAAATAATGGAACTTCAAAAACAATAATCCCCTAAAATGTGGTCATCTAAAATGCAGAGTTTTGTAGTGTGGCCTGTCGCCACTGTGGTACAACGCAAACACAAATCCTTATCCTCACCGCTGCGTCCAATGTTAGAAATGGGATCCCTGGCTGGCCAGGGCTTGCGCCAAAGTCAGTCAGGGACCACCACTCCTAAGTCAGGGCAAGGGAGTTACACGCCAAGATAACCCCTGCTCACCCTCTAGGTAACGTGGCGCGAGCAGCAAGGCTAAACTTGGAGGCGATATGAGTTAAGTATTTGCGCACGCACCCCAGCAACAACACCCAAGGCCAACCACAAAGGAAACTCCAAACAAGGTTATATATAAAAATAGCCTTTGTATTACACCAAAACACATTAGATAAAACACACACTTTACAATGTGCCAACAGGCACGGGCAGAATTTACAGGGGATATTTACAAGACAGGGCCACCTGGACCACTGTCAGGAATCAGCACTTTTAGAAGTAACACTTTTAAAAATAGCACTTAGAATATAAATCACTGTAGCACAAAAAGAGAACTTGTAACACACAACCAGCCACTACTGGTACCAGGTGAGCACCACCTATGCAATCCTCACTATCCTAGGAGATCACACAAGGAACCTGGGCCTCGCTAGTACCACCTGTACTAGCAAGAAGGAAACCACCTAAGTATCGCTATACCTGTAGGGGTCTAAGGAAGGAAACACATGATGCCTTATCAACATTCAGCGGTGTAAAAGCAAAGCACATGACGCATAACATACATTCAGAGGTGCAAGGAAGGAAGACACATGATGCAGAACCTACATTCAGAGGTGTACAGGACAAAGCACATGACGCATTACCAACACATTCAGAGGTGCAAGAACAGCAAACACAATAGCGCAAAATCCACATTAGCCACCACCTGTGGCAGTCCCTGTGTCCCAATGTCAGGGCCTAAACGTGGCAGCTGCCCACGAAGTGCTGGGCAGCTGGGAAAACAATACTGGGGCCAACACGATGGGGGAGCCTCACAGGCTCTGCAGCAAACAAATGTGGCGACTCGGTGGAGTCCCCCTCCTGGGGACTCAGAGCTACCAGATGCCCCACGTGCCTCTCCGGGCTCGACAGACAATGCAGCCGTTACGGTGGAGTCCCCCACTGGGGACTCTGAACTTGTAATTGCCCCCAGGAGCCTCGGGGCTCCAATCACCAGATGCCTGCTCTGAGCCTCTCGGGGCTCTGACTCTACTCGTTGGAGTCCCTCCGGGGGGACTCGGAATCAAAGGGGGGGCCCCACGGGCCTCTTAGCACCAAGGCCTGCACTGGAGGGGAGGGGCGGGCACCGGCAATGTGCCCCGACGCCCCACTCTCCTGCGAATGCACTCACCGGGTTCTGGCGGCCGACTGGAGAGCTCACTCTCCTCGGTCTCCGGTCGGTGGCGGCAGGACTCTCTCCCTCCTCTGGGGCTGGCGGAAGGTCCGGGGCTCTCCCTACACTTGGGAGCCCCGGGCAGGACGCTGTGGCTGCTTCCGGCTTCTCTCTCGGGGCAGGCGCGGGACTTCCTCTCTCCCCGCTGGCCCCGCCCACAATGTCACAGGCTGGATTGCCTGACTTCTTCCTCGGGCAGCCAATGGCAGCGCGGAGATGCTGGGCAATGCCGGGTGGGCTCCGGCTCCAATTCCAAACCCCGAGCGAGGTGGGCACTCGCTCGGCAGAAAAACAGCTGCAATGTCCCGGGCAGGGTGGGCACCTGCCAGGGGACTCTAAAATCGGCAAAAGCGGCGTGGGCAGCCGGGGAAGGACAATGACAGCGCTCCTAGCGCTTAGCCAATAAATAAAGCGCTTCTAAGCGCTAGGGCCGCAAATAAAGCAATTCCAATGCTTCAGGGCTAAAGGAAAGCGCTCTCCAGCGCTAAGGGCCACAAGGAAGCGCTTCCAAGCGCTAGAGGCAAAGTCCAGGCCCCAAAGTCCCTAAAAGTCAAGCCAAAGTCCTTGTAGGCAGGCAGGGGGGCAAGGCTGGGCCCAGAGCCAGCTCACTGGGTCTCCAGGCAGGGAGACAGTCCAAGTGGCGGTCCTCTGGCCCAGCAGCAGCAGCAGCCCCCCTCAGGCAGAATCCTGGAAGAGTACAGTTTCTGTGGGGACACAGACCCATTTTTATACACCTAAATCCTTTGTTTGGAGGTGCAGGGTGGGGGAGAAACCAGTCGCAGCTGGTTTGGGAGTACCCTTGATGGCCCAACCACCCCTTTCTTTCACTGGCAGGGCTAGGGTCATCAGTCACACCACAGGGGGGTGGAGCCAGCATTGTGTGGGGAAAGTCCAGGCCCATCAGGGACCAGGTGCACTCCTCCCCAGCCATCAGCATGCTAATCTCACACTCACCACCGGGCAGACCTATCCAGCCTTCCTGGAGCCAGGCTCACCAGCCAGCTCCAGCCAATCACATGCCAGGCATATTTTATATTAATATGCCAACTCCTAGAAGTGGCACTTCTACATATGACACACTCATGCAACACACACCATTGCGAAGCATTCACTCTCACGAGTTCGCACATATCAGATTCGAACCTGTACACCCCACGCATCAGGAACTACCAGGGACACATACATTCCCCATGCATTCCTATGGGAGGGCAGGCCTATCTCACCACATGCACTCAGAGTGCGCACGCACTTTCCACTGGGACACAGTGAAAGTGCGCAGAACCCAAAAATCACCATCACCAGGTCACCATTACAAGCAAAAAGTCTAGGGGTGAACCTGCCAGAAGGGCCAAGTCCAACATGCACATTCAGCATTTCTCCACTCGGCTGTGTTGTACAGCCAGGAGGAGTAAATGCACAGGTTCCCAGGCACTGTCTGAGCAGCAAACCATGCCGTCAAGGCCAATCCCAGCGCTTCTCTCATGCAGAGATAATCGCTGGGATTGGCATCCTGGAGCCTGCACAGTGTGCACCAGTAGAGGATCGGGAGAGGAGGAAGACGGAGCATTTGCAGCATCAGGTAAGTAGCAATTATTTTTATTTTATATATTTATGTCCCCCACCCCCTTGCTGCCCTACCATGTCGCATCGAAGAAGCCACCACTGCTGAATTGTGCAGGAAGGACCGCTCTGTAAATATCAGAGTGTTGTCAGCTTCTCAAGAAATGAGCTTGTTTGCCTCTAAGTTAATCGTTTTCTTTCAGTTTTTACTAGTGACTACATCAGAAACTGTCTGACCTAAGAATGAAACCACATCTGTTTTGCAGTGAAAAGGAGGACTCCAAAGTGTAAGTGCTTCAAGGCGGCATGCCAGGGGGAACATGTGAATCCAAGGAGGCAGTTTAGTGCTAGTGCACTTATCATTTAGCACCAGGTACTGACTGGAGCCGCAGGTCACAGTTACACCCAATGCGCATCTTGCCTCGAGACAACAGGGGCTGCAAAATAAAACATCCCTTTTTCTGAAACGCACTCTTACCCCTTCCTCCGTTTCTTCAGGTTCTTCCGGTAAAACGAGCACCTGCCAATGAAGGAAATGACGTGAAGAGAAGCATTACACTGCAACACAGTTACAAATCATACACACAGCAATTGTTGTCTTCATAGCACCACGCAATTCTACATGTATTCACACAGAAAGGTCTGTTTGCCAACTCTTGCATGAACAACTCATGAATTTCCAGTCACAAGCTTGGCCTTTACCTGTTTCCAGAAGAATATGGGGCTCTTTACTGCTGCTTGCCATTTTCATCTATCAAATATCTTACTTACCTTCCTGACAATCTAATCTACAAACCCCTTTTGATTAACATTTGCAGTTTAACTGGAGTCAGGCTTTTTCTCTCGGTCCTGGGCAGCTGGTAGCCACTGAGCTGTTTTTCGGTCAGTTGTGTTTAATTACGACTGGTGCCAAAGTTACTCCTGCACTGGATCCTGAATGCAAAGACTTCCCATGTTTGGCCCTTTTTGAATTTCATATTTTACAGCTGTAGGAGGTGACGAACACTTTAATTCTCATACACAATTTGGCACAAAGTAATAACGCCGAATAAATGTCACTTTCCAGCTAGAACTGTATCTTTAAATGTTAATGACCTTTATTTCTTTATTCGGCAAATTATACCATTAAAGTTTGCATAAATACAATTGACATAATAAACTTTAAAAACAGTAAAACCAACTATTGATCACTATAGATCTACCCATTTTTAATTCATTCTTTTGTTACTGCTTTGTTTCATTTCTATACTTATAAGATGTATTATATTTATTAATAGTAGCTGTACTCTTAATCCTTGAATAGATGATAATCTCTATTTATCCCTATTTTTTACTTTAATTTTAAGTTACATTTTCTATTCACTATATAGTATAGACGTGTTTAATACTTGTATATAGGTACTCTTACTCCACTGTTAATGTTATTAACAATTCTATACAAGTACCTCATTCGGTACTCTTTCTTGTGCTGTTGATCTATTATAACATTCAATACAATATTTTGAACACAAAAAAAACAATACAATAAAAAAAGAAGCTGTCATAAGGCCATTGTGAAGAGTGCTCAATTAATACACATTGCTTGTCTTAGGATTTTATAAAACACGCTACAGCCATATCCCTTATACTTTATGATTCTAGCGAAGTATTAGCACCTCGTTAAGGAAGGCCATTGGGTTTAAAGGTGTAACTAGAACATTTGCTAACAGCAGTGGTGGGCCATGTAATACAGTATTCAGGACCCTACACTGTCCTGTCTGATTCTCCATTCTCCCATTATGAAGCGGGACAGAGCAAACACAATTAAGGGTGATGGATTGAATCTGAGGATTCTAGAGACAACCCTAACATCCCCAATCCCCATGCTCCGACAGAGCAGTAATTTCCACTTCTTCCTGTGATTATGATAGCATTGACAAAAGAATAATATGTGACTGATACATTCCTTGATCTGGGGCAGAAAGCGCAGGACAGGTCTAGGTTAGTATCATGTTGCCCACATTTAGCAGTAAAGGGGCGCAACGGTAGGGTCCCAAATCAAAATTTAATGTATACGGTTTTTGCCAAAGGCGGTTCGATGGAACCCTTATATTTTTCCAAAAGGTAAGAATCTTTGAACTCCAGGAAGGCTAGTGTCAAGGTACCCAAACTCCTGTTTCTGCTCAATTCTCCGTATATGTAACTCCAGTAAATGCCCTTAAATGCTGCCTTAGACACACCGGGAAAGGCCCCCGGGTTAGTCCACAAATGTTTGCATCCCAACTTTGCCAAGTACGTCTTAATGTGCTCAAACCAGGGAATCCTAGAAACTCAAGGCTGCCTGATTAGATCCTCCAAACCCGCCCGATACAGAACAAGGTCCACTGAGGCTCATAGCCATCTCCAATAGAACAGAGGTCTAAGGGCTGCTTTATGAGTAATGGCCCTGTGCCCCAGATCCACCCGTAATGGCAAGAGTGGGGTACTAGTTGGAAGATTAGCCAAAAGATCATAGAAATTGGTTCTAGCCATCCTCTAATGTGGTAGTCCTTTCGTGTCCCCATTGTTCTCCCCCATACAAGGCCCCGTCAGTTGCTTGTAGATTGAAGATTTGGATGGCTGGAGGTGCTGGACGGAAGACAGAGCCCTTAAAACTCCTCAGAATGACCCCTGCTTAATGTTTAAGCTTCAGCTTGCTCCTATTGATCTGGGCAAACCAACTAAAATTCTCTGTTAAGGTGAGGCCCAAGTACTCAAAGGTGCAGACACTTTCAAGGGGAATACCATTCAGAGACAGTTTAGGGCTGTTGTGTGCCTGGGATTAAAAACCATATACTTGTTTTTGGAAGGTTGATCTCAAGCCCTTTCTGGTCACAGAAGACACCAAAACGGTCCAGGAGATTTTGAATACCCATAGGGTATTTGGATACCAATAGGGTATCGTCTGGGAACAGAAGGGCAGGGATCTTCATAGCCACTGAGCTAGGGGCATCGCAATTGCACTTCTCTAGCTGAGCTACCAGATCGTTAATGTATAGTAAAAACAGGGTTGGGACAAGAACACAGCTCTGTCTTACCCTCCTTGTGCCTGGTATAGATGGTGTGGACTCCCCATATTTGCCATATCTAACCTGCGCAGTTCTTCTGGTGCAGCCTCAATGACTTCAACAAGATAATTTGGGACACCCTGTTCAGTTAGAACTTTCCATATGGCCTCCCTTGGCACAAGGTCAAAGGCAGTAAATGACTACTGTTCTTTTCCAATAGCAACATTTAGAAGACTTAAAATTAAGCACTTCAATGTACTGTCGAATGATATTTCCAGGGACAATTCCAAACATATACATTCTGGGCATTTAAGCGTCAATCGGCTTATTGCAGTAATACGCACTAAAGTGCTATGATACACCTGCCCTTCGCCCTAGTTTCCATGTGGGTAATGGCAGGATAGCTCATCAGTCTCCGGCCAGTGTTGCAGTAATGGTGCACAAGGCCTAACAATGGCTGGAAATGGAAGATACTGGACAAAGTCTCAAGTTCAAGGGTGTGAAGAAATGTCCAATACCAAGCTCTGAAGTTGGTATAAGGGAATCCCAGACACAGTTCTTCGGACTAGAAGGGCACCAAACTGTTACAGCCCCAAGATCAGGTTGTCACCTCACCGCAGCTCAAGAACGGCTATTAACTTCCAAAATTCTCCAGATAAAGGAGCCCACACAGGACTAGCTGATACTCACATGGTCAGCATGAACCTTAGATCAGGCCGCCTTGATACTCATTTTACAGTCAGGAAGCGACATGCGGCACGCCAGGCCCTTTGTTGAAGCCCTCCTTGTGAGCATTCAACTGCTATTTGAAAGCAGACACTTTATTGTCAGAGTGCTTCCCTATTTTATTATCAAAATGTAAAGATACAATTCAATACACATGTGGGACACTAAAGAAACGTACAGAGGAGAAAATTGACACATTTCTAAGGCACCTTAGCTTATCATATTAGGATTTTAAAACGTAAATCATCTACTTATTTCAGTATTGCTTTTCTAGGTTAACTTTTCTCAACTTATTTTCTCTGCTTTGTAAACTACACGAAGAAGAGGAAATAACAAAATATACATAAATGTTTGTCTTAATTAGATTTCAGACGAAAGCATACAGTTGTTATTTTCAATTTTACTTTGCATCTATAATTGCTCCCACAGACCTCCTCCCTTCACCAATTTGGCCCTGGTCAAACCTTAAAACTTTAACTGTGGCCCCTTAGTAAATATTTGAAAGTACCACTGGATCAAGGCATGGGTGCAACCTCATCTTCCAACTATAATGTCTCAAAACCTATACTTTTGAAACAATGGTTACAATAATTCCGAACTGGGGAAGGCAAACTGCGGTCCATGGACTATAATCCTCACATGTCTAGTGGTCGAGGGTGAACAGAGACAATCCTTAGATTCCTCTCAAAGTCAGAAAAAGGAGATACATAGTCCCACAAAATTATAATAAATTACAAAAAAGTTACATTCATGTACAGCGTTCCAGAGTCAGGGGCCAAGGTATTGACTCTAAGAGTGCAGGCATGGCAATGTAGATGGGATAACTTGAGAAGCGCAGGGTCCGCAAGAAGGTGCAGTACTTCAGTTCGTCCGACCCTTGCAATGGAACCTTGCTGTCATTGCGACCTGCTTATATGCCCCAGTATTCATGATTCAACGTGTTTGAGTTTATTGAATGGGGGTGCTGGTTGAGGGAAGCTGGATCGCTCCAAGCAGGGCGATGGTGTCTGATGACGCGCAAGTGGGCCTGAGCACGTTATGGCCCCAGTATCTAGGATTGTATAAATGAGAGCCTCATTGAATGGGAGTAGGGGCCAGGCTGCAACACCTTCATCAGAACATTGGTTTAATCTCCAGAGTGGGGGACGGGGGTATGGGGGTGGGGGGAGTTCAAGGACCTCCATCACCCTTTGCATAGCTATAGCAAAGGAGATGCTGTTCTATGTGGCAGCCTCTGGGGGAAACAAATCCAGTGTCTGGGGAGGTATCCAGACCCCTGGCATCTTGGAGGTCTTCGTAGCAGTTGACTTCTTGGTAAGAGTGAGCAATCTCATCCCCAGCATAATAATACCCATTATCAGAGTCTGTGCTAAACAACTCATGTAGGGCATTTGCCTTTCTGGAATGCAGAGGCACCATATCAGAATCAGAGGGGTTAAAAGGTTGAACTTCAGATAATGGAGCGCATGACCTTGGTCACGGCAGCGCCATCTTAGCGGCGGACTGCACTATGGGTTGGTTGTTGCCGTTCAGAGTCTGTAGCATGGAGCCAGTGGATTGCATTGTAGCATGGGTTGTGGTGCTGGGGAGGGAAACCGTACAGAAGTCGGCTTTGAGCCCTGAGCAGATCCAGAGGGCCCAACTGTCGAGGAGGCAGGTCATGCCTGTGAAACCCAGTTTGGAGCCCTCTCGGCTACTTAAGGCCCGCCAGAGGGAGCCGGTAACATGCCAAAAAGTCGCAGCAAGGCTTTAAGGAAATCCTCGATTTGCTGCAGCCTCGACGACAACAACAGTAATTCCAGATGCCACAGGACAATGGCCAGAATCAACTCCAAAGTAGAGTGACTTTGGGAGTGCGACCGGGAGGCACGATGACGCCTTCATGCCTTCTCAGGAAATCAAGAGCAGAGTACCACTTAAACTCCTTGCACTTCTTGGATTTGTCCAAGGACTTAGATTGTAAAGACAAACTGTTGCGGGACTGACACCTACGATAGAAATGGATTAAATCTGGCATAGGGTCTTGCAATGCTTTGTTACGAAGAGCTTACTTTCCCGGTCTGGGGTAGCCTCGTGGTGTATCGGGGAATAATTACTGTAGGCCTTCGAATTGTGGTTTGACCACAGGAACACCACATGAGGGTCAATTACAGACATATGTTGGTTGCGTTCCTCACAGGGTTTTAACCCTATTGATTTGGGAGGTGCCTATTGATTTAGGAGGTGAGATATTTCCCCTGCACACTGAAGAATTTTAGACATTTTGCGTAGAAAGTTTTTCAAAGAGGTAGATCAGGATCTGTGTATGTTGGCACAGAAAAAAAGGAACTCATGTCTGGGTGCATGTGTGACATCTATATTGGCCTACACAAGTCACATCCGGCATGGAACGACATTCATGCAGAGCCGAAAAAGCCACATGCCGGCGTGCAGGAGTATTGCTAAAGATTTTCTGGATCCAGTCTGACACCTGGAGAGTGTTCAAAAGGTGAGGAATCTGCGGTTAGAAGTCTATCAGAATAAGGGCCTATAGAGGATCTGAGATCAATAAATTCTTAGGCTCTCTTTTTTCTCTTTTTAGGAGGGCACGTTTCCAGTTCTACACTGTGAGAAATTGGGTTAATGGTTGACTGCTGTGTGAGCCCTGGTCAAGCAGCAACCACAATCCTTGTCAGGGAAAGGAACACGCAAACCCCAATTGAACCTGTGCTCAACACCCTGGTAGCTTGGCACAGAGCAGTCAGCCTCAAATTAGCGGCAATGTGTAAAGAATTTATGCAAAGCTTCAACACCAAAACAAAGAATACACCACACAAAAAGATCAAAAACAAAGTAAGAAAACAGATTAAAATTTAATAAATAAAACAAGACCAAAATAGGAAAAATCCAATCAGTAAAAACCAGAGTTATGAATTTTTAAAGAATAAAATGTAAAATAGCACCTAAAAGCACAAAGCGCCAACCACAGCTATCGGGTCGTGCTGGACCGAGTCAAATTCAAAAGTTCAGGCAGACTGCGATGGAGCGCATGTCGGATCCAGTCCAGGTTAGTCCTGCTGATGGTTACCTTTTCTAGGGTGAGATACCAACCTCCTAACATCCGAGGAAGGGTCCCAACATCTTGAGAGTGGGCAGAATAGTGCCCTCTGGGATTGCTAGATGCCACACATTGCCGGAAAGTGGTTACTAAGAGGGAGGGGACCTGGACTGCACCTGCTGCAAACTGGGCTAGCTAAGAGACTCTTGACTTGGGGGGGGGGGGGGGAGACGTGGCCCTGCCCCAGCCCAAAGAAGGGACTCTGAGGGCCAGTTGGCTGCCCCCCTATAACCAACACCAGGGTGATTAAGTTAGAGTGGCCCACCTTGGCAAGTCAGTGGCAACTTCAGAAGGATCTCCACTGACTGCCGCTGGGCACCCCAATAGACCGATCCTCGACGGCCAAAAATAGCACCCAAGTCAGCCGCACCTGGGAGAGCCGTCTGAGTCCAGATTGGTCACCCAAGAGGGACACTAGCCTCCACTAAAAGATATTGCTGGGATCGCAGAGTATGTCGACTCGTAGTTCAGCTAAAACTGGCTTTCCACTATCTGAAAGAGGACTTTGAGAGGCCCCGACCTCTGCAGCCAAAGCTGCAACCACCTGACCTGTCGATCGAAGAAAAACCACAACGGCATCCCGTCGACTGCAGAGCACCCAGAGTATTTTAGAGCATCTTCCATCTCCTGCATCCGCGGCATCAAGACGACTCAATTGAAATGTATTGCAGTTGTGCTGTAAAGTTTGGAACTGGGCTGGAAAACACTTTGGAGACCAGGTAACTGTACAAATACTCATTGCCCCCCCATCTCTCTGTTGAACTTGGTCGCCCAAGCCAGGCTGGAGTAGCCGAACTCAACGCTTACAAACGTTTAAAGAGTTTACAAACTTTACAGTTAACAATGCTTGTTTGTGGTTGAATTAAAAATGTTATAATCGTAGTACATTTTACAGAATGAAATGTGTATGTATGTTTAAAAATGATTTAAACGCACTGTTTACTGTGATTGCTTCTGTTTTTAACCTTTGAATTTTACCATTGATTTTTAATGCTTTTATGATTGTTAATAATAACTTTCGAAAAACGCTTTCCTTGACTTGACTTGAATTAAAAATGAAGATTTCTTTAAAAATCTGTATCCCCGGAACCCTCCAGTGAATTTTGCTCATCTTGGACTCTAAACATTAATAAAAATATAATCATTTTTTAAAACTGGTGTTGGATTTCTTTTGTGTTGTGTGGCTTTCTTATTTCATTGTTTGGTGCTGTTAAATACTTTACAGTACTTCCTTTGTTTATACCTTGCTGTTCAAAGCCATAGCTACCCAGCGTTGAGCAAAGGTGATACAAACAAGTTTGATTGGACCCAAGACAGTTAATGTGAGTGTATTACACGGTAAGGCCGCACAGCCCTACCACATAATACATCCAAATCCTCACACGTGTCTCATGTTCTGACTGGGGATGTGGATCCACTGTCTAAGGCTTCAGAACGGGTTTGGGTCTGGTAACTTTCAAGTGTCAGGCTTCTCCTCAGACACAGATGTTGTGTGCAGTGACAGTTCTCACAGCAGGTTCCACTGGCCCTAGTTTCAAGTAGGTGTAACAAAAACAATGACAACATGAAGTGTGAAATCTCAACACCTGGTTATCATCAGCCTTCTTGAAGCAGTGGTCAGGGACAGACAAATGAGCACGCCCTGCCTAAATATGTCCTCACCTTGAGTAAAAGAAACTGCAGCCCTCTCCTCCTTACCAGCTACAAAAATGCAGTGCTTCTAAAGAACTAATCAGCAGTCCTTTGCCGTCAAGCTCCTCATTGAATTTCTAATGGTCTCCATCCTTCCTCAATTCAGCATCTGTGTCTCCACCTGCCAGCCACAATGCATTGCTCTGTCTGGGAAAGGTGTCCTCTTCTGTCATCTTATGGGGTCTCCCAAAAAGATCCCACTGGTCCCATTACTCACACAACACAATGCAATACTACTACAAGTGTTACACAATCACTGCCTATACACACGCAAAATGCACACAAGATGTCAGTGCAAAGTTGAGGGTTTCATATAACAGTGGAACTTTTCATGAAAGGAGCCAATAAACAAATCTTTCCTTGACACAGAGAAGAGGTCTGACCACACCAGAGGTTCACAAACAAGGGTCCATCACCACCACTTTATGTAGAAAATCCATGGCAAGGACAGGTCCAGTGATGTCCAATGATCACTATGAGGGCACATTTTGAGCGTCCTCCCCCAGGTCACATAACAGCCTCTGGACCTTGCATTACTACGGGCAGGCCTAGCCCTCTGTGCACATGCTAGATTAGCGTGATGCCAGGGCTAAAATAGAAGACGGGAAGAGACATTCCCATCCTAACAGCAACAAATGATAGCTCACCTTGAGGTGTGCATTATATAATATAGGATTATTTTTATTGAACACAATAACCTTAAAGGACTATTGTAACGTTTTCATTTCCCTTCTTAATTTCCCCATCTTCACCACAACTAAGACACACTCTCAAATCATACAATAACACCTCTGCTATGGCCCCCTCACATGCACCACTCTTCTGCCTTCCCTTTCTCATCTTCCACCATTAGTTTCCCAAAATGTAGCTCCTTTTGTATTATGGCGTAACAAATCATTGATCATGTGTGAATATTATCTAACATGACAGTGCATTGAGGTCCTTGGGCCTGGCCCACACTAAAAACATAAAAATCTTCAGACCAATTAATTAACTAATTTAATTTACTACATAATATAATACAGGAATGACAGAGTTACCTTTTTCAATTTTGGTGGTTCGATCGGTGGCGGTGGTTTTGTAACGTGCTCGGGTAGTTTTCTTTTCTTCAAAGCTTCTTTGTTCGGGGTGTCATCTGAAATCTCAGATTCATTTGCTGTTTCTTCAGTTTCCTACTCGGAAATAAATACACATTTTTAATTAGTCCTTGTGAAGAAGTCGTTTCTTAACACTAGAACAGGAACCCTTCCTGCTAACACATAAATAAGAAATTCTACATCAGCAGTAATGTTTGATGCTACCTGATCAATCTATCTCTCAATCAAGGAATATTCCCAGACCTGTTAAAAGCTAAGCAACAGGCTCTTCTTCAGCTACAGATCCAGCTCCAACCTACCACACTAGGCAAAGCAATCAAAAGGCGGGTACCCAATGTTCTGATCAACTACATCAACAGTTGACACTTGTTGGCAGAATACCAATGAGGCTTCTGTGCTGGAAATGGCATTGAAACCGCAACTCTAATACTGCATGAAGATGCTCACTAATTTAAGGACAACAGAAGTCCAGTTAATTTGTTGACATTTATCTTTCATGAGCTTTCCAGACAAAGGACTTTATGCTAACAGAAACCTTGGAAAGCTCACGCAGCTCCGCAGGCAGATTTCAAACTGGTTCATCCCCTTTCTGACCAGTAATCATCAAACGGTCAGGATTGTTGAAGATGTCTAACAAGAGACACCAATGCTGTGTGGGGTACCCCAGGCAACCCTAATGCCCCCCCACCCTAGCCAATCTGAAAGTGAAACCTATGAGCTTAGTGAACAAGTTACTTATCTTCAGTAATGTCTTCGCTGGTAGGGACTCTATCTAGCCTTAGAATATTTGCCAAGCGTCAGACTGGATCTGACAAAGTTTGGTAAGCAGTACCCTGAGTGCTGGTAAGTAGCGTAGTTTGGCTACAAGTGGCGCTGTTGGTGTCATCTGCGCCGGAAATGACATGTGCAATACCTATATAGGCACCACCCCCACTGCGCTGACATCAGTTTCTTTTTGCGACTTTCCACACCAGAAGGGCTGAGCCACAAGGAACACTGACCATTGGTGTACAAAGCTAAGGCTCTTAACCCGTTGCGTGCATACGTCGGTCAAGGGCCGTCGCAAGCACTACCTTCGTAGTGCTGCGCACGTCGGTTGCCCGACGCAGCCCCGCCCGTGCACAGAAACGTCCGCACTGCGGCGGATTCTACGACGCGGTAAAACTGTTGAAATGGTCATTCCCTTACACCATAATCCATTCGCAGTGCAGGAAGTATGGGATGGTTGGTATGGAATCTGCTGCTTGATAGAGTCTCTACCAGAGAAGCCTTTACCAAAGTCACTTTTTTATCTGATAGAGACTTCTAGCTGCAGATTCCTTACCTTAGGATAGATACCCAAGCAATTCCACACTGGAGGTAAGGCTCCGATGCGGTTTAGACCAAAAAGTCCTATTCAACTGAATGGGCAAAGTGACCATCATGCTGGACCGGACTGCCCATGCAGTAGTATTTTGCAAACAATCCCCTTGTGCACTGGTAGGTGGCATTGTGCAACTCCAGGTGGCGTAGTCGGACGTTCTGGAAGTGATGTGCACGGTGCCTTTCAGGGCACCACCCCAGCGCGCTTACCTCAGTTCCTGACTGTTTTTCCACACCAGAAGCACTGAGCCAAACTGAGGTGGAATGACCAGAGTGCCAAGGTGAGGTCCTGAAGGATCTCTTCAAAGAGAGATATACACTTTGAGGAACTTGGAAGATGGGATGGTCAGTAAGTAATTTGCGCCTAGATAAAGTCTCTATCAGAGAAGAAGTACCCAAAGTTCATCTGCTAGAGACTTCTAGGCACAGATTCCTTATTTTAGGTCAAATAACAAATCAATCTCTCCTTGGAGGTTGGTCTGTGTTACACTAAGAAGACCAGGGGGACCCAACTCACCAGATCTGACTGCATAGGCAGAAATATGCAGTGATGCCCAAGTAGCTGCTTGACAAATCTCCAGAACTGGTAATCCTCTAGCTAGCATAGTGGTTGCAGCTTTAGATCTAGTGAAATGAGCTCTTAAGCCCTCAGAGGGCTGCTTCTTAGCCATTGCGTAATAGATTTCAATACAGAGGACAATCCATATGGAGAGTTGTTCGTCCACCCGGAACTGTTTGGTACAACTTATGTAAAATGACAGCGCTCTTTTTGTATCCTGATGGCAGGGTCTCCTCTTTCTTGGCAGGATAAGGATGTAGCGGGGGGGGCGGGGGGGGGGGGGAGAAAAAAAGCAGTATGATATTCTACCCTTGAAGTGAAAAAAATGGAAACCTCTATGGTAAGAAGGAAGCACGGGACAAGCTAGTCTGGAAGAAGGTTTGTACAGTGGGTGAACCAAAAGTACCTGCAATTCTCTAACCCTCCTGGCAGGTCTTATAGCCATAAGAAACACTTTTGTGATGGTCAGCAGTCTCACAGAGCAACTGTGCAAAGGCTAGAATGATGAACACATGAGAAAAATCAAATTAAGGTCCTACTGGGGCATAATGAAGGGTGTAGGACGGAACATGGATAGCAAACTTTTCAAGAAACAAATCACAACAGGTGACTTAACTAGGGAGGGTTGATCCAGCAACAGCAAGAAAGCTGTAATGGCGTAAAGGTTTCCCTAACCCTGCCCAATGCAGTGCCTTGCTGGGCAAGGGATAAGGCAAACAGAGGATCAAAAGATTTAGCAGTATAAAAAGCCACAAACTTATCCCATCGGCAGGGGTAGATCATTTAGTTGGAGGGACACCTGGTTGCAGAATGACATCACAAACTTTGGGAGGGAGGTCAAATACCCTCAACTATCAAAATTGAATCTCCACACATGTAGATGGAGAGTTTGCAGGTGATTGCTAATTTCTTGGGCAGGGTGAGGGCATTTAGCAGTCGCAAAACCAGGGGACCGTTCTGTATTTTCTGTCCATGGGAAGTAAGGAAACCCCGCTCCCTCCACAGCCGCCCAAAGCTATGGGCCACGCCGAAGGCATATTGGCTGTCTGTGTAGATATTGACTTCGAGTCCCTCACTCAATTCGCAGGCTCGTAGTAAGGCCATGAGTTCAGCAGCTTGGGCTGATCGGTGAGGTACTCGGAATGTTTCAACTACTGTCTTCAAAGTCGTAATTGCATACGCAGCTGTTGTTGTTCCATCTGCTAGTTAAAACAGGACCCATCCACATATAACTCCCCTTGAGGGTCAGATAGAGGAGTGTCAGTAAGGTCAATTCTGCCCTTAGTTTCTTCTTCAGTGCGATAAATGCAGTCATGTGTGTCATTGGTAAGCTCACTCGGAGGGAGTGGTAACAGGGTAGCCGGGTTTAGTGTTGCACATCGAGTGATCGTGATGTGTGGTGCAAACAGTGTCAATTCATATCCAATGAGGCGTGCACTTGTAAGATGCTGTGTTTTTGTTTTATTTAGTAATGTGTCCACAGCATGCGGCACCATCACTGTCAGTTTGGAATTTAGAACGAGTCCTTCCGACTGCCGGATTGCCACCGCAACAGCTGTTGTGGCCCTCAGACAGCTAGGAAGTGCTCTGGCGACATTATCCAGTGTGGCTAACAGATAAGCGCAAGGTCTTTGCTTACCACCAAAGTCCTGCGTTAACACTGACAGTGAGCAACCGTCGACCTCGTGCACGTACAGTACAAAAGGTTTACGGTAGTCAGGAGTGCCCAAGACAGGAGCAGAACATAAAGCAGTTTTTAAAGAGTCAAAAGAGTGCTGACATTCATCGGTCCAGGGGAGGGGTTCATGCACTTCCTTAGTAGTCAGATGCAACAGAGGTTTAGCAAGAAGAGAAAAATTAGGTATCCATTGGTGACAGTAAGAGGTGAAGCCAAGAAAAGCACGAACTTCGCGCTGCGTGCAAGGAACAGACATTTTAGAAATAGTAGTAATATGTTCAGGTGTTAGTCGTCTACCCTCCTTCGACAGTAAATGACCGAGGTAGGTTACCTCCTGTCGACAGTATTGGAATTTAGACAAGGATACCTTGTTCCCTTTAGCAGCCAAATGGTGCAACAATTTAACAGTGGCTGTTTTGCAGCCATCTTCCGTGTCCGAGGCAATGAGAAAGTCATCCACATACTGCAAAAGGACATTGCCTTCCGGCAAGTCCAGATCGTCCAGTAAAGCCTTAAGGGCTTGGCTATATATGCTCGGACTTTCAGTATAGCCTTGAGGTGCGCGACAGAAGCGGAAGCTTCGTCCAGATAACGAGAATCCGAAGATCTGTCTGCTATCAGGATGGATAGGGATGCTGAAGAAGGCATTTTTCAGGTCTATGACCCAAAAGTACCGGGCAGTCGGCGGAATCATCGTGAGGATCGTGGTGATGTCTGTCACCACAGGATACTGCGGTACCACAATCTTGTTAACAGCTCTAAGGTCAATCACAAAACGGTAAGCAGCACCATGCCCCTGATCACCGGAATCAGAATTCCTTTACAAAATCGGGAGAATCGGGCTATTGCAAATATTAGCAGCCGTTTCTTCCACCACCCCTTTGTTGATAAGATCTTGAATAACGGCCAGCAAGGCCCGTTCTCCTGCTGGTGCTATTTTGTACTGCGGGATGCGTGGCATTTTCGCGCCTTGTTTCAGTGTAATGTGAACCGGGGGAATATCCAACTTACCCATGTTAGCATCCCCTGTTGCCCAAAGCATTGCGGGAATGCCATCAAACTCTGGGGCAAGAGGTTCATTTTTAGCAAAACATTGTTTCATGTGGTCAGCGTAGGGTTGTATTGTTAAATAAACCCCGTCAGCAGAGCAATGTATTGTCGCGTTTAGTTTCTTTAACATATCCAAACCCAGCAGGTTCTCCCCACAATGTGAGGTTAGCAAAAGAGGAGTGTTAATAGTGGCGGGACGGATCGTGAAGGGGAGAGGTTTGGAGATGGGACTGACAACTGGGAATCCCGAGAATCCCACTGAGACATTATTTTGCCCAGACAGAGCCGCCCCTGGAACCAATGATCGAGCAACAGAACTATTCAGTGCTCCTGTGTCAATTAGGAAATTCTCAGAAGTCCCCATCACTTCCCCTTTTACATAAGGTCCCTTTTGATTGACCGGGATCGACACTTGGCCCCTACTGTGTCCATGGCTGTCCTATGCGTGTTCGTATGCATCTTGATCTTCGTATGCGTAATTGTCGTGATAGTACTGCCGGCCTTGGTGGTTATCGAAATGATTTCGCTCAGACTTGCCTGATCCTTCCTCTCTGCGCATATCACTCCGATCGGGGCCGCCTCGTCCTCGCCCTCGCCCTCGGACTGCTCCGTTCTGGGCAAGCAACAACGGACACTGTGCTTTCCAATGCCCCTCCTCTCTACAGTAGGAACACTGGTTTAGACCCACAGTTGGAGCCCCACCCGTGCCTCGGCCTGCACCCGCCCCTCTGGACATGGGCCCTCTGACTCCTCTCCCCCCTCCTTGTCCCCGGACTACCTGCTGAAGCAATACCCGTGTTTTAAGGTCTTTGGCCTTCTTCTCCACCTTTTCCTTACTCTCATTCTCCCTATGTTCATAGTACTGAGCCATGCTCAAAATTACAGAAGGGGTGGAGGTAGTCCAGGTACTTTCTGCCACCTGTAATCGCGCAGAAATTTCCGAAGCCAGATTCGTAACAAATCTGTTCACGAACAACCTAGTTCCACCTTCCGTAGCCAAATCCTGTCCGCTAAAGTCAATGAAGACTCCTTCGGACCTAGTGAAGAAGTCGGATACGCTTTCATCCTTTTTCTGTCGGCAAGCAGTCAGTTTATCCCAGTCAACCTTTCTCGGCGGTATCAAAGTGTGCATAAAGGCTATAATTTTTGCCGGCAAAGATGTTATTTCACCCTTAGGTTTATCTCCCGGTTTGCGATCCCGGTCCCAACCCCTTAACTCATCCCAGGTCCCCCCTAGTTCAGCGTGATCAGAGTTGTGCACCTGCCGCCATATATCAACAGGCACAAGTAACCAAAAGAATAATTCGACGTCTGCCAATGTCATTACGGCAGACGCCGCTGCTTCGGTCAGTTCTTTATAGTAGGCAGTAGGATTCTTTCGGGGGTCGGGCAATTGGGATTTCAGAGCAAGGACCTCACTACTTTTCCACGGAGTGTAGACTAAGGGTGGGCGGGCAGCTACGCTCCGTGCACAGAGTGTGCGTAGTGCCGGCTTCTACGCATTTTGCGTAGCAGGCGTAGAATTCGGCACTACGCACGCTCCGCAGACGGAGCGTAGCTGGCTGCCACCCGCCTCCCTCCCGCCCTAAATACTTTAAATTAAATCTGTAAAAGAATTAAAAGGCACTTACCTTGTCCGCCGCTGCCCGCCGCGTCTCCGGGGCTGGCTCTCTTCGTCGCTTCCGTCTTGGGTAGAAATGCGCATGCGCGGCCGCCTTCGCATGCGCATTATTACCCAAGACGGCGGCGATGAAGAGAGGGTGCCCCGGAGACGCGGCGGGCAGCAGCGGGCAAGGTAAGTGCCTTTTAATTCTTTTACAGATGTAATTTAAAGTATTTAGGGAGGGCGGGAGGGAGGCCTGCGGTGCGTAGTGGGGCTACGTGGAGTGCGGAGGTGGGCGCAGTTTCTCGCCCACTTCACGTAGCTCCGCGAAGCCCCACTACGCCCACTATGCCCAGGGTTATGTAGACCCATTGCTCCTGGAACCGGGCGTCTATCCGGGCCCGCGTGATCTGTTGGTTATCATCGCGTAGTTCGGGAACTTCGGGATGATAAATAGGATGCACAGTGCTTAATTTGTGCCGGTGCTATCCGGTGCTTAGCACCGGCACTTAAATATCAGGGCCGGGTCTATGAATCATCTGCTGTGCGCACGCCGATACCGACATTGATGATGTGTTTTTAGTTCCCCTGCTTGCAGTTGCTGCGTGTACTCTCTCTCTGTCTCTCTCTGTGCAGCGTGCGTGTGGTGGTGCTCGTCGTGCTTGTGTTCATTGACTACCGAGTACCGACCGACCCACCAGACCAGAGAGACCACCCGTAATCAACAGTATGTACTCTGCTGCACGTAATCAAGAATCAAAATCTGACTGTCATAATCCCGTTCCCGCGGCCGCCGCCCGGCTTCCGAGGAGAGCCCAAGTTAGTCATCATACTGAACTGATACACTTTTCAGAATAATACCGCCCTGGCCGGCCCCCCTCCCTCCGCCCCAGCACTTCCCTTCCAACACCTGAGACACAGCGGCGGCCGGCGGGTCACCTCACCTCCCCTACGCGGACCGCCCGTTGTCGGTGAAATGTGCACTGGTGCGGCAAATCAATGCACCCTGGTCCCTGTGTATCTGTGTGCACTGTCATCACAATTGGTACTTTGTGATTAAAGGGTCAGTTAAGTTTCATGTTTCATGTTAAAGCAGCACAATTCGTGGTGCACTGCACAGTACACATTCTCCTGTAGTGAGGCCCCGGCCCCCGGGCCTTAACCGGCGTGTCTTCTCTTCACTCTTCACACTTACTTGCAAGTTGTAGGGAGGGAGTGGGACTGAGCCTCGCACGTCGCCCCCAAGCCAGGCCAAGTCGATGAGAGAATGAGAATCTCAGTTGATTGATGATAACAAATAAAATATATATGTGATTAAAAAAATATAATGTGTGCAGAGTAGACAGTGTTTGTGTTTCACTTTCTTTCTTCGTAACTTTCGTTTCGTGGTATTTCATCATTCATCATGGTGGTGGAGCCGCCGGCCACAGTAGAGTTGTTGATGGTTTCGGTTTTGGGTGGGCGGGCCGCGGAAGTTGGTGGGGGCTGGGGGTCGGGCTAGAGCTGCCCTGGAGGTTCTGATGGGGGTTGGGGCCGGGGGCCAGTCGGGGGCTGTGCGCGCGGAAGCGAGCGCAGATTTTTTTCACTTTAGCCTCTGCTTCCAGTCCAGACCAGTTCTTCCAGCCATAAGCCACGCCCCAGCATAACCGCGCTGCGCAGTTACAGCGGCAGCAGTCAGCTCCCCAGTCCCACGCCACGACTCAGGCCCCCACCCTCCCACCAGTCCACATTAAGTTAGCCCGCCCGCCCCACCAACGAGTACCGCGCTGACCAGTCGACGTCGACGAACTTGGGCAGAGGCAGAGCAGAGCTGGCCTGGGCTCGTCGTGGCACTGGCTGCAGCCACTGAGCTACTACCGGTGTGTGTCTGACTCCTGGCCTGCCGACCGGCCCCACCACCATAACGGTAAGAAAAGCTACAACAAATTATGCAGAGAAAAGTACAAAAGCACTAAACTTAGTTTTTAAGTTCGGTCAGCTGACTGATCTAATTCTCATCTGGTGATCGTGATCTCCCAGCCAGCCCCACACTTAGTTATATTCTGGTCAGGTGGACGGCGATGAAGGAAGGGTGGGGAATGGGGATGAGGTTCTAAGTTGGTGGCAAGCAAACTGGCAATAAAATATGTGCCAGTGCCACAATAAAAAAAAGATATAAATACGGAATACGCTTAATATATTTTCACAATGGAATGGCTCACAAAGACTGGGGTGTAATGGTGGGTGAGAGATAGGGATGGAAACAAAATGGAGGGGTGTGAGGTGGGAACAGGGCGGAGGTGTGAGAAGAAGTTGGAGGGAATGAGAAACGAGAAGAGGGTGGGAAGATGAGAGAACGACAATAAAGATTACGTATTTACTATCACAATAGTGAGGTGGATGTGAGATATGATAGAAACATGGTGGAATGGGTGAGGGATTGGAACAAAGTGGGATGAGGTGGAAACAGGGTGGAGTGGCGAGAAGAGTCTGGAGAGAAAGAGAGATGGGAAGAGAGTGGAAAGATAAGAGGAACTGAGGAAGACGCCAGTGGGGTGGATGTGAGACACGGGAGCGGGGTGCAGAGGCTGTGGATGGGGAACAGGGCGGGGAGGTAAGAAAGTAACAACAGTGAGGTTCAGGGAGACGGAAAGGAACCTCACGGATGAGTGAGAGGTGGGAACGGAACTGTCTGGGGAAGGGAAAGAAAGAGCAGTGGGCGAGGAGGGGTGCAGACTGGGACAGAGAAAGAAACAAAAGCGGGTGAAGAAGAGATGGTTGGAGTAGTAATACGCAGGCACCGTAAGGGTGGATAGGTGAGGGATCAATATCCCTCCACTTTTGCCCTCGTGCAAAAATCTTTACATGATATAAAAAAAATCTGTCTGCTCGATTTCCTATCACTCGAGCAGCAACAACAGTGCAAAACAGTATTTAAGCTATTTTTGAAAACTTCGAGCACTCAAGCCACAAATATTTTCCAGGAGCCAATGCCATGCTGACGTGTTTGTAAAGGGACCTTTCTTGCAAAGCTTTTCATTTAGGGTGTAGTTAGAGTGGAAGGTACAAAGAAGGAAACGATGTCCCGATTACATCATGCTTTTGTGTGAATTTTTGATTGGAGTCCGAGTATTTAAAATTAAATTAACGTTTTCTTTCCACCAAAGTTCTACATAGATTAAAGGAAAAAAAAATTGGACACCCTTGCACACTTGGTATATTTTTCATTGGTATTTACTATTTTCGCAGCATAATGTTGCCAATACTGCATGGCTATCATTATCAACTTACTCTGCCACGAGAGTTGCTTTTCATGAACCTGCCTGCAGTGCACTTCTAATGTAAACCTTGTTAAGAATGGGCCTACATGCCCCAGCCAGAATGCTTAGTGCTGCTGATTGAAATACACGGACTAGCTCAAAGTAACACTCGACTCGGGCCAATGGGCCATAATATATAAAACTGAGCATTTTTTGCTAACCTGTTACTCCTAAGTTCAGTTGCACCGCTGGGGAGAGGTGAAGTTTTAGCTAATTTATTCGTAACTTGTGATTTAAATGCACATTTGCTTTCATCTTTTTCAAAATGGTTCACGCCACGGGGAACCTCCTATCAAAACCTTAAGAAGGCTCCCTTTCTGAAATTCAGATCAGGTATTATATTTGACTTTTAGCAGTGGCACTTGAAGATGTGGGTGGGGCTAATAAAGTGGGTGGAGCCAGTGTCGAGAGGGGGCGGGGCTTGAAAAAGTGGGTGTGGCCTCTGAAAAATATTTCAGCACCTGCACTTCATATTTTACAAATTAAGCACTGAGGATGCACCTCTCGCATGGGATGCTGCAAAGTCCAAAGAGGGCTTTTCAAGAACATCCTGCCTCGATATTGAACCAGGGTGACTACGTTTTTGTATACCTCCTCTGGTGTCATAATAAATCTATGGGTCCAGTCTCGAATGTTATATAGTATCTGAGGAGCGCTCCCATTATCGAAGCGGACCTCCCAAGACCCAATGAGGGAATTGGACATCTGGAATAACACATGTTGCTGCATTACCGGTTCTAAATCTTTTACCGTACTCCATATGTCAGCTACGGTATACACGTCACTCCGCATCCATCTGACGGCTTGATCTGCTAATGCTTCCTTCTCACCATATGCCACAGATGATCTAGTGAATAGCCGTTTACCATCCAACCCTCCTGATTCCCCTTTTGGAGTTTGTTCCGACATACCGGGTGTGGTGCTGGCCGATTGGGATGTCCATACGGGACTCGGGAAGCTTAATTGCATGCGAGGTGATGTTAGAGCCTGCCTAGAATCAGGGACAAGGGTGGCCAGGTCCCCTACAGAGGAGGATGGAGCGCTGGCGTCTCGTTTGGGGGTGACAGAACCTCGTTCTTCCGGTGCGGAGGCTTGGGGCGCCGCCACCGTTTGAACAGGTACCGCAGGATATATGCGCTGCGGGGCATATGGCGGGGGAGGTCTTTTATCTAGCCTCTATCTCATCCTCAGCTTAATTTTGTGTTACATAGCTCTTATCTACCTGTATCCTAAATTGTCTATCTGCATATTCGATATTCTTCTCTGTTCTATTTTTGTCATGTGCAATGGCTTTCTGAGTTACAGTTTGCCCTTGCTGTATCTTAAGGAGTTTGTCTGACCGGATACGCCTTCTCTTTGCTTCTTTCTGCCATTTGTTAAGAGTGTCAAACATGGCCTGTCGGCTGCGTTTAGCAAAGAGACGTTCTTGTAAATACTGAATCTTTTTCTCATCAAAAGATCCAGTTTTCGGCCACTGTAGTTCCACATTATCCTTTGTATACTTGTGCCACAAGGAATTAAAAAGAAGGGGGCCAATGCCGTGCTTGCAATACATATCGTGACTGGGTGTTCCTTCCGGAGGGGCTGGCTGACTCATCTAACCTCGCGCTCTCTCGGTGAACACAGCCAAAGCATAATTTACTAAGGCACGGCATTTCCCTTTCTCTATTCTACTCGAGCTGAAAAGGAATCGAGGATTATTATTCACAAAAATAACAGAATCAAGTTTCATTAATCACAACCCTCTCATACACATGGCCATGTTTTCATTCAAAGTCATACTCACGTTGCAAAAATATCCCTTCAATTTGACATAAAACGGAAACACAGAGATTTTGTAAACGACAAAACGAAAACACCAATATTTTGCAAACAGAAGGTGGAGCCCGTCGACTCCCACCTATGGAGAACCCTTTTTTCCAAATATCCAAAGCTGCAAAGAACACCTTCTGACAATAGTCTTGTCCTTAGACTGCCTGGAGATAGCTACACAGGTTTTAAACCACAGACCAACCTACAGGCCATCCAACAGTATTCATGGTTCACCTCCCGGACTATGCTGGCTAAGCCCGCTTTTCCAAGCGCCGCTCCAGATCTGTCCGAGTGCTACCCAATCTCAACCGTCGGCGTTCCCGAGAACAGTCCGGCCGAGCGAGAACCGCAGTTCCCACAATAGGCGTATAGTCTCTATCTCCAGTGTTTCCACACAAATCAAACAAGAGGCACCTGCACGTGCAATTTCAACGTTGCCCCGTCAGACCCCCCATTTCAGAGTTTCTCCGTGACCACAGGTCACCAAATGCCAAGTACCAAATCCGGAATTGAAAACGTAATCCAACACAAAACGAGACAAAACACTCACCTGGTGCACGCAGGTCAGATTGCACGTTCTCCACTGCCAACTCTTGTTAAGGCCAACGTGGCTGGTTCTCGGGTCATACCCGAAGGACTCCGGCGTGGGGCCACTAGCAGCTGAGGTTCTCGAGATCGGGAGGGCGGAGCAAACCCCGAATTGTCGTTGGTCTATTCTGCAACCCCCCCGATCGGAGGCACCCCCTTCAATGTCCCGATTGTCATCTGAAATACAGAGGGACGACACCAACGCGGAGTCCCGGCGGAGTAGCCAACTGAAGTACCGAAAATTATTCACCACCTCCCAATTATAGTTATATCCACAACCAATCCTGTTCCCATTACCAATAATCAGTCAGTTGGCAGTGTAGAAGGTCCAAGCATTTATTATAACAAACAAACTCTGCCAGAGGAGCTCCTTGCGACCTAACCCCACGAGGTCCGCCAAGAAGACTGCTGGCACACAGTCAGAACATCACATATATACAGTTGCATTTGAAAAACCGTTGCCCAAGATGGAAAAATACATGTTGGTACAGGTTGGTGCAAAAGGAAAGGCCATATATGGCAGACAAAGCGCTCTTGGTTTAGCTCATCCTAGATTAGCAAGGTCGGACGGGTGACTCCCCTCTGCCAGCTCGGAGACAGTCCACCACGCACCCCTCCCGGAATGTGCTTATCAGGCCTTCTCCTGCTACCTACAACCTTGACGGGCCTAACGAGCTGAAACAGCAGTTCTGCAACAGTTGGGCTATTTCTCAGGAGAACGACTTTGGTGCAAGGAATGAATGGAGTCTGCTAATGTAAGACTTCGAGCGAGGCCACAAAATGGCGTCGGTCGAGTCAAGTGAGTGTAAAATGTAAAAAGCGGTGCAAGCTAGAAATCTAAAATACTGCAATACGAATCTATGCTAATGTTTGCGTGCGTATGCTAAATCATTTAGATACATCATGCTAATCTTAAGATATTGAATATAAGTGTTGCATAACCGAAAATGTATTCCGGTTCCTCAGGGTGCAGGACCCTGCCATGTTAATGTGACAGGAGATCCTCCGGAAGGGACAGCCTGGTCGGAGGACATATACTCATGCTAAAGAGTTCGGGATACCATACTCTTCTTGCCCAATCCGGGCACCTCTAAGATTACTTGAGCCTGGTTGGTCTTGATATTCTCTTTTCTTTTTTATAACTCTTTTTATTGAAAACAAGGCATGGCAATCAAAGCAGAAGCAGTGTTGGCAAATAATGGCAACATGATAGTGGTAGAGGGTTTATACAAGTAAAAGAAGCAAGAAAACAACAGCCAAAGAGTCACAGTCAGGGAATATTAAGAGCTTGTATTACCATTTCAACCCTCGCCCGCGGGGCTCACACATGCCTGCCCTGGAAGTATTCCAATTGTACCAAATCTGAGTCCACTTAGCGGGGCACCCCCTTGCTTCATATCTGGTTCTTTCTGTGACCATACATCAGTCCATATCTGTACTCCAATCCCCAATGGTCGGCGGAGTTGAGGCCCTCCACAGTCTCGCAATGTTGCGCTTTGCCACCATTAATCCCATAACCGCTCTTTGGAGTTGAGGTCAGTAGGGCCCCAATCATTTAGGATAACAAGCTTAATATTACAATCAATCTTCTGCCCTAGCACCTCTTCAATGACTCCCACCACTGCCGCCCAATACCTTTGAATTGGTACGCATTCTCAAAGTGTATGAACAAATGTACCTTCCTGCCCACACCGTCTGGAGCACCCTTCGTCCATACTGTACCTCATCCGCATCAATAGTGGACCTGACAAGTAGGACCTATGAAGGATCTTAAGCTGAATCAAGCAAAGGCTAGAGGAAATAGCAACCGTTCAAGGAGAGGCCACCGCCACCAACCCTTCCTCATCATCTAAGCTTGCTACATCGTGATCCCATTTCTCATGTAGGGGAACGAGGTGATCAGGCACATTAATAATGAGTTTCTTATAGATCAGTGATATGGCCTTCTCAGGCTGGTCACCAACCAGCACTTTATACTCAAGAGAAGAGGACTCGGGCGACTTTTCCCTGGAAAGCCGGGAGAGTAGGGCATGTATAATTTGTAGGTAGCGAAAATACTCTGAATCGACCAACTCATACTCCTTCTGCAACTGCGTACAAGGAATAATGTCACCGGACCTCCACATGTCTCTCACCCTTGCTATACCAATGAGGTCCCAGCCATCAAAACCCTTTGAGAGTATCAACTGTCCCATTTGCTCGCTTTTTCACAGCGGTGTGGCCAGTGTAATCTTGCCCTCTCATCCCAGACTTCTAGTGGCAGCTTTCCACACTTGCACCGCATGGCCTATGAGCCCGGACAGGGCCGGCTTCAGCAAGCGGACATAAAATGCCCCCTCAAAGCTCCCTCCCAGAAGAAGCCACCTGTCAATCTGGAAGGCGGATCACTTGGTGGTCGGTACGTGCACTGGTTTATTGCAGCGAGATGGGATGCCCAATAGTACCTCTTAACATCGGGCAGTGCGATACCCCCATCATACCATCCCAGCGCAATCTTATGTGTGGCTATCCGAGGGGGTTTACCTTCCCAGAGAAGGTCACGTAAAAGACTGTCTATTTCTCCTCAAGTTGGAGCCCCAGGGAAAGTCGCGGTGCAGCACCACTAAGGACATACAGCACCGACTTGGTCCAATTGATTTTATAAACAGCAAAGCTGCCGGACACCCTGACACCCTGAAGAGGTTCAGAACCCTGTTGAGGGACGTTGTCGGTGACACAAGATAGAGTAAAATGTCCTCCGCATAAGGATATGTGGTCCTCCCAACCAGAGGTCCATCTGAGCCCCCTGACGATAGGGTCCCTTTGAACCCACATCGCCAGTGACTCAAGAGTAAGGGCAAAAAGCAGCAGGGATAAGGGGCACCCTGCCTGGTGCCCCTGCCCAGTACAAAGGTGGAGGATTTTCTGTTGTTACCCATTATTTGGGCCAGTGGCTGCTGATATAGGAGACAAACCCATTGGATGTATTCCGGACCCAGGCCTAATTTTTGGAGCACTTAAAACAGATAGGGCCACTCGATGGTGTCAAACGCAGCAGCCGCATCAAGGGAAACCGCTACTGAATCCTCGCGAATGGTAGAGGACCGGCCCAAAACACCATGGAGTCTGCGCAGTTTGAGGGAGGTATTCCTAGCGGGCCTGAATCCCGATTGGTCCGGATGGGCCAAACGGGCAATAACTCTCAGCAGACGGGAGGCGAGAACCTTCGCCAGGATCTTAGTCTCGCCCTTGAGTAGGGATATTGGCCTATAGGAGGAGCATTTATTATGTGGCTTGCCCTCTTTGTGAATGACTACAACATTCGCAAGCCTCTGGTCAACCAGCAGTATCCCGGCCTCCCTGCTCTCGAGAAACATTCTAGTAAGGTATGGAGCGATCTTACCTGCTGTGAGTTTAAACAACTTGATAGGCAAGCCGTTAGGACCCGAGGCTTTCCCTCCTCGCAAGTCATGTATAGCTTTTTCCACCTCAGCCTCCATAAGGTCGAGATCCAAATCGAGGCGCTCTTCCTCAGTAAACAGCGGTAGCGAGATGTCATGCAGGAAGAAGGATGCCTCCTCCTCTGTGTGCAGGGATTGAGATGTATAGAGGGTCTGGTAATACTGGCCAAAGGCGTCAGCTATATCCTGCGGGGCAATGAGGCGGAGGCCACTATCTGCTTCTATTTCGACACTACCCGATGGACCTGTTCCCTACGGTCCAACCAGGCCAGTAATTTACCGGCCTTGCCTCCTACATCATAGATCCTGCAGAGTGTCGATCTATGGTGTGCCTTGGTGGCCTCAGTAGCTAAATCCATATATGCCTTGGTTTTAATTTGCAATTCGTGCCGTAACTCTTCCGAGGGCAGCCCACTAAGTGCCCCCTCCAACCTAAGAATATCACCCTCCAAGCGGGTCATATCCGCACTTCTTTCCTTCCACAGTCCCATCATTTGAGACAGAGCCACACCCCGAATAATAGTCTTTTAAGCCTCCCACAACATCACCAATGAAACAACTGACCCCTTATTCTCCCGAAAATAATGTCAGAGTCACCAAGAATATTATCAATATCCTGGGTATTCTTAAGGTACCAGGGGTTAATTGGGGCTGTGTGACCTATAGTAGGTTCCCCCACCTCAAGGCGACACAAAATTTGAGAGTAGTCGGAAATGCCCCTAGATAAGTGCTGGATTTCCTTGACACCGTCGATTTGGTGGGCTATGGTCAGGACATAATCTATCCGGGACATACTGCGATGCGCACCGGAATAAAATGTATTCTGTTGTTCAACAGGGTGCAGTTTCCTTCAAACGTCTACATGACCTCCCAGAAAACCATAAATCTGCATTCGCGAGGGAGGTAAAGGCCTCTGGGGCCAGCGGTCAAGGGAGCTGGAGACAATGGAGTTATGTTCTTGATATTCTTGAGAATTGTGGACAGGAGTGATATCAGCAGAAATGCGTACATGAATCGTGAGCTCCACTTGAGCGAGAGCCGCTTTGGTAACTCCTGCGTGCTAAAGTGCTGACATTGTGAGTCCTACCTGTGGCAAAAACATCTAACCAAGGTTCTCACCAATCGCTGAAGAGACCTTGCACCACCTCCGGATGGATTAGCCATTTGTGATCAATGAGGAATCGACAAGTTTGTCTGCTCTGGTGTTTAGAGAGACTGCCAGATGTCCTGAGACGTAGAGCCTTTTGACACAGGGTCCACGACCCCACCCAGCCCAGTTTGTTGCAATACCACATGGCAGTGAAAGTCCTGTGATCGCCACCTCTCCCAGATGGCCACCCCAACACAGAAGTGATGCATCTGTCACTTCTGTATTCCCTGGATGGGGAACAGAGAAGGGACTGCTGCTGACCCAATCGCGCTTTGTGCTCCACCACTGCAGATCTTTTTTTCAGTTCCCTCCAATAGCTGGACCACGTCAGAGAGATTTCCCAAATGCTGTGCCTACTGGACTTCAGCTCCCACTGCAGAGCCCACATATGCCAGTGGGCATGTTTTACCAGCACAATGCAGGGGGCCTCAAAGTCAGTCTCAGTGAAATCTAAGATAGAGCCTGAAACATCGGAATCAGAGCTCAAATATCCTGGGCTCTCTGTTTTGAAGGATAAGCCAGAAACTACACTGTATCCAGAATAGCTATGATGAAAAGAAGGGTCTGAGACCTAGTCAAGTGTGACTTTGACACGTTGATAGTGAACCCAAGCAAATGCAGAAGGTCAGTCGTAGTCTGGAGGTGGGAGATAACTGTCTGGGGAGATCCCACCTTCAACAGCCAGTCATCTAGGTAAGGGAAGACTGGAACCCCTGACCTTAGATGCGCTGCAACCACTGCTTTGGTGAACACCCAAGAGGCGAAGGTAAGGCCAAAGGAGAGCTCACAAACTGATAATGCTTTTGGCCAACCATTAACCGAGGGTAACACGCATGAGCAGGCAGGATGGGAAGTTGATGTCCTTCAAGTCTACTGCTACCATTCAGTCTGCAGGATCAATGGCAGACAGTACCTTAGCCAAAGTGAGCATTTTGAATTATTCCTTTTTCAGGAAGTAGTTCAGGGGGCATAGGTCTATGATAGGACAGAGGTCTCCATCTTTTTTCGGCACCAGAAAGTAGCGGGATTAGCAACCACCACCTACTTCTGGTGCTGGCCTCTTCTCAATAGCTACTTTGCCCAGAAGAGCTAGTACTTCTTGTTGCAAGAGCGAAAGGTGGTCGTTGGACGATGGCACAGGTGGCGGCTTCTTTTGGAAAGGTAGGGCATAGCCTCACTGTACAATCTGATGCACCAATTTGTCTGAAGTGATTTCCCACCACTGGGGCAGGTAGTGCCAAATCCTGCCACAAACCGGGTCCCCATGATGGCAGGAGGGCAAACTAAAGAGGCAGTGGGGTTGGAGCTGCCGGGTGAGGGGGTTGATGACAGACTGGGTTGACTGCTGGCTCTAATTCCCATGAGGCTTGTGGGAGCTGCGGCCAAGGCCACGAAAGGACAGTGAGGCTTGCTGGCCATTATGGCTTGGGGAAAAGGACATAGCTGGTAGCCCCTACTGTAGCCATGGAAGGCAGCTGTCATGGAGCCATGGTGAGCCCCAATTACCTATCAGTGGCCCTGCTGTATTTGCAATGCTCTAGCGCTGAATCCGCCTTGTTGCCAAAAAGGTAAGGCCTATCGAAAGACATGTTGATAAGAATGCCTGGCCATCTCCTGAAAAGCCAGTTGACCTCAGCCCGGCGTGACGTTGGAGCGCTACATTGGAAGCAATGGCTCTGCACAGCAAGTCAGTTGTATCCAATCTGCATCGGACAGTAAACTTTGCTGCATCTCTCCTGTTAGCAATAGCTTTGGAGGCTGGCACAGGCCTTCCCCGAGGCCATAGGCAGCACTTGTGCAACCGTATCACTCACAGTTTGGAAATAACGGCCCAATAAGTATTGGGAGAAAAACCTCTTTCCAAAGGTTTTCTTCCTCTTGGATTTCCTATCCGGTGGCGGGCTAGGAGTGCACCAGGAAGTATCCTGAAGGTTGAGACTTGGACTCTCAGGAATCTATGTCGATACTTCGCATACCATTGCTTTGCACGATTTTAGTGCGATGTTTTTACTTAGGATAAACCCTTACTTAGCATATTTTAACTGCGCTTGCATTTATAACGCAATGGTTAATGCCAATTAAAAACATCGCACTAAAATCACCCAAACACACACACTACAGTACCCTACTCTACTCACACCCCACTACATTACCCTAAACCCTAATACACCAACCCCTACACGACCTTCCCCTTTCGGCCTGCTTTGACCCTACACTCTAACACTACACTTCACGACCCCCCAACACTACCCTAACCCCTAAAACACCATCCCCAGGACGTCCCTGCCCCTACCCCCAGTCCTGTTCCTACACTGAAACACTACCCTCCTCAACCCCCAGACACTACCCCAAACCCTGAAACACTACCTTACACTACACTAACACCACAACACTACCCTAAACCCTAAAACACTATACCCTAAACCCTAAACCACTACCCTACACAAACACCATACCACTACCCTAAACCCCTGCACGTCCCTCCCCTACTCTACACTACACAAACTCAACCCTGCACGACCCTAAGAACTACACAGCCCCACTTAAGACCCTCCCCCACTCTACACTACACAAATACAACCCTGCACGACCCTAAAAACTACACAGCCCCACTTACGACCTTCCCCCACTCTACACTACACAAACACAAACCTGCACGACCCTAAAAAGTACACAGCCCTACTTACCTCTCTCTCCTCGTGGTCCCCCTCTTCTCTGTCATGCCTGATTCCTGTGATCTCCATCTTCCTGCATCGTCAGTGCTGCACCTCGTTGTTTGGAAACGGAAGCGCCTCCTTTTCCAAACAACGATGTGGATAGCTTACCATTACAATGCATGTGTTCTAACAAAGCATTCGTAGTAATGGTACGCAATGTTACATCGCAAGCGTAGGAAAGCTTACGAAGTAACAGTATGCGGAGAGATATCTGCGTACTAAAGGTAGATTACCACTCTCAGGGGTGGTATGCTGGGAGAGAAAGGCTGGGTCCCTCGATTCAGGGCAATGACAGTGAGAAATAGTCCTGTGCACAGAAATGCCTGTGCAGGGCTTCGCCCAGGTCCGAGCAGGATATCAGTGAGGGCTTTGTTAAAGGGGACTAGAGGTTTAGAAGGGGATACTCCAAGATGAAGTACCTCTGTCAAGACATTGGTTTTGACCTGAACACTGGACACCTGAAAGTCCAGGACCTAAGCTTGTCTCCGGGTCACCATCGCAAAGGAAGCCACTTCCTCCGAAGCCACTGTGGGAGGAGAGAGGACGCCAGTGTCTAGTAAGGTGTTCAGACCACTGGCATCACCTAGGTCCTCATACCAGGTGTCACTGGCCATGGACTTTGCTAGGGGTCGGAGTAGTCATAGAAATACCCCCATTCATGTTCCTCAGTAGGCTCTTCAGATAAATAGGGCTCTGTAACCGATTCAGGTTGTGTGGGCCTGGCCGATGTGGGCCTGGTTGACACCGTTCTGGCTAAGTATCAGATTTTGGCATCACAAAGGGTTATGTTCCTCCAAAGGGCGTTGGCAGAACTGGAAAAAGTGCCACTGGAATAGTCCTATAGAAGATTGTGAAGTCTCAAGACCTCCCTCGCAAACAGGACCTTGAGTGGTGTGGAGTCACTTGGCGAGCAGCCGAAAGCTTCATGGGCTTCGGATTCATGGTCCTGCAATCTGCACAGACAACAAAGTTGTTATCCCGTTCCAGGCACCACAGCCACACGAGTAGGGGTTTATCACAGACCTCTGCCAGTGACAAGCAGCACAACGCTTGAAACTGGTCACTTTCTTCGGGGACAAAGTCTTTAATTATCGGGAGAAAAGACACACTGGTCCAGTTCGACAAAAAGATCAAAAAAATTCTGTCAAAAGTGGACTGTGAATTGCTTGTGCAGATCTGCGCTGATGGTGTGGAAAGGAAGGAAATTAGGTCCACGAGCTGGGGTGGCACCTTTATAGGAATTACACACGTCACTTCAGGAGCCGCCAACACCACATCGAGCCGAACTACGTTACCTACTGGGGCACATGGGGATTACAAAAAAATGTCTGGTTCCAGTCTGACACCTGGGGAATTTTCTAAGGTAGGGGCTCTGGGACTAGAAGTCTCTAACAGATATGTAAGTGCCCAGGAGTGTCCATCCACTAATATGCAGATAATTCCCACATATAAATCAAAGTTTCATTCATTCATAATAATTACACCCTTTGTTACATACTTGTAAGACTCCAGACCTGGATTACAAGCAACTCTTTTGCTAAATCCATTGAAAGCTGAATTGTTTCACCTCCATCATAAAAATGGAAGAAAGATTCTACCTTGCACCTATTGAGGAACTCAATGTAGTTGGTTTTGCCCCTTCCCTTTCATAATATGTTACATCTGTCCTTTTCACTCTAGTCCCAATGCAAGCTCTTATCCTCACACCAACAAGTCAACAAATTAGCCAAGTTTCATTTATATGCCCTAAAAAATAATAATCATACTTTCCATTTCCTGCGCACTGGAAAATGGAGACTTATGCACTAGTTATCGCAACTCACTTTTCACTATGTTTTGATAACAGGGCTACACTAATCTTCACTCGCCCTTGTTACAGCTAAACTTCACTCAGCTGCTACTATGAACAGCAAAAAGGTTTGTTCACATCTCGCCAATCGTCAAGGTATTACACTGACTCCCGAGTGAAGTAAGGATTAAATTGAAGATCTGCTGCCTCGAATACAAGGCTATCTGTTGAAATCCACCACCTTATCTGACAAACATGCTCACAAACTCAGGAGATAATACAGCAGATGGCCCAAATGGAAATGGTGCATTTGCTCACCAAATTGCCATTCTTGGCTCTATCAAAGCATGTAAAGAGCTTGCGACTCTCGTGTTGAGTGCAGTTAATGCCCTGATTACTTACCGGTAATCTACACTACTCCGAGTATAGTCTTCCTCGCCACATGACTAACAAAGTGAGCTTCAGCTCCACACCAGAACCCTCCAAAGCTAAAAAGTCAGCCTCCCATGCATCCCATCCCTTCCCAATATGGCCGACCCATTACACCTCTGACCACTATAAGAGGCGGGCCAGCCCAACTCTTCAGCCTGAAACTACCAAGCACAAACATGAAGCCGATAACCAGACAGGGAGGGAGGGATGGGAACTCATGTGGCGAGGAAGACTATACTCGAAGTAATGAAGACTACCGGTAAGTAATCAGGGCATTACCTCCTCGTAAGTCTTCCTCGCCACATGACTAACAAAGTGAGCACATACCAAGTCAAGCGGTTTCATGGAAACTCACAAGAAACCAACGGACCAGATAGGGGTGCCCACGAGGAGGGCAAACCCAACAGACCAGATGAGTGGAAGGACCACCCAAGAGAGAGGCAACCACGAGCAGGAAGAACCAGCCCAGGACAGAGAGGCCTCGGGAGGACAGAAAACACGGACCTCCGAGAGACGAAGAGTCGCGAAAAAATCCGCAGGAACCATAAGCTGCAGAAGGACAGAGAAGGCATGGAGCAGACCGTACGGAGCCAAAGTAACAGCAAACAGTCCCCAGAACAGCAAGCAGGTCCAATGACACCAAGACCTCCCAACGGACAGCCAAAACGAGAGGGCAGCAGAAGCCCAGACAGAGGAACCGAGGGCATCCCCACCACAGCGACCCAACAAGAGCGGAAAAGAGAAGCACTCCGACAGAAACACCACACGGTGAACCACCAACCGCGGGAGAGCCGAAACCACCAGAGGAAAGGGGCAGCGGAAAGGATCCAGGTAGGAACCTGGCCACCAAGGGAAACCAACCGGCTAACAGAGCAAAGGGGAAGGCCCACAAGGGCACCCACGGAGTTCAAAAGAGCGGAAGGAACCAGGCCCAAGGCCAAGCCACCAGAAAGGAAGCGAACAAGCACCAGATACCACAATGCAGAAGAAAGCACAGAGAGTCCGGCAGGGAGAGGAACGAAGAATGGAGGAGCTAGACCGCCCCGCACAGGGATCAAGCGACCCAGCAACGCCCCACATGAAGGAACCGAAGCCAGCACCCAGGCGGGCAACAACGAGACCGGGCCCAGCCGAACAAAGAAGACTCGACAGTATAAGGAGTGTACCAGGAGGAGCACAAACTGAAATCCGACCCACCAGAGGATGCGGTGAGAGCAGTGGCAGGCAGTGAACACCCGTCCCGCGAAAGCCCACGCCACCAAGGTACAGGAAATGCCACAGAGCTACAGCACCTTGGCACACACCCAAGGCCGGAAGAACAGAAGAGGAGAGCGAGCCCGAGCCAAATCAACACACCTAGGGAGACACCTGAGCCAGGAGGCCCAGGACCCCAAAACCAGGGACAAAGAAGACAAGCATTGGAAATGCAATAGGTCTCGGATTTATTTGAGTTAGAGCTAATGGCATTGTAAATGGCAATGTATTTTAGCCATGTGTTATGGAGTGTATGCATGTGGTGTGTAATGGAATCATGTGGTATGGATTGGAATTGTTCACCCTGCACACTCACTGCTCTGCACTCACTGCTCTGCACTCACTGCTCTGCACTCACTGCTCTGCACTCACTGCTCTGCACTCACTGCTCTGCACTCACTGCTCTGCACTCACTACTCTGCACTCACTACTGTGCACTCACTACTTTGCACTCACTACTCTGCACTCACTACTCACTACTCTGCACTCACTATTCACTACTCTGCACTCACTATTCACTACTCTGCACTCACTACTCACTACTGTGCACTCACTACTCACTACTGTGCACTCACTACTCACTACTGTGCACTCACTACTGTGCACTCACTACTCACTACTCTGCACTCACTACTCACTACTCTGCATTCACTACTCTGCACTCCCTACTCTGCACTCACTACTCTGCACTCACTACTCTGCACTCACTACTCTGCACTCACTACTCTGCACTCACTACTCTGCACTCACTACTCTGCACTCCCTACTCACTACTCTGCACTCCCTACTCACTACTCTGCACTCACTACTCTGCACTCACTACTCACTACTCTGCACTCTGGAAAGTCACTACTCACTACTCAGCACTCTGCACTCAGCTGGTGGTGTCTGTGTGTGCATGGCAGTGGTGGTGTGTGCATGGCAGTGGTGGTGTGCGTGTGTGCATGGCAGTGGTGGTATTCGTGTGTGCATGGCAGTGGTGGTGTGCGTGTTTGCATGGCAGTGGTGGTGTGCGTGTGTGCATGGCAGTGGTGGTGTGCGTGTGTGCATGGCAGTGGTGGTGTCCGTGTGTGCATGGCAGTGGTGGTGTCCGTGTGTGCATGGCAGTGGTGGTGTCCTTGTGTGCATGGCAGTGGTGGTGTCCGTGTGTGCATGGCAGTGGTGGTGTCCGTGTGTGCATGGCAGTGGTGGTGTCCGTGTGTGCATGGCAGTGGTGGTGTCCGTGTGTCCGTGTGTGCATGGCAGTGGTGGTGTCCGTGTGTGCATGGCAGTGGTGGTGTCACTTGAGTCGGGTCCAGCAACTTTTTGAATATCTGACCTCACTTCCTTCCAGAGGAGGATGCGAGGTCACAGACACGACACACATAACTACTGCCCGGGTCTCCATACTATTGGGCAGTGAGTTAGTGTTCATCTTTCTTTTCCCGCTCGCCAGCAGTTAAGTCACCCGTGTTTCAGCTCAGTTTGATTCTGGTGGTTAAGTGACACAGCGGGAGCATTTCTTCATCGCTCCAGCGGTACTTAGTAATCGTCTCGGGCGGCATCAATGCTGTAGCGGCTGGGAGCCGACAGAGGGCGCACTAACAGAGCGTGTGCCCCTCGTCTCGTTGCAACGCGAGGGAAGCGCTATTGTCTGTTTTCCAATACTGCCAAACGTGCGTCTGTACAGGGGTCTGTACTACTATTTAAACAGCCTGATGCACCCTGTTATGCTGGTCAGTAACCTTGTTTAAAGTTCCCATTGCATCATCAAGTAGAGCGACCCTCCCGTTGTGACCTAGAGCCCATTCTCCCGCCCATAGCTTTATTGGCTGCTTTGTCGGGCCATGCCCAGGCTAGTGACACCCAGTACAACCAGGGTGAGTCAGCCCCAGACCATCAGCCCGAATATAGCACTCAGCGCTTTAAATCCTAGACTGTTCCAGTCAACAAACCAAAGAGTCTTAGGCATGATAAAGGTATTAATAGTTGTATATATTTCAACCCTGAGGCTTGTTATACCTTGTTGTGCCCTCCCCCCAGCCCCCTGATCCCCCCCGAACCGCATTCCTGAGCCTTATGCCAAGGACATGACATCCACGCCACGAGGGTGCGGTATTTCAATTAATGCAGCCAGCAGGGGTAAAAAGAGTAAATATTGTAGCACTAAGCAGCAGCGCCACGGGAGCAGCAGAGCCGGCGCTCAGGCGTCACTCTTCTTCACCAGGAGTCGGGAGACATCCAGAACAACAGTCAGTGAGGTAATAAATAGCATGTGAATAAATGTGACATGCAGTAGACACGTAGACCCGGCCCTGATAGGTAAGTGGCGGTGCTAAGCACCAGAAAGCACCGGCACAATTAGCAAAGCAACCCGCTTCTCCCTACGTACCGGCGACCTTAGGCCTGCTGCTTCAGCTGCGGGGGGCGCGCGCAGCCGTGAACGGCGGCTGCGCGCGAGCACTGGCACACAATCTGAGAGGCAGGGACGGCACGCGACTGGGGCAAGCCGGTGTGTCCTGTTGAAAGAGGGTGCCCCTCCTTAGGCGCTCGGTGACTTGTTGGGGGCCTGTTGACGACTGTGCACCTGCCCGTCCTTGTGCAAGACAGTCTGTCCAGTGCTCACCCTCATTTGGCGAACGTCACCATGGAGCGCAAAGACACGCCGAGACGAGGTAGGAAGGGGGGGGGTGTCTCTGTGTGTGCGTGCGCATGCGCTGCGGCGAGGGGGGGATGTTCTGTATGTGTGTGTGTGAGTGTGTGTATGTGCGGCGAGGGGGGGGGGGCGGTCTGTATGTGTGTGCGCGCTTCCAAGGAGCCATGGGAGACAGGAAGCGCGCGCGACCTGATCCCAGTTCCAAGGTTGCGCGTGCACCTCACTTGTCTGTCTCCCTTGACTCCTTGAAAGCCAGAATGATTGCAATAGAGTCTCGGAAGGGCAGATTGCTTCGCAATCTGTTCGCAGTTCCGAGACCTAAAAAGGACACCAAGTCCACACCGGAAGCGTAGGGCCCCGCCCGGGAGAAGAGAACCTGGAGTTCACGGGAAAGCAAGGAGGAGGGGCAGGACAAAAACCCGCGCCCACAGAGGCAAAACACGGACCACCGAGCAACCGCCCGTAAGACCGCCAACAGCAGCAGCAGACGCCACTGGTGAAGCCTCCAGGTGACCACCACCAACAGGACAAATGCCCAGGCTAGGCCCAACAAGCCCAGAACCCCTGGAAGAAATGGGACCCCAGGAAAGCGCAAAGCCAGGACCCAGTTCGAAAAGCCCAAAGAGGCAACACCGGGGGCACAAACCAGAACAAAAGTGACCCCGGCAAGGACAGCACCAAAGAGCCAAACAAAGGCATCAGAGGGGAGCCCCGTAAAACCCCCCGGAGCACGAAGCAGGGGAGAAAACACACAGGAGAGCAACAAGAAGCCCCTGCAGGGCCGGGGCAAACCCCAGACTAGCCAAGCAACGGGTGACAGAAGGCTGAGCACCGGACCAGACAAGGGCCCCACAGGAGAACCAGCCCACAGCACTAGGCAGACCCTGGCAGACACCAACCAAAGGTGGAAACAGAGCCCCGCCCCAGAGGCCAAGAAGACCACAATCTCCTGGGAAAGAAAAAGAAGACCGCAGGACCCACCCGCTGACAGGGAGGAATTGAGCGCTCGGCCTGCAACCCAGAAGAAGGGGAAAGAAGCGGGCACCAACAACGGGTGGAAGCAAACCGAGGCACCAGGAGACCACCGAGACAACCGAAGGCACCCACAATGAAACACAGGAAGACGGAGGCCGTAGACGAACCGTAGTCCAGAGTGAGCCCACTTCAAAGAGGCACAAGACCAGCCACAAGTCCACAGGACCTGGCAGCCAAATGGAGCCACAGGCAGAAGCCTAAGGCCCAACCACAGGACCCAGACGGGACCCAAAACCAGTGGGGCAGAGGACAAACCAAGGGGAAGCGCCCGGCACCAGAACAGCCGGCCACCACCCTGAAACAGGCAGAGACCACGAGCGGAAGGGGGACAGGATCCAGCCAAACACGGGAGGAAAGGTGAGGACCGAAACCCCGACCCGAACCAGCAAACGCCCTCACAGGTGGCAGCCCACTGCAAAGACCAACCGCCACTGGGCACGTGCAGGCGAGACCCATAACCAAAAATAGGGAACAGCAGGCGGCAAGGCAGGAGGCAGGATTCATGATCCTGAAACAGAGGCCACCCAGGACGGGAGGAGAGGCAAAAGAAGGTCCCCAACAGTGCCCCCAAAAAGGAACCAGAACCACCGCACGAAGCCAAGAAAACACGCGGGAGACGAGAGCAGACACGATCAGGGCGGAAAGAGGACACAGGCAGATAACCACAGACCTCGGGACCCAAGCAGAACACTGAACCCCAGCCCCGGGACAGCCGGTGCCAACGGAGGCACAAGATAAACCAGAGAGCCAACAGGAAGGGGACGAAAAGCCAAGCACAAGAAGAGCCCAAAAAACAGACACCAGGGCCAGACATGCAGGCGGGGCAGAAGACAGGAGCGCACTGCGCACCCCTGCCCGCCGTAACATGAAACACCCCGCCACCCGAGGGCGCCGGGAACCCACAGGGAGGACCACCGGGACCCACTGGCAGGCACCCTGAATGGAGGAACAGGCTCCGGGTGCCGCACGGACCGCTGGAGAGACGGTCCGCCAGGGGGGGGGGGGTGCAGAGAGGGGGACGCCAGCGATAACAGCGCAGCCGAGGGGCAGAAAACAGGAGAGAGCCAAAAACAGGAACCAAGACAGCCAACAAATGGGAAATGAAAAAGTTAGCTAAACCAGGCGTGACCCGAACTCACAACCCCGGCACAGCATAGCCCAACCACCGCAGAAAAAGCACTGCAAGCCAATCTAACGCGCCACAGGAGCACACACTGGAGCCAAAACAACGAAAAGCAACACAGGAACATATACCCAGTGCCAGAACTGAACGGTAGAACTGTAGTGACCAGACCAGATGCAGTCACATAAGCACACAATGCCACAGACATAACGTGAGTCACCCATAATCAGAGGATGCATGAGCAGACAGCGACGCGAACCCAGGAGGCAACCCCACTTTGGAGCAAGTCCGAAGAAGGCAAAGGACGCCCCCACAAAACACAGAAGCCAAGCTGTGCACGCAGTAAGAACATAGCTAAAGATGCAAACTGCAGTATTGAGAGAGAGACAACAAATCCCAAGTCCATAGAACCACACCCGGAGGCAGGAAGGGAGACAGCCGACAGCGGGACCCACTGCAACAGAGAAACCGCCACAACCCTCGGAGGACTGAAAAACGCGAAGGCAAGCGACACCCCGCACCCAGAAGCCCAGCGTGAGAAATACCAGCAAGAGAGTCCAGGTCCGTAAGACATGAGCACGAAGAGAGAAGCCCCCAGCGCCGAGAGACCCTTACGGGTGATTGTGCGCTTTACAAATGTGGATTTATAAGCCCCGCGCTGCAGCCCGACCGCCCACCTGACTGATACATAGGCGAGGCCCCCACGGGACACGCACAGGCCATTAGGACACTCATACACCGAAACACAAGGTAACAAACACAAACCATGAGTGTAAGAGTCTGAGACTCGAAGGAAATCACAGAGTCCAGTCCGTACTCACACACATGTGGGAGGCGAACGGAACATAGTGCAAGAAGCAAAACACCCACATGGCGCGCAGGAGCAGAGGGAGCCGTCAGTCATCCTGAAATGCATGCAAATCTGAGAAAGGAGAATGCGGGAAATGATCCCGCCACCTTAACGGTAATGACAACCGCCGGCGAAGGGCACTGCACACCCGAGAGCCCAGGTGCAGGCTCAGCATGAGAAAAAACGCAATATGCAAACCGCCACGAAAACGGCGGATTCAAAGCAAACACGGCAATGGAGGCGCAGATGCGGCCCCTAGAACCTGCCGCCGGGCCCCCAGCTCACTAAATGAAGGGAGCGAAGGCAGAATGAGCCGCACAGGACCGCTGCAGCGACCAACGAGCCGGCGAGAGCCTAATCGGGAAACCCAGCAAGGCAGGACATACCCCGCCGCAGCGTCCAAAGCGCCGGCGGGAGGCGAGAGCCTGATCGGGAAACCCAGCAAGGTAGGACATACCCCGGCTCTGCCTGCCGCAGCACCTCAAAGGCAGACGAAGGACCGTTTGAAAAAGTACTCAGCACAATGGCTGCCGCCCACCCTAGAATACAGGGAAGGCGGGCGGTGAGCCTGGCAGCAAGCATACAGCAAACTGTCTTACTCCCCACTGAAAAGGGAAAGAAGGAGACCGAGCCACCGCCCGCCACAGTGCCACGAGGGGCAGGCGGGCGTCGAAAACAAATGCAGGCATGCAAATCTGCCGACCGTCGCAATGCCATGAAAGACAGGTGGCCGGGCGGAGAAACCGGGCACAGGGCGAAAGGGAAACCTTGCAAAAACCTCCCTGAAAAAACAGAGGAGGAAACCCAAACTGAGGAGGCAACTCAAACAGAGCCCCGGCCACCCCCTCCCGGAAACCCACGGCCCGCTAGAGCAGAGACTAACCGGCTCAGAACATACCGGGGGAAAAGGGGGGGGGGACAGATTCCAAGGTCCTAGGGTCCGCTAGAGCTGGACCGCCACCCGAAAGCCATGTACCTGCTAAAGCAGGCACCACTTACCTGACGCATCTGGAGAGACTTGCGCAGAACTAAAAAAACAGGCTGATGGGTTGGGCTGACCCGCCTCTTATACTAGGTTTTTCCCAGCAGATGGGTTCCATAGAGGCGTGGTCTTGCAAAATGCCATCCAAAATGCAGTGTAACTGGTGTGTGATTGGGTTGTCTCAGTAGGGTGCTTCGCAGTGGGGGTGTTTCTTCTGACTCAGTGCCAAACTCTAGTCAGTTGTGTAGGTGTAGGCCTTTGGTTGGGGCCTTATCAGACACTGTGTTGCATCTTTCCTGTGTGTTGGTCAAAGGAATGTACTGGTGATCAAGGTGTGGTTTAAGATGATGTTGGCCCTTACGTAGTAGTTCTCGCATGGACCAAAAGAAGGGATAAATATTCTACTCCTTGGATAGACATTAACTGTTTAACCCAGCTCAGCTGGGGGAACTGCTGAACTATTCATTACTGCAATTGTACTATGGCTGCTTTCTACCTGGCACAGTGTCAGCGTTTTCTTGTGTGTTTTGCTTGAGGCCCAGCTGCTAGCTCCACAGTGCATGCTGCAGTGGTGTGACCTAAAGTGGGTCGGATGTTAAGGTTATTTGTTCTTTCTCTCTTTCCTTGCTTTTCTTTTCTTGGTGGACATCCTCTTTGTTACTCCTCTGTTTATGTCTACACCATACGGTTCACACTGTGGTGATTACTGAGGGTAACAGAGGGCCAGTTAAGTGGGATGTTGGCTGGCGATGCATGGAATGCCAATTGTGCTCACACCGTTTTGGTGTGTTGATTGATTTGGTATGATGGCATTATGATTAATGTCGATATGTGGTTAGTTATTTAGTGCATTTACTTCTAGTATTGTCGGAAAGGAGACTGTTGAACGTTGTTCAATGTTAGAATGGCGCATTGATTAATGTGGATATGCGGTTAGTTATTTTGTCCATTTACGTCTAGTATCATCTGAATGGGGTATTGTAGTAATAGGTGAGGGGATTAGTTTGTGCTTTGTGTGACGTGGTAGTTGTTCTAAGATGTAGTCTTCCGACATGGTAGGGAAAGCTGTGGGTAGTGATGTGTTTGTGTGGGTACGAAGTAGATTGTTGTGTGTGGCGTATTGTATGGAAAGATTTCATATTTTCAGTCACATTGTCATCTTTACTACCACTGCTGTTGTTGTCAACTTTTGCCCGCTCCTCATCCTTTAATCATGCCTCCTATGAAGACGCTCGATCGGGACACTAAATTGAAGCAGGCCCAGGTCAAAGAGCCCCTACTTTACGAGAACTCACGCATCCTCATTTTCCCCGACTACACGCGTCTTGTGCAACAGCAGCAACAGTCCTTCATGGCAGCGAAGGCCCGCCTCAGGGACCTCAAGCTTCCCTATGCTCTCTGTTCCCTGCCCGCCTTCGGGTAGTGTACCGCTCCCGCACGCACTTTTTCGATACTCTGGAGGAGGTCCTCAAATGGACTGATGAGACAGTGCGAGTGAGGGTCCACACGCTGCCTGGGAGAGAATCGGATTCCTCATTGAGTGAGATGGCCTGGAGAGGCCCCTGGGGGCAACTGAAGGGTAACAGACCGTCACGGTCGCGGCGTCGCTCCCGGTCTGGTGGCGCATCCTCTGAGGGAGGCTCGGAGACCGGGCGTCGAAAATCGGCAGACCGATGAAGTGGTTCACGAGGAGCTGCGGAATTCTACAATGCTGAACTGTTTAATGCTGGCCGGAGGAGACTGTAATATGGGCCGGTTTCTCTGCTGGGCCCTTGCAGGCGGGGGACATGCCCGCTGTCTAGGGGCTGTAAGGTAGGGATCCATTGGTTGGAGCGGACTCCGGTCCCCCGTTGGGGATCCTGGTCCAGCCTCACCGCAACAGATGCTTCATTGTTTTTGAGGTATAGGGTGCGGGGTTGTGTTGGGGTGGGTTGGTTTTGTTGTCAGATCACATGGCTACTGCTGGTGTATTGCTCTTCTCCTATCTACCGAAATGTCCCTACATTTGCCATAGGTGTAGATGTCCGCCCAGATGGCTAGTACGCCTAGAAGAGAGCAGGTGACACCAGGCACCCTCTGTATTATTAGCTGAAACGTCGGCGGTGTCCTGGATAAAATTAAACGCAGGGTCCGATATACTTATGCTACAGGAAACACATCTCATGGGTACGAAGGTCTTCCACTCCGGCTTCACAAGGGGCTCACGGGGTGTGGCGATTTTGATCCACTGCAAGGTTCCCTTTACCTACCATAGACAGTGGTCCGACACACAGGGGCGCTTCTTATTCCTTCAGGGCAAGATTGGGGCAGACCCCCTAGTGCTGGGCAGTGTTTATGCACCTACACCTCTGCAGTTGACTTAGTGGAACGATTGTTGGCTCTATGGACGGACATGCCGGATATCCTATCGGTGATCGGGAGTGACTGGAATGACGTGATGGAACATACCAAAGGTCGATGGAGCGCTGGGGGTGGACAGGAAGGGGGCCAAACCACGAGATTGCACTCCTTAGTGATGGGATTTATTCGGACTGATGTGTGGTGGCGCATTAATGGTGATCGCCGGGAATTCACCTCTGTATCTGAGGTATATGGCTCGTATTCCAAACTGGACTACCTCTTTGTCCCCAGGACGGCTGTCGGTAGGGTGGAGTAGGCGGAGATCCTGCCCCGGGCCTATCCGACTATTCCCCGATAGCTCTTAAGCTTCGGATTAGGCGTGGTCGACAGCAGTTTAGGTGGCGCCTCTCCGTATGGCATTTGCAGAAGGGCGAATACAGAGAACATATGAGTGACGCCATTGATCACTACTTAACAATCAATGCGGGTTCTGTCTCCGACATAGAGACCTTGTGGGAGGCCCTGAAGCCCACTCTGAGAGGAGTGGATATATCTTGCTGTGCGGCAGCACGTAGGAAACGTAGAGAGGAGTTACAGCGGGCAGAACTAGAAATGGAAGCCCTTGAGCGCAGAAGCCGCGAAGCAGGAGGGGGTCAATTTCAGAGGCAATTATTGATCGCCCAGCAGAGTTATGCGGCGACTTGATTGATGAAGCCCGCCAGGCCTGGCTAGCGACTCGCAGCAGGGTATATCAGTGAGGAGATAAGTCCAGCAAGTTACTGCATCGGCTGTGCCAGGGAGCCTTCCATTCCCAGGCTTTGCGGGGCGTAACAGACCAGGCGGGAGAATTGATGGGGGGGAAAGAGGTCTGTCTAAAATTATTGCTACATCTAATGGGTTAAAGCAAGGTTGCCTGTTAGCTCCTCTGCTGTTCTCCTTATATGTAGTGGATTTACCTCAGGCTCTTTCTGCGAGTAGCGGTATTGCTCCGATTTTGGGGGGTTCGCCAATTATTTGTCTTATGTATGCAGACGACATTTTAATTCTTGATTTAACGCCTAAAGGTTTGAATAACCGACTGCATGCATTACATAAATATGCAGGAAACCATCACTTGACAATAAATATCGCAAAAAGTAAAGTAATGTGTCTATCGGGCAGGAAAAATCCCAAATATGTAAACTTTCTTTGGACCGTGGGAGGCCAAAAATTGGAAACAGTAAAATCTTATACTTTCCTTGGCAAAATTATTATGAGCAATTTAAGTGAAAAAGCTCATATAGCCAATAACATCCGGAAATCTATTGTTCAAGGAAAGAGCTTGGTGTCCTTATATAAGGCCACAGGCAGAAGACATCTTTCGATATTGTTGGAGGTATTTAGAGTAAAAATACCCGCCTCCCTTTTATATGGAATGGAATTAATTGATATTAAATGTTGGAGCTTTTTAAACTCCACTGAAGGTAAAATTTTACGTAGCCTTCTTTCTGTCAATACAGCTAGTTCTACAGCTGCTCTTAGACTGAAACTTGGTTTACGTAGCAGCTGGGTGCAAGGTTTAGCTGGGTGCGTCCGCTGGGCTTTTAGCCTGGCTAAGGGTGAACCAGGCTCATTACGATATCTTATAAAATCTGAGCTACTGGGGAATCTTAATGAATTTTCCTTGATCCTAAACATTTTTAGATATGCTGTGAATAAACTACAATTAGATGAAGAAATCCTATTTTCTTTATCGTCATATCAATTGAAATCCCTTCTAAAGTCTGCATCCTGGGATTTAGGGTTTAGATAAGACAGAGAGTTTTGTATTCAGAACAAGGGTATTACCCCAACTATTGATTCCTGTATGATTAAGAAAGCGCAACCATATGTTCACTGGAATATTCGTCACAGAGTTAGGCGTTTTGTGCTTCTACTGAGGCAGGACTTACTCCCCTTGAAATCACTCTTATCAAAATGGTATGGTTCAGCAGCCATATGTGATTTATGTAATATGAATAATCAGGATTTTAAGCATGTTATGTTTGTCTGCCCTGCTCTAATGTTGCACAGGCGCAAGTGGCTAAGACCGATTTGTCTTTAATTGAATATTCTGTCTGCTGCTACTTTTATTGAGGCCTTGAACAATCCCCCAAAGGAAATGTTCTGTTTTAAATTGTTTAATTTTTTTAAATGCTTCTTGAATTTGTATTAGGCGAATGTTTTTGATGTCCAGTTTTATCATGTATATTTGATATGTAATAGTTTGTCTTTTATGTGGATATAATAAGAGTTCCGTAATCAAAAATAAATAAAACTTGAATCTTGAAACCAGGCGGGAGAACCAATTACGGACCCCTGGGCCATTGCGGAAAGCTTCGCAGAATATTATGCGGCCCTATAAGCGCCCAAGGAATGCTTATCACCTGCCGTTATAGACAAATTCATCGCAGATCTACCGCCCAAGACTGTGTTGGATGAGGTGAGGGACCAGCTGGAGCTCCCATTGACAGACGACAAATTGGGTGCGACATTGGGGGAACTTAACCCCGGGACCCAATGGTTTCCCCAGTGAATTCTTTCGGGCTATTTTGTACAGCTGGCCCCTCATTTCCGCCTGTAATAGAGGAGGCTCGGGAACGAGGCTCGCTTCCTCCAGATTGGAGGCACGCGGAGGTGGTGGTGTTCCACACACCGGGCAGGCCACCGGAGCAGCATGCTTCGTACCGTCCCATTTCCCTCTTGAATGTGGAGGCTAAGGTCTTGGCCAAGGCTTTGGCCAACCGTCTTTTGCCCCACATCCCCGCCCTGGTGCACCCGGACCAGGCTGGATTCCTGCCTCAGAGGGACCAGGCACAACATTAGGCGAGCGCATGTGGCAATAGCGGCTGCCCGGCGACTGTGGGAACCAGCGGAGCTCTTACTGGCCGAAATGGACAGGGTGTTTGATTCCCTAAGTTGGGTTTATCTCTTCGCTCTGTTGAGGCGTCTCAACCTCGGACCGCGCTTTCTCCCCTACCTTACGCTCCTGTACACAGATCTAACAGCGTCGGTGCAGTTGGCTGGGGCAGCATCCTCTACCTTCTCCATCGGACGGGGCACAAGACAGGGATGCCCCCTGTCCCCATACTTGTTTGTGCTAGCCATGGAGCCCCTAGCTGCATGGGTGCGTATAGATGTGCAGTTTCGGGGGTTTGAGTGGGCCCCGGGACTGTCTGACAGGATTGCATTGTATGCAGACGATGTCCTTTTCTTCCTTACAGCTATAGATAGGACGGGGCAGCTGCTGCTGCAAACCATGCAGATTTTTGGGGGGACCTCGGGGCTTTATATGAACCCCTGCAAATCGATGATATGGCTTCTGGGGGTCCCCTCAGTTCAGTGCGCGGTGGGGGGATTGAAATACCTTGGGGTGTTCTTGTCAGATGTCCTCGCGATCTCCTGGAAACCTAATTTGGCTCCCGTCTGGGAACGGACCCGGAAAGATCTTAAGTCCTGGTCACATATGCCCCTATCACTGTACTGCAGGTCAGCAATTTTCAAAATGGTGGCGCTCCCCCGGCTTCTATGTCAGCTGCAAAATCATCCGCATCAGATCTCGCCCCGATGGTTCCGGCAGGTGAATGCAGCGCTCGGGCAGTTCTTATGGGAAGGGCGTAAGGTGCGCGCAGCTCTGCGTACATATTTCCTCTCAACGTACTGCGGGGGGGGGGCTGGCGTCCTCTGATGTCCTATCGTATTACCAAGCTTCGCATTTATTGGTCTTTAATGAGTGGTGGTGCAGCGATAGATGAGACTCGGCATATGCTGTTGAGCGATGGCTAGCGGGGCACCATACACTACACACAATTCTTTACTCTGCACCCCTGAGGGGCTCTTTGCCAGCTGCTACGATGGGGGTATTCCTGATCTGGAGACAGGCGCTGCAACAAATGGGTTGGTAGAATACCTTGACTAGGGAGTCTCCCCTCTGGAACAATGGGCGATTACCCCAATTGGCGGCCTTGCAGGGGTTTCATGGGTGGGACAATATAGGCATCTCAACACTTAGGGATGTTATGAGGGGCCGAACGCTTAAATCCTTCCAAGATCTTCAGGCCGAGTTTCACATGCCACAAGCCCAGTTCTATCGCTACCTACAATTTCGGCATGCCCTGTCCCCCAGCCTGGAGGGCTTAGAATCCCTGCCGGAATTCAGCTAAAGTGGAAGCAAAGGTTTTCATGGGAGACCTGCCAGACCAGAAAATATCCCGAATATACCAATCCCTAGTTATACATTGCTCCTCTACATTACAGAAGCTTCGGAGAACTGGGAGGACGACGTGGGCTCATTGGAGGAGGAGGACTGTACGGAGGGCCTGGGTGCACCACGGGGTTCGGCTATAACTATGCGACTCCACCTTGTCCAGTTCAAGTACCTTCATAGGGACTATTACACACGGGTTCGCCTGTGGAGGGCGGGGTTAATTGCCTCTCCTGAATGTCTTCGTTGCGGGCGAGAGGAGGGCACATTCATTCACACGGTGTGGCATTGTTTGTCCCTGGATCAATTTTGAAGGGGGGTGTTTGACTGTTTATCAGAGGTCCTGGGGTGGAGGCTTTCCTGCACACCGCAACTGGCCCTGCTGCACGTTATGGAGGGGATAGGCGGTAACATTTATAGGAGGCACCTCATGCTGTTAGGTTTCACACTGGCAAAGAGGGACATTGCCAGGGCATGGAAGGCACCAAGGGGCCCGTCACTGGCCGCATTGAAAAATGGACTGAACTTCTGCATGGGGTTGCCCACGCAAACACTATAAAATCTGGAGATGTTGGTCGAACTATTGAGGCCTGATGTTAGAACCACCACAGTCGGAGGAAACTCATTCACTGTAATAAGTCATGGATATGATGTGGGGGGTGGGGGTGCAAGGAGGGGGGACTTAGGGAGTTCCATTTGTCTAGCTGCGCACGAATGTGGGGGGCAGGGCTAAGCAGACCTATTGTGATCGGGGGGAGGGGGAAAGTTGGGGTTTTCAGTTTATTTGTAACAAACTTGCTCGGGCAACATTGTAAAGAGTCAAAGTCATTATATCTGTGTGGGTTGATTGCGCAGATGTCTCTGGGATGCAGGGCCCTGCAATATATGTGCAACTCGACAAATAAAATCTGTTTTCAAAAACAAAAAAACAGGAAAAGGTGATCTGAAGACACATTAAGACAGACACAGCAGCCAAATAAACTTCTACGGTGGTAACTGCCAAAATCTGCTGTACAAGGGATAGCACAAAGAGCAGAACATCTGAGAGCAGAAATTAAAAGGCTTTACACCTTTCAACTCACGCAAACAAACACACTTTGACCAGCAACCCACAAAAATATACGTGGTAGCGGGGTTTCAGGCAGATATAACAATATCAGCAAGCTCGATAAGTAAGAATGAAGACTCTAGGGAGCACCACTCAATCCTCATGCGTGCACTGGCATTGTCAGATGCCTGGGATGGAGGCCCAGAACTTATTGCTGGGAAAACAGGCTCGCTCTGTGTGGAAGAGAGAGCAGAATGATAAATCCTGATAAAACAGCATACCAAATGCTCCTCACCGAAATGGGGCTCAACTCAATCAGCTGAGCTCAGTCTTTCCAAATCTGTTCAAGAACATTTGACAGAAGTGGGGCACATGGAATGCACAAAGTGTAAGCACTGGTAACCAGTCAAATATGAAAGCACCCCCAAGAAAAACATTTGGATGGAAATGTATGCTACAAAAACCGGGGACATTTCCTGTTCTGGGCTGTGGCAAAGTCAGCCAGGGGTGGGCATCCCAATCTGGAGAAGGTCATGTCTATCATCTCAGAATGAAGTTGCCACTCATAGTTCTCTAGGCACCAGTGATCACACTGAGGATTCCACTAAATGTTCTGCTATTAGGTATGGGATCCTCTGCTTCGCTCCTTGCTACAGGTGCGAGGCCTCCCAACATCGAGTCCAGGAACCCATATCACCCAGATTATGGATATAGTGCACAATGCACTGCAGGTTGTCCTTGTTTCGTCCCTCAATACTGTGGTGGGACCAAAGACTGGATGCCATTCCGTCATTGACCCGCCAAAAGGATTCCTGTTGTGAACCACCCCACATGGATTAAGTCCCCCTCAAAAGAAGGCCTGTAGACTTTCGGGAGATGCCTCCTGTCATCGGATCTCCTTCAGCACAAGAGTGGGTGGAGCAGAATCACTACACTGTAAACATTGCTGCGTTAATTCTCTCAGAATCACCTCACGAGTGGCTGCACCGTCCACAAGTACTGCAAGGCACCACCTTGGTATTTTAAAAGACTATGCCTTCCTTGTCGGGACACCACCTAGGGAAATGCCTCATGGATGACTGACAAGTACTACGAGGCAGTACCTTATTCCCCAGTAATCGGTGAGTCTACATCTTCCTTCTCAAGGCACCACCTACAAAGAACTGCACCGTCCAAATTCTAACCAACTGGGAGCAGGTATAATGACGCCTATGTCATAAACACTGCTTCAACTCAGATCGGACACACACAAGTTAGCAGATTAGTCTTCAATGATTACCTGTTATTCTGTTAAACTGTACACAGTGTGGGTGCTGTATGCGGCAGCAATAGGTACTGCTATATATGGTTTTCCTTTGCATACCTACATAACCTGCTTCGCTAGGAAAACTAGACCCTAGTTTTACAGCATATCAAGGAACCATTTACGACCATCTTTCCCCAGTCCAGGGGAAATCAACCAGAATCAACCTTTGGCTTTGTATACTTTTTCGAATGCCTAGCAGTTTGAGTGTTCCTTACAGCACTATATCTTCCCCACACAGCATCAACTTTTACATAATTATTCTAATATATATGTATATCTAAGAACTGTTTTTTATTGTTACTTTTCCAAATAATACATTGACATTTTGCCTAATACTGTATGTAGCCAACTACCTAGGTTATAATTCTGTTTTAAGAGTGATGTACACTTATACTGTTTTTAATTATTCCCATATTCTTCATGTGCTGGATTGAGCTCTGCTGTTTTCTCAGACTTCTCTGCCTCTAAATTCTCCTCTGCATGGCCACGGTGGGTATGAATCAGCCACCACCATTCCTCAATGACATTGGAGAACCTGACCTACCTTTGAAATGGTGGATACAAGTATTCCAATCCTATTTCATTGCCATAGGAGGAGATACATTATCTCCAGTACGCAAGCAGCAGATTTTATTACACAATAAAAAGAAAAAAAGAACCACATTTTTTTGACAACCTATCAGAACCTGCATTAGACTAAGGAGATGGTACAGATACTCACCAAGATATTTTTCCATTGTCACTTAAGAACCTAGAAGATCAATTTGGAGAAACAAAATAATGTGGTTCTTGGAAGACGTAGGTTTTTTATTGCAATTCAATGGAAAAGTGAAACAGCTGTAACTTATATTGCAGTACTGAGAGGATTATCTGCAACTTGCAAATTTGAGACCTTTACGGACTTCCACATTAGAGACCCATTAGTTAGATGCACCAATGACTCTAATGAGCAAGAGAGGGGATTGGCTCTCAATCCCGAATTAACCAAAGCTATAAATGTTGCCAAAAGCATTGACTCCACAACAAACTGTGTAAAATAAAAGAAACTACTGAGAGAGTCCCTCAAGGTTACCAATGGCGTCAATTTATTTATTTCTTTATTTTTAATATTTGTAAAGCGCATCATGCACAAGATTCAAACCTACACCTATGTCAGAAAAAGTGAAATTTTTCAAATGTGTTATTATCAGACATTTAGATATTAACCCCAGTTCTCCTATTAAAAAAGGCATGGTATACCAGAAGGCTAACAAGAGGGTCACTTTGCCAAAGTTTATAAAAATGCAAATAGTACGGATGTCCAAACATCAGGTCAAAAGAAATTAAAGAAAAGAGTAAATATGTGTTTCGTGTGGAAGATGCTGACAACATTAAGACACATAACCCACATGCAACATTCTTCAGGATGGGGTTCCGTTCAAGGTTTTCAATGTATCTTGCTCTCTGTACACATTTATTCATTGAAAAACCTTTGATGAGAAACTAGCTAATAAAGGGATAAGAACTAGAAATCCCTGACATTCTTCCAAAAGAATGCAATGAAAATCCTTTAACACTGGATTAAATAGTCAAAATGAGAATGTCCTTATGGACAGGCATTCTGTTGGTAAGGTCTATATTTCCAAAAAGGAAAGCTTGTTAGGCTGGAACCACTAAAAAGACCTCCGCATCAAACTTGATCCCATTAATGCAGAACAAGTGCTGTGAGTGGACTGGTCTGTGGCAGGCGAGGATGTATGCAATGAATTTCAAGACGTATTCACGGGTAAACTGGGATTATTGAAAAATGTTGTTCATAATATCAAATTTAAATCTGATGCTATCCCAGTCATAAACAAACATCCCCTAGTACCCCTTCTTATGAGGGAACAACAACAAAAATAATTAGACTCCCTGGAAACTCAAGATATTAAATGAAAACAGAAAGCTCAAAATGGCTTGCCCCAATAGTAATAGAGAGATTTAAACACCAATATATGGGGGAATAGATATCCTCTGAAAAAACTGTACGTAATGGTCAGTTTTTTTACACAGTGGGCCAAAATGTTCAGGGCCCTTAATGTATCCTTAGCCTATTACCAAGATGCTGAAACCAACATCCTGAATTCAACCTTTAACATTCTTTGTCACACCATTTGGTGCATACCATTTCCATAGGATGCTGTTTGGTCTCGCATCTGCTACAGCAAGTTTTCAAAGGGTGATGCAACACCCACTAAAACATATACAAAATGCCCCATGCTTGGACGATGACATGCTGATTTTTCGTTCATCTGACAATGATCACAATAACACTTTGAGAGGAATCCTTAACACCCTCAGAAATACCGGTTTCCTCATAAAAGGAGATAAATGTAAAATTGGGGTCAAATCTGTGGAATATCTAGGACATACTACATCATGTGAAGGGAACACACACAAGTGGAACCTGATTAATTCTGTCAAGTTTGCACTTTCCCCATCTAACAAGGAGGAATGGAAGTCCTTCCAGAGACTACCAGAGTACGTCCAAATTTGTTGATCACTTTGCCGACAAGGCCTAGCCCTTAAGATTCTTACTAAAAAAAAAGGTGTTCATTTTGAATCGGACACAGATCAGCAGAAATCTCTGAATGTCATAAAAGTGGCCATTATTAACGTTTCCATCAATGGTAAATTTAATGTGAAATACAAGTCTATACTCACCATTGACTCGATCAATGATGGTCAGGGGGGTACTCTATCACAGGTAGACAATGGGACAGAAATTCTTGTAGTTTATCCGTACAGAACCCCTCAAGGACGCAGAGTCAAACTACTCGGCTGTAGAAAAAGAATCACTAGCATGCTTTTAGGCAACAAATCACATTAAAGCTTTATTGCGGGGATTGACTTTTACTATGAGAACTGAATACAAGCCTTTAGTTTTGGTATTTTCCTCTAAAGGAATTGGAAGAGCTACACCCAGGATTGCCAAGTGGGTACTTGTCTGCAGGGGTACAATTTCAAAATGGAATATGTTCCAGGTACACAAAACTATGCATCCAACTGTTTGTCGAGATTGACAGTTGAAAGTGGGGTGTATGAATCTAAGGCCCTTGGTAAAATGATTTTATCCATCTTCATTCCTGAATTTTAAAGAAGAATGGGAAAGTTGATTACTAGAGGAGGACGTCCTACGCCAAATAAGAGAGAGGATACAAAATGGTTGGCCAGAAAAATGCAATAAATTGCCTGGAATTATTCTGCCCTGTTGGAATGTAAGAAAATCTACAGATGTTAGCCTGATCCTCAAGTCCGGCAAAATGATACCACCAGAGGGAATGAGGGATGGCATCACAGACTTAGACCATGAAGGACACCTTGATAGAAACCTCACCAAAAACATAGTTTGAGATGAATGTTGGGTTCCTAAAACTGATGTCATTATAGAAAGCAAGTTTAGAGATTGCTATCCATAGGGATGAGCGATAAAACCAAATCGACCCGCCATAGTCCTCTTTCCCCTGTAGAAGTACCCACCAGGCCTTGGGACAAATTCGATTTAGATATATTAGGCCTAGTAGATTTACTGGGTTTACTCCAAAAGTATATGTTTGCCATCCTCACTGGGTATCTACTAAGAGTGTGAACAATTTCCCCGCCAAGATTGAAAATGACTTTTTGTCATCTGTCTTTGCAGTGGAAGGAATACCCAGCACTATTGTCACTGACAATGGAGATCGATTTACAGCAGAGGAAATGAGACACTTTTGGGGTAAACTATCTATTTGTCATACCAAAACTCCCTTGTATTGTCTCAAAGCCAACAGATGAATGCTTCCTTTTTCCTCCTGTTTTCTTTTTTGCCCTTACCCTCCTTTATACCAATCCTTGGTCAGTTCCCAGCATGACTTGTTTAGAATGTTGGGGTCAGCAGATCGCTTTTACATGAGCAGAATTTGTAAGTGCTTATCAATTAACTTTGTCTAGTTATAAGAATATGTATATTGATTCGCCTCTAAATAGATCCCTAAAAAACAAGCTACTTACCTTCGGTAACGCTTTATATAGTAGAGGCATGATCTAGTCATTGAATACTTAACTTTGAATTTACCAGGCGTCAGACTGGATTCAGAAGCTTTTTCTTTAAGCAATACCCCTGCGTGCTGTTATGTGGCATTGGTTGGCTCCACGTGACGGCGTCTGACCCGTAAGTGACGCTGCATCACCTATATAGGTACCTACTCGGCACACTGACGTCAGTTACTTGTCACCAGTGGAGGGCAATGACCCTCATACTGGAGGGGCGTTGGGGCGACAGACAAACCCAGGGGACAAAGAGATCATTTAAAAAAATTAATTACTTACCCGTGTTTCGCTCTGCATTTTCTTCTTTCTTTGGAAGTCCACTGGAAGGCACCTCATGGAGCCTCAGGCAACCCCCTTCTACAAATACGGATGCTGCTCTTATGCTGCAGATGAGCAGCATGACAGGAGTGCCAGGATTGGCAGGAGCGGGCTGCCTCAACGCTCCAGCAGGCACAGGAGGCCTGTGCCTGCTTTCCATCCAGCAGCCGGAGCCAGCTAGGTGGAGAGGTTTACACTGCGCAAGTCAGGCTGGCTGTTGGAAGACGGATGGCTAAAGTGACTTGTGCAGTGTAAACTGGTGGAGTGAACACCACTCCCCTGCTGCCAGTCAGCAGCAGCCCGCCCCCAAACACTGCTCGGGCTGAGAGTATTGAAAAATTAAACTGTAATTCAATTGACATTTTGGCAGCAGGGGTATGTCGCTCCGCTGCCCTAATTGAGTGGGTGGACTGCTGCTTGTCACGACATTCCATGCCAGAAGGGTGGAGCCATGAAGTGCACGGACATTGGTGTATTTAGAACAATTAGGCCCCTGAAAGGGAACAGCCCTGACCGAATAAACTTGTCTGCAAAGGCGGGCAGTATGGGTGGGTCAGTAGGGAATCTGCAGCTAGATCATGAATCTACCAGGTAAGGCGTTAACTGAAACTAAGTAACTTGTTCATCAGATAGAGACATCCAGTCGCAGATTCCTTAGATACCCAAGCAATACCATCCCGAAGGAGGGACTGAGGTCAAGTTTAGATCAGAAAGTCCTGCAAGACAGAACCGCCTAAGAGGCCTTCCCTGCAGACCTGACCGTCGAGGAAGTAATGCTTGGTAAATGTATGCAAGGATGCCCGCGACGCCCACCTGACAAATGTCAAGGACTAGAAATCCACGTTGCAACGCTGAGGTAACAACCTTAGCTCTAGTGGAATGAGCCCTAAAGCCTTCAGGAGGCTGAAATTTTGATGCAGAGGATGACCCATCACAAGATAATCCTCTTTTGCACTGTACAACCTTTCTTTGCCCCAGCGTAGCCCACAAATAGTTGGTCACCCACAGGAATTCTTTTGTGTGGTCAAGGTAGAAGACAAGGCTCTTTTTTGGATCTAGGCGGTGGAGTAGCTCCTCTTCTTTAGAGGGATGTGGCAGAGCATAGAAAGCGGGCAAGGTGACTGATTGCCCCATGTGGAAAGGTGTTACAACTTCTGGGAGGAAAGAGGCCATAGTGCAAAGCACCACTTTATCAGGAAATACTGTCAGGTAAGGAGGCTTGGATGACAAAGCCTACAATTCGCTCACTCTCCTGGTGGATGTTATTGCCACTGAAAAGGCTGTTTTGATTGGAAGGAGCCAGAGGGAGCAATTGTGCAGAGGTTCAAATGGAGTGCACATCAGGAATGTAAGAACCAAATTAAGGTAACACTGAGGGATAATGAAAGGGGAAGGTGGGAACATATGTACAAGTCCTTTGATGAATTTATTTACAAAGGGACATTTATATAATGAGGGTTGGTTTGGCAGCCACAGAAAGGCAGGCAGAGCTGAAAGGTACCCATTTAGAGTGCCCAGAGCAGAGCCCTGCTGGGCAAGGCTTAAAATAAAAAGCATAACATCAGAATGGGAGGCAGAAAGAGGGTCAATAGACTTTTCTGTGCAATATATTACAAATTTGTTCCATCAGCATGCATATACCGACTGCCAAAATAATATTACAGACTTAGGGAGGAAGGTTGAATGCTGTCAACTGCCGCCGCTTAATCTCCAAGCAAAAAGGCTTAGAGTTGACAGGTGCGGGTGGAGAATCCAGCCTGCTACTGCGACAGAAGATCCTCCCAAAAAGGCAGCCTGATCGGAGGATCGATGTTCATGCTACGACACTCAGGATACCAGACTCTCCGTGCCCAGTCCAAAGCCACAATATTGGATTTGACCCTGTCGTTCATGAACATCTTGAGAACTCTGGGCAGGAGTGGTATGGGCGGAAAGGCATACAGGAGGCCGGAGCTCCAATTGGGACAAAAACAAGAGCAAACAGTCGCCTTGGAAACTCCAGCGTGCAAAACTGCAGGCATTACGTGTTCTCTGTGGAGGTGAACAGATCTAACCAAGGCTCTCCCCACTGCTGAAAGAGACCTTGTGGCACCTCCGGATAAAGACGCCACTTGTAATATGTTAGGCATCGACGGCTGAGTTTGTCCATCCTGGCGTTGAGAGGAACCTGCCAGGTGTTCAACCACCAGGGATGTGCCCTGCTGTTCCAGCCAGGTCCAGAGATGCAGGGCCTCTTGACAGAGTCTAAGACCCCACTATGCCCTGTTTGTTGCAATTCCACATGGCGGTGGTGTTGTCTATAAACATTTTAACTGGTCTTCCTTTGATGGAGGGTAGAAAGGTTTCCGCCAGAGACCAGAGTCCTCTGATTACTACCTCTCCCAGATGGCCGCCCCATCCCAGAAGAGCCGCATCTGTCACTCCTGTGAGATCTGGTAGGGGAAGGGAGAGGGGTTTGCCTCTGACCCAATTGTGATTCGTTAGGCACCACTGCAAGTCCTGTGTAGTTCTCCAGACATCTTGACTATGTCGGATAAACTCCCCTCATGCTGTGCCCACTGGAACTTCAGGTCCCACTGCAGAGCCTGCATATGCCATTTGGCATTTGTCACTAGGAGGATGCAGGAGGGCATGAGGTAAGCAGCCTCAGTCATTCCCACCGAAATCCAGGATAGAGGCTGAAACCTCCGTAGCATAGCTTGAATATCTTGAACTCGCTGCTCAGGAGGATATGTTCAAAACTGAACTGTGTCCAGAGCAGCTCAGATGAAGGGGAGCGTCTGAGAGAGCGTCAGGAGTGACCTTGGCACGTTAATAGAGAACCCCAGTGAATGCAGGAGGTCCGCAGTAGTCTGGAGGTGGGAGACTACAGCCTGTGGGGAGCCTGCCTTCAAAAGGCAGTCGTTGAGATAGGGAAAGACGGTCAACCTTCATCTGCGTAGATGTGCTGCTACCACCGCCATCACCTTGGTGAACACACAAGGGGCACTGGTAAGGCCAAAGGGGAGCATGGTGAACTGAAAATGCGTATGGTTCACTGTAAACAGCAGGTAGCACCGATGGGCAGGCAGGATGGGAATAAGGAAATAGGCGTCCTGCAAGTCCAATGCTACCATCCAGTCTCCTGGGACCTGAGTTAGAGTGAGCATCCTGAATTTCTCCTTTTTGAGGAAGTAGTTGAGGGCTCATAGATCTAGGACAGGACGAAGACCTTTGTCCTTTTTCGGAACCAGAAACTAACGATAGTAACAACCACAGCCCCCTTCTGGAGCCGGTACCCTCTCTATGGCTCCCTTGGCCAAGAGAGACCTGACTTATTCCTGAGGCAAAATCAGATGATCCTCAGTCAGCCGGTCTAAAGATGGAGGCATGGAGGGAGGGCTAGCCTCGAAGGGGAGGGAGTAGCCCCTTCGGACTATTTGGAGGACCTACCTATCTGAGGTGATGTTCTGCCATTGGTGGAGGTGATGGCTGATCCTTCCACTAACTGGCCGCCCATTGTCTGGAAGGGCTGGACTAGGAAGGCTTAAGGCCAAGGCTGCATGGGGTGGTGGCCTAAACCGACCACTGGTCACCCGACCCACATGATCGGAACAAGCCACACCCACGGCCACCCAGGGGGTGCTAAACGTGCAACGTCTTGTGGCTGGGATTTGGCTGGCGTGGCTGACAGCCCCTTCTGTAGCCACAAAAGAGACGAAAGGCAGATGGGGGACGTGTGGACACTGAGAGGCCCAAGGACTTGGCCGTAGCTTGTGAGTCTTTAAAGCACTCCAGCGCCATATCTGCCTTCCAAGAGCATGTCCATGATAGAGGCCTGGACATCTCCTGAAAAGCCAAAAGTCCTCAACCAGGCATGGCGTTGAACACCCACCATCTAGGAGATCGCTCTGCCCAGGGAGTATCTCGTGTGGAGTCACAACAAATGGTGAACTTTGTTGCATCTCTGCTGTCTGATATTGCTTGGGAGAGAATGGCCCAGGCCTCCTCTAGGACCTTTTGTAGCACTTGAGCAACAGTTTCCCAGTGAGTGGAAATAACAGCTAGAAAGGCATGCGGTGTTCAGTGACCACAATGCTAAAAATGGGGGAGGAAAAATGTTTTGTACGCCAACTGTCCAGCCTCTTGGATTCCTTATCCAGGGTTGAGGAAGGGAATGCACCTTGGAAAGGAGATGCCTAGACTGCCAAGCTCTTGTGGGTAGGGTGGTTGGTGAGGAAATGTGGGTTGCCCAGAGCAGGGCGATGCAGGTGGGCAATTGCCCTATTCACAGGAACCCCAGTGCTGGACTTGACCAGGTTCCCAGAAGGACATCTGTCAAGACCTCATTGAAGGGCAGCAAGGCCTCTGAGGAGGAGACACAGGCTGCAGGGCCGTTGTCAAGATATTTGTATTGAATGCCACAGGGAGTTGAAGTACCAGAACCTCAGCTGCCCTTCGAACCACCATAGCGGTTGATGCTCTCTCCTCCATAGCCATGGTAGGGGGAGAAAGCTGGGCAAAATCTGGGGAGGTATCCTGTACGCTGGCCTCACCCAATTCCTCGTACCAGTATATTTCCTGATAAGGCTGGACTTGTAAAGGGTCAAGCACCCCTCCTGATCTTCCTTCAGTACTAGCCCTTCAGAATAAGGCTGAGAAACCGAACTAGGACCCAAGGGTTCTGTCGGCGCCAATCCGGCTATGGGTCATCAGGGATGAGAATGGGGCTGGCAATCCTGCGGTAGGTGCCGCTGGTGTTGGGAGTCTCAGTGTCGGGGGACAGCAGAAGGTTGCAGTGGCATGGCCTGTGCCAGTCTGGATCAATTGGGGCGCGGCAGCAGGGGTATCATCGGAGCCTGTGTCGGAGCAGCTGGCTCGGAACCTGATGGGGCCTCCTCTGAGCCTAGGGGGCCGAAAGTCATGCCAGAAGGATCAGAAATCCCTAATATGAGGAACATGGCATCATAGAATTCTTTGAGCTGGGCAGGCGTTGCTCCGGCTCTTGGGAAGGTGGGGAAGCGCAGTGCCGACCTAGGTGCAGATTCTAAGGAATGAGGCCCATTGCGTCGACCGACAGACAGGGAGAAATCGAGGCACACTTCGACTTGTTGTGTTTATTTTTGCTTCTTTCCTGACTGACCCACGACTTCGAGTGAGAGGACGAAATCTTGGGACTACCGGAGGGGTGCAAGGACCTTCCTCTCGACCGGCCCGAGATATCCGGGAGAATGACGTGGTGCCGAGTACCAGGCTGCAAGCAGCTTTAGGGACTGCTCCCTCAAAGCTTACAGAGATGTGGCATGGCAGTCGGAGCACTCCTTCGAATTGTGGCTGCGCTCCAGGCACTAGAGACAAACCTAGCCAGGGGCCGTCACCTACATAGCGCGGTGACAGGCTCAGCATGGTTTGAATCCAGACTTCATTGACATGATAGGGAAACTTACACACCAAAAAAGTAGACAAAATGTCAAAAAAGCCTGTCAAGAAGTGACAGAGGGTAGCTCTCGTCACAGATCTGTCCTAGCTTGCGTACAAAGAAAAGAACTGACGTCAGCGGGCCGAGGTGGCACCGGTTTGGCAGATGTCACACGGAGCCGACCGACTTCACAAACCTGAGCGAAGGAGTGTTGATCGAGGATAAGTCTTCCGGATCCAGTCTGACACCTGGGAAATTCAAAGGCAAAGAATCTACGGCTAGATGTCTTTTTCACATGGGAACTAATTTACTCACCACTGTTTTGGTATAACTGTCACTTTTATGGCTGTTTCCCCCTTGTTTCACGTATCATCATATTAAGCCTTACTGATGTCATTCAAGTAAGGATCCTCAGGACCATATCTATATTCCCACGGAATCTCCAGTATGGGCGTGCTTGCCCCTAGTCCACTCCTCCAGATTCAATCCAGTGTCTAAGTGTAGGAAAGTGCCCCTTTCTGCATGGTTACCCTTCACTTTTTGCCTGACATTTGATGCAACTTGACTTGATGTGTCCTAGGTCCCCACGATTCAGGTTCCCAGTGCTTGTGTTTGTTCCCAAACCTGTATCTTGGTACCCCCAGTTGGCACAGGTAAGCCCCTTATAAAATGTACTATGGATACCAACAGCAGCGTGACCAGGGAAGGCCTCCTAGGGCTGCAGCACCTATTGTGCCACCCTTAGAGACCCTGCACCTTGAAACCCACACACTGCTATTGCAGGCTGCATGTTTTGGTGCAGAGAAATGTGATGAGTCGAGATGGCACACATCCCTGTGTGTCAAGCCTGCAACCCACTTCCTGGGGCATAGGTAAGTCACCACCTCTAGCAGGGGGCACTAGCCCCCAGGTGAGGGTACAGTGCATGAGCACTGTAACCCTCCAATGCCTAAGTCCATTATCAGACATTGTAAATTAAGTAAAGCCATAAAGAGTATATGTCTGGGAGTTTGTCATTACGGACTCCACAGCTCCATATTGGCTTTACTGAAACCTGGGAAGGTTGGTAGCAAACTTCTCAGCACACTAAACTTACACTAATGCCAGTGTGAGATGCACTCAGAGGGTATCTTAGAGATGCCCCCTGAAAAACTACCTGCCCTGTTGTGGTTCCTGAATGGCTGCATGCCATTTTCCACCACCAGACAGGTTTCTGGACCCCTGGGTAGAGGGCCTCCGCTCTCTGGGTCCAGAAACAAAGCCCATTCTGGGCAAAAGTGTCATGCCTCATCCCTCAGGATGAGCAGGGTCCAAGAAGGGGAAATTTAAAAGGCCTGCTTCCTTTGTAAGCTGCCCTTGCCTTTTGCTGCCCCTGCCTTTTGCTGCCCCTATCAACAGGCTCCCACCGGTTCTGACCCACACTTTGGGTGGAAGAATCAATGGGAAAACCGAGTTAGGAGGAGAGGTGCGCCCATCTTTGCCAACCCCACCCCTCAGGTTGGGAATGCAAGGTGAAGCACACCTCAGTCCCTTCCATCTTGAAGATGATGAGACCCAGCCAATTAGGGAGATGCCCATGCCCCCCTCCCACTTGTGGGTGGCATAATAGGAAATGCACCAACCCAAAGGAAGGGACCCATTGGTCCCGACCTGCAGACCCCTGTAAACGCCCCTAAATTTAGTATTCAGGGGCAACCCCAAACCTTGCCTTCTTAGATTCGAGGAAGAAAGAAGAACGACAGAACAGCTGCGCTGATCCAGGAAGAAGAGGACACCAACTGCTTTGGCCCCAGCCCTACCCACATGTCCCAACTCCGACTTGCCTACAGCAGAAACCCCAGTGTGTGAGCAGTCAGCAGCCCCCCAAAGCCCGGAGAACCTGCTCTGCACTCACCTTAAAGACACTGTCTCCAGTGAGCACCGGATTTGCTCAGCAAAGACTTCAACCACAGACTCCTGATCTGGGCAGCTCTGTGATTCAGCACCACTCTGCACCCTAAGCCCACGGCCCACGTTAGAGTGGCCCAACACCACAAGGAGGTCTCCCTATCGATCCTGGCCTGGAATCTGGTGATCCCCGACCTACCTCAAGCTTCAAGCTGACGCCTGTAGCCTCAAATTGAAGGGTCCCCCTGACCGCGAATGGAGCTGGTAAGAAGACCTGATGCAAAAAGACACTCCTGCACCCGACTCCCCACAGCCTTGGGTGGCCTAACCAACGGTGTCCAGGCATCCCCCAAGACCCCAACTTACCTCTCCTGCCCATGGTCACCTTCAGGAAGCCTCCCTGCCTGAGCCTGCAACCTTTTCTTTGAGCCGAAGATCTGCACTGAAAACCACAGGGTTCCCAATATCTTCATGGCACTCTGCACCTGGCCGCCCCTATGCCGCTGGTGGTGCAGCTCCTGTGCTGATTGTTGGCCCCTTCTTAAACCCAGGAGCTTTGCTCCCACACTCCGGTGACCTGCTCATAAGCAGCCCCTGACCGAAGGTCCCCTTAGACCCCCTGGTTAACATTGGGACCCTGCACTCTGCAGTGCCGCTGGTGGTGCAATTTGAGTGCCTAACTGAACCTTGGGAAACTTTGGTTCTAACCCCCAACAACTATTCTTGCAGGTCATATACTTACCTGCAAACTGATAACCCTCTTTTTCCAATAGGAACCAATTTTGTGGTTTTTGTTCCTAAAAATGTTCCAAGTGTCGAGCTGAACTTTTGTATGAAAGAAAAGTAACTGCTTTAAACCCCATAGTGTCGTGCTTACCTTTTTATTGTAGGGTCCATGGTGTGATAGCCAGGCATATCACCCTGAGTAGTTGATATCACGGTCTGTGTGCTCTGGCCACCTCTGCCACTATTTATTCCATACTCTATACTTTAGAGCAGCAGGTCTTCTCTCTGCCCGCACCGACTGCGATGCGGACTTTCATCTACCACTCCAGCCCCAATTATTATGCGTGGACACCGTAAGTCAACTCGGAGTTTCCAGTCTCAACTGGTTTCCCTAGAGACTCTGATTGGCATCTCTGCCACCTAAATACTCTGGGTGTGGGGTGCAATGCCCCGTCGCTTCACTCTAGACCCCCACTTCATTCTGGCAGGGTTGGCCTGACTCGGATACGCTCATCAAAGATGTCCGCACTCAGTGGTTCAGCCTGTGTTTAAGTCATCGGCTGATTACAGTAGGCACCTCTGTCCCACAACATTCAGGGACGCTATGGAAGGTAATAATTTTATCAGGATTTCTACTACTTCGAGGCAACTGCTTCTGGAGCTTCAGAAGAGATGTATGACCTACATGGCTGCCAGCTATGCTCCCTCCTCTTTTAACCTGTTAGCTACTAACCACTGACACCATAATCAACCACATTGAAACATTGATGTACAACATTTTAACTGTACTTATTTTTTTGTTTGAAATGTTTTCGTTTTGTACCTTCAAATGCAAATGAGTCAATATGATGCATTATCTGAGTAGTACTATCCAAAGGTATCACGAGTGGACTGTGCAGGGCTATTAGAAGTTTATGTGTACTGTTACCGGGTACTTAAAAAGAACCTCAATCTGAAAACTATGAAAAACAGTTCACAAGAAGAGTCACATTTTAAAATCTTCATTATAGTAAGACGAAGTTCAAGAATGAAAGGACACGCAAGGTGGCACGTACCTACCAGATACTGAGAATTCTGGTAGTCTGTCAAAATGTATCTCTAAATCTAAAGCTAAGTTACCTTTCTCTACACATCAATTCTGTATAATATTACTCTGTACTTCCGGCCTGCCTTTGTTCTTGAAAATTGTCAGTTCATGCCTGCTCTCGCCTCCCCCACCCCTGTTAGCTCCCAGGCCTGCTGGAACTAAGTTCCTGCCTTTGATGCAAAACCATGTGTGTTTCTGATTCCGCCTGCCCACGGTTTTTGCTAATTTTATATGTTCCATTTCTTTTCGGCTGCCTTTTCAGTGAAGTAACACTTCTCAGCCGAACAAAACCGGCCCAGCATCCGCCGAGTCTCGGAGGCAGCAGGAGGCCTGTGCCAGCATCGCGCTCGAGACACATGGCGTCCTCCCCCTCATCCCTGGAGCTGCCTCGGAGAAATGTGCTTTCTTCGACCGGGAAAGGGCGGAAGCCCTCATTTCTTTTGATATAGGTAAGGTGTTCCGAAGGAGCAACGTCACATGCGAGCCACGTTTAACCTGCGGGAAAAGGCTAGCAGCAGGCACGCTAGTCCAACCCCAAATCAATATACATTAGCCTAGAGTAGCTCGGATGGCTGCTTTGTGCGAGGTAGACATGTGCGTGGAGTTTGAGAAGAACCGATGTGTAACTTGAGGGTCACGTGCTTTCCCTGATGCTGCAGTTCCCGCGTTTCAGCAGTCCCTACGTCAACCAATCATGCAAGCACTGAGGGATTCCCGTGCAAAGTATTGGGGTGCAGCAGTGCTTGGAATTGAAATGGTACTCGCCATCCCTGAATACCCGTTTGCTCCTTAAAAGTGGCAGTACTCTCCCATTATAAGTATTGCAGCAGCACTGAGAAGTGCTGGTACTCTCCCTTTCAAATGAAGAAAGTGCAGGTACTCAGTACCAGAGAGTGCCTGTCTATTAAAAAGCACTGGGTGCAAGCATGACAGCTGCACTGGGAGGGGGAGAAGCACAGAGAAAAGCTCCTGCCAGCCTCCATGTGTCAGCATGTCCTCTCTTTAGCCACACTGATGGCCCCTACTTTTACCCCACCCAAGTTCAAGGTCTGTGGTACCATGCACCTTCTAATGCCTCTTAGGCTTGAGGTGGATAATAATAATAATAATCCACATTTGTAAAGCGCACAATCACCCATAAGGGTCTCTAGGCGCTGGGGGCCGTCGGGAAGATTAAGCAAGCGATTGCCCAGAGTCACATGGTGCTGGGCTGATCTGCCGCCGGTGCCAGGGATCGAACTGGGATCCCCAGATTCCGGAGTCAGTCGCCCTGGCCGCGGCGCCACACCTCAAAGTGTATGTGTGCAAGTAGCATAACTAGTGTTATGTTGTATCCTTGTATTTACCTTTAAGACAGGTGCCTCGTGGTAGGAATGCTATGATGCTCATGGAATGTCATGAATGCATCTTTAGAAGAGTGGGGCGGTTGCAGAGGAGTTGGACTGCTTGGTGGCTGCTCCCTGGCCCTCACCTGTATTAATTACCCTTCTTTACAATTGGCGACGATGGACTAATTAAAGAACCCGTGGATAAATAATTCTTCGTTTCCTGCTATCCGGAGAAGAATCACCGTGAACTATTATACTAGCTGTGATTTAATTGACTCTGTGAAAAAGACATCTTTAACGAAATGCGGTAAGCGAATAACTTTAAAGCGGCGTACCTCGTATTATGGAGGATTTTGTGACATTTACATGTTGCCGGCTGAATGCTTGAAGCGCTGCATCTTTCAAACAGCTGCTGAATTCCACGTTGGTGCGCGAGAAGGAAGCGCGTGAGACTACAATCACGTTGGAAGCGCGAGAGTGTAACGCGTTAGGCAACAACCGGTGGAAGCTATTCTGTGTCAAGGAGGAACTGACACAGTAGCGCAGGGTCACGCAACGTTGGGTGCGTGCGCGGCGGCCATATTGATTAAGTATTTTGTGATTGAAGTTAACGCAGCGCTGCACACGCTGTGACTACACGGATAACGCTGTGACTACACCGATAATATATACTGGGTGAAAAGAAAAATACAGGTGAGGCGGTCGGGGAGTAATTATTTTTACACACGAAAGAAAGACTATATATATATTTTTTTAATGTAAACAAGATATCTTTCTTTTTATAGTAAGTTATAGTAGAAGTTTATGGAGAGAGGAGACTCTGTGGAGAACATTGTTAGTGTGAGTAGTGAGAATACAGAGCACAGGATGGCACAACAACATTTTACCATTAGTGCGCCACAACCATTTTGGGCTACTGGTACTTGGAAATTAAATGGATTGAGTGGAAGGAGTATTTCATAAACTACATAGAGGTAATTGATGAGGAAAAGAAAATGAAACCAGAACAGAAAAAAAGGATTTTGTTACACTCTTTAGGAGCAATTGGGTTGAAAACTCATTCTTGCATGAGTAAAGTAGAAGATGTTAATCTAAATGTTTTTGAGAACCGCATTAATAACATGGATAAATATTTCGCACCTAAAGTGTGTATGGGAGTAATCAGACACAAGTTCTTTCAAATGAAACAGAGTAAAACAGAAACTGTTGATGAGTGGATTGACGACTTGAAAAAATTAGCAATTGATTGTAAATTTGGCGCTATCAACGATGAGCTAATACGGGACCAACTAGTCATGCACAATAATAACACGACCTTACAAGATAGACTTTGGGTGAATGGTGATGCGCCACTGGATGATGTATTAGCTATTATGGGGAAGGCAAAAATGTCAGGTAGATGTTCTACGGTGATTAAGGAAACGGAACAGGAAAAATCCCCAGGTGCAGTTTGCAAAATTCTTCAACAGAACAAAAACCAGACAAGGTACCAACAAGGTCCAAGAGGACCAACAAGTTATCGACAGAATCCACAAGGAAGATGGAATGGTCAACCTACGAGATTTCAAAAGAGAGACAATGGTGGAGAAGAAAGAAGGTGTTATCATTGTAATAGCAAGGAACACTTAGCTTTTAGTAGGACCTGCCCTGCTATTAATAAGAAATGTGGAATTTGTGGGTTGGTTGGTCACTTTTCAAAAATGTGTCGCAAACGTAGCAATGTAAAGTATGTTTGGGATGAAGAAGAAGTGGTCGTTGAGGAGGATGATGAAAATTTGGAATGGGTAAAGAATGTAAGGGGTAATTATGTCATCAACATATCCGATGGAGCTTTAGAAGGAAAATCCTTATGTAAGGTATCCTTTGGTGGTGTGGTGGTGGAAGTTTACGCAGATTCAGGATCTCCTTATACCATTGTAAATGAGGAGGTTTGGAAAAAATATTTTGTAGGAAAGATTGGAGATCAATTGAGACAATCAGATATCTGTCCGGTTGGGTATACTGGAAAAAGAATTGAAATGTTGGGCTACAGGTGGCTCACGTTCTTATTTAAAGGGAGAGACACAAGGGGGAAATTGTAAGTGTCCAAGACAGGACCATCAGTTTTAGGATGGTGGGATGAGAAAAATTTGAGTATTATTCTGGATCCCAATAGTGAGGAAAAGGTGCTGGTTATGGATGAGGAGAGCAAATTGAGTGATAGTTTGTACAAGGAATTTCCGGGAGTGTTTGGTACTGTGTTGGGGAAATTGAGAGGTTTTGAACACAAAATACAACTCAAAGCCAATGCACAACCTAAAGTACACAAAGTTAGACCTGTTCCGATGTTAATCAGAGAAGAGGTGAAGGGAGAAATACAAGGACTTTTGAATAAAGGGATCATTGAGGAAGGAGAAGCCTCTGAATGGATCAGTCCAATTGTCGTTGCACGTAAACCCAATGGGAAGATTCGTTTGTGTATTGATTTACGCCATCTTAACAAAAATATTGTAATAGAAAAGTTTCCTTTGCCGAAGATCAATGAGATGGTATCGTCATTTAAAGGTGCAACATGGTTTTCAACCATAGACTTATCTGCTGCTTACCATCAAGTGGAATTGGAAAGTGAGTCTAAATTTTTAACGGCCTTTATCACACCCTTCGGGTGTTATCAATTTAGACGAATGACTTTTGGGTTAGCGTCAGCTGCGGCTGTATTTCAGAGGTTGATGTATAGACTACTGGGGAACATGGAAATGATTGGATTTTTCCAAGATGACATTTTGGTGGCAACTAGAGACAAAGTGGAGCATGACTCCAAGTTGAGAGAGGTTCTTAGTGTCCTAGAAAAGGCAGGACTAACAATAGAATTGTCAAAATGTAAGTTCTGCAAAAGAAGTGTATCTTACTTAGGACACATTATAAGTGAGGAAGGAGTGAAACCCAAACCAGTTTTAATTGACAACATCGTGAATTCTGGGGCACCGAGTACTAAGGAGGAGGTAAGAGCATTTCTAGGAATGGCAGAATATTGCGCAAAATTTGTAAAGAATTTTGCGTCAAAGGTGTTTAATATTCGGGGGTTGCTAAAGAAGAATGTAAGGTTTGTTTGGACGGAAGAGTGCCAGAATGAATTTGATAATATTAAGGTAGAATTAAAGAGTGTTAACGCTTTGGATAGTTTTGATCCAAATGTGGAATGTTTATCAACTACAGATGCGAGCGACAAGGGTATTGGTGCGGTTTTATCACAGAAGGATTCTATGGGAAAAGAGGTAATAATTCTTTTTGCATCTAGGGCACTTTCCCCAGCAGAGGTTAGGTACCCCATTATTGAAAGGGAGGCGTTAGCATGCGCGTGGGCGCTGGAACAATTTAGAGCCTTCGTGTGGGGTAAACCAGTGACTATCAGGACTGATCATCGTCCGTTAGTGAAAATTTTGTCGTCTGACGGCATTTCTGGAGCTTCAGCTAGGATGGCGAGATTATCTATGCGAATGAAAGAGTTTATTTATGAGATGGTTTATTTGCCTGGAAGAGGAAATGTAATTGCAGATTACTTATCTAGGTTGCCGCCACCACTGGAAGAATGTGTGGATGATCCTTGGGTAATGTCAATATTGCTCTTATCCATGATTCAGGTGTCCCTGCCATTAGTAAAATAGAGTGGTTGGAAGAACTGGACAAGGACGCAGAACTCAAGGAAGTTAAGAAATATATTTGCAATGGCTGGCCAAAGCAATGTTTCATGGAAGGAAAATTTAGAGCTTATTGGGAAGTAAGGATGGAGTTGTCATTGGAAAGGGACTTACTTTTCAGAGGTGACAGAGTGATTCCTCCGGTCTCTTTAAGGAAAAAAGTTTTGGAGTTGTGCCATGAGGGACATTTTGGTATTGGGAGAAGCAAGATTGTGGTGAAAAGCATGTTCTGGTGGCCAGGTGTGGATAAGGACACTGAATTATTTGTCAAGAACTGTGAGGTTTGTAGTTCTGCAGATAAGTCTCTTAAAACTTTAAAACCCTGCATGAGTGAAGGACTTATTCCAGAACTTCCATGGGAAACTATTGCTGTGGACATTATTGGGCCTATTGGTGAGAGGAAAGAATTTGGATTGGTGGCTATTGATTTGTTCTCTAAATGGCCTATTGTAAGATTTGTGGAGAAAGCTGACACGTGTAGCGTGTTGAAATTTTTGGACAACATTTTTATAATGGAGGGTTTACCTGTTTGTGTCCTTACGGATAACGGAGTACAGTTAATGTCACACATGGCTAATAATTATTTCCAGAAATGTGGTGTTAGACACAGGACAGCCGCGTTGTACAATCCCAGTGGCAATGGCACTGTTGAGAGATTCAATAGGGTGATCAAGGGGGTTATTCAAGCGGCGGTCAACAAGAAATTGGATTGGAAGGTCCAGGTACAAAAGGCTGTGTGGTCTTACAGGATCACAGCACAAACGGGGACCGGTTTGTCACCTTTTGTTATGATGAGAGGGAGGTTACCAAGGAGCAAAATCAATCCTGATTGGTTGTTGAATGGGAAAGTTAAGCAGTGGTCTCCAGTTGAGGTGAAGAATGACTTAGAGTTGCTTCATTCTAAAAGTAAGGAGTTTTACGACAGACACCATGGCACAAAGAATGTGGAAGTTAATGTGGGTGATTGGGTACTAGTCAAGAAACCCTTCAAGGTGCCAAAAGGTGAAAGTCGTTTTGAACCGCAGAAACAGGTGATTGAAGTTTTGAGAAATGCTGTTAGATTAAGTGATGGGAAGGTATGGAATATGAAAAGTATTGCTTTCAGTCGCAGTAAAATTGAGGATGGTGAGGTGGATGTCACTGATAGTCAAAACATGTATGATTGGATGGAAGATCGTTTTGAGAACAGTTGTCTACAAGCACAATTTGCTGGTACTGAGTAGAGCACTGATGCAAATTTGCAGGATTCACTTCCTGTGGCTCAATCCTTTTGTGGAGAGGGGGGAAGAGTTACTGGTGGTGTCAATGGTGATTCCAATGATTCCACTGGTGATTCTTGTGATCCTGGTTCTGTCCAACGAGGCAATAGTAAAAGGACTTCTACTTTACCTTTTTGGTTCAAGGACTATGTCATGAATTGATTATCGGATGTACTTATGTTTTTCTTTTTTTTTATCTTTTGTTTTTTTTTATTTTGTTTTTGTTTATTCTTTTTCTTGTTTGAAGGGGGGGGATGTGTTATGTTGTATCCTTGTATTTACCTTTAAGACAGGTGCCTCTTGGTAGGAATGCTATGATGCTCATGGAATGTCATGAATGCATCTTTAGAAGAGTGGGGGGGGTTGCAGAGGAGTTGGACTGCTTGGTGGCTGCTCCATGGCCCTCACCTGTATTAATTACCTTTCTACATTAAAACCTGCTTCCTCGACATATGGCTGAGACACTTCTTTACAACTAGTCATGCAGGCACAGGGAACGGACAAGCCATTGAACATTCATGATCAAACCACATCAAATATATAACCAGGCCCGACAGCCACATAACGTCGTGAGCCAAAACGAGGCTGATGAAGCCAGTGCTGAGGGAAAGCACGGCCAAGTATCTTAACACACGGCAGCCAGTATCAAGCATGCATAAAAAAAGCATAGGCAGAGTACAAGAATCCGATAACAAATACGGAACTCAGACATGCATCAATACTACACTTTAAGCCTATTGGCCAAGCTAGCTCAAGGAAGGCGGAGGAGAACATATCGCAGGATAGAAACGGTCAAAATGGTGGATGGTAAGGATGAAGGAGGCTGAGGGCGGAGAGGTGCATGACTGAGGGCGGAGAGGTGCATGAAGGAGCAAAGTCTGCAGGTGATAGGAGGGTGGAAGAGCACAGGTCTGAGGAGAAGAACGCTTCAAAGAGAGTAGGAAGAAGGCATAGGACCACAATGGCAGGCAGGAGAAAGGCGGAGCAGCAGCAGGAAGCAGATGGAATGAGTCTGAACGAGTGAGAAGGGGGACATGTTGGAGGGAGTGAACAGATCCAGCAGCAGGTGTGGGCATATGAGAGACACGGCGAGATAACACACCTATGCCACACGAACATCACATCACTGATATGCAAATACTTACTAATTTATCTCATGCCCAATGGCATGCACGTGCATTTATAATCATGCATTATTTATTTTTGTCAATGTGGTTCGGCATTGATGAACAAGCAACATTGAAAGACGAGACTTGCTGGATTTGCTCTTGTTTTTTTTGTTTTTAAAACAGTCTAAACAGGAGAGGCACATTAGAAGCAGGCTTTGAAAGAGTGGAAGAGGAAAGAGGGTAGTGAAATAAAATCAAAGAGCAAATGATGCTGCTCGATTAGGCTCTGTTATGTTCCATATAGGTACCACAATATAGGCTCAGGTAGCATCCTACCCTTTCACCTATATTCTCCCCTTTCACTACACTACATAACAGGTCTTGAGACTGACATTTACCTAGTTAGGGTACTGCTAACAGGACGTGGGTTTTTTCCTGAAAATGCATGAGGATTATTGGAAACTAAGCAGGACAACCATCACCTGCATAATATTTATGTATAAGGGCCATTACTTCTGTCATCCTAAGTCCGACATGACACAGCAAGGTAGAACCCCTGAGGGTACCACCCTTGCTGAGGCAGGGAGAGGAGAAAAGGACTTCCATGCTCAACCACTGGCGCAAGACGCTGAGGTTTCTGCACGCAGACACTCCAGCCCGCAGTGGTCTGACATCCCTAGCGAGATGTCCATCTCGAGACCAAGACGGGGTCCCACAGTCTCTCAGTTCAGGTTATGGGGTTGACTTTATCCTACAGGGATTCTTGGCTTTACACCTACATAAATGCTAGGTACACTTAGGTACACCTAGTTAAGGTCGCATCTTAGGAGTAGGCATTATAACTGTCATGTATTTTTATACCTGCCTGTATTCCTTGTTTTAGCACTATGGTAGAAATCTACCATCCTTTTACTCTGTTGGTGCTTATAATCATTTATATCTGTTTCTGTCTTATGGTTGTTTCAGCACATCTATTTTACACTAGAATGACGCTGGTTAGATAAATGCTTATTGAAAACGTCCCCACGTTTCATCTGTGTATCTCTCTGAGACAAAGTGGCACTGTGAGCTAGCTGGTGTATAGGCAAACATACCCGGTAGGGGGTGTCTAGAATCAGTCTGGCCACCAATCCTACAGTCTATGTTGTCGAAACACGCAGATCCTATATAGGTTTATAGGTACTACAAGGCACCAAAGTCAAATGACAATGGGCATAATACACTTAAGGCTGGGGGAGAAACAAGCGTGTAAAGTCACTAAAGCTATTGCAAATCGAAGAAAACGCAAAAACTTTTTTTCACACAGCAGTATTAGGACTACAAATAATGAAAAGATGTCAAATTGTTTTATGCCATGCAACTATTGAGATAGATATATATATATATATATATATATATATATATATATATCTCAGGTACTCTTGGATACCCTTTCTTTCTGTTTTGATAAGAAATAAATCCGACCAAAAGGAACAACCGCTTGACGCTTTAAGTCAACAGCTCAGCCATAAGGCTTGTATACTATAATTCTGCTACCAGTAAAGGTGTAGAACAACCCCTTTGATTTGCCGGTAAGCTGGTCGGAGGCAGAGGCAGAGATATACTACATCTGTGTTCAGGACCCATGAATTTTATCACATCGCATTATCCTGCAATGGAACTAAGAAAATAGTAACAGGCGATTGTTGATAAGTTTATCTTCACTTTAGAATAAGACGGATAGACTCATCAGACCTCCGACCAGCAGGAATAGCTAAGAAACAGTTAGAGACTGACTACAAAGGAAAAAAACAGATAAAGTAGAGAAGAAATCCGATGTACCTGTCTCAATATCAAGATCAATATTTTAAATCTGAAGACTCATCTTTTTAGAATAAGTGCCAATACAGGATGGCAAATTAAAGCTCCTAATCGAAATGGATGACGAGCAATGTCTGTGTAGACTAGGGAAGAATTCAGCACGGTAAGCCACTGGTAAGAAAATCCAGAAGAAGGCATTTGCCGAAACGCGTTGGTGGTATTCTACAAATCATTACCAGTGTTGGCATATACAGCTTCCAAATTTTCATGTTAAATTGTGTAACAACTATACAGATTATGAGGAATACAATGTATTGTTTGAACATCTATTGTATATGAGTTGGTACAGTGTTACCATATATGAATATGTATCTCCTCCAGGAAACTCTTTAATCAAAATTATATATGTGGATTTAACCAGTGCAATCAGTGTTGAAATGTATAGTTATTTATACATTGCAGCTAACTGTGTACAGATTGCAATTATATATATATATATATATATATATATATATATATATATATATATATATATATATATATATATATATATATATATAGGGAGCCTAATCACTGCATGTAGGTTCCTGCAGCGGTTATCTGAAAAACTCGGTTGGGACAGGTTTTGGGACCTGCGCTTTCCATAGCCTGGGGCAGTGAGAACTAATGGGCGTGACAACTGGCTCGGAAAGGAGTGGATTGCCGAGTACTTAACCAGGCCCCCAGGTGTGTGTGCAGCGTAGACAGTGAAACCGGCACTGAAGAAAGGCGTATGCCTGAAACGCGTCTGCTTAGCGTTTCGCTGCTGAAATCATCGTTGTTATGCGCAGATGGAATTTTGCATCATTAAAGTCGACTAACCACACCGAGCATGTGTCGGCCCCTTCTGTTCTGTGGAAGTGGATTGGTTTGGATGTTTCTCTCGGGATTACAAGCACCGAGATACCGGCACGCCCTCTCGGTCAGGAGCTTCGTGTCAGCTTGTTAAGTGTTGGTTGCAGTATTGAAAATACAGCGCGACGCCCCCCTGACAGAAAAGAACATCTACTGAGATCGGAATTGCTGTTGGGGAGAGAGGTACCGTCACGGACTGGTAAAAGGTGTGTGTTTACAGGACTTACCATTCATGCTTCCCAAAGGAACTGTCCTACGAGTTGTTTGGTCCGTGGCTAGTAATGTGGGACACCACATGGTGTTCGGGAGCCTAATCACTGCATGTAGGTTCCTGCAGCGGTTATCTGAAAAACTCGGTTGGGACAGGTTTTGGGACCTGCGCTTTCCATAGCCTGGGGCAGTGAGAACTAATGGGCGTGACAACTGGCTCGGAAAGGAGTGGATTGCCGAGTACTTAACCAGGCCCCCAGGTGTGTGTGCAGCGTAGACAGTGAAACCGGCACTGAAGAAAGGCGTATGCCTGAAACGCGTCTGCTTAGCGTTTCGCTGCTGAAATCATCGTTGTTATGCGCAGATGGAATTTTGCATCATTAAAGTCGACTAACCACACCGAGCATGTGTCGGCCCCTTCTGTTCTGTGGAAGTGGATTGGTTTGGATGTTTCTCTCGGGATTACAAGCACCGAGATACCGGCACGCCCTCTCGGTCAGGCGCTTCGTGTCAGCTTGTTAAGTGTTGGTTGCAGTATTGAAAATACAGCGCGACGCCCCCCTGACAGAAAAGAACATCTACTGAGATCGGAATTGCTGTTGGGGAGAGAGGTACCGTCACGGACTGGTAAAAGGTGTGTGTTTACAGGACTTACCATTCATGCTTCCCAAAGGAACTGTCCTACGAGTTGTTTGGTCCGTGGCTAGTAATGTGGGACACCACATGGTGTTCGGGAGCCTAATCACTGCATGTAGGTTCCTGCAGCGGTTATCTGAAAAACTCGGTTGGGACAGGTTTTGGGACCTGCGCTTTCCATAGCCTGGGGCAGTGAGAACTAATGGGCGTGACAACTGGCTCGGAAAGGAGTGGATTGCCGAGTACTTAACCAGGCCCCCAGGTGTGTGTGCAGCGTAGACAGTGAAACCGGCACTGAAGAAAGGCGTATGCCTGAAACGCGTCTGCTTAGCGTTTCGCTGCTGAAATCATCGTTGTTATGCGCAGATGGAATTTTGCATCATTAAAGTCGACTAACCACACCGAGCATGTGTCGGCCCCTTCTGTTCTGTGGAAGTGGATTGGTTTGGATGTTTCTCTCGGGATTACAAGCACCGAGATACCGGCACGCCCTCTCGGTCAGGAGCTTCGTGTCAGCTTGTTAAGTGTTGGTTGCAGTATTGAAAATACAGCGCGACGCCCCCCTGACAGAAAAGAACATCTACTGAGATCGGAATTGCTGTTGGGGAGAGAGGTACCGTCACGGACTGGTAAAAGGTGTGTGTTTACAGGACTTACCATTCATGCTTCCTAAAGGAACTGTCCTACGAGTTGTTTGGTCCGTGGCTAGTAATGTGGGACACCACATGGTGTTCGGGAGCCTAATCACTGCATGTAGGTTCCTGCAGCGGTTATCTGAAAAACTCGGTTGGGACAGGTTTTGGGACCTGCGCTTTCCATAGCCTGGGGCAGTGAGAACTAATGGGCGTGACAACTGGCTCGGAAAGAAGTGGATTGCCGAGTACTTAACCAGGCCCCCAGGTGTGTGTGCAGCGTAGACAGTGAAACCGGCACTGAAGAAAGGCGTATGCCTGAAACGCGTCTGCTTAGCGTTTCGCTGCTGAAATCATCGTTGTTATGCGCAGAGGGAATTTTGCATCATTAAAGTCGACTAACCACACCGAGCATGTGTCGGCCCCTTCTGTTCTGTGGAAGTGGATTGGTTTGGATATATATATATATATATATATATATATTTTCTCCAATCCTGACGATCACATTAGCAATCAGGCGCTGACTCCGTGGGGTCTTATTCAGAAACAAGTATTTATTTTTCTTAGTGCTTTAGGATTGACGCGTTTCGACGGTCACAGCCGCCTTGCTCACAACACAGAGCTAACAATGAGTCATTGCTTTTAACATGTCAACATGTGATTGGATCTCAGAATGGTTTCCCCGTAGTCATGACTACCAGTTACAAAACTCACTGGAAAATTACAGCGTTCTTTGTAGTACAACTGCTGCTACATAGGAACAACAACCTAAGAGTTAAACAACATATTATTCATTCTGTGTAAATAATAGACAATTGATATCATTGTCGATTATGAAATTAAACCAAAAAAGCATTGCACAATTTACAAGTTTCATAATGGATTACATGTAAAGCCGTTTTTTCGCAATGTGTTTAAATTAAATAAACCAGATAAATCTGCCGTATAAGTACAAATATCAGTGTTGCACTTAAAAATTGCAAAATACTGGGTCTAGTGCCCGAGTTATAATCATGAACCTATTAAAATTCCGCGGTTCATTGTGTGAACCCACACATGATTATTTTTGATCAATTTCTGAATTGAGCCCAAGTGGGCAATGATAACACATCGCACAATTATTTGTCCATAACCGTTAGATTATTAAGCTATTCATTGTATGCATACTCTGTAATGCTTTGACAGTGAGATATCATGCTTTTAGAGGAAAACCATAAAATAAATTCTGTGAGCATATATACTGCAGTTTCAGATAGATGACATATATCTTGTACATATGATTATATTCTGTACTCTGTTATCGGAGGAACGGTTTGGGAGCTTACAGGATCAATATTCATTATTGTGTTTTTTGTTATTCTATGGGAATCATAAATGTACACTAAGTGCTTCGTCTGCATTAAGACCCTGCGGCGTCTTGCTGTCTAGAAGAATGATATACCTTGATTCCAATCTCCTAAGGGCTAGTTGTCTGTTTCCCCCTCTGACGCTTTTTTTCACATGGTCTATTACGAAGTATTTGATGTTATCTGCATTGCCTTCATGTGTCATGTTTATATGCCTCGCCACTGGATACGTAGGGTCATTGTTTTTTATGGCCCTGAGATGCTGAAGCACTCTAACGTGGACCGGGTGTATTGTACTCCCCACGTATTTTTTATTACAGCTACATTGCAAGACATAGACTGCGAAGTCTGTTTTGCAGGTGTAATTCGCTCGTATCTCTAGTGGGGTTTTTCTGTATGGGACATTTACCTTGGTAACATTAGTACCATACTGACACGCTTTGCATTTAGTGCATTTAAAAAAACCATTTTTAGTTTTTAACCATGGCTGCTCTTTCTTTTTCAACACTGGGGCATTGTCTACTAGCTCTTCCCTCATACTTTTCGCTTTCCTGAAAGTGAGTTGTGGGTTTTTGGTACAACATTTGCCTATTATCGGATCATTCCGAACTATAGGCCAATGTCTGTAAATTATATTTCTCACTTGTTTGTGGTATGAATTGTACCCTGTGATGAGACGTGGGATTCCTGTGTTGTGTTCAGATTTAAGTTTTGTAGTTTTGGCAGTGAACAATAGTTCTTTTCTATCTTTGAGGTCACATTTTTGTTCTGCCTTTTCTAGTATTTGTTCTGAATACCCCCTGAGTTTTAATCTGCTGAACAATTTTGTTTTTGAATTTTTGTAGCTTGTGGTTGTGCTACAATTTCTTTTCATACGGAGACATTCTGCATATGGTATGCTGTCAATTAAGTTTGGAGGGTGAAAACTAGAGGCATGTAAGATAGTGTTTCCTGCAGTGGGTTTGCGATAGGTGTTGGTTTCGATTTCATTGTCTACGACCAACAGTTCCAGGTCTAAGAAATTTATCCTGCTGTTACTTGTTTCGCAGGTAAATTTTAGGTTTAGACTATTTTCATTAAGTCTTTCTGCAATATATATATATGGTATGTGGCGCTCCCAAAGTTTAACCAATTCAGCAAATTCAGCCGATCAGCAAAGCAGGAACCAGGAAGACCCAAAGATGGTGCAAATTTTCTTTTTATTGAATTTTAGCCCAGCACCAGTCCGCCATGACGCGTTTCGGCTAGAGATAGCCTTGATCACATATATATATATATATCAACCACACCGTTACTTTTCTCGCGCTCTGGACCACTGGACCAAGGAAGAAAGCCAACGGACACGGACCAGTTGTAGTGCTCCAAATTTTTATTTCAGGTGCAGTAGAAGTCTCATGACGTTTCGGTTCGCAAGAGCCTTGTTCACATGACAATGTTCAACTAGAAAAAACACCATTTTATACTGCCAGTGATTGGATGATATTCGTCACATGAGAGGGTAGTGATACATCATAGAGAACATAGAAGAAATACTAGCAGGTCTTTAAAATGCATGTTAAAAGCGTATATCAAGACCATAGTTTGGGACACAAAATTACTGTAAAATACCAGATTGCCACCCAAAAACATCTTCAATTTAAACAGAGGATATCAAACAAAATATATATATCATCACTTTATACTCTAATCTACTAGGACTAATGTAGTCTGATATTCGTACAATACCCAGATTTATAATACAGAATTAGCAATGAGCTGTTATACAATAAAGTGCAAGTGCATATCGTTTTCATATGTGCAAAACCTGCAGTAGTGCAAATTTAAATGTGCAAAAACTAGCAATAGTGCAAAAACTTGCAATGTGCAACATCTCGCATAATAGTGCAAATATTTGCTGCAGTCAGCTACAGAGGATCCCTTCCTACTCAAGGAACCTCATATTGGAATACTGTATATTGTACATCAAAATTCATACACATCAATAACCACAAATGCATAAAATATGGTTAAAAAGTCATAAAAGAATCAAATATTCAGTCCTATATAGATACAATTGATGATAAAATTCGTACAAAAAGCTTTAGATTATTGAGAACCCTCTGTTTCCAAGTACTCTCTATCCTATGTCACTACGTTAAAAAATATTCATCCCCGTGAATTGAGTGCATAGTAGGCTGAGTATACGTGACTATCAGGGAACAAGGAACCGTTTAATCTACCAATATCCAGCCATACCCATCATATGTAAAAATCAGACTTATAATCAAATAGCAGCAAGTACAGATTAATTTCAGATTCAAAAACAAGAACTTGAATTCCTTAAGCTACACTATATGTCTCCCAGCCGAGCTAAAAATATAGCAGTACTTTGGATGACATATCAATAATGTGTTAGTATAAGATTACTCAAGGCAAACATGTATACAGGTCCTCCGTTACATTCAATCCCCCCGGACTCTTAGTGTTAAGTAAAAGGATATATTTGGTCTCAAGCCTCCTCAACTTGCTCTCTCTGTCTCCACCCCTTCTGCTTGCTAGTACAGTATCAATTACCCAGTATTTCAGCAAGCTGTTATTGCTCTGGTGGGTTTCCCTGAAATGTCGGGCCACTGGGTATGTATTGTCACCATTGGTGATCGCACGTAAATGCTGTAAGATGCGCTTATGTACAGCATGCTTCGTGCTACCCACATATCTAAGTGGGCAGGGGCATTGGAGAACATAAACCGCAAATTCGGTTTTACAGGTTAAAACCTGTGTTATGGGATGAGGATGGTCAGTGAAACCGTCCATGTATGCTTTAGTGTTTTCCCCATGGACACACGCCTTACAGGTCTTACAGCGGTAAAATCCTTTATTCTGTTGCCACCAAGACGTTTTGTTGAATGGCTCTGGACTAGTGTCAACTATTTTGTCCCGAAGGGAAGGCGCCTTGCTGAATGTGAGGGAGACTTTTTTTGGAAGAGCGGTTCCAATGATCGAATCACGGGTAACTAAAGGCCAATGTTTGTTCATGATTTTATATAACTCAATATGTTGCCTGCTGTACCCTGTTATAATGCGGAACTTGTTCTTCTCTCAGTCCAATTTGTTTCCAGTTACCCCAGTTTCAACTAATGACTGCTTCACAGTCCTATATATATATATATTATATTTACAAAAACAAACATAAAGAATAATAAAATCAAAAATATTTTTCTATGTTATTTGTTCTAATGTGTTTCATATTGTTGTGTGTCTGGAGTTTTTCAGCACTGAGCCCGGTGCATAAACTTTTGTGAGAGAACAATCCCTTTGGGCCTGATCTTCTGAACCCATGGTATAGGCAGCCTCGATGCAGGGTATATGAATCACAGGGATATGGATATGGCTGTCCAAATGACAAACATGTTATGTAACAATTGCCAAAACGTACCTAGGACCACTGGGTCCGGGGACCTACTACCAGGCCAAATACCACCATTTTATGATGTCTGGATACAGTGTCAGGTGAACGGGCCATGTTTGCTTGTTGACTAAACCAGAGGGAACAGATATTCTGCCAATGGATTCCACAACATGTGCATAGTGTGTTTTATCACCATGGGTATACTGTGATGCTGAGTTCAAATGACATACATAGAGAGGTGTTGGAGGCATCGTAGTGAATCAAGACCGGAACCTGGAATACGCTCATTCAAAATTAGGAATGTCTGAAGAAGGATAAATCCAAAAAAAGGTGTGGGGGTACAAACAGCAGGGGTTTCTTGTCCAATCTTCTCTGTCATTTTTCAACAGTTTATTGGAACATTTGGGGCATGTGGTACAGATGCCAGGTACATTAGCCCTCGGTGTCAGACGTTTTGAGCGGCAGTGCCCTGTAAGATGGCCTAGCAAGGGGCTTAGGGGTAGGTTGTGCCTTAACCTACTCTGGTTTTGAGTCAATTTGGAGTACTAAATATATTTGTGAAAGTAAACTGGTCTGGACACTCTTGCCAATCCATCTTGCCGGTCATCTTTCAAACATCTCCAGCGACATCCTTGAATAGAGTCACACAAGTCTGAACTTCATGAGTTTTTTGCGTGTGTATGAGTGAGTGGTTTGCAGGATGGAGAGAAAATAATCAGATATACGTGGGAAAAATTCTTTGTAATAATTTGCTTCATACAAGGTTTTAATGGAGGATGAAAATTTTGTAACTATGTTTTTCTCATACACAAATAAGAAAAAGTAAAGATTTGATGATTATGTGAATTGTGAAAACAATATTGTGGATATGTAATCAAAAAGGACTGAAGTACCTATGTTAATGGAAAAAGTAAAATAAAAAATAAATAATATGTAAATTTGCTTATTTGTTTGAATTTGTTTTTGGTCGGACCACTAGGCACTTTGAGTTACAGTACAAATAATACAGGTCTTGAGGGATACTGTGTTTAGTCTATAGCAGGGCTCGAAAAATCATACAAATTTGACTAGACCTTCATGTCTAGTAACTTTAATAATCTACTCGACCTAACTGTACTGTACTTGACCCGTGAACTGGTCTCAAATTGTGTGATCCTAGGCAAATATTTTGTCTTATGGAGCCGACTTTTTCTTTATTATCAAATAAGAGAGCACCTTCAAATATGCAAGTTCACTATTTCTACTGTACTAAAAAACCTCTTTTTATTAACTAGCCTAAATGTTTGCTCCATGTATAACAAGAATCAAGCCTATAGATAGGATACACATGATTCCTGGCTTGTCTCTTAGTTCACTAATAGCATTTTTATCTGGGCAGGAGCAGTAATAATTCCCAGTTCATGTTTAAAACTCACTTTTCATAAAGCTATTACCAAAGCGTAATGTGGTAGAGCATTGTCCTAAACAGATAGCATATTTTCTATTGAAATGGCCACAAAACTTTCCCACTAACATGTCTTTTTACTGATAATAGCACATAAACAATGTTTGGAAATTGGGTTTCAGCAAAAATATTTAAAATGTGCACATCAACAAGTAAAGTGTTCTAATTTGTTTTTGATTCTATAAAAATATTTTTCTCACCTCAGAATTACAAAATGGGTCTTTATAACGAACAAGTGAAATATTTTTAAAATGTTTTAACAATTCACTTAGCTATGTCAGTGTTGTGTTAGAAAAAAGCCTGACATCTTACAGCCTTTCATTCAACATGCTTTGTATAGTTCAATTGTCACACAGTCCACTTTACAAAATTCTCTAACTTAAGTCACAGAAAGAAAAATAAATGTAATAAGATACGTTGACTTTTGAACTCTGTCTCTGAAAGGCAGCAAATGTGACAAGAAAATAAGACTTAATGACATTTTTATTGCTCTTTCACTTTGTGAGCAATAAAGCGGCCTTTAAATCTTGTTATTTTGTCACATTTGCTCTGCTTTCAGAGACAGAGGTCAAAAGTCAGGTTGTCTTCCCTGAAGTTAGAGGATTGTCAACTCCCCAGAAAGGGTGAGTAGAGCCTAAAAGTAGAACATCCTGCATTGAGCTCTGTATAGGTTTTGCCTGCCCCTGATCCCAGACCTAAAATTAAACAGTACTGGGTACCTTGCTTTGAGGTGATGAATGTTCAGTAAAGGCCAAAGGGCTCTGTTCTTTTTTCGAACAAAACGAAATTGCAAGACTAACAACCATCCCCACCGACTCCATAACCCTCTTGATAGTACCTTTGGGGCGCAACACCTGCACCTTCTGTAACAGAATGGAGTGGTGCTCCTCTGGAAAGTTGGTCAAATGTGAGTGGTACCTTTGTTAGACCAACAAGAAAGGGTATAACATAATCACGATAAACAATTAATATGATCCATCCATCAGACATGATGGATCCACTTTCTTGGAAGAAATACTGAATCCTGCCCCTCCCCACGGGATGGTGCCCACCTAGTGCCTGCTGCAACAGGAGAAGCCACCTGGAAAGACCACCATCCCTGCTGGCCTACACATTGACAGTTAAACCTACGTCCACAGCCGCAAAAAGACAGAGGTGACAGCTGCAGCAGTTGGGGTAACTGGCTGTCTATACGCCAGCCCTATGAGTAGCCCCTGATTTTTTAAAACTGATGTGGTAACTGCTTTGCAGGAGTCAAGAGACCTAGGGAGTGAGCCATGCCCCCACTGTCCTGAAAATGTTCCAGGGCAGAATATGTTTTTTCACCAAAATGACCTAAGTTGTCAAAGGGCATATTCAGGAGAGAAGTTTTTCCATCTCCAGTAAATCCTGTGGAAGACATCCAAGCATGGTGTCAGAGAACAATGCTAATGGCAACAACCCTTCTGAGGCAATCAATATTATCAAGGTGGCACAAATTACATAGTTGGCTGCATGCCAAACATAATGCATCATCTGAGCCAGAGAGGCCTTGAATTTCTTTAGGTACCACTAGGAAGATCTCGATGGCATTGACCGATCTCAATTCCAGGCTAACCGAGGAGAACATTCATTCTCCAAGTGCCTGATTTGTCTTGGGCACCATATCAGAAGTCGTTGAAAAGAATGAATTTGGGTTCTCCTTGCTGTTGAAGCCTCTAGTAGGGTATTTAGTGAGAAAATCAAGGTAGCAAGGCAATGGTCTATGACGTCTGGCCAAATGCCTATTAACGGTGAGCAGGAACAGGGATTTGACCAAGTGCTCATCAAGGTATCAGTGAGGGCCTGGTTGAGGGGAAGCTAGGGCTCAGAAGTGGCTGGACCAGGCTGCAAAAGTTCCATAAAAACGTCAATCTTGGTCTCAAATAAAATCAGGTGCAAATCCAGGACCTCAGCTTGCCCTGTGACCACTACTGCAAATAGTGCAATCTATCCTGTTGATGGCCCAAATGGCAAAGCATAGGGAAAGGGGGGGAAGCAAGTCCACTGGCCTCTTCTAAGTGTATGAAAACATTGTCATGGTTATAAAGAGGGTGGGGATCACCCCCCCCCCCCACTCCAGCACCTTCTAGTTCTTTTTACTCAGGCAGTAGGGTAGCATAGTAGCAGAGTAGCAGAGCAGCAGATCGTCTTGCAGCACAGCATTACTTCTGAGTCTTCCACTGGTCCAGAGGGATACGGACAAATTGAGTCTGAGGGTTCATTCATTTACATCTGGTCTCACTTTGAAGTACGAGAAGGAATCCCCTTCCTCTCTGCTCTGGCCCCAGCTTGTCTGGGGACACATAAGACTAGTAATAAACCCTTTGTGGAAGTGCTGGACAGAGCCTGTGTGATGTGCAAGTGTGGTAGGTGATATCTCCTCCCCCTCATAAAGTCAGAGTTGTCTCATCCTACCTATCTTCCCTTTGTCTCACTGTCTGGGAAGGAATACACAAAGACCATCTGCCAGCTACACCTAGTCACATGACGTAGGATACACAAAGCATACACCAAATGGCTGGAACAAGAAAATATCAACTTTCTAATAGGGCATTTTGAGAATAGTGACTTAAAATTCGAAGTTACCATTAAAGAGGACTTTTGAATTACAATTATTTAGACACTAAACTCAACATCCTACCTGCTCCCAGTTGAAACTCATCACTTATTATATGTATTAATTTAACCCAATGTTATCCTATGGGGAGGCAGGCCTTGCAGGAGTGACAAACTAATGTAAGAATTTTTCGCTACCAGGACATGTAAACGTTAAAAGTAAACATCCAACTTTTTTAATACACTGCACTTTTTTATTTGGGCTGTTGTTAAGGGCTTATCCAAGGGGTGACTTAGATGTATTAAAAAGAAAGGTTTAGGCCTGGTAAAAAGTTTATTTTGCAATGTGAGAAGTTAGCCTGGTATATGATGTCCACTAGTTCTAGTGGGCACCTTGCAACAGTCTAATCAACCCTTATTGATGGTGGTTGTAAAGTCAACCTTATAGAAAGCTATCCTAGTGGTAGCATGAACCAGCAGTCTCAAGGCTAAGACTTCAGTAGGCGAGTTAAGCATGTTGTTTTACCAATTATAATCCCTTGAGTACCAAATGAAAGGACACCAAACAAGGTATATATCAAATATATATGTATTTAATCTAAACATAACCCCTCTGCACTCTTTATGAGGTCAGAGGTAAAAATACAATACAAGTCACACAGTTAATATACGATAAGTTGCACAGTATACGTTATGCCCTAGGGGCCTCACAAACCATATACTAAGAAAGTGGTATAAGAACCACGAGAGAATTAGAATGCAGGCCTGGGGCCTGTGGAATCGCTGGGGCTACTCTAAACAACCAAAGGTTAGGAAGTAGGAGGCCCACGGGAGCCGCGTGCAGTGTCTAAATACAGGCGCGGGTTACCATTGACTTTCTATGGAGATCGTAAAAGTTACAAATATACAATTTAAGGACACTTCCGGATGGACTAGGATGGAACCCTTTTAAACTAGGACACTTCGAGAGTCAAGACCCACGGGAGCACCGAAGTACTCGGGAAGCCGGGTGCATAGGTTGTCATTTTCAATGGAGAGCTGCAAAGAAGTGCTGCAGGCGACCAGAGGAAAAGTGTCCGGGTGGATCCAAGGGTGGATCGAAGATCTGAAGAACCTGAAAGCAGAAGGGACAGAGTCTGGGTCACTAGCCAGTGACCAGGAAGGAACCAGGAAGGAAACAGGCGATGTCGGGTGATTTCAGGTGAAGTAGTCAAACTTGTCTCTTCAGCCACGAGGTCCCGGAGGCATCGACTATGACCAGGCGCTGGATACGAGCTGTCCCACAATGGATCTAGTTGACTGCGGTGTCGGTATCCGGATTGGACCCAACAAGCCTGGGCAACTGCAACCCACGCAATATGTCGAGATTGGCTCTGTTGCAGACCAGCAAGGTCTGTGGCGCTTCTCCTTTTCAGGGAAGCTGGAGCAAGCCTGGAGCCACCACGACCTGTATTCTTTGGGTAAGTAAACCCACTGCCCATCGTGTTAGGCGACTCACCTGACCTAACTCACCCCTCTGACACACAACCTGTTACTTCATTTAGAGACTGTCGTGCAATGCATCCCTGTCTTGATAAAGACCCGCGGCAGAAGGGTTGAAACGTCGACATCTTAAGAAGGCCCAGTACTTCTAGGATTCTGCATAACTAAAAGAAACTTTGAGAATTTCTAGATACATACCAGTACATGGCCTCTGACAAAGAAAAAAGAAATGTGTATATATGATTACATTGATTGTATTGATTTTGATCCCTCACTGTATATATTGCCTCACCACGTGATCACTACTCACCATTGTCACTGAATTTGCACTCCGTATTCACTTTGACAGTCGTTGTATGTAATGTATGAAATATCTACTGAATGAATTTAATTCAGATAAATACAGAAGTACAACGAATGGATCTCAAGTCCTTTTTCATTAATTGTGAGGATCTAGAATGGTGTTGTTTAAGAGGGGTTTCTTCAATTACAATAACAGAAATTTGAATTACTCATGTTTTCACCCGACAGAACCATTTTCTTGATTAACCATTAATTACCCAGGTTCTGAGGGACACAGGGTCACCCCTTTCCCCTTAATTATATCATAGAACAGCTATAAGGAGATGGTTCCGAAAGCTGCAGAGGGGCTCAGCTCATGCTAGGGCACCCTCTCACATAAAACCAAGCACTCTACCCCCATGATTGTCGAGGCCTGCCATAGGAGTGACTTATAGGTGAATATGTGTCTATATGTAAAGGTAGATATAAGGATACTATATCTAAGTAAGGGGTGATTACACCACCTTACCCCGGCTGTGTGAACAGACCTGTGGTGTCAGTTTGGAAGGCAAACCAGGGGTGGCATAATACATGCTGCAGCCCTTGGTAGGCCTAAGGTGCACCTATGCCCTGGGTACCTATGGTACACTATACAGGGGCTCACAAGGGTGACACAGTAACCAATCTGGTATGTACCTAAAGTACATGGTATCAATTTAGAGAGAGAACAGCTGGGCTGTGGGTCTGATTGGCAGGCCCACAGCCACACTAAAGTCGAAAAACCAGAGAATCCCAGCAAAAAGGGGGGGGTGACCATAGGAAGCAGACCCTACTCTCCTACACTTACCCAAGAGGTGACTTAGATGTATTAAAATAAAGGTTTAGGCCTGGCAAAATGTTTATTTTGCCAGGTCAAAATGGCAGTTTAAAGCTGCTCACACAGGATGCAATGGCAAACCTGAGACATTTAAATAAGGTACTTAAGTCGGAGGCACAATAAGTGCTGCAGGCCCACTAGCAGCATTTAATTTATAGGCCCTGGGCAGAGACGTTTTAAGGCATGGACCAAGTCAGCTCTTGCTCAGGGCCCCATCCTTTCGGGGGGGAGTGGGGGGGGGGGGGGGGTGGTCCTGATGGAGCCAGCTCTGTTCTGCTGAGTTTTGCCCTGATGAGCTTGAATAATTCTTAAACAGATGGTTTTAAATACCTTTTCCTTTAATTTATTTTTAATGTGGTGATGTGTTAGAATTCATTACAGACATTTGTCATAAAAATATGTTTATGTTCCATGTAATGTCCCCTTTGATTTTGCTCATGCAACGTCAATACAAAAAGTTTCTTTTAGATCAAAACAGGAGCTCATACATGAGCAATGGGAGGGTGTTCCATAGATTATTTGCAATAATATTAGTGAGTTGTTGATGTGTTGCAATATTGAAAACACATGTCACTGCCCCTGAATATTAGATGTAAACACATTGATAATTTGGACAAAGGTGCCTATGCACTGTCAGAGACTTGGCAAAAGAGGGCATAAAAGTGCTAAAAATGGATCATACATTCAAAGCTTTTCTGAACAGGGGCCCCCAAAATTCATTCGGCTTAGGGCCCCCAACATCCTTAAGATGTCCCTGGCCCTCGGCACATGGAGTGCCGCTTTACTTGGGACTTGCAAGTAAATTAAATGTGCCAATTGAGTGTAAGGCAATTTTACCATGTTTAAAGGACCGAGCACCTGCACTTTAGCACTGATAAAGTGGGCACAGTCCTAAAAGCTAACAAACATGGGTTGAGAAAACAGGAGGATGAAGGCAAAATGTTTGGGGATTATCCTGCAAAGAGTGGCAAGTCTAACAAAAGGTATTAGCCAGACCCATGGCCCTAGTTTCTGTAGTATCGGAGCTAGCACCAGTTTCTAAATTTTTACTTCGCCATCATTTTGTTCAGTAAACACAGTTTCACAAACTGGCCATTTTTTTGGGAGCCTAAGAAATATCATGAGTAACACAGCGCCACAGTACTCTTGAAGTGCATGTGTGGTATCTTCGGATTTGGATATATTGAGACAAATGCACAGCTTTTTAATAACGATATCCTTTGGGTATTTTTAAATGTTTTTAGGTGCCACACATGTCCAACGTCCCAACTTTTTGCTTAAATTGGAGGGAATAACCATTGATCCAGAAGAAAATTTAATACTATGTACCGCAGATGTTTGCTCTTTATATACTTCAATACCCCACTCTCTAGGCTTAGAAGCAGTGGAAAAAGCCCTACTCAACACTGACCTGGAGCTTCAATTCCAAACGTTCCTAATGGAACTAATGATATTTACACTATATCAGAGTTATTTTCGATACAAAGAAACTTGGTACCAACAATTGGTAGGAATGGCAATGGGCAATTCGGCAGCACCGGTATACGCAAATATCTTCATGCAGGACTATGAGGAAACACATATTTTTACTAAAACGGAATGGCAAAACAATCTTAAATTGCTAATTAGATATATAGATGATATATTCATCATATGGAGAAGCTCTAAAGAAGAATTACAATCTGCTCTCACTGAATTCAACAACATAGATGACCGTATTCAACTAACATGGGACATTTCAGAGACATCTGTTACCTTTTTGGATGTAAAAGTATCAATTACCAACAAAGGCTTCAAAACTGATTTGTTCATTAAAAGCACGGATAGAAACAACATGTTACACTTTTCCAGTTTTCATGAACCCAACTTGAAAAAACATTGCACGTTTTCCCAAATGGCAAGAGTAAAAAGGATAGCATCAGAAGAAAATAATATACAAATGAGACTAGAGGAAATGGCTATTAGATTCAGGAAAAGAGGTTACCCAGAAAATATCATTGAAGAGTCAAGAAAAAGAGTTGACACAATGAAAAGATAAGAACTATTGAAAGCCACAAATAAAAAGGAACAAACCCGGATGGTAGTAGTTTCTAAATTTTCTACAGCCAGCACAAAATTTAGGAAAATCATTTCAAAACACTGGAATATACTGAATCTTGAACCAGATTTCAATAAAGCATTTGAAAATCCGCCATTATTTGCATACACAAGAGCTCGTAACTTAGGAGAGATGTTACAACATAAACCACCCAAGACGGAAACATTTAAAGGGACTAAAGCTTGTCTTAACTGTGGAAACTGTAACAGTATAATTAAGGGCAACAAGATCAACCATCCGATGAAAGGATTCGAAGTAAAATTAAGGGTAAACGCTACCTGTGACACAGCAAATGTAATTTGAGCACTAAAATGTCCTTGCGAAAAATTATACATTGGCAAAACTGAGAGACGCATGAAGAGTAGACTCACGGAGCATAAATCAAACATACGTACGAAAAATATGAAATCCTCAATTGATGTCCACTTCATGGAAGAAAAACACAATATATCCCAACTGAAATTTACAATATTAGAGACTGTTGATAAAGTGGAAGGAAGAGACAATACCAACCATCTCCTAAAAAGGGAGAATTACTAGATACAAAAACTGTCTTCACACAAACCAAATGGTCTTAATGACCGAATTGAACTGTCATGTTATTTATGAAGACTTATGAAATGTTCCGTGACCAACATTGTAGTGATTGCGATGTGTTTAATTAATTTATAATATGACTTGTGACATTTCGGTTATATTTTATTTATACACATATTTTTACATTTTTTAATATATCTGTATGAATATTACTACACATTATATACTTCTCCTGTAGCTCCTCACACTGACACACACAGTAATTGTTTTTTCCGTGTTGCAACACCGAGGGTTCGAGTCCCACCAATAGCCTTTTTTTCACAAATTAGAATTGTGTTATTTAGAGGTATTTTGAGCCATTAGTTATATTCAATACTTTTTGAACGGTCTCACGCCAGAGAATTCATTCCTGGATATGTGACCAATAAAGTTGTATTGAAGGGCACATTGACAAACAGAGTAACGCGATTGAGAATGTAGTCCTTTGTTTAGCTCTATTGAGTCACGTGATCGGAACTATTTGAACTTAATAGCGGAGTAGTAAATAGGTCCGGTAGACGCTATCGGCGTTCCAGACAGGCGGATTTATGCCGGAGACACTAAGGAAGTCGAATAGATGCTACAGATAAGATTAGTTTGGTATTAAAGTGGAGGGTAACTGTAACAGCATGAATCGTGTAACGGAACATAAGAATTAAACAAATATGTTTAACAGTTCACGTTTTCCTTATAGCTTGCATAGTGGAGACAGACGATGAAGTGATAGGAACGGACATGTGAGTGAGGCGCGAGTCGCCATACTTTTCAATTCACGGGCATAAAGGTTGATAGGTGTTGTTCGGTAACACCCCACTATGACACGTTAAATCGCACATGACCATGTAACATCTCCGTGTTTATAAGAGATAAAATATTACTCATGTCTAATACACACAGCAACCAATATGATGTAATAATTCATATATGATATTTATATTGTCTACTTATTTTATGTTCGCTTTCTTATTGTTTTAGTGTTATTCCCTGATGAAGGGCTGAAATAAATGCCCGAAATGCATTGGATGTGTTCCTAACAATGTCGAATGTTACACATATAGCAATCAAGTGATAAAAGATGAAATAAGAAACAATGATTGAATGACAAAAAGTGTGAAGAATAAAAACACTGATGTATCAAATCATTAAAGCTGTGTTGGAACCCTCATTTTGCGCTGAGGGAAGATGGTGTGCCCACAGGAATGGATCTAGTGGCCCACTAGAAACACAAGTGTTTTCGTATCTTCGGATTTAGCTTTACAAATTGGAATGGGATGTTAATGGTAGAATGTTGGTGGGAAGGCTTTAGAATTAGTAAGAGAGGATGAGGAGCTGGAATCAGTTCAATGGCTGGCACATTTCTCCTGAGGACTAAACCACAATTTGTGCAACCTACACAGCCTATTCATCTTTATTCAAAGGAGCCACCTTTACAACAACGTGCTAGCTTCTTTCTACAACAGAATTAACCTTTTATTCATTACAATGTTTGAGCTCTGTGGATGGGTGATGGATACTGAATGAGAGCTATCTGGAGAATGATTGAGAGAACACCCTCATTTTATAAGCAGCAGGAAAACTGTCTAAGTTAATCTACTCTATCATGAGAAAAAGCCTACACTTTTTTAATTACCAGAGTGCCGCTGACCTTAGAGATGAAATAGCGCTAGCCCAGCTCTGCTTCCCAAATGGATTTTCCCATTCTCATGGAATAATCACCATCTAGCCTGGAGGGCACTCGTAAAATTAAATGCTGTCACACAAGAATGACAGCAGAAGTGGCCTCCTGTGCCCATTAAACAGGTCACTCCTACGTTACGAAGAGTGAGGGTATTTCGAGTAACTATGCAAGAGGCATTCAATGCTTCTAGAACCAAATCGTCCCCAATAAAAAAACATTTCTGACTATATTGTATCATTTTACATCCACACACCAGAAAGGCCTTTGTTTTCACGTTAACAGAGGAGGCATGCACACTGTGACTTGGGTCGAGTTAAGAACTCAAATCACAAGGCCTCATTATAAAATGTTTGCTGTGACCGAGAGAAGGCGAGGAGATCCTTTAAGGACTGGAAGTGCTTTTCTTAAAATTTCTAGGCTGATGTCAAAAAGACTCATGCCAAATGGGTTATCGACTCATCTCCTGGTGGTGGATAGACAAACCGCCTAATTTCCCTCTCTAACCTCTAACATGGCTTTGGGATCAAATCTCTGTGTTATATCCAGAGCTGGTACTATATATGCTGCTCATGTGGTCTGTCCCACAAAGCAACCGCATGTTTAAACTTTGAAGGCTCCAAAGCGACATAATAACCTAAGAGAGTTTTTTTTTAAGTGGAACTAAACGCACATGTTTTTTATTTAAAACTCTGGATCTCAGGTGCTGTGGTCAAAGGTGCTAACATCACTGCCATGGGTGTCACTTATGGAGTTGTTGCACCACTTCGAAGAGTGATGTCAAGGACTCCACAGCTGGTGCTGATTGACTGATGCTGGTGAGGTAAAGTGCTTGAAGATTTCTCTTTCCAATTCAACACCAGACAATACTTCAAATCTATTAGCAAAAACCGCTCAATGGCACTGTTTTACTTTACTAATCAAATACTATTGCTAACTGAAACAAGCATTTACAATACAATTGGTCTCGCCTTTGGGACCTTATATGTATTTAGCTATTCAGCACATTAGCCTGGGTGCAGAAACATCTACTGTTCTTTAACATGGAGGAAAAGTAAGCACCAAACTATGAGACACGGAAGGTATGGGAACACGTGGAGATAAATATTGCCTTTCAGCTGGAAATGGTATAGCCCAAAGCTCTGTTTTCAATATAAAAGCAGGGCCTTCGGTGGTCATATAACTGAAAATACAAGATTTGAAAAAAATATTATTGTCAACTGGTGCTCAAGGAAGACAATTTCTATGGATTGGAACCTAGAGAATGCTAAAGTGATTCTGGTATTTTACTGACCTCTGCGGTCGTTTTCTATCAAGAAAGTTAAATAGAGGCAGTTGCCAGAAAAAAAAGTCCCTAAGCGAAAGCAGACAAGTCCTAGGGCTGATCTCCAGAGCCCACAAAGTACCTACACATATAAGTATATACTATAGTATATACAAGAGGTCTCGAATGCTCAACCTAAAAACAATACAAAAGCTTGTCCTATCACCCTTGTATCAACATTTTCAAGAGAATTATAGGCATTATACACTTCATTCTCACTTACTCCAAGCCGCTGACCTTCTGTTAACTTCCAGGTTTGTCCTGTCATGCGGAAAAAATGTTCTTCCTGCTTTCTGAGCTTCACGTCTTGGCGCGGCTTCAAGACACTGTCCATGTAAACATTGGCCTGTTAAAACAAACAAACACTATCACGTTTGCATGTTAATTTAACAAATGAGTTGTTAATGTATTTCTCCTGATAATGTAAATAAATCATTAAAAATAAAAATAAAAAACAGACCAGCTGATGTGAAGACCAAATAGAAATCATAGAAGGGGAGGGTGCACAGTTTATTTAAGCATTTACACATTGCCACTCAATGATGTTCAATGTATTTTATATGTGAAGTGTGCAGAAAATAAATTCTCAGCAGAACAAATCAGAATCTTACCACTAATGGAGTTAAAAGGCAAAATAAAATGTGTTACCTGCAAGAATGGTTCTCCATTTAGGTAACTTCAACAGTTACTCATTCTTTGAATTCCCCCTTTTGTCGTTCTCAGCCTCTGAGCATCAGCACCACACTTTGAGACTTACAACCTTGTGGAGGGTACAACCATGTTTAGAAGTGTAAACAATTTATCATGTACCATTCTATTGAATAGAAGGTAACCGTGTCAAGCAATACTGTATAAAAGATACTCAAATGGAACAATTATTGTTCGATTTAACCAAGTGTTTTATTTGTAGCACAGAACTGGTTGTAGACTTTGTTAAAAACTGCAGGGCTCTGATTAGTTAATCTGCAGATGGCCAGGTTTCTATGAAAACAATAAATAGCCTTATGGTAGTTTTGTATGTCAGCCAATCTATCAATAGTTTTTCATCATTCAAAAGGAAAATGTCCCTAGCCCTATAAGCATCTGTTCGTAGCATGAAGTGCTGTAGATTTACATACTCTGCATAATCCTGCTACCTAGTTTTGGGCTTGGGCGTTTGATGGTTGTTTTTCTTAGAAGTAGTCTTTTGAGTCACAAAGTATAGTGAGCCCCCCCCTTTAGTTGGAATGGGCATCGACTCGATGATAGATTGTTTTCCGCACAGCAGGTGAGTTTGGTATGGAGTGGCGAGTCAACATGATATGATGCACATGTTTATAGCACAAAGAAGATAATACCTGAACGAGAGAAGTGATCTAAGCCACACAAGTCTGGGAAGAGGGCTGAGCGCAGGTGAAAGTATAGTGCTACGAACAGATGCTTAAAGAGTAATATTTTCCATTCGTAGTGTGTTGTTTTAGACACGCATGCTTTGCCTTGAATGTAAAGCAGAATCTTTCCACAAGCTGTGGCTAGCCTGTGGATGACGCAGAGGCTTGGAATACGATCCTTAATACAGTCTGGATGACCATAGATGTGTTGTCTGGCTAGAATATCAACAAAACAAAGTTTAGAAAATGTATATGGGGTTGACCATGTAGTTGCTTAAATATTAGGGGAATGTTTCCTAAGATGGCCATAGTTGCAGCCTTCTGGGGAGTAAAATTTACCCTGGGGGTGAAATAGAGGGTTCTCTTGGCTTTTCGATAGCAATTCTGGATAAACTTGACTATCCATCTAAAAATTCCTGTCTTAGATATAGATTGCTGCTTGTGAGGTTTTGCAACAGCTACAAATAGCTGGTCTGCTTTGAAAAAAACATTTTGTTCTGTCTGAGCACAGTCCGCCCCAGTCGATAGTCGCAGCAGGAGCTGCTGCCCAGCCCCCTTCCCTGCCCCGGCACACCCCGAAAAGTTGACGGAGGAGGGCGCAGAGGCGGTCAAATCTCCCTCTGGTCTGCGGACATGATGAAGCTGCTGCCAGGGGGGCTGCAACACTCGCCCCCAGAGCGGAGAGCCACCTGCCACCCTGAAGCCTTCCAAGCCAGAGCAGGCCGCAGCACACTCCCACAGAGGAAATGCACCCTGCGGGAGCCAGGTTTGCCCGGGTGGCGTTTCCGCAGAAAGGATCTGCCCTCCCGGGGGACCAACTTGCCCGCTGTGTTGAAGTTTCTGGGTGGACTGCACGGACCCCAACTGTTTATCTTTATACTGTTTCACGGTCTCTTGAACTCTCTCTTCATAGGCCTTTTAACTTTCCCTTACAGTACTTGTTGGCTATCAGTCTCACACCTGAATTTAGCCTCAGATGGAGTTTACCAACCGCTTGGGGCTGCATTCCCAAGCAACCCGACTCAGAGAAGATTCGATCCCGGCGCGCCGGGGGGCTCTACCGACCTAACACTGTTTGCAGGGTGAGCCTTGATCAGAAGGACTTGGGTCCTCTGAGCGACGCGGGGGAGTCAGTTTTCTGTTCGCCACATATCCCTCGCCCGACTTCGGGCGGGGATTCGGCACTGGGCTCTTCCCTCGCTGTTACTGATGGAATCCTGGTTAGTTTCTTTTCTTACGTTTAGTAATATACTTAAATTCAGCGTGTCGCCATGTTTGATCTAAAGTCATAGTCGGATGCTTTCCTGGATCAGACACGAGGCCCACAGAAGCAGGCGAGCAACCACAGGCCTGGCAGGGGGCTGGCCTTCCGCAGAACCCGGCCGCAGTGGGCGCCTGAGGCAGTGAACGCAGACAGCCGTGGAATACTACAGACAGCCACGACCAGCATGTAGCGAGGCACCCAGGGACATGCCCGGTGCAGACCGATCGCCAGCCTGTGCTCCACTGTGGCGGGAGGAAAGGCCATGCACCGGCAGCATATGGGTGATTGGGTGCCTGACTTTGTGGGGGGACAAAGGGGGCAAAGCTACCCTGCGACGGACCCAGCCACTCCCTGTGGTAATTGATGATGGAGTGACCCTCAGACAGGCGTAGGCCCAGGAGGAACCCGGGGCAAAAAGGAGCGTTTGATGTGCTGATGATCAACGTGTCCTGCAACTCACACTAATTCGAGCAGCAAGCTGCGTTCAATGACACCGACAGCTGGTGGTGTGTGCCTGGTGGAAGCGCGCACCGACGGCTGGTGGTGTGTGTGTCTGGTGGAAGTGTGCACTGATGGCTGGTGGTGTGTGTGCCTGGTGGAAAAGCGTGCACTGACGGCTGGTGGTGTGTGTGCCTGGTGGAAAAGCGTGCACTGACGGCTGGTGGTGTGTGTGTCTGGTGGAAGCGTGCACTGATGGCTGGTGGTGTGTGCGCCTGGTGGGGAAGCGTGCACTGACGGCTGGTGGTGTGTGGGCCTGGTGGAAGCGTGCACCGACGGCTGATGGTGTTTGTGTCTGGTGGAAGCGTGCACCGACGGCTGGTAGTGTGTGTGCCTGGTGAAAGCGTGCACTGACGGCTGGTGGTGTGTGCCTGGTGGAAGCGTGCACTGATGGCTGGTGGTGTGTGTGCCTGGTAGAAGCGTGGACGGACAGCTGGTGGTGTGTGTGCCTGGTGGAAGCATGCACTGATGGCTGGTGGTGTGTGTGCCTGGTGGAAAAGCGTGCACTGACGGCTGGTGGTGTGTGTGCCTGGTGGAAAAGCGTGCACTGACGGCTGGTGGTGTGTGTGTCTGGTGGAAGCGTGCACTGATGGCTGGTGGTGTGTGCGCCTGGTGGGGAAGCGTGCACTGACGGCTGGTGGTGTGTGTGCCTGGTGGAAGCGTGCACCGACGGCTTATGGTGTTTTGCCTGGTGGAAGCGTGCACTGGCGGCTAGTGGTGGTGTGTGTGCCTGGTGAAAGCGTGCAATGGCGGCTGGTGGTGTGTGTGCCTGGTGGGGAAGCGTGCACTGACGGCTGGTGGTGTGTGTGCCTGGTAGAAGCGTGGATGGACAGCTGGTGGTGTGTGTGCCTGGTGGAAGCGTGCACTGATGGCTGGTGGTGTGTGTGCCTGGTGGAAAAGCGTGCACTGACGGCTGGTGGTGTGTGTGCCTGGTGGAAAAGCGTGCACTGACGGCTGGTGGTGTGTGTGCCTGGTGGAAGTGTGCACTGATGGCTGGTGGTGTGTGTGCCTGGTGGGGAAGCGTGCACTGACGGCTGGTGGTGTGTGTGCCTGGTGAAAGCGTGTACTGACAGCTGGTGGTGCCTGTTGGTAGCGTCCACTGGCGGCGAGTGGTGGTGTGTGTGCCTGGTGAAAGCGTGCACTGACGGCTTGTGGTGTGTGTGCCCGGTGGAAGCGTGCACTGACGGCTGGTGGTGTGTGTGCCTGGTGGAAGCGTGCACTGACAGCTGGTGGTGTGTGCCTGGTGGAAGCGTGCCTGGTGGAAGTGTGCACTGACGGCTGGTGGTGCGTGTGCCTGGTGGAAGCGTGCACTGACGGCTGGTGGTGTGTGTGCCTGGTGCGACCTGGGAGCGGCCCTTGACCTCACCAGGTAGGTCGCTCCCCCCGCTGCAGCTCCACTAGCGCCTGTGTGCCCCTGTGCTCAGCTCCGCTTGGTTCCGCTGTGTCCAGTGCTCTGCTCCAGTGTGCCCATCTTCCTATTGGGTGCCCATCTTCCTTTTTCTTTCCCTTCTATCCCCGCTCCCTCCCTGCCCGCAGTTCCCGGTGATGCTGCCCCTGCGGCCCCGCCCCCGTGCCCATTCACCTCACCCCTGCCACCCGCCTCCCAGCTGCTCCTCCCTCCTACCTCCCCATATAATGACGGCCACTGCACGGTGAGGAGAGCGACCCTTGACCTAGCCAGGTAGGTCACTCCCCTCCGCTGCAGCTCCACCCGTCCCAGTGGCCCCTGTGCTCGGTTCCGCTCGGATCCGCTGTGCCCAGTGCTCTGCTCTTGTGGGCCCATCTTCCTTTTGGGTGCCCATCTTCCTTTTTCTTTCCCTTCTCTCCCTCGCGCCCCCGCTCCCTCCCCGCCGCAGTTCCCGCCGCAGTTCCCGCCGCTGCTGCCCCTGCGGCCCTGCCCCCCAGCGCCCATTCGTCTCACCCCTGCCATCCGCCTCCGGCCTCCCAGCTGCTCCTCCCTCCCACCTCCCCATAATATGGCGGCCATTGCGCGACCGCGCGCCGCACCTAAGGCAAGCCCATCTGCGCCCGTCCGCGCCTGGACCGCGCCCAGCGCAGAACCCCTGGCCCCCACACCAACTACGAAGACCGCCTCCGATACGACGCTAGCACCCTCATCGCTCTCAACCCAGGACGGACCCCCACCTGCCTCAGGGCCACCCTGAAGCGCACCCACGGTCTCTTCACCTGCCTGAACTCCAGTTTCTCCTGCATTAAAGACACAGAGACTCCCGCCATGACAGAACACAACAAGCTCCGATGCATCCTGATCAACATCTGCTCCGCACGGAAACACCCCGTCGAGCTCTGGGACCTACTCGACACCGCATCACCAGACGTCTCCTTCCTGACCGAGACCTGGATGAACGAAGCCTCCTCTCCAGACATCGCCATAGCCATCCCCGATGGATACAAGATCGCCCGCAGAGACCGCACCAACGGAGTCGGAGGTGGAATCGCCATCGTCCACAATAAGACCATCAGGGTCTCAACAAACACCGACAAGACTCTCAGCTCCGCCGAGCACATGCACTTCCAGAACCACACGGACCCAAGACCACCCTAAGAGGCACCCTCGTCTACAGACCACCAGGACCCCGACCGCAATTCTGCGACGACATCGCCCACTTCATCAGCACACACACACTGACCTCCACCGACGACATCCTCCTCAGAGACTTGAACTTCCACCTGGAGAACAACAAAGACAGCAACTCCTCCACCCTGACAGACAACCTCGGACTGGAACAGCTCATCACGACGCCGACCCACATCGCCGGACACACGCTTGACGCCATCTTCTCCTCAAGCCCCCATGTCTCCTTCAGCCACGTCTCCGAAACCAGCTGGACCGACCACCACTGCATCCACTTCACCTTCCGGAAAACCGTTGCACATCACCGCCCCCTACAGATCCCCCGTCGCTGCTGGGGCAAAATCACCGAAGCACAACTACAGACAAACCTCGCACTCAATCCTCCGACCAACCCCGCCAACCCAGACGACGGTGCGCGCGCCCTCAGACGATCGATGGACGACTGCGCCAACACCCTAGCCCCGCTGAAAAAACAAACCCTCAAGGACATCAGCAAGAGAGCCAACTGGTTCACCCCGGAACTCCTAGCGTCTAAGCGGACCTGCCGGAAGCTGGAGAACATATGGCATAGCTAGAAGTCACCAGGCAGCCGCACTGCCCACAAAGACGCCATCCACAACCACCACCACCTCATCAGGACCGCCTAGAGAACCTCCTTCAAAAACCGCCTCGACAACAACGCACACAACAGCAAGGAGCTCTTCAATGTCTTTAAAGAACTCTCCAACCCCAGCTCCAACGACATCCTGCCGTCACAAGCCCTGTGCGACTCCCTCACCACCTTCTTCCACCGCAAGATCGCCGACAATAACGACAGCTTTAACCCCCGGACGTTCCAAACAGGCCCCAACACGCCCGACCCACCTCACCGACTACGACCACCTGAAAACCTGGGCCTATGTGAGCATCGAAGACACAATCAAGACCATGGGCACAATCCACGCCAGCTCGCCGTCCGACCCTTTCCCACACCACATCTTCAACAAAGCCGGCAGCTCCATCGCACCCCACCTGCGCAACATCATCAACCTCTCCTTCGAGACCGCGACCTTCCCTGAGAGCTGGAAACACGCCGAGATCAATGCCCTACTACAGAAACCCAAGGCGGACCCGAGCGAACTCAAAAACGTACGGCCCACCTCCCTGCTTCTGTTCCCAGCTAAGGTCATCGAGAAGATAGTCAACATCCAGCTCACCCGCTACCTCGACGACAACAACATCCTAGTCCCCTCCCAGTCAGAATTCCGCAGCAACCACAGCACCGAGACCGCTCTCATCGCCGCCACAGACGACATCAGGATCCTACTGGACAACGGCGAGACGGCGGCGCTCATCCTTCTGGACCTCTCCGCCACCTTTGACACCATCTGCCACCGCACACTACGCACTCGACTCCACGACGCAGGGATCCGAGACAAGGCCCTGGACTGGACCTCCTCCTTCCTCTCCGTCAGAACCCAGAGAGTCCACCTCTCCTCGTTCCGATTTGAAGCCAACGAGCTCATCTGCGGCATCCCGCAGGGCTCCCCCCTCAGCCCGACGCTGTTTAACATCTACTTGGTGCCCCTCGCATGCATTGCCCGACATCACAACCTCAACATAATCTCCTATGCCGACGACACAAAACTGATCCTCTCCCTCACCACGGACCCCCTCAACGCCAAATCCAACCTCCACCAGGGAATGAAGGCCGTCGCCGAATGGATGGAGGACAGTCACCTTAAGCTGTACACAGACAAGACGGAGATCCTCATCCTTGGGCCCAACTCCTCAGCATGGGACGACTCCTGGTGGCCCGCATCACTGGGGACACCACCTCTCACCAAGCAATCACGCAACCTGCGAGTCATCCTCGACTTGAAACTCACCATGACTGACACAAGGAAAACAGTCACCCAGGCCCTAGTCAGCAGAGGACTCGACTACGGAAACGCCCTCTACGCCGGCGCACCGACCAAGCTCATCAACAGACTGCAAAGAATCCAGAATGCCTCTGCAGGCCTGATTCTCGACGTCCTGCGCCTCGACCACATCACCCCCCACCTCAGGAACCTGCACTGGCTCCCTGTCGACAAAAGAATCTCCTTCAAGCTCCTGATCCATGCACACAAGGCACTTCACAAGACCGACCCGGCCTACCTCAACAGTTGACTCTCCTTCTACGCACCTAACAGTAAACTCCCCTCCGCAGACCTCTCCCTGGCCACCGGCCCACGCATCCGTAGAGCCAAAGCCGGAGGCAGATCCTTCTCCCACCGAGCCGCCACGGCCTGGAACACCCTTCCCCTCATCCTACGACAAACCGAAGACCTTCTAACTTTCAGGAGGCAACTCAAGACCTGGCTGTTCGACCAGTAGCAACAGCACCCCCCTCTCCCCCCAGCACCTTGGAACCCTTGCGGGTATGTAGTGCGCTCTACAAATGGTATTGATTGATTGATTGATTGATTGGTGAAAGCATGCACTGACGACTGATGGTGTGTGTGCCTGGGTGAAGGAGGAGCATTCACAGCAATAGAAGACACAAATGAAACTGATGAAGAGGGAGGGGGAGAAGGGAGGGGGGAGTGCGAGCAGAGGAACATTCACAGTGATAGAAGACACAAATGAAACTGACGAAGAGGGAGGGGGAGAAGGGAGGGGGGAGTGCGAGCAGAGGAGCCTGATTACAGCAATAAAAACACAGATGGCAGCTGTGCACATGCATGCGCTCATGAACGCAAGCTGGAGGCCAGCAAAAGCCTCTGGTGGCACTTTTAAAAGCCACTTACTAAATGTCTCGAAGAGACAGCATGTGCTGTCTAAGACAAGACCTAAAAAGGGAGGATTTTCACTATGGGACATGCCCTATTCACCATTTTGGTGTACAAGGGAACCCAAGGAAGCAGAATGCTAGGGACCTTAGGGTAGTTATATCTATAAACAGGACAGTGGTCCCTAGACAGAGCAAATTTATCAAATGAATAAATATAGGCTGAATAGACACTATATTCTTTGTCCAGCCGGACAGATTTATTTTTTAGTAAGCAAATTTTAGAATTTTATAAAAAAAGTGTTAACGGCAGGACACCAGCCGATGTCAACTGACACACTAAGGAAAAAGACAGACAAGGCAACTTAACGGTCTGTGTAGTTAATTCACAGTCACACGATAATACAAACACACTATTGCTGGCATCAATTAATACATTTCATTTGCATATAGTGTGACACAGTCGACGACGTTTCGAACCTATGGGTAATACAGGTTCATCCTCAGGACATTAATTATATGCCTTCCACTTTTAAAAAAGTTGTAAAGAAGTCAAAATTAACTTGCTCAGCCCTTACTGCAAGGATGGCGCAGATATCAATAGCCTGAGTGTTTTGGGAATTACCAATTTAGGCAACAATACAGCCTCTGTAATGGGAAGATTGGCTGAATACAACAGCGACGGGCCGACAATGCGATCCGCGTCACCAGGCACGTTCGCCCGCTCTCCCTTCCTCCCACCCTCAAATGGCATTTTATTCCTGTATTTTAGATGACAATCTTCTCATTAGGACGAGTCAACAGAAAAAAACAACTATTTTAAGGTATTTTTGGTCATGACCAATGTTAGGCAGGATTTTCCAAGGCACTAAGCGAGCACAAGTAGAGTGAAAGAGCCGAATACGAGGACCACCACGCCAGGGGTAATCGGTGGTCAGCTGTTCTACTCCAGGCCCTGCACTGCTCATTCACGGTAAAGAGCAAGCCTTACTACTACACCCTACATTTGTACAATAGTGTATCAGTAATGTAGGACTTCAGGTTGGATCGATAATATAGCACCCAGTAGCTTACCTTTTCACTCAGTTTCTCCTGTTGCTCTTTTCTTGCAAGCCTTTTTCTTTGCTCTTGTTCAACCTCAGACACTTAAAGAAAAATCAGATCTGAGTAAGGTGACTTTCCACGGGTTGACAGAATTTAAAATTAAACACCATCAAATTGATCACACAAGAACATTCCCTTACGTTCAACATATTCCCTTGACAACACTTTCACCACAGGTTCATAACGAGTATGCAACGCCTGTAGCATAGTGATACTCAATGTAATTGTTCACGTTCATTTAGGGTACAAAAACACGTGTGCATTTGCAGACTCATATTATTACTGTACAAATGCAAATTCGCTTTTCTTTTCATTTTACTGTAGGTTGTTTCCCCTCTAAACCATTAAGAAAATTTCTACACGACCAAAGCGTATCTTTTGTAATCCATCTGATAGATCTGATCTAGCTAGATGTAAAACATATTTTTAAAAGCAAAAAAATACAATTACAATAAAATTGCAGTTACGTTCTTACCTCGCATTCTATGAGATTGGACAGTCTAAAAGGGTCGCCCCTTGAACATAAATGTAACTAATTACCATAACTATGAAGCCCACCTCCAGTATTCTTTTATTTACATTTCATTTCAGTTCCTGGTACAGCCTTTTCGTTTATTATTTATTAATGTACCATGCCACCCTGTGTTTGTGTTCTGCAATTACACAGTTTAACAGGTTTTGAAGCAAAAAGAAACACCCTTGAAGAAAAAAACTCAGGGTGCTATGCTTCTGCCACACACATGTGACACGTGCTTATCAACTACAGGACAAGATACTCTGAAAACGAGCTGCATATAAATACATTTTTAATTTAGGTTTAAACACCATTTGCAAAAACAGCAACATCTACACAACCTTGAGATGGATGCATACAAGTACTTTGCATTTTTGCAAACGCAAAGTACCATTCGGAATGCAAAAATGTGCATACATTATTGCCACTGCAAATCGCTCTGCATACACCACGAACCCTAGACGTTGGAAGTGTAAACTAAAAAAAAAGGATGTTTCTCCCTCCTTTTAACTATCAATGTCATGCACAAATTAACCCTGGGCGTAGTTCACGTAGTAACGCTACGCGTAGCTACGCGAAGTGCACTTTGCACTACGCGAGCTACGCGTAGCACTACGCGAACTGCGTAGTGCGGTAGGAAATGCGGTTCGCAATGGTTCCACAGTGCCGGATGCTTGTCCGCACTGTGCAATCATTGCAAACAGCAGCTTGCACAGTGCAAGTGGTCGTTTTCTGCCGCTCGAGTAGATTTGTACTCGAACGGCAGTTTTCTCAAAGTGGACTGGTAGTTTCTCATTACGAGCGGTCGTAAGCCTATGCGACCACTCGCAAGGAGAAACCTGACCTCCCCGCGTTGAGAATCTCGCCGGGAGGTTTATTTTCCACGCTCGCGATTGGCAACTTGATGTTGCTGATCGCGAATGAGGAAAAAGTCTTGCAGGGATGTCATTTTGCTCGCTCGTGGTCGCCAACTTGACGTTGAGGAACGCGAGCAAGCAAAAAATGCCTGCTACGATACGTGTTTTTACACTGTGCTACGTGCAATTCGCGTAGCGCATAGTTGCGCAAACTCTGCGAGCGTAGCGTAGTTTTCTGCGCAGGCCTAGCACAAATGCTTTGCAAAAGCAGCATGGGTGCCAGGTAGTAAGTAACCTTTTGCAAAATGTGAGCTTGTCAGTGTGTAACAGCTTACACTGCGTGTGCAGGCAACAGGCATCGACAGGAATAATGAGCTGTTGCATGGACTTCTCCATGCTCGTCATGAGGCAGCCCTGATATCCCATACATAGGAGGCACTATAAAACCAACATTGCAAGTTCGAATGGTAAGTAGAAGGTATGCTTCTTCATGCAGTCATCTGTTCGAATATTTGCTGTTATGTGCAAAAAGGCTTGCTGCCAATTCTCACCACATTATCATTAATGATGCAGAACTTTTCTGTGCACAGCCCTCTGACACACCAAAGGTTTAATTACTGTTTTGCCACACAGAACGAAAGAATGCACAAAATGTGCACTGCATGCACAAAATGTGCACTGCTAGCAGCCTCTGAAATTCTGGCCCTTTCAGTTTCTCAAGAGACTGATGCAGGCTAAAACTGAATAGCTTTTCGCTTTTTTGTAGGCTGTGTTTTAGCTGTTTGTTCAACTCTGTGCACTTAGCCACTGGTAAACGAGAGTAAAGTGTATGTGTTCCCCTTTAAACATGAAAGTATAGATGGGAAGCGTTGCCCCCGGGAACATTTACTCCACTGGTTATGGAGGGGCAGTGTCACCCCCTACCCACTAGCTAGTACCTACCATAAATATGGCACCCAAAGGAACCCTCCTCAGAACACTTTATAGACCAGCTGAAGATCAGAAGACTGGACCTGCTGTCAGTGACCTAAGAGAAGCCAGAAGTACTGACCTGCTCCTTCTTGAACCCTGGACAAAGTAGTAGACTCCAAGGGGTCAGTGACCTTCCCTCCAGTGGCTACAGGGGCAAGCTGCAAGAGGCCTTTTTCCTGAAACGACCAATTGACTAATACCAACTGGACATAGACTGGAAATTGCAGGTGGCCTCTGCTGGAGTGAGTCCTGGCCTCTAAGTGCTGTCCCTCAAGTCACAGGAGCCTTAGAGGGGAGCTAGGGGACCTGCTTCAGAAACTCTGAAAAGCAGGGACTTAAAGAAACATTTTGGACTTCCAGGACCTCCAGAGCTGTTAGGGACACCTCACAGCAAAGGTGTCCAATATCGATGCAGATTTCTCACATACTACTTGAGGCTTGCCCTCATTGGGATTCTAATCTCCATAAAAAAGACGACATCAGTAGATAAAATCATTAACTGGGGTGAACCAGCTTAGTGTATCTGACCTGTATTCCATTGTGGTCGGCTTGAAATTACGCCTATGTCCCGATTTACTGCTTCCGTAGACTGGGGCGTAGTGCATTTTAGCTATTTGTACTAAAAACTTAAATAATGTAGGTCTCCGGTTTAACTTTTGAAATCTTTTTGCTTTTACGTCATCTTGTTTCTTAAACTTTACTCTATTTGTCTAATTCAGTTTGGAATTATTATTGTTTGGAATTTTAACTTTAATAATGTTTTGGTACTGCATAAATATTTTACACATTGTCCTACGTTAAGCCTGTTTGCCATAGATACCATGTGGTGGAGGTCAGGTTAATTTAGTAACATATGTTTCACCCTGACAAGTTGGTGTCATTATTCCTTGAGGTGGGCTATCGCCCACAATAAATAATAATTCACTTTCTTACATTGATTATCTTCTGCCGTGTATAAGAAAACACTAGAATGCCAAGCGCTAACCGATCTCTGAAAGCAAATTATTACTTTTCAGAAACATAGTATATATTAATCCAGTTACATTTCTAAATGACCTCTGATTTCCTCAACGGGCTAAAACCAGAAACCAAGGCTCTTCATGGCAGAAGAGCTACAAGGGGCCTACACCATCAGGGAAGGACACTAAAACAGTACTACTGCTGAGGCTGTCCCTTCAATTGTCACACCCACCCACCTCTGGAACTCTGCAGGCAGTCAGTGATTATGTTTTCTACACCAGGAAAGTGCACCACAGCCGGATGACCATTGTCATGTATTTGGAAATCTGGTATCAACTTCCTCAGAAAACCAGTTGAGCAAGTGGATGTTGAAAAATTGAGAGGAGAGGGCAGAACCTTGCTGTATTCAACAACCTAGATCCACAGCGGATTGAATATGGCCTTCAAACCGCATATTTCCTTCAAGTAAGAAGGAGCTCATGCTAAGGAGTTGAGGCCTTCTTGAACATAGAGGGATGACAAATGTCTGTTCAAGAACAGGGGGCACCTCTCATATCACAAAGCCCTACTCAATGGTAATGGTATTATAATCAAGGTAACAATGTTTCTAGTTTGATCATCAACAAAGCGGGTAAGAATTCAGCTGAGAACAGACCAACTTGATTAGCTGTCAAGTACCTGTTTGGGTCTTTCCCTAGCTCTCTAACAGGCTTAAGCTCCTACAGACTATCAGTGTCTAAGTCTTTCAAAGAGTACCTATTGCCACAATGAGTTGCCTTATCTCCTGAACTTTTTTTGAGAAATAAATGACTTAAATTCACCACCATGAGCTGCCTCACCTGCATCACTGTCTGCTCATTTAATGGTTTACTCTGGTAGTATTCAGTGGTCTGTTTTGAGAAGGCCATCAGAGTATTTGCAAGACACAAAGCCCTCCACCTTATGCAGTTTGATATTCGGTTCTCTACATCTTCTGATGAATAACTCACATGTGTACATAATTGGATCATCATTTACCCCAAAAGCTTAGGCACCAGTTATCATGCCACTCCCCACTCTGCAAGAAGGACAAGGAGTAAGACATTAGACCACTTGTGACAAGAGAGTAACTCTTGTTATAAACATTGACAATTTGGGACTGCCGGATGCAAATAAGGCCAATTCAACTATGATTAGATCACACAAGCAGAGCATTTGGTATGATACTGCAACCATCACAGTCACCTACCTGATGCTTGACTAGTTGTGTGGGTCTGTGCACAGGTTAAATGAAATGTAGGTTTTCAGCCAAAAATCAACATTGCAAAATCAATACAGCTGGTGTACGCACTAACAGGGAAATGATTTTGAGAGAGTTATGATGAATGGGCAGACTGTAGACCCTAGAAATGTAACTGAATTGCTTTATTCTAATTGATAACACAGTGCTCGGGCCACCTAAAGTCAGAGATCAGCATCAATATGAACCATAGATGGACACTGTGATGGCGCACATCAAGTGCTTGATACAAACATGCAGTCATTGCATCGACCGTTTCTTCAAATTACAACACTGCAAATTAAAATCAAAGTAATGTAATGGAAATATTATACATGATGCTACTTGTGCATAGATTTAAATTGTCATTCTCAAACTGAACAAAATACCACTAGTTTCCACCATGATTGGATGTGACATTACATAGCAAGAGGCAATAATTAAATGTCTTTAAATTAATTAGGCGTAAGCCTATTTCACATATGTTAAATACTCAGAAGGCTGATCCTTCTGGCTGTTAGAGGGACAAAAACATTATAAGGGGAGAGCCTTTCCATAAAGGTGTCCCTACTTGGATGAATGAACATATGTTAATATTCAGCTGGATGAACCAGCATTCTATATGCGTGTACAGCTTTGTTGAACATTTAAAAAAAAATAATGCCTAAGGTGAAATGTTCTTGAATATTTTGAAGAGCAATCAGATAATATTAATGGCGACATTAAGACTAGACCATGGCAGACTTAATAATGTGAATTTAAAAGAAACTCACAACAAATATGTACTAATATGTAAAAGAACATAAAAATATGAACTAATGTATATGAAAGAAATGTAATGCGGGTTCATAAACAAGAAAACACGATTTCACATCAATGGTGGACCAAAATTGTTATTATTGTCACAGTTGTGTTTAATAACAATCTTGCTAGTACTTTGGTCTCACTGCTTAGGAGAGAAGGTTGGTTTAATTAGTTTACTACGAAAACAAAGCGAACAGACTAGGATGTTGGTTTAATTAGTTTACTAATAAAACAAAGCAAACAAAGACTGCACAAACACAAAATGCTAAATAAGTAAATTGACAAGGTTGTACATCTTTATTCCACAAAATAAGAGATGGTCCAACTAATTCAAACGGTAGTCTATCACACTATCAAACATCTTTACTTTACCGGCGGAACCTTTGCGGCCCCTGCTCTTACCTGGGTCAGAAAAACCTCAGTTTGCCCTGCAGTGCCCATCCGCCTCCCGCTGCTGCACACTTATCACAACTGGGTGCAGCAGCCGTGGGGAGAGCGGACTCCAACTTCCAGAGCGGACTCCAACTTCCAGGAGACTCGGCGGCCGGAAGCGGCCCACGGGACTAGCGCGCCAGGAGGCGCATAAGAGGCAGCGTCATCCCCCATGTCGCGGGAGCGCGCGGGCGGCGCCGGGCGAAGCCGGGGCAAAGGGCGGGCCGTCTGTGGCCATCGGGGGTCGACAGTGGTCGGGCGGGCCACCCCTCTAAGCTGCTATAAAGGTGAGCCTACTATTTAACATGGGAAAACGTAATATTAACTCCACTACCCAGCCTACTAAAGCTCCCTCTGTTATACCCGCCTCTATCGAAAGCATGCTGGAAAATGCTTTTAACCTAGTCTCCACAGAGATAGCCAATACAGAAAGAAGAATGTCTATGGGATTGTCTAGTTCGTACCTAGAACTCCAAGAACTCCAGCCAGTTTGTACGAATGATGCCTTGCCGCTCTCCCCAATGGTTACAATCATAAAAACGGTTTTGCCAGCCATTACATCCGCTGTTTTACAAGTGGACTGTAAAACAATCACCATCACTGACTCACAGCAAAACCTCTCGGCCCTTACTGTCTTTTCCACCTCGGCTCCTAATGATAAGACTGTTAGAGAGAAAAGGAAGAGAGGTCCCACTAAACCAACATTAAATAAGAGGAAACAACCACCCCGCAACAAAGGGCAACCTACTACACAGAGCATGTGGTCCCGAGGGAAAACCACACCCAGTGGGGGACCTGAAATGGAGATTGTACCCTTAGATGACAGCAACACTGCTGCTGCCTCTACAAGAAGAGAGCAAAACTCTACCTGTACGCAGACTGAGTCAACAATGGGAAGTGCTCCACAGGATAAACTAAATGGGAACTTTATTGAGACCATAGTTGATTCAATTTTTAAACAAATGGACAAACAGTTTAATACGATTTTTAAAAGACTGGACAGATTAGAAAGCCTGGTGAAAAAGGAAGATGTAAAAAGGAAAGGTGCTATTAGTATTGATCAGCTAAGGGGAGACCGAATCCTGAAAGATATGGAGGTTGTCAACAGGGGCATTATGGGGGGAAGGACAACCTGTGGTACATTAGGTACTAAGAGTGTAACCAGGGATAGTGATACAGGGAAAAACCAGCTTTTGCCCTCACGGGGTCCCATTGCGGACACACCACCTCAGACCGTGTCGCATGCAGTAGACAGGCAGCCCTGTTCCACTGGTGGGGTGGCGGGTGCTCCGATTGGAGACTCCCAACCGGCCTCTGTGAAACCGGGGAAACCTTATAAAGTTCTTTCTGACAACGGGTCAACCGATGTCACACGGCCCAAAAAACAACTAGGGCCAGTCCTTCATTTGCCCCTGAAGCCTGCCCGTATGCCTTAATCCTAGCAGGAGTTCCCCCCTTGAAAGAGGATCAAAGAGAGTCTTGGGTTCAGCTGAAAAATAAGTGCATTGATTGGATGTCCAGGCACAAAGGTGTTGGGTTGCAGATTTCTAGCGAAATCCTGACAGTACGACGGGTACGTTGGGTTGGTCCCTCACCTAAGAACATCAATAGAGATTGTATTGTCATGAATTTCAGGCATCCCTCAACCGTAAAATATATATTAAAATAATACCCATTTCAGTCCTTCAACCGCTGTGACCCCTCTACCCCTGGGATATTTTTACAGACCTCCACAGAGATCATCCAACCCAGTTACACCAATTTACCCATTATTTAACAGGTTTAGTGCCCTAGCTGACCTTGAGAGCCAGGGTTGACCATCAACGGGCTCCCTAGATGTCACAGAAAGGCGCATGGCCAATGACAACGGCCCCCTGGGTAATAATAAACCAAGCACCACCATCACTGTTCCCACGGCTTGTGTGGAGGTAGCATCGCTACGGGAATTAAATACAACTGATCTTGTCACCCCTGTCGTTACCCCTACCGATAGGTTAACCATACTAAGCTGGAACATTGCTGGTCTAAAAGCAAAAATGAAATCCATAGACTGGACTGAATGGATCAATAATTTCGACATCCTAATGTTCCAGGAAACATGGTGCACCAGTAGTCTGCTCTTTGAAGGCTATACTTGCCATAACTACATTGTACCATGCCTGGCCGTGGGACGACCAAGCAGAGGCTTATCAATATGGGTAAAGATCACTGCAGGAGGCAAAACTAAAACCCTGGAGACCAATGATAAGAATTTTCAGGCTTTAATCTATTCCAGTAGGATAAAGTTGTGTTTAATTAATTTTTATAATAATGATTTTACATCACAACCGAATATTAACTTTATAAGGCTGTTTGATTTTATTGATAAAATTGTGGATGGACAAACCTACGGTAAATTAGATGGAATCATCCTGGGAGGCAACTTCAATGCCCACATTCATAAGGGAATCGCCAACTCAGCTGCCCCTTTTGGTCGGGTGTTACCCTGTAAAAGAGGGGAGGAACTACTCAATCATCTAGCCACTCGTGACCTAGTCAATGCTATGGAGATAGCCAGTCACATCACGGGCGAAGGCCCTTTGGCCACATACATAGGGCGCGGCTGCTCCTCCACCATTGACTATGTATTCATATCCTCTTTACTTGTGGACTGTTTAATAAAGGATGACGTCCCTAGCACTGTATATAGCGATCATAATCCAATTCTGACTATTTTTAAATCTATTAAAAGATTGGATAAGTGACAGGAAATAGGGGCAACTAACCTGGCGGCATCAACTGATAAACTCAGGGTAATCTGGAAGGGGATAGACAATAAGGGGCTTTTAGTGTGCATTATTAACAAGTACCCTCAATTGGTTGAAATCTGTTTATCCAGCGAAGACCAAGGTCCCGAAATTATTGAGGCTTTTGCACTGCTGTGTATGGCTTTTAAAAAGGAGATTTCCAAACCAGTCACACGTCCTAATCAAGATCCTAGGTGGTTTGATAGCTCCTGTTCTAAAGCAAACCGGGAGCTACGGAAGGCACTCTCAGCAGAACCACAGGATGAGCCCCTGGTAAGACTACTGAGGACACAATATAAGCCAGCCACAAAAACTCGGGCTGAAGAGCAACTGAAGGACCAGTGGGAATGCCTTGCCCGCACAGCCGCACTTAAAGATGTTGCCGGGTTTTGGGGCGAGGTCAAATCTTTGAGGTCTATAGGATCAAACATTACCCCCATTAATTGTAATATAACAGGTAAAATGTGGGAAGATCATTTTTCAAATATTTATGCTGCGCCTTGCGCATCAGCTGACATCATCTACCCAGTTATGGCAATTAACATCACGATTAATGGAGGTGGAAGACGCTATAAATCAAAGTGCAGGTAACAAAGCACTTGGTCCTGATGGACTATCCATTGATCAAATTAAATCAGAGCCTGAATTTTGGTCACCTCTATTGCGTAATGTTTTTAACAACTTGTCCCACACCCCTGCCCCGGAAACCTGGTCTAATAGTATCATTGTCCCCATCTTTAAGAAGGGTGACAAGACTCAATCCTAGTTGTTACCGTCCAATATCTTTAATGGACAACACCTTGAATATTCTAGGAAGAGTCATTTTTAATAAGATCAGGGCCTGGGGGGAGGACAATAAGATTTTACACCCGTGTCAGTTGGGTTTTAGAAGTAACGTGGGGACTGTGGGGCAATGTTTGAATTTAAACCTAATAATGGGCAAATACACTATAGCCAAAAAAGTCCCATTGTATTTGGGTTTTATGGATTTAAGTTCTGCTTTTGATTTTGTTAAACGCTCTCCATTATGGGTGGTTCTTTTAAATTACAGGTTCGATAAAGCACTTCTATATTTCTTGGCCCACCTGCACAGTGACTTGAAAGCTCGCGTTAGGATAAACAATGAAGGGGAGGTTTCAGGGGACATTTTAATAGGCAGGGGGGTTAGACAAGGTTGTGTCTTAGCCCCCCTGCTTTTTATTTTGTATATAAATGAAGTAATTCACTGTCCAAACTAACAAGTGATGTCCCCAGCATTAATGGTACAATACTCCCCGTTCTTTTATACACGGATGATGCGGTCCTTATGGGCCGCGCACCCAAAGCACTGTGCACTTTAATAACAGGCTTTGTCTCCTACATGACGGATTTTGCCCTGTGCACTAATTTTAATAAATCGTACATAATGTCGTGTGGGCCCAAAAAACATAGCATCCAGCATATTACGTCAGGGAGCGGTGCCCTAAAAAGCACTAGCACTTTCCCCTACCTAGACCTGATGTTCTCAAAAACAGGATCTTGGCAGTCCCATGTGGCCCATGGGAGGAATAAACTGGGTAAGGCAATACATTCCATAATCAGCCTTCGACAGCCTAAACGTGCTGAGGTAGTAATCCCGCTATTACAAATTTATAGAACTCAATGCCTACCTACGGCAACCTATGGCGCAGAGGTGTGGGGTTACTCAAATAGCGCCAATATACAGATTGAAGAGAACAGATTCTGTAGAAAGGTCCTGGGGGCGTATATTTCAGCACCCACTTATGTTTGCCACAGGGAGTTGAATCTTTCTTATGTGGAGGATTTCATCAGGTCAAGGCCGGCACTATTTTGGTTAAAAATATGGCGGAACCCTGCCGCTTCTCTGACCCAAGAAATAATCACGGATTGTTTAAGGTGTGACAGGGCAAATTACATACCCTGGCTAAGGGCAGTAAAAAGAAGCTTAGTAAGCGTAGACATGGAGTACTTATTCTCCTCCCACCAAGCCATTGACCAAGCCCAACATAAGCTAGTAAGAGGGGCATTGTATAATTTATATCAGAAAGAAAGAGAAACGTCTGAGCATCATAAACCGGCCATCATAAGATATATCCCCCTCCTGTCACAGTGTGGCAGGCCTAACAACATGCCACAGGGATACCTCAGAAAAAACCTGGGGAGGTGGAACAGAAGTTTGCTCTTTCGTCTCAGGGCTTCAATAAAAACTTGGAGAATCTGCAATGTCCCTGTAATCTAGGGTGTAAACAAACTTTGTTACACTTTTTGTTTTTCTGTGGTTTTTATGCTAGATATACAAAACATTACTTAATTCCCTACTTCAAAGAGCATGCTGTGGCTTTGAATTAGCTGTATGCTCCAACTCTGACATCTACAATCAGGGGTGTTGCTATTTTAGTTCGGATATCTTTGGGCAGAATAAAGAAAGTAAAAGCAGATAGTAACGGGAGATGGGCTGTAGCTGAATTAGAATTAGGCCTCACGTTATGTGCAATTTACGGTTCAAATTTTGATGAGGCTGATATTTTTTGATTTTTTAGAAATGGAACTAGCTGGGTGGCATACCCCATTGATAGTAACTGGCGATTTCAATATTTCGGCTGATTGGACCGGCCATACACCATATGCAGGCCGAAAGCCTAAGGTTTTCCAATCTATACAATCCCTGATGGGCTCGCATGGGCTACAGGATGTATGGGGGGCTAAATCTCCTCAGGATTATGGGTTTACGTATTTTTCTCACCCCGCTCAGAGGTATGCAAAGCTGGATTTTTTTTATCACCTAATCAGAATTACCCAAAGTTGATATTAGTAAACTCCCCAGACTGGTATTAGACCATAATCCCTTAATTTTATCATATGATTTAGGACATATAGAAAGGGAAAGAAACCCCTGGTCCTTTGAGAAAAAATTGCTTGCTGATGCGAGATTTGTGGATCACTTGAAAAAATGGGCAAAACCGTTTTTTGATGCAAACAGGTACAGCACTTCTAGGAATATGGTCTGGGAAACTTTTAAGGCGGCCCTGAGGGGCGAAACTATTAGTTGTTCCGCTAGGTTTGAGAAGGGAAGACAGGGAAAAGGTTGAGGTCTTAATGACGAAATTACTGAAAGCCGAAGAACGACATATCAAGGATATAGTAGCTGGGTCAGATAGTTCTGAAAGCCAGAATGTACTTTTAGTAGTTAAAGCTGCTCTCCAGAAAGAAAGAAATTTGAAGGCTATAGGAGAGCATCAGACCAATAGGATCAAAAGATATGAGACGGGGGAACAAGCAGGGAGCGTGCTCGCCCTTCAGTTAAGGCAGGAAAGGGTAAGGAACACCATTGCTCGTATTGAAGAGGATGGGGTAGAGTATACAGAAACAAAAGATATCCTTAAAGTATTTGAGAACTATTATCAGCGGCTTTATGAGTACGAAATGCCTAGCAAGAAACCTGGTGAGGGAATCCAAGATTCTGGCCCACAACTTGAGGAATCAATCAAAAATAAACTTGATGAGGATATTACTTCAGGGGAAATTAGTACCGCTCTCCATGAATTAGCCTCAGGGAAAGCCTCAGGACCTGATGGGATTCCCCTCAAAGTATACAAAGCTATTGAAGTAGAAGTTGCACCACTCTTATTAGATCTCTTTAATGAGGTTATGTATTCCGGCTTGATACCTGAGTCTTGGAAGGAGACTAATATTGTAATTTTTCATAAAAAGGGGAAGCCCCATATCTTTGATTAATTCAGATACCAAACTTTACTCAAAGATTCTGGCGAAAAGGTTGAGCAGGGTCATTGGCGATCTCCTTTCCCCATGGCAGCATGGGTTTGTCCCCGGCCGGGGTACAACCAATCACATAGGCAGGGCATACATTATTTGACGCCCAGGCTGCTACGGGAGGAGGGGGGGGGGGGGGGGGGAGTTGGCCCTGATCCTGCTCGACGCAGAGAAAGCGTTCGACAGGGTCCATTGGAGCTTTCTCTGGGGTATTCTGGAGGTGAAAGGATTCAGGCCTAATATTATTGGAGCCCTTAAGGCAATGTACGCAAAAACTACAGCAAGGGTGACGGCTATGGGTCAGAGATCTGGGGTGATTAACATCAAGAGGGGGACCCGCCAGGGGTGCCCCTGCTCCCCCATCCTTTTCGTTTTGTACATTGACCCTCTTATCCAGAACATCTTAGCCTGTCCCGGAATAGCTCCAGTGATCGGTAATGGCTTTCCTAATAAAATCTTGGCATATGCTGATGATCTTGCAGTGTTAACAACTGATCCACAACAATCTCTCCCAATTTTGGGGGAAATGGCTAAAGTGTTCGGCAGTGAGTCTGGGTATCTGTTAAACGAAACAAAGACTCAGATTATTTGCTCCAAGAATATTGGTAAAACCGATCATAGATATGTGGATTCTGCAACCTACCTAGGGGTTAAAATGAATGTCAGTGTGGAAAAGATTGTCGCTGAGAACTATTTACCACTAATTAAAAATCTAGAATCTGAATTAAAGAGAATAGACGTGCTCCATCTGTCTCTGATAGGAAGGGTGAATGCATTGAAGAAGTCTATGTTTCCTAGAGTGCTGTACCTGTTCCGTGCTATTCCACTACTAATAGAGGACAAAATTATGAAACATCTGGAAGCCACCTTCATTAGATTTGTATGGCAATATGGAAGGGTAAGGCGCTCCACTAATTTAATGTCCCTACCTAGAGAAAGAGGTGGGCTGGCCCTTCCGAATCCAAGACTTTATCACTGGGCATGTCTCTCGATTCAAATGACAATCTTAGTCCAGCCCGAACCCGGCGCTATAGGTCCAGAGCCGGTCGAAGAACGAGAGCCACCTCAGATTTTTAAGATGCTTCTGAGGGATAAGGCATTAGGGCTGCTGCACCGTGAGTTGGAGTGTGGTTATTATAAAAAGACTCGGCTAAAGACATTATATGGAGATTGGCAGGCGTGGAAAGCAATTGTGAAATTTTTCAAGGTCCCAAAGTTTAACACATATGTACAATTGTCTAACTCGTCCCTCATGCCTCAACTGAAAACTGATAGAAATTTACAGGAGTGGAAGAGATTGGGGGCTATGTCACTGGGAGATATATTGGAAGGGGATAAGATCCTTCGATTTGAGGCATTGCAGGAAAGATTTGGCATTCCAAGTAGTCACTGGCTGCTGTATAGTCAAGTTGCTTGTACGATCGGTGCGGTTAGGCCTAAGATTTCATCGAATGCCGACTTTCCTGTGTTGGAAGTACTATGTAGAGGATGTAAGAAGATTATCATCTATGACTCTTTAATTGAACAAATTTAAGATGATTTTGAAAAGGTAGAGTCAAATTGGGCCTTAAAACTTGATGATCCCGATGTGGACGTGGATCTCTCCCTTTTACTAAATAAAAAGATATTTCGGGCTTCTAATCTTCGAGCACAACATTACAAAACTATTTTTAACCTGTATCACACACCGGCTAAATTACATGCATGGGGAATAAGGGAAAATTACCACTGCCCTAGATGCAATTAAAGCCCTGCTGACATAACACATATTTTTTTTTCTGTAATCGGTTGGATGATGTTAAAAGTGAGATTATGAAATTTTGGGAGGGGCTGCTAGGTCATGTCATCGATCTATCCCCTACTTTAATGATCCTTGGTAATGACTCTAAGTTGGGCCTGGGAGATGACGAGAGGGCCTTAATATTTATATCTGTTGCAGTACTTCGAATTTTAATTTCTGCAGCCTGGAAGGATGCGACTGCCCCGTCCTTTCAGATGTGGTTATCCAGATTGTTGGGTATTCATAATATTGAGTCAAATTTGTACAAATTTAAAGGTATTAAAAAATGTGAGAAGGGTGAACGTCTTTGGGCCCCTGTAACAAACTGGAGGGCTTTAAGAATCTGATGAGCTGAATCGATTTGCTTTTGTAATGAAATGTTTTTTACCTGTAATTTATTATTCCTCTCGCTAAAGTATATATTGTAGATTCTGTGTAAATATATCAATTGTTATTTTAGAATTGAATATGCTTTTGTAACCACTTGATGAATTTTGTCCTTCCTCTACCACTTTCCCAATTAAAAAAAAAAAAAACAAAGAAGAGCATGCTGCGGTGGATTTTAATCTAGCTTATAAGGAATTAATGCTGTTAAACTGTAATGAAGTAATTTTTATAGTAAGCTGCTTCCTCCAATCTGCGATACGTTCTCGAGCAACTATGAACATGCCCTGATAATCATTTGCACATTATTGCGGTTTTGTATAAGAGCTTGAACGTTTATTTATTGCACACTTGCACTATGTAGCAGTCCCCAATGTACATTTGACGACACTTATTATAAAACGTCTCTGTTATATAATGTTTTGCACACAGCCAATTAGTTTATATTGTGTTTACATCTAATGAGTGTCAGCCTAGATCATAAAGTATGATGTATTTTTTATATAATGCTATTATTCGATCGCTCCCACCCAACATAGACTGTTAGGTAACCATCGACAGAACGGTTGTGTTATTTTTAAATTGTTTTTAAATTGCTTTAACTGTTTATTATGAGGATTGTTGTGATGATTATGTACTTTTATGGATGTTTTTTATATTCGAATAAAGATCCTTTGACTTGACTTGACTATCAAACCTTTAAAAAAATCAATTACTATATAATTTTCTCAAAAATAAAAAAAATCCTATATTCACTACACCGGTCCCACCAACAGAAAGAGTGGAGGAAATGGAAGAGAGCCATGGGTTTTTAGAATATCAGATTATAAAGAAAAGATGTCACTCAGCTGTGCACCCCCATGATACTCACTTCTCTGCCATCAGAGTATACATGTTTTCCCTCTGGGACACCAACCATGCATTCCATGAAGGAGTGCCATAATTGGCAGTATATCATTTTCTCTATTTCGATTTGCCTCACTCACAAAAAGCTCTGGATGCCTCCACAGTTGAAAAAACATATTCCTTCCCCTTTGTGTGACACCTTCAGTTGTACCAGAAAAATCATGAGTTTACAATAGCTACATAGCACAGTTCCTTTTTGATGCTAGCAAGGCTCTCTGTCTCATTTAGAGACATTGGAGTAAAAAAAAGAAAAAAGAGACGCAGGGGGCCCATTCATAATTGTCCTGACATGCACTGAAGGCCTCAGTACTAACTTGCGACTATGAATGGGATCACCATCAGAGAGCCCACCACTCGATTGATCGACCCTTGCATTTTCATTGGAAGCCTATAGTCTTTGGGCCCTTTCACCCATTCAAAGCCTGAAACCAGTACATTCCATTAAACATTAGTCATTGCTTTAAGAAGCATGTCTGCCTCAATGAAAATGAGAAAACCGAATACCTTGACGCTGGGACCCCCTGCTCAAATACTTCACCAGGTCACATTTTCTCTCCAGACTCACCACACTTGCCAGGTCAGACTCTGGTTCAACTTTTGAGCGTTCGGTATTGGTCTCCCGGGATGCACTGCGATAAGGAGAGACAATCGGGTGGTCTGAGCTAATACTCACCCAGGCAAGATTCTTCAGCTTTTGTGGCCCTGTGCTGCAAACAGGAAGTCAGACAATTGACTCTTGGAGCCCCCACTTCTGGCTGGGCTCAGGGTACGACTTCTCTATGAGCAGGACACAGCAGGCACAGACCTTTTATTTGCAAGCCCATGTAGCAGCAGGTGCATCCAACCTCGGTGCTGGTTCCAGGGTCAGCAGGGCAGTCCTTTTCTCCAGTCCAAGCCAGATCCGAGCTTTGGGTGCCCCTTCTATGTCCAGAAGCTGCCCTCAGGGAAGGTTGCGGTCACTAGCCAAGGGGCACCTAGGTCCCCTCCCACCTGAGCCCCACTTTTTGCGAAGTGTGGTATCTATCTATTCCGGAGTGCTATATTCTGGCTACTCCCAAGATGTTGGGATGCCTCTCTTGGGGTGTGGTGCTTGGTTGCCCACTCTAGAGGTATGGCTACCTGGGGGTTACACGTCCATGGAAAAAATAGCTTGGACAGTATTTCTCCCTGACTGTTCCGACGCCAACCTGTCTACTTGAACACAAGAGCAGTCCCTGTCGAATGTGTTCTCTAATTGCCCTTCAAAGGCGGCGTCCCCTTTGAAACTGGCCTTTTGGGTTAACACCCCTTATGGCTTTCTTCTCGGAGGAGGCAATAATTTGGCTAGCGGAAGGACCCTAGTGTTACCTGTCCAGGCAGGCAAAAGGCTCTTTCATGGCCAGCCTCAGCAAATGCCAACTGGAAAATTGGGCAACAGAGTGGTAACTTTCTAAAAGTAGCATGTGGAAACCAGTTACATTAATTTCGACCTCTGCATCAAGCCGGGCTTAATGTAATAAGTTGTTTGATAACTTGAAGCATCGACCTTGGTAGTCCTATTCAGAAGTTAGAACAGCTGAAGTGTCAGCGTGTAACATTGTATGTGCCAATGGGACCAAGAGGCTCTCTCCCAGAAAATATGACAATTGAGAGTTTTTAATGCCAGAACATGCTAAACACATGTTTTTTATATGCAGCACCCTGCCTTAGGATTCAATAGGTCTGCTGTATGGGAGTTTTATACATATTAAAAGGAGTGGTTGGGCTTTGCCATCGATTAAAATAGCAAAGCAGAATTAGCAGTTTTAAACTGCCCTTTCAGTGTGGAGAGGTAGACTGGGAATCACATTTTACCATATCCCCTGAAGTGACACACTAGCTTACAGGCCCTGGGCCCTGGTACCATATACTAGGAATTAGATGTTAGCTGATGCAAATTGAGTGTAGGCAAATCAAACAAACATATTTAAGGGCCATGGCACTGGCAGTGAGGTCTGTTTCTAGCAGTTTATCAGGAATATGCTCATTGTGAACCTGGCTCGATTCAGTGGGCCTCGATCACTTAGAACAGACCATACAGATTGCTTAACTCAACATTTTCACATTCTAGGAAACACCTGAGCCTCTCTCCTATCCCATCTTGCTTTGATCTGCTGTTGGTTGTTCCTCATTCTCTTTCAGCCTCACTGTTCCCCAAAACCGTGCCTGGCATCTTTGGTACCTGAATCTTAAAGTGTGGCAAAGGTGTAGACAACTCAAACAACCCTTCAGTTTTTTTCTATTGTAGGCAGATGTCCCAAGAGTTCCCCAGTCTTAAACTCTGAAAGGAGTATGCCACATGAGTAGTGGGTTATAGACAGTGGAAGGATAGCCGCGGCAGCTCATATCCATGTTTACATATCCGTATATCAACAATCAAAAAGAAAGGGCTCACAAAATTATTAACTCTGCATAAAAAATTGTGTCAGCAAGAAACCAATAGGTGTGTAAGAAGAACGCTCACCCACCAACCTAGTTGGTGGCATACTTCATCATAGGGTTCCCACCCAGGATTCTGAGTGTGCTTCAACGCCTGATTACAGCGGAGTTGGTGCTTTTGTCTGTGCAAGTGGATAGTGATGGGCTAAAACTATCTAAAGGGTCCACTTCCTCAGCAGGAATGTTTTAATATTGGGGCCCTGTGATAAGATTAAAAAGGTAAAGAATGAGGATATCTCGTATATTTAACAGGGCTCTTATATCCTCTAGGTGGTCTACATGTTTCAGCCAAGAGTTTTTTTTTGGGGCTTTCATCAGGAAAGTAATGGTGAACAGACAAAACAAATTGTCAAGTCTACAATTTGTGAGTGCACACACACTAAGGTGTTCTAAGTGCAAGCTGACGTAAAATTTTCAGCTATCTTGTATTTATGTCACTTTTAAATTTAGGCAGTATGGATCCCGGAAGGAGCAGTGCTGTAGTCACACTTTTGTCATGGTCCACTGCCCGTCTTTCACACTGGACCCCGAGGATCGGACATATCAGTTTAGACACACCATCTATTCCCTTGAGAAACAAGTGCCAAATTAAGTCTAACATGTACAGCAGATCTAAGCGTCAGACATCAAAATACAAGAGAATGTACTACTTCCAAAAATTCAAAATGATTTTGAATTCGATTGCTTCCTGTTCAGCATTGCAATAGAAGAATCTGCTCAAAATTCTGGAGGACAGATGAAACGGTACTGAAAGAAGGTCGGTTCTAGCAAGAGCTCCAGTCAAAATTCACTTCTGAGTTTTTACTAGTAACCTTCAAGACTGTGAGGACATGCTGCCACAAATTTTCAGACAAGCAATGTTGAAGCACCACGGTAAAGCCAAAGATCAGTCCTTTAGGCTGAGTGACGCTACACACTCCAGCTCACACCCCTGTCAAAATGGAAGATTGATTAATCACCTGAGGTGGCACTGAACCTGAACAAAGGAAAGGTCTCCCTGCATCCAAAATCTAAGGCGCAGACGGTAGGAAGTGAATGAAAAAAACATCTATAGTCCAATTCAAAAGATTCACAAGCAACTGGCAAAATACAAGAGCAGCACTTCTTTACAGAGAACAGATTGTATTGTCCTTCCAAATAAATGTAACACTTGACCACAATTCTCAAAGAAGTACCTTAAACATGATCACCTATTTGTGACTTTGGAGGCC